>NC_056726.1:1343159775-1343787275 GCF_019279795.1 Protopterus annectens | reverse complement strand
TAATAAATATACACACAGTAAAGTACAAGTTCCCTTAAGAGCACACAGAGATCTCAGGCAGTCTGGGGCTGTTTTCTCCCTTTCTCTTCAGATCCCCAATAAGACTCCCCACTGCCACAGCTATAGGGTTCAGATCCCAGTCTAGTGGTCAGGCTAAAACCTAGAGCACCCTATCTGTCCAGCCAGTGCTTCATGTCCCTGCCCAAGTTGCTGACACACACACACTTTGAGATATGAGTTATATACAAACACACAGACACTCCTAGGGAAGGCTGGCACAGGTTCTCCAGCTATGCCCCTTCTGCCCAGACTATACAGTAGTCCCACTTGCCACCAACCACTAATATCAGCTACTAATAATCAAAGAGTGCTCAATTATTACTGTGCAATATTATTATCCAAATGGTAAGTGTGACTAACAGCAAGGCTTATTTGGGGTGGCTTGGACAGTATCACTGTATACATGCAATGTAATCTAGAGCTTAAATTGTCTCTACATAAAACAGCCACAGTTGAAAGGTTTAAAAATATTTAATAATAAATAATAACAACACAATACGTCTTACTACACAGTGCTAGTCAACAGTTCAGAGATCACAGAGAAATGCTTAAAATAATACAGTAGAAAAGTTTTGACATCAAGACAGAAACAGCTAGACTAGACTTACTATTTCCTACCTATATCTAAGAGCAAACACAGTTCTAAAATAAACTTACATATAGAGCAAGCAGTGCTGGTGATGTCAGTTCTGAGAATAAATGCAAAATGCTCTGATTCTCTCTCTCTCTCTCTCTCCCCTTAAATTGATAACACAGTACTACTGACTCATTTCAGATGACATCGTTATTTTCTGTTTCCCAAGCTAACAGAAACTCAGAGTTTAACAGCCCTTTTGATCTTGCAGCTGGTCAGGAAGCTAGAGCAATAAAAGACATTATACATGTAAATTCTAGCCATTAACTCTGGTCTCAAAACAATAGGAAGAATTCCTTCATTCAGACATCTCAGCTCCGAGTTTTGAGATCAAACAATTATACAATGCTTGACTTATCAGGTTTCCTTCAGCAGAGTGCAATGTGGTTACATTTTTGAAGTTCAACATTTAACACCATTTTCTTCCATTTAATAGAACAAGCCTGTGGCTTATATTAATATTTACAAATGACAGAATTATCTACAAAATTCTATCTGACTAGGCTGGCACCCTTTACATATCTTCACATACCCCCCCCCCCCGGAGCACTCAAGCTAAGCTTTCAAGTGACCCTTGAGAAACATTGCTTGAGAGGGTTATTTCTATCTGAGTATACCTTACCCCATTCCCTGTCTTGACAGCCCATTTGTGTTGACATTGCTACTGCCACTCTGATGTTGCACTGACATATCATATGTTTGCAACCCTAGGCTCCATCTTAGCAACTTGGCATTTTGCTGGCTGGCTCTATGCAACCATGTTAGGGCATTGTGGTCTGTAACTACAGTGAATTTTCTTCCATACAGATAAGGCTGAAGTTTCTGCAGTGCCCACACTATGGCTAGACATTCTTTTTCTACAGCTGCAAAGCATTCCTGCCTGGGTTGGAGCCTATTACTGAGATAAGCGACTGGGTGCTCTTCTCCGTATGAAGAAATCTGGCTAAGTACAGCCCTCACCCCATAGTCTGAAGCAACCACCTGGACAACAAATTCTTTAATGTAATCTGGACTGGCTAACACAGGGGCTCCTCCCAAAGCTTCCTTAAGCTTCTAGAATGCCTGCTCACATGCTGGGGTCCACACTACCTTATCTGGCCTGTTTTTCCTTGATAGGTCTGTGAGGGGAACAGCTATGGTACTATAACTGGGGACGAATTTTCTGTTGCAGCCTGCTGTCCCTAAGAATGCCCTCAACTGCTTTTTGGTAACAGGTGCAGGCCATGCCTGAATGGTTTCTACTTTGGCAGGTTCTGGCCTGATCTTACCTCTCCCCACTCTATGTCCAGGTAGGAGACATCTGCCATACCCACCTGATATTTGCTGGGCTTAATGGTCAACCCTTCCCTCTGTAGTGTACCCAGCACCTCCCTGACATGTTGAAGGTGCTCTTGCCAGGAATGGCTGTAGATGGCAATATCATCTAGGTAAGCAAGGGCAAACCCTCCTGCTCTTGCTAGGATATGATATACCAGCCTCTGGAAAGTCACTGGGGCATCTTTGTGAACTCATACAAGCCAAAAGGAGTCACAAAGGCTGACTTCTTTCTAGCTCTGGGAGTCAAGGGCACTTGCCATTGACCCTTGGTAAGATCAATGGTTGCAAGATACTTAGCCCCAACCAGCTGCTTTAGGGCCTCATCTGTCCTATGCATGGGGTAAGCATCTGACTCTGTGTGACTATTTAATTTCCTGTAGTCCATACAGAACTTGGTGCTGCCATCCTTCTTTGGCACCAACCCAGGGATTGCTGGACTCTTGAATTACCCCTAGTTCCAACATTTCATAGGTTCATAGGTTAGTACTAGGCTAACTGCCCTTGTGAGCCATTTTAACCCTAGCCAATTATCCCTTGTGAGACTCAAACCCTGCACCTTGTGTTTGTAAGGCAATCACCTTAACCATTAGGCCACCCTCCTTCCCTGTATCTTCTCCCTCAGAGTCTGTTTGACTCTCTCTGGCACCCTATAAGTGGTCTGGCTAATAGGCATTTGGGGTCCTGTATCCACCTAGTGCTGCACCAGGTGGGTGCACCCAGGTTTCTCAGTGAACATGTCCCCAAACTCCTGTAACACTGCTTGAATTTCACAAACCTGGGTAGGAGATAGCTGCTGGGACACTGCTACCCCTTCCACTGAGGTGTCAGTCTGAGCCTCACTGAGGAGATCAGTCACCAGATCTCCATCAGACTCCTCCTGCAAGCCACTGCAAATACTCAGCACAAGGGCCTCCCTATCATGGTAAGGTTTCACAATGTTAACATGGTACAATTTGTGCCCCTGCCTCCTGCCTAGCAGTTCCACCATGTAGTTAACATCACTTACCTTTCTTATCACATTGTAGGGTCCCTCCCAAGCTGCTTGCAGCTTGTTGTGACTGACAGGAATGAGAACCATCACCTGCTGCCCTACAGCATACTCTCTAGCTCAAGCTTTCGTGTCATACCATACCTTTTTCTGTTGTTGGGCTTCTGCCAGGCTCTCCTGGGCCAAACCAATGAGTTCCCTGAGCCTTGTCCTGAGATTTAGAATATATGCCACAACAGACTCCTTGTGAGGTTCACACTCACCTTCCCACTAATCACAAATTAAATCTAGAGGTTCCCTCATCCTATGCCCATACAGCTCAAAGGGTGAAAAACCTGTGGATTCCTGGGGAACCTCTCTGTAAGCAAACAGATGGGGCAAATATTTGTCCCACTCCCTCTTAAACTGGTCCGCAAATGCCCATAGCATGGACTTGAGTGTAGAGTTTAACCTCTCAACAAGACCATTAGTCTGGGGTTAGTAGGGGGTGGTCTTCAGATGCTTCACCCCACAGTACTTCCACAGTCAAGCCAGCTGGTCTGACATGAAATTGGCACCACTGTCAGTCAGTATTTCTTTTGGGAAACCTACCCTGCTGAAAATCTCTACCAAAGCATTTTCTACCTTTTCTGCCTCAATAGAGGACAAAGTCACTGCCTTAGGGTACCATGTAGCATAATCTACTACCACTAGGATATATTTTTCCCTGTGGAACTTGGGGTACTCAGGGCCTCCACAATATCCATAGCCACCCTCTGAAATGGCTCTTCAATCACAGGCAAAGGCATCAAAGGAGCTCTCACCTTGTCTCCTGCCTTGCCTACCTTTTGGCACTGCTCACAGGTCCTGCAGTACCCTGTTACATCTCTGGACATTCCAGGCCAATAGAAATTCTGCATAATATGTCTCTTTGTACGTTTTATGCCCATATGACCTGCAAAGGAATTATCATGGGCTATGGCTAGAAGTGACAGACATTAGGCTCTAGGCACTACCAACTGCTGTCTCCTCTCACCTTCTAACCCTCCCTCAGGGGTCCAGTCTCTATACAGTAACCCTTTGTCCCAGTATACAGATTCCCCCTTCCCTTGAGAATCAGGTGCCTCACTAGCTAACTGCCTCAGGCCTTGCAATGTAGGGTCTGAGAGCTGAGCCTGTCTCAACTCTCTCTCTCTTTGTAACCCTTCCCAGCTCCCTTTCCACAGGTAGCCTGGCATCCTCTGACAGCGGTGCCTCACTGTCAGCCTGGGTACTACTACTACTCACCTCTACCTTTGCAGTCACTGTGTCCGAGGGAACATCAGTACCCACAAGCAGCTGTGGCTTACCTTCAGTCTTACTGCTACAGTGTAGCTCCCTCCCTGAAGTAACCACCTCACCAGTCCTGGCTGCAAGTATGCGGTCTGTCTCGGTCTCCCCGAGGCTACCAGTCTCACATGTCTGTCTCCGAGCCTGACTGCAGGTAACTGCACAAGCACATGGTACTGCACTATTAAAATCATTCCCTATCAAGACATCTGCAGGGATATCCTCAAACATACCTACTTGCTGGCTTCCTTTTCCACCCTCCCAGTCAAGGTGAACCCTAGCCAAAGGTATTTGGAATGGGATCCCTTCTAAAGCTCTGAATGGAGTAGATCACCCAGGCAAGTAGTGCTCCTCTGTAACCATTGCAGGCTTCACAATGGTTTTGTCAGAGGCTGTGTCTCTCTTAGCAATGGCCTCCTTGCCATTCACTACAATAGGATATAACCTCATGTGGTAGCTGGGTACCCTTGCTGTCTCAAGACAACTTACTGTTGGCATTTTGTCTTTCCCACTTTCTGGCTCCCTCAACTTTTGTTCCCCACCTTGCCTCCATGGACATCTGTATTGCATTCAAAACATTTAACCCTAGGTCTTGGATATGTACCTGTACTAGGGGCCTCCCCTGCTACTGACAGATTCTGCTGGGGTAGTCTGGGCTGCCCACCATGGATTCCTTTAGACCCATGAGCGTACTGGGGTCCATTTCCTGTGCAGTGATGCCCTGCTTGCTAGGTATAGGTCTCCCTTCTTCCCCAACTCCCCTGAAGTAGCACATTGTCTATCAGCTAACCAGATCCTCATGTCCTCAGGCAAAGTGCTAAGGGCTTGTTCCCTCACCAAAAGGTCTGCCAGCCCTTCAAAAGTGGTGACCTGACATTCACTCACCCACCTATGAAAATAAGTGCCCACTTCAGTAACATATTCACACACACTTTCATCTGTCCTGCATCTATGCTCACAAAATGTTTTCCTTTAAGTTTCAGGTATTAGCTTAAAAAATTCTAACAACCGATTCTTAACAACAGTATAATCAAAACAGTCAATGTCAGACATTTTGGACAAAATAGTTACAGCTTTAGTAAAGGGGTCAAGAACCATATTCAAATCCTTTGGTCAACATCATACTGTTTACATACCCTCTCAAACGGTTACCTATTAGAAAATCGAAGTTACAGAACTTCGAATACCATATGGTCAACACCATATGATCGAAGTTCCGTAACTTCCAAATTAAAAAAAAAAAAACACAAAGACAACTTACCCTGACGGGTAAATAAACCAACTCAGAGATCGCACTTTAATGGACTACAGTGCTACACTGTAGCACAATCTCGGAGTTGGTATATTTAAGTAGCAGGGGGTGCAGGAGGGCTTGAGCCCTTCCCCACACCCTTTACTTTTTCTTTTTTTTTTTTATGTTCATTTTGACTATTTCGAATTTTCAATTGTTCAATCATTAAAGGTCAACCTTTAGTGATTCGAACAATTGAAAATTCGATGTTCCAATAGGAACCCCTCTCAAACATATGAATGAAACTATCAAAATTATCACTCTCTGTAAACTACGGAAGACATTTACTGACCTTTTGTGGTTCTAGGGTCCAGTTTCTCCCTTCCCCATTACCTCCATGACTCTGGCGAAGAGTCAGCATCTCCTTTTTGTGCTGCCTCTGCCATTCCTTTTCCACAGCTTCCATTTCCAAATGTCTGGCCTCCAACTCCAGTCTCTTTAGCACCAGGTGGGTTTTTAAGTCCTTTGCACAAAGGTTGTGTGTCCATTCCCTGACTGTTGTACATCTCCACGGTCAGTCTGATAATACTCCTGGTTGCTGTTTTCTGATGCAGTTGTGACTAAAGCTGCAATCATGTCTGCCTTAGTCAGGTTTCCCTGCATCAGTCCTTTAGCCTAGCACATCTCAGCCAGTTGCTCCCTGTCAGCTTTCCATAGTCATCTGCTGACATGCTTGCCTGGTCTTCCTAACTAACTAAGCTCACAAAAGAATTGTGATCTGAACTCTTCAGTATTCACTGCATGGCTGATTTAGAGTACAAAAACACCTTCAGTGATCACTGTACACAAGCTAAAGGAATTCACTATCCACACCACTACAAGCCAATTGCCAACCAATTAATATGTGGTGTGGATATCCCACCACTGCCAAAAAATTAATATGTGATGCCCGTGCACTGGCCTAGCAATCAAGGAGCCTCAATCCTCACCACTAACACCAGTGAGGGGCATCCACATTGGGAAGAATAACAAATACACACACACAGTAAAGTACAATTTCCCTTAAGAGCACACAGAGATCACAGTCAGTCTGGGGCTGATTTCTCCCTTTCTCTCCAAATCCCCAATAAGACTCCCCACTGGCACAGCTATAGGGTCTAGATCTCAGCCTAGTAATCAAGCTAAAACCTCCAGCACCTTCTCTGTCCAACCAGTGCTTCATGTCCATGCCCAAGTAGCTGACACACACACACTTTGAGATATGAGTTACATACAAACACACAGACACTCCTGGGGAAGGCTGGCACAGGTCCTCCAGCCATGCGCCTTCTGCCCAGACTATATGGTAGTACCACTTGCCACTGACCACTAATATCAGCTACTAATAAGGTCTTATCAAAGGGTGCCCAGTTATTGCTGTGCAATATTATTATCCAAATGGTAAGTCTGACAAACAGCAAGGCTTATTTGGGGTGGCTTGGACAGTATCACTATGTACATGAAATGTACTCTACAGCTTAAATTATCTCTACATAAAACAGCCACAGTTGAAAGGTTTAAATATTTAATAATAAATAATAACAACACAAGACAATACTTCTTACTACACAATGCTAGTCAACAGTTCAGAGATCACAGAGAAATGCTTAAAATAATACAGTAGAAAAGTTCTGACATCAAAGAAAACAGCTAGACTAGACTTACTATTTCCTATCTATATATAGAGCAAAGACTTCTAAAATACACTTACATATAGAGGAAGGCAGTGCTGGTGATGTTGTCAGTCCTGAAAACAAATGTAAAATGCTCTGATTCTCTCTTTCTCTCTCTCTCTCTCTCTCTCTCTCTCTCTCTCTCTCTCTCTCTCTTTCTCTCTCTGTCCTTAAATTGATAACACAGTACCACTGATCATTTCAGATGACATCATTATTTTCTGTTTCCCAGGCTAACAGAAACTCAGAGTTTAACAGCCCTTTTGATCTTGCAGCTGGTCAGGAAGCCAGAGCAGTAAAAGACATTATACATGTAAATTCTAGCCATTAACTCTGGTCTCAAAGCAATAGGAAGAATTCCTTCATTCAGACATCTCAGCTCTGAGTTTTGAGATCAAACAATTATACAATCATTGACTTATCAGCTCTCCTCCAGCAGAATGCAATATGGTTACATTTTTGAAGTTCAACATTTAACACCATTTTCTTTCATTTAAGAGAAAAAGCCTGTGGCTTATATTAATATTTACAAATGATAGAATTATCTACAAAATTCTATCTGTCTAGACTGGCAGCCTTCACATATCCGCACACTTATCCAACATGCATTTGCACACTTCTAATAAGCAAATAATAAAAGGGATCAATAATCTTCAACAGCAATCACACAAGGAATGATTATAAGAGCTTAACATAAAACAGAGAGGATTATAACAAAATGTTCAAGTAACTCAAGCAAATCAATAGGTGGAGTTGGTTTTCAGAAAAAATAACTCCATTTCCTTTTGTTCTCCTGAATTATAGTCTGAGTCCACCCACTGCATTTTCTCTTCTTTGCTTTTCATTACCCAAGGTGCAACAACTTATAGTTGCATAGGCTAAATAAGACAGCAAGAGGATGTAAACTGAACATATGGGAAGTGAGCTTACAATCTGAAAAAAAATCAAGAGAGAAATGAAATAGCATGTTTCTTCTTGAAAAAAAGAGAGGGATGACTAAAATAACCTTCCTGAAGAGGTGGCAGCATCAAAATCAGTAGAATTCAAAAATGCACATGACAGACATAAGAAAAATGATGAAAGAAAAAAATAAGTAAGTTCTTGGTCAAACAAGATCTACAGCTTATTGAGCAAAACAGGAAAATGAGCAGAGTGTGTAGACCAAGGAGTGCTTATCTCCCACCAAAGCCCATGTTTATGAGCTTTTATGGAATGCTCTTGGTGGACTTGGAGGGAGGTTTTCTAAGCATTTCCGTTCTGTTGGCAAAGTTCCATGCAGAACACGCAAGGCTCATTTTCTTTGTCTCATGGTAGCTAAAAGAGATTGATTCTAAGTGTCTCAATTCTTGACTTCTCCACAGATAAATCTGGTCCAGGATCTGGAAGCTCTGCTTTCACCTAAACATTTGACTGCTGACGTGGTATCTGTTTAGCTCTTATCTCCCCAAAGAAATCATGAAGGTGCTTTATATTGCCCAGAAGCCCCTCACTGAAGCTGCCTTCAACATCATATAGAAGTGGTTCTCAACCTGGGCCAATAAATATTTTCTTTATGTTTAGTCTTTTGGCCTCCAAATTTGCCTGGCCTAGTTCAAACATTTGTCTGCTCTAGGCACCAGTACACAATTCAGCTGTTTCCATAGTAGAAAGAAGGACTGTAGCTCAAACTGATAAAATATTAACTAAAAGGGATCCTCCATCTCTAGGCTCAGTGAAGAATCTTCCTTCAATTTGGGACCTAAGTACCATGGCTTACATGCTGTCATAGTTATCTTTCACTTTATCTGACTCAGCAAATCTGAAGTTTGTGTTGTAGAAGGTGTTCTTCCTGGTAAACATCACCTGAGCTAAGAAGATTTCTGACATCCAGGATTTTTTTTTTATGTCAGCAGTCTTACTTTATCTTTTACAAGGAGTGTATCTCTACTTCCAGATGGATCTTTTCTACATCTCTAAGGTCATCTTTGGAAGAAACACAGTGTTATTAGTGTGGATGTTCCCTATCAAGTACAGCTTTATCTAATCGGATCCATTACCATAGGAAAACAGTTCAACTATTAATTTTGTTGCCCTTGAAAAGGAGGGTGTAGCAATTAACAAGTGATCCCTAGCCGGATGCATTATCAGCTGCACTGCTTTTGTTGGTAGAAGGCTAATTAGCCCAGGTCACGGGGGTGATAGGAAATGCCTTAGGAGTGGATGCTGCTTCTGGTGTATGTTTCAGGCAGAGGTGCCAGAAGATGTTGAAGGCTGGGGGCGGATGGTGAGAGGGGCACTTAGTGATCTAAAAAGGGCAGTTTTGTAAAACTATTTATTACCACAACATAGGTTCACTTGGAGGACATTGTAAGCTTAGCCAATTTCCCTTTTGGTGCTTGAATTAACATTGCCTGATTTGGTCTTATCTATCCCATGACTGATAATTGTATATTAGCCCTAGTGAGAATAACTGTGATCATACCATAGATAATTTGAGGTGACCCATGTAAGGGATGCAGCATTTAGGAACTACCTCCATCTATTAGTGGCACGAGGGGTAATCCTGGAGTACATTTTCTATTACCCATCCTTAGATCCAAGTTGCATTTGAATATGGACAGGGATGAGCTTTGTTTTACTTGAATGGATAGTCTGTTCTGGAACAGTGGTAGCCTCTGTGATCTATATCCATCTCTTCACAACATTCAGTTTAGATACCTGGACCAAGTACTTCTGATGCCATTTGACTTGCTGATGTTCAGTAGGTCCATCAGCATTAGATCAAAAGATCATCTCTAAGCACTCTGTAGAATACTGAGTATAGTGATAAATATTTGAGGTGGTTCATGCAAGACCTATTGTTTAGAACTTGTATCCTTTTAGTAAGCTATCTCTGTGGCTATTCCATTTGTTGCATGGGTCAGGACAGCTACATACCAAAGTGGGTATTATACAAACTGATTGACCGAATGAGGGCTTTGTAAAGAGTGGCAATAACATCGCTAGATCTAGTCACAATCATTTTTTTTTCTAAGCTGTGCAATATAGAAACATTTTCTTATGGCTCTGGGCACATGTTGGTCAAAAGTTAGGTCACTGTACACACAAGTTTTCAAATGCCAAACAACTGGGTCAGTTCTCAGGGGGCATTCTCAATTTGGCATTTCCCTGGAGTAGATGATTTCCCAAAGGATACGATAATGTCATTCCAACTTCTGATCATTTATAATAAATAACAGTACAAAATACCAGAGCTGGATCATGGTTAAATGGGGCCCTAGGCAGAGTACTAGAGTGGGCCCCCCCCCAGAGCAGCCCCCCCTGCAGCAACCCCCTAACTGCTCCAGCAGCAACCCCATCCTCAGCCATTCCAGTGTTCCATTACTTGGCTATTTCTCCTCAGTTATCCTGGCCCCCTCCCCAGCCACTCCAGTGTTCCATTACTAGGCTATTTCTCCTCAGTTGCTATAAACACTGTTCAAACCTGTCAGAGGGCATACTGTTTTCTTATATACTTCTACAATGATTACAGAAATTGAAATAAAATAGTGCAAACACTGAGCCATTTGCTAAACCAACAATACAGTCTCACAATGAAAACAGACTTAGCATGAGCAGTAAACTTGTCTGCCCTTGAAACTCACATTCATTGAAATGGCATGAAAACCCACATCCATTTTGCATCTGGCCATTGGAGGACTAAGCTTGCCTCTGGGCTGTTTTCAAACCACAGGCCCCTTACACGTTTTTACAGCCATGCATACAAGTATGCATTCTTTGATTCACATTCCTGATTATATTAAATTGTATTCCTTGTATAATACAGCACCACTTGTTATAATGGGTTTTAAATTTGTAGTTTTGAACAGTCTTCTAGTAAGCAATGAAACAAAATACATGAACCAATAATGACAAAACTACCCCATTTCAGAAAATTTCAACCATAAAAGGCCACTCAAACTTCTGTCATTAAAAGCCACCAATATCAGTAAATATGCAAAATATCTGCAGAGTTAAGTCATCTAAATAATTCCACACTAAAGGGATCTGTAACTAATGAAGAGGTTGCTGCTAGCAAACAACTTTATATTTCATTGTTTCATCTACAAATTAAGTGCCTGTTGCCCTTGAAGAATAAATTGCATGTGTTGCATTAAAAAAATAAATAATAAGGTAGTACTATTACAATAGGGAATAGATGGCAAACTAATAACAGGTTCATAGTTACTAGGTAATTCCTCCAAAGGAGGACATTCACAGGACTGCAACATCCACTCCCTTTAAAGTACAACACAGTACAGTATCAGTAATCCATCTGCATACTGTAGGAGTAGAACCCACAGCCTTCTGCATCAAAAGCAAGTATACTACCTGTTGTGCTACTAACAATAGAAACAGATTTATAGAGTCATAGGTGTTTACTAGGCTAACAACCATAACAGCCTTTTTAAGCCTAGCCATGCATCCCAAATCTCTGACAAGTTCTGATACCCTTGATAAGTGTAAGCATGGGCCTGGGAGATGAACCATTTACAGGTTACCTCTGTCCATTAGAGATATAAGTGCCAAACCAGAGATGAATTTCCGGTTTCCCATCCAATTGTCCAAGTTGCACTTGAATTGGTCTGTAGATGGCTCACCTTTGTGCAGAGGGATGACTGTTGCCTTTCTCTATTCATGAGGCACAGAGCCTGTTTGGAGGCTACAGTTAAATAGTAATTCCAGAGGCCCTGATAGTTCATATTTCATGCTATTGAGAAGACATCCTGGGATACTGTCTGGGGCGATACATGCAGTGTTCTTGGTCTTAGAGCATTAAGGACCTGTCCCCTAGTGATAGTAGAGGGAGTTATATTTGATGATATTGCCTGAGGGAAGGTTGGGGGGGGTAAAGTTGGAGCTGAATTTATCAGCCAGGAGGTTTGCTATATGTTCTGGCTCAGTATAGGTGGCTCCATTTACAATGGGCTCTGCACACAATTGTGTATTGCCTTTGAGGTTGCGGACATAGCTAAAGACTGTTTTGTGGTTGTCCTTGGCCTGGGAGGCCAAACTTACCTCAAATTTGACTTTGGTAGACTTTATTTGAACTCTGAGTTCTTTGTTTAGTTTAATGAGAGTGCTTTTATCCTGCTGGGTGCTGCACCTCCTAATATATGCCATGATTTTCTTCCTCCTGTTATACATCCAACTGATTTTGTGATTCCACCAGGGTGGCTTGTTTTTTGAGTTAGTTCTGTACTTCTTCCTGGTGGGTACAGCTGCCTCTGTACAGCTATTAACATGCTTTTACAGGGTTTCTGTGAACAGTTCTGCATAGGCAGAAATGTTCTCAAGGTTTATAGGGGATTAAAATTTTGCCAGGTTCTCACTTACTAGCCGTAGGTTAGCCTTAGAATAGTTCCTGAATATTCCCAGTTTAGCTGGGGGTCCAAGTTTTATTTTTACTTCAAAGGAGACCATTTTGTGGTCTGACCTTACCAGGGAAGGCATTACAGTAGGGGGTGTGCATCACTCTCCCATATTAGTGAGGACCAGATCCAGTATGGTTGCACCGCTGGTTGGTGTACTGACTATCTGGTTATGGGAGTTTGTGTTTACAAAATCCAGGAATCTCTGTGCATGTACATTCGATATTGTATAGGACTTAGCATAAGCAGCACTAAACTTATCTTCCCCTGAAGCTCTCAGCTCCTTGTTAAATCCACTTGACACTCAACTAAATCTCTCCACTTTGCAGCACAAGAAATCAGGAAAAAGCCAACATTTGTTTGTTTTTTTTTTTTGGGGGGGGGGGTAAACGTCCAAAACCAGGGAAATATTTTAAATATTGCTTGTATACTCCTAGAAGGTTGCTAAAATAAAGTGTTTTGTGTTACCATGTCATTCCTGAAAGGTAGGAAGTCTGAAACTTCAAGGGCTTTCATTATTTAGTGAATTCATTTCTCAATGATTTACCAGAAAACCACAAATTTTAAGAGGAACAGACCAAAAGTATGAGCCAAATATTCTGTGAAAATCTTGAGAGCTATGAACTCAACTCTCTGAATCAAATTGGTGGTATGGGTAGAGAATAAAGGCTCTTGCTTCTTGTAACTAAGGTACAGGGTTGTGCCTGAATAACACTAACCACCAGGTATACCTAACTTGGACACACACACACACACACACACACACTCACACACACACCAATATACATGACTCTGGAGCAGCATACTGAAAACACAGGCATTCACACACACTTACCAATTAGTTTAACTTCCGCGTGCTTATGTTTAAATCCACGTCCACGTGATGCATGCATGGGTCCTAAAGAAGACAAATCTGCATTTGGGTCCTCATAAAACCAGTAATTGTTGCTTCATTAATTTTTCCCTAAGAGACAGGTCTTGAGCTGTAAAAGTGTGTGTGTGTGGGGGGGGGGGGGTGTTCCCTCGCCCTCGCTCTATGGTTCTGGCACCCATGGTTTCAGGAATCTGTCTGCCTATCTGGTCTATCTCTGCTGGATGTTTGTGCTGTGATCACCTGATGATCAGTGCATTCCTTTACCAAACAGCATAGTTTGTGTTGTCACTTAGGAAGTAGAGAACCCTTCATGAGGGCTATCCTTCAGGCCATATTGCTCTGAAGTCCCTTTTCTTCTCTTGGGCTCTTTCCCCTAACCTTTTTAAGAGCTGGTTCTGTGGCACTGGTGCCATTCTGCTCCACCATTGGTAAAGGACCCCATTAACCTGATCTCTGAGAGATAGCTGTCAAGAGTGTATATGTTAATCCTTTCCTCCATTACCCCTGCTTTAGATACTCCAGCTCCTACCATGATGACTCTTCCACTGTAACTCATTTGTCCCCTTCATTCCACGGGTGAGGGGATGGATGGGAGCTAGACCCATTCCATACCTGTCAACTGTAGATTTTTACAGAATGACCAGATTTTTGCCTCATGTTTTCGGCTTGTTCCTCATAAAATGTGTGGTTTTCTAAGTGCAGTAATTGAAATCTGTCCCTGATATTGGGCCTCTATCCCCATTATTTTTGGCTTTGTCCAGATTTTTTGTGTTAAGAGGTTGAGAGGTATGGCCCTTTCATTCCTGTCTAAGAAGCTGTATCGGCCCTTTCATTCCCCTAGTAGTAAGAGTAGGGTAGCAGAGAATAGACCATCTGCAAGTCATAAGGAGTGGCCTCCTGTCTCCTTATCTTATGCTGCTTGTAGACTTGCCATAGCTGCCTGGTCAGAGAGAGGAGGCATGTATGCTCCTATACATACCTACTGTTTTCTGGCTCAACACAGAGGTTCCTATCAGACTCAGGGCAAGCCAACATGGCCTTTGCAGCCAAGCAACACAGCCAGCCACCACTCAGTGTCACCAATGTTGTTGATCTAGGAGCCTCGCTCCACAATGGATATGTGCGTTGGCATCAGCCACTTAAGCTCATCCTTACCAACCCAGTTCAGGAAGTGTTTTTGCCACAGGAACTTTTATCTGAAAGGTGCAACCACATGTTTGAGTGGAGTCAAGAGTTAAACTTGAAGTGACATTTAATGCATTTAGTTTGTCAATTATTCTCTTATGCTTAGTCAGAATAATCACTATGCACTGTCAGACCTTCCTCAACTACTGCTGTTACCTATTCAAAGAATATGACAGCATACAAAAGAAAAGATCACCCAATAACAAACCTTCTCTAAATGAAATAAGGCCACTATATTATTTTGGATACGTAACATTATGAATCTCTCCATGATTTTTATATAAAATACTGATTAAGCTGATGGACATTTTCAAAGAATGTTGAGTTGCTGTGCTTTTCAAGGACTGTTGAGCTTCTGTGTATTTTCAAGGAATGTTGATTTTCAAGGAAAAAGAAGTTTACTGTTGTTCATGCTACATCTGTTTTCAATGTGTAACTCTTCTTGAGCAAATGTCCATCATCAGTGTTTTGTGCTACAAATTTTGAAAGCAGTGTTAGTAGCACAACATGTGGCATATTTGCCTTTGGTGCAGAAGGCTGTGGGTTTTACTCCCACAGCATGTAGATGGAGGCTGATACTGCAGTGCCTTTTAAGGGGGGGTTGGATTGCTGCACTCCCAGATTTGTCCTCTTTTGGATGAGATGACTACTAAGTATGAATCTGTTGCCAGTTTGATATATATTCCCTATTGCAATATTACCAGCTTAACATTTTTTAATGTCACATGGGCAATTTATTCTTCAAGGGCAGCAGGCACTGAATTTGTACATGAAACACTAAAATATACATTTGTTTGCCAGCAACTACCTCTTCATTAGTTATGGATCTCTTTAATGCAGAATTATTCAGGTGATTTTTACTTCTTCTGAGATGGTGTATATTGACTGATACTGGTGGATTGCAATGATAGAAGTTTGTGTGGCCTTTTGTGGTTGAAATGTCCTAGAATGGGTAGTTTTTTCTTTATCAGTTCATATATTTTGTTTCATTGCTTACTGGAAAAATGTTCAAACGTACAAATTTAAAACACACTCTAACAAGTGGTGGTGTATTATACAAGGAATATAATTTAATACAGTCAGGAAGATGCATCAAAGAACACATGCATGTATGCATGGTCCAAAAATGTGTGCAAGGGGCCTATGGTTTGAAAACAGCTCAAAAGTAAACTTAAGACACCAACAGCCAGATGTATTTTCTTTGAATGTGGGTTTCAATGCTGTTTCAATGAATGCGAGTTTCAAGGACAGAGAAGCTTACTTTTCATGCTGTCTGTTTTCATTGTGAGACTATATAGTTTCATTTAGCCAATGGCTATCAGTGTTTGTGCTATACAATTTGAAATAAAAGTTTTAAATATCTCGAATCATAGTAGAAGTAAAGAAAAAAATAGTCTGCATACTGACAGGCTTGATCAGTGTTTATGGTAATTCAGGAGAAATAGCCAAGCAATGGGACACTGGAATGGCTATGGGCGGGGAGGCTGCTGGGGCAGGGCTTTTTTTGGGGGGGGGGGTCATGATATATTACCCTGCCTATAGCCCCATTTGACCATGATCCAGTTATGCTCTCTAATCCCCTGTAACTTGAGTTTTTTTTAATTTTAGCTGTGGCAACATTTATCATACTTATAATTATATAATAGGATGGGGATGCAATTTGTATGTATTTGCATATTATCTGCCTCCTGGCTTTGAGGCAATAGCTTATGAGCTGTGAGTTAAACAGAAGAGCTTAGCAGTTGCTTTTGATTTCTTACCACAAAAAAGGACACTGGTGTAACTGTGGTCTAGAAAGAAAGGGTAATTTATAAAGGAAGTAAAAGTTATGACATGGAGGTGTAAAAGAAAAAAGTGCAGGAAGAATTTCACAAGGTGTAGGCAGGTAAGGAAACGGGGCCAAATGGGGCCTACTCAAGGGAGATGAAAAGATGATCAGGGTACTGAAAGGATGCATTCTAAATGACTGGTAAATTACCAGTGTAGCCCCATTACAGAAAGAAATGTCAAAAAGCAATCTTGGAAACTACCACCAAGCTATCTCAACTTTTATGGCTGAAAAATGGTGAAGAGAGAGAGCTGGAAAAGAGACTGGCATGATTCCCAACAATCTGTTGCATGACTTTCACCATCAGGAGCTTTACTAAATGTTTTCTTCATGGACATCAACAAAGTATTTAACTCCATCCCAAACAGAAGTCTATGGATAAAGTTATATAGTATAGATTTGGAAAAATAAGCAGAATGTTGCCTTGAGAAACAGTTGTTAAAAAGTGAGCAGGGGCAATGGTGATGGTAGGGTTACTCCTGTATCCCCTAATTAGCAGAGCTACTGAGGCTTGAGGGAGTGCTATTTTTTGTAAATGTCTCCCATTACTTGCAGTAAAAGCAAGCCTCTGTATAGGTGACACTTAGGTGGAGGTCATTAAGGATTAGAATAGAAGGCACAAAAACAGACTTCCAAGAAGTGAAAGATATTTACTTTGACTGTAAGAAAGAGATATTAGTGTATACCTATCCTGATAAACAAGGAAAGGCTATATAAGGATTTGGAGTTAACTATTACAGAAAGACTTGAGTTACACCAGTAAATGAAAACATTGTAAGGTCAGGGAGAAAATATAATAAGACTGTATGTCTACAGTACTTGCAATGAAATAATAAAAGGATTTAATTTCCTTTCAGCACAGAGACCTGCTAAGACCAGAAGTGAAGTACTGAATGCAAGTCTAGACACCATAACCCCAGAGCAAAGTGAATCTCGCCAGGAGTTTTCAGCAGAGAATAACGTGATCAGAGAACAGAAGAGGTCAGACTGAGAAAAAGAAGCATGAGAAACTGGACCACTGCAGTCTGGTGAAAGATGGCCTATTCGATTTGGGCACATATATGCATAAACAGTCTGGTGACTATTCTTCTAAAATAATAATAAAAAAAATACAGTGTGACTTGGTTCTTGTGGCATGAGACAAAAGGTTAAGGTTGAGTACTGAAAAGGAAATGTATCTTGCAAGTCTTGTTTGGAATCCCTGAGTCCTTTCTTCTATAACTTGTGACTTAGAAGAACCATACAAAAGTTCATAAGTCACCCACACTTAATGAGTCTTATCTAATAAAATAAAGTTAAAAAGGTGGTATGGGACAGAAAACTGCAGCCACACCTGCACCATAACAAATGGCAAGTTAAAGAGACTTGAAAAAGTTTTTTTTTCTCAAAAAGACTGATGACAGCTGAAATGCCCTGTCACATCAAAATAGTGAATTCTTCTGCAGTGACAGAATTTGTATGATGGTGGATTGAAAAAAATGAAAAAGCAGGCAGTGAGGTCTGAGATGGACAGTTATGTGGGACCAGTTACAACCCTAGGTGAAATGCTTACACACATACACCCTTTTCGTCCAGTGTTGTATTTGCATATGATAATATGTCCTATATATCACTGAACCTCATTTGCAGGTATCATGGATAGAGTGCACACCTTTACTCAAGCCAGCTTGTATGAGTTCTCCTAGCACTTAAAATGACCACAGCCCCCAGGACAGTATGCCTGTGATGTAGCATACATTGATCCCAAAAAACAAAATGGCATTATCTGTATTACATGCTGTATTTTACAGTTTGCAGTGCATTTTTCCTGTTCTAGTTGACATTAGTTTATACACATTTGCCACGTATGTTCTCTAAATATTTGACCAAAGCTGCCCTAAAATGCCCATACAAAAAAAAAGTAACTAGAACTGTACTTGGCATACTGAATGTCAATTTAGAAGTGTGACATGCAATGCCAGCTCAAATTGCTGGGGCATATGGCTTACAGTAAGCACAGCGCAAATGTAAACACCTTTCTCCCAATTGACCATTAAGACTTCAGATTTATAATAAAGAAAACTCAGAAAAAAGTAATGTCTTTTGTTATTTAAACTTGTATCCCTACATAATCAGTTGTTACTCTTTGATCACAAACAGAACTTCAGAGCAAATGAGTACAGTGGAGTTTCAAGTTCAGCTTGATAGGCTTAGAATTTATTGTTCTGAGAAATGACAATGAAACTGAGAATGTCCCTCTTTGAAATGGTACCGTACAGAGATGAACAGCAGCTCTGCCAACTTAATTAGTTATCTGATACTACAGTGGCACGCACTTCAACAATAACTGATCCATTACACTTCCGACACACATTACATGGCATTGCCAAGGACTGCCTGCAGTGCTGCTGTTCTGTAACCCAGGTCACAGACGTTTCCTCTATAGAGCAGTGAGGTGATAAACATGCCATCTGGTACACCATTAAATTATCATATATACATATTATTAATATATGTGTGTGTGTATTTTACATACATATATATATATATATATATATATCTATATATATATATATATATATATATTTTTTTTTTTTTTTTTTTGTGGTATTAAAACAAGACAGCAGAAGCACTTTGCTCATAAAATAATACATTTTAGTAAAGCAGAAGGCAAAATAACAGTTCAGTGGTGCAAATTCTACTTCAGGGCTTGAAACTTGTAGTGCCTCATACCAGTTTAGCTTTAGTCCCAAAATAAATTCAGGCAAGTATCTCCTGGCTGGATTTGCAAAAGAATATCATAAGATTAACTCAGTCTCCTTCAGGATGCCTCTTATTTTTTTTTCCAGAGTTCACTTCCCAAACAGGCACAATATGCCTCCTATAGTAACAGGCCAACTTCAATGATTTTCAAGTCCACCGTCATCCATTTTTTATACATTATACTTTTATACATTAAACTAATAAGGTAACTGATAGCTATCAGCACATTTTAAAGGAAACTATCTACCTAATACAGACAGACCTGTCTTTTCTTAAAGAGCAGCACCTTTTCTGTACAGCAATATTTACATTATTTACAATAATCACATTTAACACATCAGATCACAATGGTATGTACAATATTATTTACACATCACTTTTGACACATCCTAACATCACCCTATGTTTAAATATGTGTGTGTTTGTGTGTATACTCATGCATGCACATTTTAACATGATAATGGAAAATGTGCATGTGTCTATAAATATGTACTTAGAAGCATGGAGTGTATGAACACAACACTTAATTATATCACAAGGATTTTATTTCCCATTCCTATTATATAAAATGGATTGACCTGGAGGGCTAAATTCAGGAAGTCAGTTCCTCAAATGGAGGCTCATCTAACTTGTCAGACTGATTTTGTGGTTTATGATATTAAATGTGATTGTGCCCCCCCCCCCAAAAAAAAGTAGTATACAGGGCAAACAAAATGTAAAGCTGAGGTAAGAATGTATGAACATGAGAATGATGCTAAAAGAAAAAAAAATCAAAGTGTGATCAGTAGCAATGCATGCAAAGATTTGCAATTATTGGTAAGACCTATCTGCCAAGACAACGGGTGATACCTATTGAGTCATATGGAAGATACATTGATTTCAAAGTATAGTGCTTTGCTTCTGAATATTGAAATGTCCTGGGAGTATTTAATGAAACTATTTAGTAGTATGCAATTAGGTTAATGCATCATCATCATCGCCATCAAACCCCTCCTTCCCATTTTGACATATAATATAAAAAAATAAACTTTTTCTCTTCGCCTGATGAAAGGATTCATTTAGTATATAAAGTAGACTCCCTCTTATCTGAACTCCGTTCAACCAGCCTTCAGATTGCTGCCATAGCCATAGCAACAGACAACAGAGAAGAACAACACTTCTGTCTCCTCTGGGCACATTGAAAAGTCTCTTCTTATCTTTTTGCAGCAAGTTCATTTTTGTTTCAATATTTTAATATTTTAAGATTAAACGATAAGCCAAGACGTTCCAAAGTGCCAGGTTAAAGTGAGACCGGATAAGAGTGACTTACCTGCATTTAGTGACTGTATCAGCTAATGCAATAACCAAACCAGTGATCGGTAGATGAAGTAACCAATTCTGCTGTTCCACAGCCCTGTTAATTCTGTATTATCAACCTCCCCTAAATGCCTCTAACCATCAGACCACTCATGAATTTTTGAGTTTACAAACGTATGGTCATTAACATACAGTAGTCACTGGGAGTTGCCCAAGCAAACTGACCCTTTTTTCTTCACTCACATGCCTCTGTTAGCAAAGTTCTTAAACCTTACTTAGCAGAGATCAACACACTCATGACCTCCACATACTATCAAACACATTGTCGATATAATTACAAGCCATGTCTTAAAACTGAAACTTTGACTTCCAAGACAAGACTTCCTCTTGTTTGTGTTCATTTCCAGTGAATAAATATTTACATAGAACATATATATGTAATTTTTTAATCTGATTTACAACCTACAAATGCTATTTTGTATGCTTTTTCTGATTAACCGTCCATTCTTTTATCCAGCCCAAGGTCCGGTCCCAGCAAGACCGGATAACAGGGAGTCTATGTATCATATGTGTTACAGTTCTAGTGATGTGAGAAATTTACTCATGAAAAAAGTGCAGTCTCTTTAAATGGTGGTTAAGGCAATTGATAGATTATAAATAGTAAGAAAAATGTTTGTTATAAAAGATGCTACAGGAAGAGAGAATAGTTTTCATTGTCAATTCCCTAAGGCTTGTTTGCTAAAGCACTAGAGAGAAATAAATAAATATTCTGTTATCTGCAACAGAGTACATTGTGTATTTTCAAATGTACTTATATTTTTGAAGTATGTCCAAATCATCTGAAAGAAGTCTTGCATCTAAATGAAAACCCGTCAACATGAAAAGAAAGAGCCCAGTCAGGGCTAACGTGAATGATACCTTGTAGAGTAACCATATTTTTAGACCTGAAAGTTAGGCCTAGGAGAGGCCTGCAGTCTTGGACTTTCTTTGTGTTACAAGACAGCCGGTATCCTAGAGTGGCTGTGTGGCCTGAATATTATCATGAGAAATTCATTGAAATATTCTTTGCTTTCTTTTGAAATTGCAAATCCAAATGGGTTAATATTTTGGTTTGTACATTACTGAATAAATCTGTAGTTCTACTTATGACATGCCTCCAGTTTCTTTTTGGAACCTAAACCAGTGGTGTGTCCACAGACAGTTGGCCAGAGGGTTGCCAAACTTCACAGTACCTCTGCTGCCATATTTGGGCTACAAATTCCCTATTGTACTGAGGCAGTTGTGTGCCTAGAATGGTTATATGGTGTCCACAACCATGGAGGAATTACTGGGGAATAATTACACAGTCACAGATGGAAAGTGACCAAAGGCTATCAAGTTCATAATCAGCTGCAACAGTAGCTGATTATATTGTCCAGCATAGCTGTTAACCACACTATCATACTACCAGTGAGGATGCCTTGAAATATTATTTACTAGCATTTGAGTTCTATGCCACCACATAAAAGTGGAGCTGAGCACATCAGTACTTGAAATCATGACATGCCCAGTACCGACCCCCTTCCCCTTATATCACGGGAACAGGCCATCACTGCTCTCTCAAAGGCAAAAAATACAGCCTCCATGGGACCCGATAACATCCCAGGCTGCATCCTACATGAACTCAGACAGGAACTTGCAGCACTATTAGGCACCCTATTCAACCAAAGCCTGAGTACTGGCTTTGTCCCAGCTGAGTGGAGGATAGCCACTGTCATACCTTTGCACAAATGTGGAGCATCCACCAATCTGGAAATTATAGACCCATCAGCCTAACTAGCCTGATCTGCAAGGCCATGGAATGGATTACCATGGACCTCATTAACAAGGGCATTGGCAACCTCCAAATACTCGATCCCACACAGTTTGGCTTTGTCAAGGGGAGATCATGTCTGTTAAATTTGGTTGACTTCTTTGAGACAGTCACCAAAGTCATGGACGGGGGGAAGACCACCTACCTTGACCTGGCCAAAGCCTACAACACTATTCCCCACTCGTGCATAATAGATAAACTCTCTTAACCAGGTGTCAATTCATATGTTACCAGATGGGTAGCAAACTGGCTCACTGATAGAACCCACGTAGTCAAAATAGGGGAATCCACTTCAAGCAGTAGACCTGTAACAAGCGGCGTAACCAGGGTTCGGTCTTGGGACCTCTGTTATTTGGGATATACTTTTCTGAAGTGCAGGCCAAAACCAGTGGGCTATGGTTGACCAAGTTAGCAGATGACTGCAAGCTGGGTGCTGTCATCAATTCCCCTAGTGATGTGGACATCCCCCAAGAGGGTCTCACCCAAACAAATGACTGTTGACAGAAACATGGCCTCGGACGGAATACCAAAAAATGCATCATCATCCTCTTTGGGAAGAGTAACATCCACACAAATTATCACATTAATAACAATCTCCTAAGCATGCAATCAGTCATGAGGGATTTGGGCACACAGATTGATAGCAACCTGACTTTTGACCACCATGTTGCTTCCATTGTATGGAAAGCCTTCTACATGGCCCACCTCATATGTAAGGGTATCTCATCCAGGGACAAGGAGGTCATAACATCCCCGTATTCTTCCATTATAAGGCCCATTAATGAGTACAATGGTCCTTTCAGCATGTACCTCACAAAGCACATGCAGCAGCTGGAGAGAAGACAGAGGTTCCTCACCAGGAGAATCCAGGGCCTCAAACATCTACCATACACTGATAGGCTAAAATCCCTATCCCTCTACTCAGTTTCATACAGACTCCTCACAGGTGACCTCTGTCTGGCATACAAGGCAATCAAGAACCCCTACATGATGGGACTGCTGCATATCCGCAAGTCAAGCTCCACTCAAGTAACCTACACGTGTGGCCTCAACCTGGTCTGTGACATCAAAAGGACTTGTTGGTGGGACAGATTTGTGTCCAAAAGATGCCCATGTCTGTGGAATAGACTCCCTCTCCACATCAAGCAGAGTTTTTCTTTACCCCTTTTTAAGCGCAACCTGAGTAACTAGATGGGAAACAGAAAATACAACCCTGGAATTCCACCCTGTGTCCCTGCTGGACAGGGGCATTGGGTGCCGACTTGTCTAAACATGGGCTAAACTCTTGGCTAGGCTTAAAAGGGCCTCAGGCCCAGGAGCCTAGCAACCTCCTATGATCCTAAGTAGTGAATAGTGTAACAGAGATGAAAAACAGGAAGTGGGATCTTTAGCAATGGATAGGAGTAAATTACATAGGAAAAAAATGGAAATTGTGGGAACAATACATGCCAAAAAATATTTTAGAGGAGGAATGAGGTTTCAGAGAAGGCATAAAATGAACAACTTTTGCAATGTTGGCTAGATTATACTGTATAGAACAACATATGAGCTGTATAATGTTTGTTAGTATGATGTGATTATTTTATATAAATGTAAGTTTGTCTATTTAAAAATAAAAACTGGAGCTGAGCAGACTGAGCATGAATCCTATCATCTCAGCTGATGGTGGAGTCACTGAAAACATACTGGGACATGGCTGGAACTGAAAGCAGAAATCTTGGAGAAACTTAATATGGAACTGTTAATCAATGCTGGTATAAACCCTGAGATTCAATCAATAATGTTTCATAACTGGACTTTTAATGTAGATAAACTGGTAAATGCACAGATGCATATACCAGGGGTCCATCAGGGCAGTGGACCTCTGATATAAATAGGTAGTACAGCAAAAGTAAGAAAATCCTGTCTAGAAACAAGAGGAAATGTGCACAACAAAGCAAAAACTCTCTCATTAGTCTAAATAAGCAAACTGGAGGACTAGTCAAGTCTTTAAAAGCAAATTTTGAAGCAAAAAGAGCCTCCAAAGCTAAGGATAACAATAAGGCATTTTTCAGTTATGTCCACAGTCTTAAGGGCAACACCCAACAATATGCAGAATTAGTTGTAGACTACATCACTTGTACTCATAACATATAGCAAATCTGCTGGCTTACAAATTCCACTCAAATTTCACCTCCCCATCACCTTTGGTTACCCATCAAGAAATACCCTCCACCATTCCTCTACAATTCCTCTACAAGTTATCACCAAATAACAGGGTACCACTGAACTCTCTAAAACTAAAAACAGCTTTGCTGGGTACCAACAATATCCCAGTATAACTCTTAAATAGCTTGAAACAGGGCCTATCAGGCCCACCAGGATCTCTATTTACCCACAACCTCCAGACTGGTTTGGTCCCTGTAGAGTGGAGAACAGCAGCAGTCATCCCTCTGCATAAAGAGGACCATCAAAAGACCCAGGAAATTACAGTCCCATAAGTCTGACTATTCTTATATGCAAGGTCAAGGAAAGAATAACCATAGAACTTATAAACAACAACATAGGAACCTTCAAAATACTGGACCCAACCCAGTTCAGCTTTGTCAAGGGCAGGTCATGCCTACTCATTCTGGTGAATTTCTTTGAGAAAGTCACTAGGGCTATGGATGAGGGTAAAACAGTGCATACTGCCTACCTTAACATGGCTACTAGTGTTGTGCCACAGGGTTCAGTGCGGAGACCTCTCCTGTTTGGAATTTACTTCTCTGAAGTCAAAGATAATATAGGAGGCCTTTAGCTGACTTAGTTTCCTGACAACTGCAAGTTGGGACAATCACTGAATCCCCCAGTGATGTAGATATCCTTCAGGAGGGTCTGACTCAGACAAATGATTGGTGCCAGTGCCATCACCTAAAATTAAATGCAGAAAAATGCATACGTATACCCTTTGGGATGTCAAATACCCCTGCAAGCTATAACATTAATAACACACCCCTAAGAGTGGACTCAGAAGTGAGAGATCTAGGTACACAGATGGATAGTATCCTGAAATTTAACCATCATGTGTCCACAGTGGTAAGGAAGTCCTTCTATGTGGCATAGCTTATAAGTAAAGGCATGGCATCCAGATCAAAGGAAGTTATAGTTCGGCTGGACTCAGCCTTCATCAGACCAATATTTGAGTACAATGCACCTATTGGCTTGTACTTGATCAGGCACTTGCAACAGATGAAGTGGTCTCAGAGGTTCCTTAAAAAATACAGGGTGTAAACAATATGTCCTATTCAGATAAACTAAAAGCCCTAGCCCTTGACTCTGTCTCCTACCAACTATTAAAGGGTGATCTATGCCTAACCTATAGGGTACTCACAAATCCAGCCCTGATGGAGCTGCTACACATTTACAAGACAAACTTCATGAAGGTCACCCAATCTAGGGATATAAATCTGGTCTGTGTCTCAAACTAAACAAGCTGGAGAGACATATATATGTCTCAGAGATTACCCCTTCTCTGCAACAGACTTCCTATTCATGTAAAGCAGATCCCTTCCTTGACCTTCTTCAAAAGCAGTATGGATTAATGGGTGGGGAATAGTAAATTCACTCCTGGGGTGGCTTCCATTTTCCTTATGTGCATACCTCTCAACTGTGATAAATTCCTCTGCATTTACCAATTTTGAGGTCCAAATAATGGGGTGCCATGAATTTCTGACTGGCCCCCTTTATTCCCGATTATTTCCTGGCTTTTTTAAATTTGTTTTCCCTCAGCAATTTTCCATGGATGTCATCACATGTGCGATGATGTCCGCATCATGAGCAGCCTGCTTGAATTCATCTGATGGCTCGAGCGGTGTGACTGACTGCTTCATTGGCTTTTATGTTTGGGCAGCAGTAACGTATCCTAAAGGCAAGTGCAGAGTGCATCTTTCAAGCAGACAGAGGCAGCAGCTGAGTGAGTCAATTAGAGTTAGCACTGAGTCAGTTTAGAGAGAACTGGGACTCGAGTGGACTACAGTACATAGGCTATGGAGCAGAGTGGAACCATGAGAGAGCAGCAACAGACCGAATAGTGTTAATTTTAATTAGAAGTCTTCAGTTCACTGCAGCCAGACTCGAGTCAGCGTCAGGTGGGTCCTGTTCTGCTTTTACACTTATTACTGTGTGTGTATGAGTATTTGATTGCACTCCAGGTTCTGCTTTTACTACTAAGTTTGAATTTGTGTGAGATGTGTAGTTAAACTCTGCATTTACCATACTACATTTTAATTACCAGGTCCGTTTTACTGATTTGCAGGTCTGTTCTGCCTTTACTGATTGCCTTGTAACAGGTCCGTTCTACTTATGGATTGCTTTGCAGGCAGCAGGTCCATTCTAGTGTGTGTGTGTATGTATGTGTGTGTGTAAAATGCCTCAACTAGGTATGTCTGGTGTCTGGAATGCTTGGCTCATAGTTTTGGTTTGTTCGTCTTTAAATTCAGACAGTGTAGTGGTGCAGTGGTAGTGTTGTTGCCTCACAGCAAGATGTTCTCTGGTTTGATTCTTGGCCAAAGTGCCTGCTGTGTGGAGTCAACATGCCCTCCCTGTGTTTGTGTGGATTTTCTCTGGGTGCTCTGGTTTCCTCCCATAATACAAAGACATGTGTCTGGACCCTCTGCTAAAAACTGTCTTTGT
The DNA here is from genome assembly GCF_019279795.1 of Protopterus annectens. Lineage (NCBI taxonomy): Eukaryota > Metazoa > Chordata > Ceratodontiformes > Protopteridae > Protopterus > Protopterus annectens. The sequence continues at coordinate 1,343,760,205 of NC_056726.1, read as the reverse complement.
TTCAATTTGGACTTTCCTGATAAACAAATGTAAAATAAAATTTGTGGTTTTGAGAACTGAATTCATTAAATAATGATAGCCATTTAAGTTTCAGCCTTCCTATCTTTCAGGAAATGTATGGTAACACACTGTTTTATTCTAGCTACTTTCTAAAATTATACAAGCAATGTTTAAAATGTCCCCCCCCCCCCATACATTTGGCTTTTTCCTGATTTCTTGTGCTGCACAGTTCTTCAGGCAAAGAGATGTTTAGTGCTACTTATGCAAAGTCTACATTATTGCTAGTAGCACAACAGGTAGTATACTTGCTTTTGCTGCAGAAGTCTGTGGGTTCTACTCCCACTCAGATTATGTAGATGGATTGCTGATACTTTATTGTGTTGTACGTTTAAAGGGGGTGGATGCTTCAGTCCTGAGAATGTCCTCCTTTGGCGGAGATACCTAGTAACGATGAGCCTGTTATCAGTTTGCAATCCATTCCCTTTTGAAATATTACTAGCTTATCATTTTTTAATGTAACATAGGCAATTTATTCTTCAAGAGCAGCAGGCACTTTCCTTGTAGATGAAACAATGAAATATAAAGTTGTTGGCTAGCAGCAACCTCTTCATTAGTTACAGATCTCTTTAATGTGGAATTATTTAGATGACTTTTATTTCTGCAGAGATTGGCATATTTACTGATACTGGTGTATTGTAGAGGTTTGAGTAGACTTTTTTATGAAAATGTTCTGAATTGAGCAGTTTTGTCATTATTGGTTCATGCATTTTGTTTCATTGCTTACTGGAAAAATGTTCAAAGTAATAAATTTAAAACGGGCTCTAACAAGCGTGCTGTATTATACAAGGAATATAATTTAACAGTCAGGAAGATGTAGCAAAGAACACATATATGTTTCGTGAGCAAGGGGCCTATGATTTGAAAACAGCCCAAAGATAATCTTTATCCACCACTGGCCAGATGCATTTTCTTTGAATGTGGGTTTTAATGTTGTTTCAATGAATGTGAGTTTCAAGGGCAGACAAGTTTTAATGCTAAGTCTATTTTCATTGTGAGGCTGTATTGCTTTGTTTAGCAGGTGTCTATTAGTGTTTGTGCTATAAAATGTAAAATAAAAGTTTTAAATGAAATCCAGATAATCATTGTAGAAATAAAGCAGTATAAACATTACAGTGTTTATGGTAAATGGGCAAAATAGCCAAGTAATGGGACATTGGAATGGCTGCAGGGGAACTCTGGGGCCATATTTTGGTTGTCTGTTTTTAAGTTTGCATTTGAAAGTTGGTATCTCACAATTCCATTGCAGTGGGTAGAGTTACATAATTATGTATGTAAACGTTATGTTAATTAACATATAGATTTGTACCTATTTTTCATGGGCCTTTGTCCAGATTTTTGATGCTTATGTGCTTTTGACAAAAATATAAAAACTGGAAAGCCTGTATTAAATGAAATGTTTTCTATGGAGTGTGATAGAACTACTGCCAGGAGAACTGATCAGCCACTTGTCACTGTGTTACATCCAAGCTAGTGAAAAGTACTGTATTTTTAGAAAAAAATGGGGGTTACGCCCTGGTAGAGTCTGGAAGCATAATTTCCTTTTCCAAACTTCCCATAAATGAAATCATAGCAGAAGTAACATTCAAAAAGTGAAGGTCATATGCACTTGGAATGATTGTAAAGATTGAAAAGAATGCTGCCTTGTACATATAGTAATGCAGACTGTTCTGGGGAGACTGTTGAATCCTGTGACTGTAACCCTTTGTTTATCTCGTAATATTAGGGAAACACTTTTCCCATTTTAAAGTCCTGTGGAAAATGTGGGAGGAGACAGAATCTATAGACAGTATGGCAAGATGATATACACATTCAGTATAAGAATGGAGAGGGGGAGAGCAAATTTATCACATTAATGTGCTGAAGACATGGAAAGAAGTAGAAGATTTCTGCAGACAGCTTATAAGTTGAAGATAATTTAAGTGAGAGCATTTATAACATTATATATGAAATGAGAGCAGCTTTTTGCCAGATATTACTGCACTGCTGAATTTGGCTTCAGACTATTGTCAGAACGCCAGATGTTTGCTCTCAGTAGCTGATTGTATAACAGTGTCCAGCTTGCAGTCATCAGCAAACACAGTCAGCCATACTTCTGGGATATTGGTTTAGTTAGCAGCAAAATAAATGACAAGCAGGAATTGGTCCAGTTGTCCACTGATTACAATTGAACCTTTATAGTGTGTACCAGACACTTTCACAGCTTGGGGTCTGTTATATAGATAATTTTCAATCTAGTAAATAATGTACAGGGGGGGGCATTATGTCTGTTACATTTTTCAGTAATATCAGCATGAGGGTAAGTTGAGATAAACAGCATGCCAGGAGTGAGCACTGTCCACAGCTTCTGTAACAGTCTCAAAGAAGCTAAGTTTAGTGCCCTTCACACAACCAATATGATGGGGTCTTAGTTGGTTAAGTTGCCTATATCTGCATAAATAATTTTTACTTATTTATTTATTTGTTTGTTTATTGGGAATGTCCATCTGGGAACTGAAATGCCTATCATTTACAAAGTATTTCAACCGTCAACAAACATTATTTACAAACCATATCAGATTAAGGAAATACATGTTTTCAGGATATTGTGAATAGGATCAAAATTACTATATTGATTCATTTGTATAGTATGCATAATGGACAGAGTTAGGTTTGCATACTTCAAGTTGTAGGTGTGGTACAGCTGCATAATTTATTAGCTGGCAGGTGATATTTTAAAGTGTATTTGAATTGTTGCAGGTCATTTAAAAGCCTGCTGTGGTTTTGAAAATTTTCTGTGCCTTGGAGATGGTGAAAGAGATTATCAAGTCACTGTAATAATTATTGGATTTATTAGCAAACTTCGAGGCTCTTACGGTTCTATTTGGTACATGTCATTGGTTGAGACTTGAAGTGAGGGTGTTTTAAGTGGATGGTGAAGTATTTACTGTGCTGTGAGTAGCTGGGAGTGGGCAATGTGTTGAAGAAGTTCTAGCCATTTGAGAACATTGAGTGCCATGCAGTGATGGGATTTAGTCTTTGCATGAATAGTTGATATGAGATTGCATCAAAGGCTTTTGTTAAGTCCAGGAAAAAGGTGAGACAAAATTACCTGTGGTTTTTACTTTGATTAATGGTATCTAGGAAATGTAGTTCAGTATTGGTGCTGAGGTGGGGTCAAAATCCATATTGGGTAGGAGAAAGTAATTGCTAATCAAATAGAAAGGTTAGAAATCATTGATGTATGCATTTTATAAGTAATTTGAAGATGGAAGGAATGACTGCTATAGGGCAATAGTCTGACAATTCTATAGATGCACCACCTTTGTGTAATGGGATTATGAAGGAAGCTTTCCATAGGGCTGGCATGTAGTTTTCTGTAATGGAGCTATTCATTAGGAGAGATACAGGGTTGCAAATTGTGTCTGTGGCTGAACTGAGGTATTCGGATAACAAGTTTTCAGGAGCTAGTGTTGTGGGTCTCAGTTTTTTAATGTATATTTTATATTAGTCTGGATGGTTGTTAGGTTCTATTGGACTGTGGAGCTACGATCGGGGTGGGGTTAGGCTATTACTGTTTGAATTAAGTAGAGCACTGGATATGAAGTATTTATTGAGTTTCTATGCAATGACACTGCTGGTTTCAGATGGGAAAGGATTTGGGGTGGGTTTGCTGCCTGATTTTGGGAGGTAGTTTAATTTTGCCTAAATCTTTTGGGGTTTTTTGTATGTGTGGTCTGATTTGTGGATAAGTTCTTTTTATCATAATGAACTTGTGCTTTTGTGCAGTTTCAGAGACACCAATATCTATCTAGGCAGGATTGGGTCCTAGACTTGTGCCATTGTTTCCAGACTTTGTCTCTATCTCTAATGAGTTGTTTAGTTGGATGGGTTGACATGAGGCAGAACTTATTTTCACTCTTATGCCTCAGTTGGGCTTGCTGGTTTAGTATGGTTAAAAAGGAGTTATTGAAGTGACAGAAAGCTTCATCTAGAGGCAGACATTTAAGAGGTTCTTAGTCACATTGTGTCATTAAATATGATTTATTAGAAGTGGATAAGTTCTGGAGTTGAATTATGGTGGTTTGGGAAACTTGTGGTATTCTCAGTTTTTTTTAATTTCTCCAAGTCTTTTGGGTTTCTAACACCATGCTGGGAATGGACTCCATTCCTAAGTCAAAGTATAATTAAAGTTCACAAAATCAATATTGTTTCAGTTTTTGATGTTAGGCAGAAGTGCTCTTCGCAGCACCCACAATGTGTCTAGTAATGACTCTTTTTGTAATTTATATGGAGTTACATGTATCGGTAGCATATCTAAGTACAACTATAAATTCTTTTTTATAAGACCCATTGCTCTGCTACAACTGGAACTATATGGGTATCCTTCTTCCACATTCCCCTCATTTCTGCCTGCAAATCCTGGTATTTTATGACTTTGTGTCTGTCTGTATATAAGACAGTATAGTCACTGGGTGTAGCAATTTCAATGATCAATGCTATTTATGTCTTCATTTCATGGACTACTATGTCTGGTTTTCTCACAAATATTTTTCTGAACTGTTGATAATGGGTGATCCCATATGATATAAACTTCATCATCTTCTATAGGCTTTTGCGGCTCATGTTTCCAGTGCTTTTCAATTACTTCAGTATTATAATGTTTGCACAATCCCTACTGCGATAGTCTTGCCACATTATTATGTCTTTCAGTATACAGTCCTTCTGCCATTAGTACATCACAACCAGCAACAAGATGTGTAACTGTTTCCAGTTTTGTTTTACAAAACCTACATTTGTCTGTTTCTCACACATTTTCAGTAGACTTTGTAAACCAGTGTGTACATAGTCCACTATCTTTGGCTGACAATAATAACCTTTCATCTTTTGGTTTAAATTTACCTCTCCGTCTCCATTCCTGCATTCAGTCCTCATCAACATGAGGTTGTTCCAACAGTTTTCTGTATTTGCAACTATATTTATGCATTTCCCACATTTCTTGCCTTTTCATCTGATCCTTCACTTTATATTCTTTCATTTTTTGGCATATTCAGTTTCTGCCTGATTTTTACCTACTTCTGGTTTTATTTCCATTCTCACTTGACACAGATAAGCTTCTGCTAAACTAAACATGGAAGTCACATCTTAGACTTAATTCTCCTCATGTTTTAAAACTTTCACTACATTTGGGTCTTGTGAGGTCAGCAGATATGTATGCAGTCCTACAATTGCAAATCTATATGTGTAATCAATTTTGAGGAGGGCCATACCTCCTTCAGAATGGGGAATATATAGTCTTGGTATACACTGATTTTTATAAATCATCTGATGAGCATGAAGCATCCTTCTTATTTTCCTGTCCAACCGATCCAACACCTTTTGGGGCCAGTTAATTACTCCAAAACTGCAAGTTAGGACAGGAAAAGCAAATCTGTTTGTAGCTTGGACTTTTTTCCTAGATATCACCACTGTTTTCAGTATTAATTTTAGTCTTCTAAAATATTCCTTACAAAGTTTTGTTCACATTTGTTCATGTTTTATGGTTGATCCCTTCAACAGTTCCAAAATATTTATACACTTCCTCTTGCTCAAGTTCTTTTATATCACATTATTGTCCCAGACTGATGTTTTATTGATACAGCAGTTTTCCTGCATTAAAGGTTGCTTTTGCACATTTATCACGATAAACTGACATTCTGAAAAAGTTTTGACCACTTGCAGTTGTGCTGTCAGTTCCTCATCTGATGAACTATACAGTTTTAATTCATTGACAAAAAGAAAACAAAAACTCTTTACACGTTTTTGCTTTCTGGGAGCCAAATTGTAGCCATGACCTAATCTGCTATAAACAGCTTAATGGGTTAAGGGCAAGACAAAAGAGCAGTGTTGACAGTCACCCTGGAATACCCCCATATGAATTTTTATCCCTCGAATAATAATTTGTCCTTTATCGTGGCTTAATTGCAAAGTGGTTTGCCACTGTTTCATGGTTGCTGTAGTATAATTGATCAGTATAGGGTATATTTTATACATTTTAAGCACTTATCAATTAATGTGGGATACTATCAAATGCAGAGTTGAAATATAGGTGTATGGGGAGCTTGTGGTTTTCTCTGTTTATTTATTTTTAATTTCTCCAAATCTTTTGGGTTTCTAATACCATGATGGGAATGGACACCATTCCTAAGTCAAAGTACGATTAAAGTTCATGAAATTACTATTGTTTCAATCTTTGATGTCAGTCAAAAGTGTTCATTGCAGTACCTGCAATGTGCCCAGTAATGACTCATTCTGCAATGTGTACTGAGTTACATGTATTGGCAACATATCTAAATATGATTGTAGGATTCTTTTTTTATTTTTATTTATTTTATTTATTTATTTAACATTTGTTGACCGGGAATGTCTGACTAGGTTCCACAGATCCTGTTTTCAGCGGAGGCCCAGGGAGAAATACTCCAGAAGCATGTCTTTAGAATTCTTTAGAATTGTATAAGGCCCGTTGCTCCTACTACTATTGGAACTGTCTGGGTATCTGTCTTCCACATTGCTCTCGCTTCTGCCTGTAAATCCTGGTATTTTACGACTTTGTATCTCTCAGTACACAAGACACTGTAGTAACTTGGTGTGGTGATTTCAATGATCAATGCTATTTTTTTCTTCTTTTCATGGACCACAATATCCGGTTTTCTCGCATCTATCTTTTGAACTCTTGGTAATGGGTGATCCCATGTAATGTAAACTTCATCATTTTCTATGATGCTTTGTGGCTTATGTTTCCTGTGTTTTTCAGCCACTTCAATACCATAATGTTTGCACAATCACCAGTGCAACAGTCTTGCCACATTATTATGCCTTTCAGCATAAAGTCCTTGTGCCATTAGTATGTCACAACCATCAACAAGGTGTGTGACAAGGTGTTTCCAGTTCTATTTTACAAAACCTACATTTGTCTTTTTCTCCCACATGTTCAATGGACTTTGTAAACCAATGCGTATGAAACCCCTATCTTGGGCTACCAATATTAACCTTTCATCTCTTGGTTTAAATTCGCCTCTCCTTAACCATTGCTGTGTTTGATCCTGATTAACATTAGGTTCTTCCAGAAGTTTTCTATACTTGCAACTATATTTATGCATTTTCCACATTTCTTGCCTTCATATCTGATCCTTTACCTTATATTCTTTCTTTTGTTTTTTTGGCTCATTCAGCTGCTGCCTGATATTTATCTACTTCTGGTTTGATTTCCATTCCTGCTTGACTCTGATATGCTTCTGCTAGACTAAGCACGGAAGTCATCTGAGATTTATTCTCCTCATGTTTCAAACTTTCACTACATTTGGGTCTTGTGAGGTCAGCAGATATGTGTGCACTCCTATGACTGTAGCTCTATACGTGTAATCAGTTTCAAAGAGCCCATACCTCCTTCAGAATGGGGAATATATAATCTTGGTATGCACTGATTTTGATAAAAAAAATTGGTGAGCATGAAGCATCCTGCTTGTTTTCCTTTATAATCTATTCGACCTGTTTTGGGGCCAGTCAATCACTTCAAAACTGTAAGTTAGTACAGGAAGAGCAAATTGGTTTATAGCTTGAATTTTGTTCCTAGATGTCAATGCTGTTTTCAGGATTAATTTAACTCCTCTAAAATATTCCTTATTAAGTTTTATTCACACTTGTTCATGTTCTATTGCTGATCCTTCATCTATTCCCAAATATTTATACATTCCCTCTTGCTCAAGTTGTTTTATATCATATTCTTGTCTCAAACTGATGTTTTCTTGGTGCTGTGGTTTTCCTGCTTTAAAGGTTGCTTTTGCACATTTATCAAGACCAAATGACATTCTTATATCATCTGAAAAAGTTTTGACAACTAGCAGTTGTGCTTTCAGTTCCTTATCTGATGAGCTATACAGTTTTAATTCATCGACAGAAGATGGGAGAAGTCTTTACACTTTGTTGTTTGTTTTCTAGGAGCCAAATTATAGCCATGACCTAATCTGTTAAGTAGACAGATTAATGGGTTAAGGGGAAGACAGAATAGCAGTGGTGACAGTCACCCTGGAATATCCCCCTTTGAATTTTTATCCCTGGAATAAAAATTGGTCTTTTATTATGGCGTAATTGCAAAGTGGTCTACCACTGTATCATGGTGACTATAATGTAGTCGATCTGTGTAGGGTGTATCTTAGACATTTTTAAGCACTCTTTTATCCATAAATGTGGGATACTATCAAATGCTTTTTTGTAGTCAGTCCATGCCATACTTAGGTTATTCCCCTATTTACAGTTCTCCACTATGACTTTATTTAACAACAAATGATCCACATGACTTTCTTTTATTGCCCTTTTGTTCTATTGCCATAATTGAGTTTTCTTTTAAATGACTATAAACTCTGTTGGCATCAGTTCTGGAGTATAGTTTATATGTAGTTGGAAAGCAAGTTATTGATCTGTAATTTTTAGAGTAGCTTATAGGTTCAGCTTAATGGGAGCATTGTTTTTCCTGTTGTTAGCCAGGTTGGTGTCTGTTCGGGGTGCACATATAAATAATTCTTACTCATGGCCTAATTTTCATGCAAAAATGTTAATAATTTTAACCAGAAGTTAGGTAATGCATCTGTGCCTGGTGTTTTCCAATTACAGGCTTTTCTCAACTTTGTTTCAATCTCTCTGGCTGTTATTATATGCCAGTTCATATCCTGTACCTTTAAACTTTTTATTTATTTTACTTCTTTTATCCATTTAGCATCTTTGTTATGTTCCACAGGATCTTCATAAATACTTCTCCAAAATGTATATTTCTTCGTTTTTGGGTGGTCTTTCAGTTCCTTTTACCTTGTTCCCAAATTCTCTACAAAACTGTTTTGGGTCATCAATAAATTGCTTATTTTGTACTTTTCCTTTATATATATCTGCGTATCTTCTAAGTTTTTCCACCTGTGCTGAGATTTTTAGTTTGTAATTTCGATAGTGCATGATAAATCCTGATCTGTTCTAATACTGCACATTGCTTTTATCACATCTATCTTTCTAAGTATTTTTGTTGCTCTGTTCTCTCTTCTATACTATTCAAACAGTGACACTTTTTGTCTTAATTGCTTTATAGTTTTCGCTATTCGATACTTCCATGATGGTATTCGATTTCTCCCCTTCCTTTCCCTCACTACCCTGTGTTTTTGTGGTAGAACTTTATCTGTTATTAATATAGCTGCACAGTAATATATTCTGTTTACTTCTATTATATCACATGGATCTCTATGGACTGTCCTAATTACTGTGTTCATTTGTTTTATCAGACTTCTGACTTTTTGGGTTTTATTGACCTTCTGCTGTTTATTTCTTTCATTGATCTTAGTATGTCTATCTCTATTAAATCAAGCAACTCTTCTCTTAGCTCATTTTCTTCTAAACTGAGGGCACACTTTTTTGTTTTCCATTTCCTGCAGGCATTCTATAGAAAGTTCTATAGCATCTTCATGTGGCACATTCTCTTCAATTGCATACTGCGTCATCCATTGCTCTGTCATATGGGAACTCACTGGCCTATCACTCCTCAACATTACTTGCATTATTATTGAAGCAATAATAAAGCTCCAAAATATCTTCATATGTCACCTGATCAATTGCTTCCTGTTCCACTGGTTTCCCCTTAATTTGGATGTCTATTGCACTATCCTGTTGTGGTGCTTTCTGAATTAGATTTTCTGCACTGAGTCCTTCACTTTGTAGGTACTCCATAACCTCAGTTTCTACTTCTTTAACTTCTCCATTACGAATCTCTTTTTCTACCTTTCCTCTTTGTCTTATTTTTTTGTATTGTAAAGTTTTCCATGTCTGGATTCATTTGCCTGTATTTCTCTTCAAATATCTTTGGTGCTGCTCTTTTTGTATTGCTTAGTTTTGCTTTCTCCTTTGCAAAGTTATTACACCATATTAAATCTCTTTTTCTTTCCCATGTCCATATTTCTTCTTCAGATGCCTCCGGATATTCCTGTTTCTCCTTACTTTGGGGACTCATTCTATCATGCTGTGATGTAACCTGTGTTAGACCTTCTACACCAAATCATTCACTTTGCAGACACTCCATAACTTCAACTTCTATTTTTTAACTTCTACTTTACTAATCTTCTTTTCTACATTCCCTCTTTGTCATATTTTTTATTGTGAAATTTTCTATATCTGGATGCCTTTGCCTGTATTTCTCTTTGAATATCTTTGGGGCTGCTTTCTTTGCATTAATTAATTTGGCTTTCACCTTTGCATAAATATTGCACCATATCAAATCTCTCTTTCTTTCCCATGTACATATTTCTTTTTTATACTTTTCTAAAATCTCTAGGTTTTGTTGTTTATATTTTTGCACTTCCTCATATGCTTCTTTTTCCAAACAGATCAAAGTTTCTTGGTCTATATACTGTTTTTCACAAATCTGTTGCATTAATGAACACAAATTGTTATCTGAAGCTTCTGACAGTCTTTCTTTTTGTATATCTTGTGTCTGGAAATTCTAGGCTTTTTGCAGAATACTAAAATCCTCAATAGTCCACTCTATTGTCTTTATGGCTCTTCTTTGACCTTTTGGTTTTTGTGATTTTTGTGGACTGCTACTTCATTCTACAACAAGGGGACCATCCTTCCCCCTGGGCCTGGCCTGGCCCTATTATAGGATATAGGTATAGTGATGATTACTGAGAGAATCTGGGACAGTGCTAGCCAACTTAATTTTTCAAGGTTGGTTGAGAGTATGCAGTTTAGAATTAATTTTTTTTTGATACTTTGTCAAGTTGGGTTGGTCATTGGATCAGCTGAGTGAAATGATAGAGGTTAATAGTAAGGGGTGGTAGACTTGAGGTTTGTTAGAGGTCCAGTCTATGATAAGGTCACTGAGCAGGTTGGTTTCTTGGTTGAAAGCAGACGATAAGTAGTTAAGTATGATTATGGTAGAGTTCAGCTATGTTACATTCCATGCCTCTGCATATAAGGCTAGTGATGCTGATGTGCTTATAATTACCAAGGTCAGAGGAGGGGCCAGCATTATGTTGGCAAATCACAGTGGCTATTCTCCATGCATCAAACCCAAACTCTGTGGACAGGCTGAGGGTGCACAGTTTAAGAAGAGTCATGGCTGGGCACTAATAAAAATGCAGCCAGGTATGTTGTCTGGTCCCATGGAAGTATTAGTTTTAGTCTTCATTGGGAATTCTAAGATTTGCTCCAAGGTGCTTTCAGGGGAAATTAAATTTTCAGGGATAGTAGGGGCAACAATCTGGGTAGGTGAGGTAAAGTAAGAACTAAATTTTTCTGCTAATATATTGACTATATCCTTGGGATAAGAATGTGTGATATTATTATGGATGAACTCAGTGCATTGTCAGGCATAATTCCTTAATTTCCTGACACAACTGAAGAATGCTTTGCAGTTTCCTTTTGTATCTGCAGTGATAAAACTCAGTCTCTGCTTTACATTTTCTAATAACACTCAAGTTCATGTTTTAGTTTGTAAAAGACCTAGACAAAATTCTCAACAATCCCCCACAAATTTATCCAAGTGAGAAGGCTGCCACAGTCACCTAAACAGCTGAATAGAAAAATTAGTACCAGCCCACCCTAAATATAACAGAAATTCAAGAATAAACCTCTCTGGTGAAACTCTCATATTAGTAAACTGCATGACAAAAAAGTTGAAACAAATACCCATCACTGTACCTCAAAACCACAATGAAACATGCCAGCAATAAACCTAACATATTAGTTATAGGTGACTACATCATGAGACACACAGGTGTCCCTCTCACCAGGCTGGATAAGGAGAAGGTCACGGACAGCTGTCTGTTAGATACCAGGATCCGTGATATCACACATGCGCTAAAGTCTCTCAACAACAGATACTGTTACGACTCCGTCATAGTGCATGTTGGTGTGAATGACATGAGATTACCTCTCTGGACTATATGAAGAGACACATGACTGAGCTCTTGGGCTATGTGGCTCGGGCAGGTATGTCCCCAGTCTTAAGCAGCATTTTACCTTCACCTAGAATGATGCCTCAATTTAAACAGAAAATGATTGACTTCAATAATTGGTTTAGTTTTTGGTGTTATTCTAAGGGGATCCAGTATCTGTCAGCATGGGATGACTTGATCAACAGACCTCAGTGCTTTGCTAGAGATGGTCTTCATCTGTCACCCCTGGGATTTCGGCTACTGACTAAGGTTCTTGCCAGCCCTATAGTGCCTTTTTAGGCAATGTCATAAGGACAAAACTCCCATCATAAAAATACCAACCAAAAGCATCCTCAAGGTGATGCTGCTAAATGCTAGGAGTCTTAACATGAAACTGCACTCACTGGAAGCAGTCCTCAACCTGGAGGACACAGACATTTGTGCAGTCATGGAGACCTGGTTCAAGGATGTAGAGAGCACCCCAGCCATATAGGGTTACATCTCCTTCCACACATTCAGACCACAAACAGAAGGCAAGAAAACTAAAGGAGGTGGTGTATCAGTATTAATCAAAGATAGATACACCTCCAGATTGGTAAAACAGTATGATTCTCTAGAGATACTTCAGGTGCAATTAGCTGTTGGTAGGACACCTATTCAAGTCATTGCGAGCAACAGAACCCCCTCCATGCATCAGGACACCCACTCTTCCTATTACCAAGATACAACTGAACACCATGGTTTTGGGTGACTTTAACTACCCTAGCATTGACTGGGTGAATTACTCATGCTCAAACTCACCAGCCCAAAGGTTCCTCGACTTTGTCAACTCCAATGCCCTGGAGCAGCTGGTTGACACCCCCACTAGGGGTGCCAGCATCCTGGATCTGGTGCTAATACAGGAGACCAATGTAGCACCCCCCACTGTGAGTTCATCCCTGGTGAGATCTGACCACAAATCAGTGTCATTTGAAGTAACTAACACACCTGACCCCCCCACCCCCACCCCCAGCAGCAACTAGAATAAAAAACTTCTCCAAAGCAAAGTATAACTTCTTACAGGATGGTATAAATAGCTTCATTGCACCTCCCTCCTCAGATAGAACCAGTAACTATGCCGAGCTCTACACCAGTGCCCTATACAAGCACCTGTATAACTGCATTGACTTGGCAGTACCTGTTAGGACCAAAACAAGTTCTTGAAGGAAGAGCAAAACTGCCTGGTGGACAACAGCCATTAACAGGCTTTACAATAAAAGGAAGAAACTTCTGTCTAAAAGAAAAAAGTAAGAAGGAGAGAGCTTTAGACTGGAGACGCTCCCTACTCAGCTTAAATAAGCAAATAAGATTAAGTCCTCCAAGGCAAACTTCGAATCCAAGTTAGCTTCCACAACAAAGGACAACCATAAGGCATTCTTTAGTTACATCCATAACCTAAAACGTAAGGCCCAGAGTTGCACTGAATTGGTAGTTAATGATAACACATATACTGAGCTAGTGGACATAGCTAACCTGTTAGCTGACAGGTTTGGTGAAAACTTCATTCCCTTGTCCCCACCACACGTATCTCATGACATCCCTACCACCTGTCCCCTACCTTGTATCTCTAAAGAGCAGGTCATAAACACCCTCTCTAAGGCCAAAACACAGCATCAATGGGACCTGATTATATCCCAGGCTGCATCCTACTTGGGCTCAAACAAGAATTAGCATCACCACTGGGTACTCCTTTCAGTCATGGTCTAAGCACTGACTTCATCCCAGCTGAATGGAAAACAACCACCATTATCCCCTTGCACAAAGGTGGTGTTTCTACTGGCCCTAGGAACTACAGACCTATTAGTCTGACTAGTCTTATCTGAGAAACATTATGTACCTTATCAACAATTCATCGGTAATCTCCAAATACTAGATACTACTCAGTTTGGATTTGTCAAGGGGAGAACATGCCTGTTAAACCTGGTGGACTTTTTCGAGACATTCATCAGGGCCCTGGATGAGAGGAAAACTGTGCATACTGCCTACCTAGACCTAGCCAAGGCACCTGACACTATCCCTCACTCAGGCATCATTGACAAACTCTCTCAGCTAGATATCAACCCTTATATCATAAGGTGGGTTGCAAACTGCTTCACTGATAGAACCCATACAGTCAAAGTAGGGGAATCCACCTCCAACAGCAGACCCATAACCAGTGGTGTTCCACAGAGATTGGTCCTGGGACCTCTACTGTTTGGAATCTATTTCTCCAAAGTACAAGCTAAAACTAAGGGACTGTGGCTGGCAAAGTTTGCTGACAAATGCAAACTGGATGCAGTCACAGAATGTCCAAATGATGTCAACATCCTTCAAGAAGGTCTTAGACAAGGCAATGACTGGTGCCAAAGTCATGGCCTCAAACTCAATGCAAAAAATGTGTTATCATCCCTTTTGGTAAGAGATGTTCCTGCAAATTATCACATCAATGGAAATACCCTAAGTATGCACTTAGTGGTGAGAGATCTGGGCACTCAGGTTAACAGCAACCTTGCCTTTGATCACCATGTTTCCACAGTGGTAAGAAGGGCATTCTATATGGCTCATCTCATATGTAAAGGCATTACCTCGACTAAAGGGGAAGTTATCACCTCCCTGTACTATTCACCCATTAGGCTAATAACTGAGTACAATGCCCCTTTTGGCATGTGCCTTTCAAAGCACCTGCAGCAATTGGAGAGACCACAAAAGTTTCTCACAAGGAAAATTCAAGGTTTTCAGCAGCTATCTTATGCAGGTCAGCTGAAATCACTGTCACTTTATTCTGTTTCATACAGACTATTCAGAGATTATATCTGCCTTGCATATAAGGTGATCTCTGACCCTGCTTTATTGGAAACGCTGCACATCCGCAAGTCAAATGGCACACAGGTTACTTGCTCTAAGGAGCTAAACCTGGTATGTAACATCAATAGAACCTGCAGGATGGACAAATTTGTTTCCCAGAGGTTACCACACCTTTGGATTGGTAACTGTAAATTCACCCCAGGGGTTCCACCTGTATCCATCTTGGAGAGGAGCAATAGGTGCTGATCATGGTAACAAGGGTAAATTGGCTAGGCTTGTAAGGTCCTCGGCCATTAGCCTAGTAACTTCCTATGATCCTATGAAAAGTCAGGACCTGCTAGAGTGAGATCCAAAACACAAAGATTGAATGGCAAGAGAACAGACTTACATATACTAAGTCCAAGATAGCCATTTCCTGAAATATTCAGTTTTCTCCAAGGTATGGGGTTCTTGGAGTTAGTATATATAATTTCAGGGGTTGGGGGAGGGGGCTTTCCCCCTAAAAAAAAAAGAAGTTTGAAGGAGGACAGATGTTCAAGATTCACCCTTCTCATGGATTTACAGTCTTTTTTTTTCGTTTGGCACTCAGTATTTCAAATCCCAACATCTCAGTAGGGAGCCAAACCCAGGTAGTCTGTCTCAATACACAGTGTTACCATTTGGCCTACATGGAGCCCCATCCAATAACAGATAAATTATTGAAGAGCCACTCACAATAAGCTCTGCATACTTGGATGACTTGGTCATTTATTAAGGGGACTGGAAATATCACTTATCTAAAGTGTTAGAATCCACAGTACAGGCAAGCTTGACTGTAATTGCTAAGTAACATATGGTAAGAGACAAGTTATTTGCGTACCTTACAGAAAGAGGGATGCAAGTCTAACTAACCAGAGAAAATAGACGGCATGAAAACTGTCCAGTACTCTCGGCCAAGAAACAAGTGTAGGCTTTTTGTGGACTAGGTAGCATATTTAGACTAGCTGGGTACCAAGTCTGTGCCTAATTTTGTGTCTATTACCTACCCTTTGACAGATTTTAAAGGGGGAAAGATCCTGTCAGGGTGTAATGATTTCTTGAGGCACATACTGCCTTTCAATAAATTAAAAAAGCTCATTTGTTCTGTATTTGTGTTAGTAATGCCTGATTTTACTAATGAGTTTAATATAGTGATGCCTCAGAGGTAAGTTTAGGGCAGTGCTATCCCAAGACATTTAAAGCTAGGAGCACTCAGTGTGTTATATCAGCATGAAGCCAAGCAATGTAGAAAGGAGATACTCAGCTACTGAAAGATAGTGTCTAGCTAGACAGGGCTTTACAAGGATTAAACCGGCAAACTAATGATAATACCAAGGTGCGCTGGTGTGTGCTATTGTTGTAACTCTTTCAGCATACACTGACCCATAGACCTGTCATAGCCAACAGAAATACTAATGGGGTGTCCAAGTCCCACAACCCATTGTTGTGATTCCAAAACCCTGACTTTGTGCTGACAGTAGGGTAGCTGTAACATGTTAATCATGGAAATATGTATGTGCCTTTAAATGTGTACCCAGTCTGCATACTAAAGTATAGATTATGAAATAGTCTCACATCAGTTAGCTAAATCATGTTCATAGGTAGGTACTAGCTATTGGCCCTAGGGCCTATACAAGCCTAGCCAAAAAGGTACACTGGCTTCCGCCACCCAAGAAAATTATTTTCCTGTGCCCTTGTCAAGCAGAACCACAGAAGTGATCCCCGGGGTGAATTTCCTATTACCCATCCAATCATCAAGATTTTGCTTGAAGAGTGCTAATGAGGAGCTCTGTTTGACAAGAATCTATCCCTCCAGCATGTTCTGTCTATTGTGGTGACAAGGTTTAGGTCCCTAGAGCGTGTAGCTCGGAGGGATTGGGATTTCTTTAAGTGGAGCAGGTCCAACAGCTCTGGGTTTGACATAGCTTTGTATGCTAGGTAGAGATCGCCTCTGAGTAGGCGATATGTGACGGAGTAAAGCTGGAGTTTTTTGAGACGGTCTGCGTAAGGCATCTGTTTGAGGCCAGTAATCCTCTTTGTGAGGTATTTTTGCGGCCTTTCCAGTTGTTGTAGATGTCTTGTGAGGTACATCCCAAAGGGGCGTTGTACTCTATAATGGGTCTAATGAGTGATGAGTAGAGGGGAACAATGACCTCTTTTTTTCTGTATGAGAAACCTTTTGTGATGTGGACTTAATTGCCACTTACTATGGTATAAAAGGAAGAAGCCTGGAGGCTAAATGAAAATGTTAGTTCCTCACATGTAGGATCATCTGAAAGAAGACCTTTGTTTGAACAGAGATTAGAAAATACAGCCTGGAAGAACCAAATCAAGACCAACCTGTGAGGAATACCATGTAGAAGTACCTGTTTATGGGCATGGGAAAGGTCAGTAGCCTTGGACTTTTCATGTATTTCAAGATAGCTTTAACCTGGAGGGTTTATGAGGAAATGACAATGTTATGAGAAACTCACTAAGATACTGTTTGCTTTCTTTTAAAAACTGCAAAGCCAAACGGGCTAATATTATTCCTTGTAGATTATTGTGTTTTTATATACATCCTGCTTCCAGTGTTTGTGTGTGTGTGTGTGGGGGGGGATTATGTGTGTATATAAACATATATATATATATATATATATATCTATGTGTGTATGTATGTATATGTATATACAACTGTTGAAAATATGTACAGCTCTCAAATGGCAACATCTGTTTTGCTGGCACACTTTGGTTGACAAAACAGATGGTTGACTGGTATGTGAGAGCAATAGTCCCTGGGGTTGGGGAATATCCCCCTTCCCCAGGAATTGTGTGATCTGGAGTTAGTATATGTAATCAGTAAGGAGTGGGGGAGGCACAGCCTCCAACATGGGGGGTGCAAGGGGATTGTCCCCTGCAAAAAAACAGTGTTTCTGACCTTGCATACTCTCGCTCTAAGCATGAGCAATGACCTGTTGATGTCACAAGAATTGATTTTTACATGCTGACATTTGTAACATCAACATTTGGGAATTTCCATGCATTTAAGCGGACACACACACACACACACACACACACACACACACACACACATATATATATATATATATATATATATATAAATTCACTTCAGAATCTAGAAATTCCGAAACATCGAATTTCATATGACCGAGACCATATGATTGATGTTTCGGAATATCGAAATTCCAAAAAAAAACAAAAACACTTTAAATGTTTCTGCAGGGGGCCAAGCCCCCCTGCACCCTCACATCCCCACTACTTAAATATTCCAACTCCAAGATCGCACTAGAGTGAGGAAAAGGGAAATCTCCCATTCCGAGCTGTATGCAGATGTCCATTCACAATGTCGGGATTCCAAAAGTTCGATCATATGGTCTTGGCCATATGAAATTCGATCTTTCAGGATTTCGGCATTGTGAAGTGTTCCCATATATATAGGTTCATAGGTTCATACTAGGCTATCTGCCCTAGGGCATTTATAAGCCTAGCCAGAGTGTGTGTGGCTTTCACCACCCCTTAGGATGAGAATACTATACCCATTAGTTTGCTGTGCCTCTGTCCAGCAGTGATACAGAGATGATTCCCGGGGTAAACCTACGATCTCCCATCCACTCGTCAAGATTTCTCTTGAACAGAGTCAGTGAGGGGCTCTGTCTCACATGGACTGGGATTCTGTTCCATAGTGTAGGGAGTCTCTGGGTGATTAATCTGTCCCTCCAGCACGTCCTATTTATATCCATGTTGAGGTTTAAGTCTCTTGCTCTCGTGGCTCTGGTGGATTTGGATTTTTTGAGGTGGAGCATGTCCATTAATTCCGGGTTGGACATGGCCTTGTATGTCAGGCACAGATCACCTCTGAGCAGATGGTATGCGACTGAATAGAGCTGGAGTTTCTTCAGTCGGGCATCGTATGACATATGTTTGAGCCCCTTTATCCTTTTGGTGAGGAACTTTTGGGGTCTTTCCAACTGCTGCAGGTGTCGGGTAAGGTACATTCCGAATGGGGCGTAGTACTCAATCATTGGTCTGATAAGTGAAGAGTACAGGGGTACAATGACCTCTCCTGATCTGGATGTGAATCCCTTCATGATCAGGTGGGCAATGTAGAAGGTCTTCCTAACCACTTTGGCAATGTGAGTGTCAAAAGAGAGGTTACTGTCAACTTGGGTCCCCAGGTCCCTGATAACTTCTTCCATGTTTAATGGATTACCACCTATGTGGTAATTAGGGGTTACCTTGTTTTTCCCAAAGGGTATGACTATACATTTTTTGGCATTTAGCTTAAGGCCATGGCTCTGGCACCAGTTATCCATTTCTATGAGACCTCTCTGGAGGATGTCTGTGTCTGATGGAGTGTCAATTATGGTGCCCAGTTTGCAGTCATCTGCAAATTTTGTCAGCCACAATCCCCCTATGTTTGCCTGCACTTCAGAAAAATAAATGCCGAACAAGAGGGGACCCAGGACTGAGCATTGTGGGACACCGCTCGTGACCGGCTTAGAGTCTGACATGGCACCAGCAACTCTAACCCTGTGTGTTCTGTCCTTGAGCCAATTTGCAACCCATCTTGTGACATATGGGTTTACATCTAAGCTGGTGAGCTTTTCTATGATGCCCGAGTGGGGTATTGTGTCGAATGCTTTTGCTAGGTCAAGGTAGGCTGTGTGAACTGCCTTACCCTCATCAATGGCCTTAGTGACTGTTTCAAAAAAGTCGACCAAGTTCAAGAGGCAGGATCTGCCCTTGACAAAGCCAAATTGGGTAGGATCCAGTGTCTGTAGGTCCCCAATGTCTTTATTTATGAGTTCCATTATGATCCTCTCCATAGCTTTGCAGACAAGGCTCGTCAAGTTTTTGGGGCGGTAATTTCCAGGGTCCGTAGAAGCACCGCCTTTGTGGAGTGGGACCACAGTTGCCGTACGCCATTCTTTGGGTACGTATCCTGTAGTAAGGCTAAGATTAAACAGCAGCCTTATGTGTGGGTTTAGTTCCTCATTGAGTTCGTGTAGCACATATATATATATATATATATATATATATATATATATATATATATATATATATATATATATATATATATAGATATAGATATAGAGGGTCTATATTAAATATTCGAAATCTTAAACGTTCGAATCACTAAAGATCAAACTTTAGTGATCGAACGTTTAAATGTTCGAATATTTTAATAAAAAGAATAAAAAAAAATGTAAAGTGTTTAAACAGGGGGGCAAGCCCCCCTGCAACACCCAGGAAGGGGGGTTGAGCCCCCACACCCCCCGCTACTTAAATATACCAACTTTGAGGTCGCACTTCAGTGCACTACAGTGCGGAAATTGAAAATCTCCCTTTCCTACACTGTCACGCGATCTCTGAGTTGGTATAGTAAGTAGCGGGGGGGTGGGGGGTGCAGGGGGGGCTTGCCCCCCTGCTTACACCCTTTACTATTTCTTTTTTTTTTTTTTTTTTTTTTAATTTTTTAAAATATTCGAACATTTAAACTTTCGATCATTAAAGTTCGATCTTTAGTGATTCGAACGTTTAAGCTTCCGAATATTTAATATAGACCCAATATAGATATAGCTATAGAGATAGTCAAGTTGCACTAAATTGACTATTCAATTTAGCAAAACTATTTTACTGAATGTTTCTCTACCAACAACCCACAATGAAACTGAAAAAAAAAACACTCCTTTTTTTGGGGGGCAAGGCTGCCTGCACCCCCACACCCCCACTACACAACAGTGGAGAAAATTACACATTCTCTTATACATCTGGGATCCCACACAGAGCACACGTCATGCTGTAACCACTGGCAGTGAAACTAATTCAAACAGAAAGGTTTACTTACACTGGGCAGTCAGCTGCATGCATCAAAATAAACTTCAATATAATGTAGAAATCACAATTTTCAACCATGTGCATCTCAGCCAAACAAATACACACACACACACACACACACACACACACACCAGTATCTAAAATAATGAAGTTTTTATTTTAAAAATTAAAAAAAATACTGGTACAGATCAAGCTACAGAAATTATAAAAAGGAATTTTTTCTGTTAATACTCCAAAGAAAAAAACAATCAGTTTTAACAGTTAAAACAGAGTTCAAAGGTCCTTTCAGCCAGCTTCATTCTTTCTGGATTCTAGTGGAAGATGCACAGACTTCTTCATGTTATAGTGGAATGTGTTCTGATTGCTGTAGCATAATCCTCAGAACTACTGTTCCAGGCATAAAGTCCTCCTGCATCAAGATGCCAGTTTCTGTAGGCCATAGCCTGTAGTAGGCCATTTTACTGATATAACTCCCCATTAGCAACAGTTCCAATGGAAGTCTGTCTCGCTGATGTAAATAAACATTAATGTTTACACTGTTTGCAGTATTATTACTTACATTATGTCACTACAGTCTTGCAACATTATGACACACCATAGGGTAAGAATCACTAACCCTTGGATTCAGGCCCATTAGATTAGCCCTAGGCAGGTGATCTGCACAATAATAGGTCGAAACTTTTGTTATATCTAATGGGACAAGAATTTTGCCTACCCCATCCTTTGTTTTAGTTCATCTACCCTGGGCACTGGATAGCTGTCAAATTTTAAAATGCTCTTCAGCTTTTTAAAATCATTACAGAACCTAATTATTCCATCAGCACTTTGTAATTGTTTTACACTCATCTATCAGCTCCATATTTGGTATTTTTCGACTTCCTTGCCTGCTACCTTTCTTTGTGACTGATATGCTGTAAGGTTTTAAGACAAATATTTCACCTGGAATGGTCTCAATAGGGTGTTTAAGCAGGTGTGTTCTATCAGGTAGTTCTAAAAACAATTTCTTGTTTCTTAAAATAAACTCCATTTTATCTTGTTAAAATAACTTAGACATTCAGCCCCCCCCCCCCCCCCCAAGTTCCATCAGCTTTTGCCTTTAAAATTATTATTGAACAGTGTTTCAGAGCACTGATATGGTATATCTATTCTGGCCATCCCTTACCACCAGTCTGACTAAACCTGTAATTTACATTTAATTTTTCATCTGTGTCAAATGGACTTTTCCATTTAGTCAACACTTTTCTTTTTTTCTGCATTGGGGACCAGAACTAACACTTGATCGCAGTAACTGAATTCCCCAGTATTTGCATTTCTATAATGCTCTCCTTATTGTGTAGCCTGGGCTCTCCTTCTCTTCCAATGCAATGGGCATCACCACTTTCAGTATATCATATAACTAGCTATAATTTTCTTAGACAATATTAGGTGGGGTTCTGTCATTTCTCAAATTTCTGTGGTAACATGTAATAGTCCACAAGAATGCCTGTCATATAATAACTCAAAATGACTAAACCCTGTCGGCTTCTCATAGATATATAATGTTAGATAGGAGGCAAACTATCAACTGTTTCCAGTTTTTACAATTTTACTCAATATCTTTTCTCAGCGTGGATTTTAATGTTCATTTAAACACTTGACCAACCCATCCGTCTGGAGATGGTGTGTTTAGATTTTAATTGGTTGACCCAAAAGAAATGACACAGATGATACATTTTTCTAGATTAAATAGAGCCCTGGGATCGGTGAGTATTTCCTTAGATATCCTCACTCGGGAAAATAATACGGTTAACTTCCTAGCTTTAGATTTAGCATTCAACTGATATAGGGGAATAGACTCAAAATACTTAGTTGCATAGTTTAGAAAAATTGCTGGATTTTTACAATGGCTAAGCAGTGTACACAGCAATATATCTGTATGGCAACTCAGTGAAAGGCATTAGAATCAAATGATTTTTAAATGCTAGATGAGGGGCAGTCTTCTGACACTCACAGCATCAAGCAAACTCTAAGGAAGTTCTGAACATATTCCTGGCCAGTAACACTTCACTAGGATCCATGTTTCATTCTTGTCCATACCTTAGTGTCCTCCTAGTATATGGCTATCAGTTAGTCTCATCACTAGGATTCTGAAAAGTTTGGACACTTAGTTAATGTACTCATTTATCTATGTCCATACTCTGTATAATAAATCCTTTTATAACTTAAAGTATGGGTATGAAATGGAACCATTTTGTCCAGCTTCTTCCCCTACAACTCCAGCTATATTTTCCCTTCCTCTGTCAAATTTTCATTTTCACAATGTGCCTTTGCAAAGCTTATTCAGCCTACCTGGAAGTCAGGGTCCATCAGACATGATGGAGAAGACATTGCCTCCTCTTTAGCCAATAAAGGAAATGAGCAACTCATACCAGTTGCTATTTCTATCTTATTTGCATTGGCTGCTTCCTTTCCTTTATGAACCTAATTGGTAGGATCCTCTTTTATATAACGTGCCTATATTTCAGCTCAACAGGAACATCAATGGGACTCTGTCCAATGTTGTCTTTCTCTCTGTAAAGATTTGTTTTCTCATTTTTTTCCTTCTTTCATTATGTTGCTCTCTCTCAATCTCAGAGTGACAGAAGGCTACTCTCTCTCTCTGTTTCTTTTTCACTGCAAAAGATTCTCCTTCAGTTTTACTGCTCCCATATTTACAATACCTGTTGCCTAAAACCTTCTCTTATTTGAGGTTTCTGTCTTAAACTGGCAGCAACAAATTTAGAACTGTGACTACGTATGCTTTCTTCCTCTTTTACTACCCTGATGTGATTCATGTCATACGACTGAACAATTAAAACACTAAACCTCACTTCAGCGAGACGAGAGCATCGAACATCTTCATCATCGAAAGCTGATATCAGCAAATCTCACCACATGGAATAACATAACATCTTACTTCTTAGTTTTGGTATACATAACATGATGGGAGGAAATATATCATTAAATACATATACGATTTTCATCTTCTTCTACTTCGCACTTCCAAGTCCCGACACAGGCCTGCTGTCTCTGCAGATGTACCCCGCATTACAATTTAAAACCCCAACACAGGCCTGCTGTCCCTGCACATGTACCCGCATTACATTTCAAAACCCCAGCAAATGCTGCTGTCTCTGCAATGAACCCCACATTATACTTCCAAACCCCAACACAGGACTTCTGTTTCTGCAGATGTACCCGACAATACACTTTCAAACCCAAACACAGGACTGCTGTCCCTGCAGATGTATCCCACATTATACTTCCAAACCATAACACAAGAGGACTGTTGTCCCTGCAGTTGTAGTCGCAATTGTACTTCCAAACTCTACCAAAGGACTGCTGTCTCAGTAGATGTACCCCGCATTGTACTTCCCAACCCCAACACAGGACTGTAGTCCCTGAAGATGTGCTCCCACTACACCTCCAAACCCCAACACAGGACTGCTGTCTCAGCAGATGAACTACACACTGTACTACCAAACCCTAACTCAGGACTGCTGTTTCTACAGATGTACCCCACATTACACTTCCAAGCCCCAACACAGCACTGCTGTCTCTACATATGAATCCTCACATTACACTTCCAAACCCCAAAACAAAACTACTGTCTTTGCAGATGTACCCCATACTACACTTCCAAACCCAAATCACGACTGCTTTTTCTGCAGATGTACCCCACATTACACTTCCAACCCCAACACAGGACTACTGTCTCTGCAGATATACTCCACGTTACACTTCCAAACACCAAAACTGGAATGCTTTTTCTGCAGGTGCCCCTGCATTACACTTCCAAACCCCAACACAGTACTGCTGTCTCTGCAGATGTACCTCACATTACACTTCCAAACCCCAGCACAGGGCTGCTGTTTCTGCAGATGTACCACACACACTTCCAAACCACAAAACAGGACTGTTGTTTCTGCAGATGTACCCCACAATACACTTCCAAACCCTAACACAGAACTGCTGTCTCTGCAGATGTACCTCATGTTACACTTCCAAACCCCAACAAAGCCTGCTGTTTCTCTATAAGTTCTCCACACTTCCCTTCCAACCCCAACACAGGACTGCTGCTTCTGCAGAACTACCCCACAACACTTCCAAACCCTGACACTGCTGTCTCAGCAGATGCACTCAACATTACGCTTACAAACCCCAACACAGGACTGCTGTCTCTGCAGATATACCCCACATTACGCTTTAAACCCCAGCACAAGATTGCTGTCTCTACACACAGGGTCTATGTTCGGCTATTGAAACCATAAACTCTCAAAACGGATAAATATCATACAGAAAACATTATTATCCAACATTATTGAACATTAAGTAACTGTGAAAAAAATTCATTGAATCGCCTTACTTGGCCAACATCGCACCCCCCCCCCCAACTAGATATACCAACTCCACCATTGCACTACAGTGGGGAATAGAGCAAATTTAAAAGGGTTCCTTCACTTACCTTATGTATCACATTACTTCTTGGTTGTTGGCCAACTATGGCCATTTGAGTAATTTTTTTTCGCAGTTAATGATGCTCGGTAATGTTCCATAATGACGTTTTCCGTACAATATTTAGCTATTTGAAGGTTTCTGTTTTCAAGAGCTGAACATACACCCCTGCAGAAGTACCCCACATTACACTTCCAAACAACAAAAGGCTGCTGTCTCTGCAGATTTACCCCACTTTACACGTCCAAACCACAAGGACTGCTGTCTCTGCAGATGTACCCCACATTATATTTCCAAACCCCAACACAGGACTCCTGTCTCTGCAGATGTACCCCACACTACAATTCCAAACCCAACACAGGACTACTGTCTCTGCAGACGGTCTTCACTTTACACTTCCAAACCCCAACACAGGTCTGTTGTCCCTGCAGTTGCAGTTGCAACTGTACTTCCAAACCCTACCACAGGACTGCTGTCTCTGCAGATATACCGCATATTATGCTTCCAGACTCCAACACATGACTGCAGTCCTTGCAGATGTACTCCCACTATACTTCCAAACCCCAACACAGAACTGCTGTCTCTGCAGATGAACATCACACTGTACTACCAAACCCTAACACAGGACTGCTGTTTCTGCAGATGTACCCTACATTATACTTCCAAATGCCAACAAAAGACTGCTATCTCAACAGATATACCCCACATTACACTACCAAACTCCAAAACAGAACTGCTGTCTCTGCAGCTGTACCCCACACTACACTTCCAAACCCAACACAGGACTACTGTCTCTGCAGATGTATCCCACTTTACACTTCCAAACCCCAACACAAGACTGTTGTCCCTGCAGTTGTAGTTGCAGCTGTACTTCCAAACCCTACCACAGGACTGCTGTATCTGCAGCTGTACCCCACATTACATTTCCAAACCCCAAAACAGGACTGCCATCTCTGTAAATGTACACCACATTACACTTCCAGACCCCAGCACAGAGGTGAATTTTTTTTCGCAGTTACTGATGCTTGGTAATGTTCTGTAATGATATTTTCCATACAATATTTAGCTGTTTGCAGATGTACCCCACATTAAACTAGCAAACCACACCAAAGGACTGTTGTCCCTGCAGATGTAGTCCACACAGTACTTCCAAACCCTACCACAGGACTGCTGTCTCTGCAGCTGTACCCCACATTACACTTCCAAAAACCAAAATAGAGCTGCTGTCTCTGTAGCTGTACCCCACATTACACTTCCTGACCACACCATGGGACTGCGGTCTCTGTAGATGTACCCCACATTACAGTTCCAAACTCCAACACAGGACTGCTGTTCCTGCAGATGTACTCCCACTAGACTTCCAAACAGCAACACAAGAATACCACCTCCGCAGATTAACTCCACCCTGTACTTCCAAACCCCATCCCAGGACTGCTGTACCCAACATTACACATCCAAACGACAACAGGACTGCTGTCTCAGTCGATGTACCCCACATTACACTTCCAAACCCCAACACAGCGTTGCAGTTTCTGCAGGTGTACTGCTGTTACACTTCCAAACCCAAACACAGGACTGCTGTCTCTGCAGATGAACCCCACATAACACTTCCAAACCCCAACATAGGACTGCTGTTTCTGCAGTTGTACCCCACAATACACTTTCAAACCCAAACACAAGACTGCTGTCCCTTGCAGATGTTCCCGACATTATACTTCCAAACCCCAACATAGGACTGCTGTCTCTGTATCTTCTTCTTTCGGCTTTTCCCAGTTAGGGGTCACCACAGCGGATCACCTGTCCGCTCATGATTGGCAGTGAAGTTTTACAGTGTCGAGTTGCCAGCCCGGCACCCAACCTTCCACAGAAGGCACACACTCCCTCAAACCTAGGGCCAATTTAGAGTGTCCAATCCACCTACAGCATGTCTTTGGGATGTGGGAGGAAACTGGAGCACCCGGAGGAAACCCACGCGACCACAGGGAGGACATGCAGACTCTGCACAGAAGGCACCCCAGCCAAGGATCGAACCGGAGAACCTCTTGCTGTGAGGCGAGAACTGCTGTCTCTGCATATGGACCCAAAATCACACTTCAAAACCTCAACACAGGACTGTTGTCCCTGCAGTTGTAGTGGCAACTGTACTTCCAAACTCTACCACAGGACTGATGTCTCTGTAGATGTACGCCACATTATACTTCCTGACCCCAACACAGGACTGCAGTCCCTACAAATGTACTCCCACTACACCTCCAAACCCCAACAAAGGACTGCTGTCTCTACAGATGAATCCTCACATTACACTTCCAAACTCCAAAACAGAACTGCTGTCTCTGCAGATGTACCCCACACTACACTTCCAAACCCAAATCACGACTATTGTTTATGCAGATGAACCCCCACATTACACTTCCAAACACCAACACAGGAATGCTGTCTCTGCAGATGCCCCCCACATTACACTTCCAAACCCCAACACAGTACTGCTGTCTCTCCAGATGTACCTCACATTACACTTCCAAACCCCAGCACAGGACTACTGTCTCTGCAGATGTAGCCCACACTTCCAAACCCCAAAACAGGACTGCTGTTTCTGAAGATATACCCCACAATACACTTCCAAACCCCAACACGGGACTGTGTGTCTGCAGATGCACCCCACATTACACTTCAAAACCCCAACAAACCTGCTGTTTCTCTAGATTTACTCCACACTTCCCTTCCACCCCAACACAGGACTGCTGCTTTTGCAAATCTACCCCACAACACTTCCATACTCTGACACTGCTGTCTCAGCAGATGTACTCCACATTACACTTCCAAACCCCAACACAAGACTGCTGTCTCTGCAGATATACCCCACATTACACTTCCAAACCCCAGCACTGGCTGCTGTCTCTACACACAGGGTCTATGTTCGACTATTGAAACCATAAACTCTTAAACGACTAAATATCATACAGAAAACATTGTTATGCAACATTATCGAACATAAGTAACTGCGAAAAAAATTCATTGAATCGCCTTACTTGGCCAACATCACACACACACACACACACAGACACACACACACACACACACACACACAACTATATATACCAACTCCAACATTGCACTACAGTGGGGAATAGCGCAAATTTAAAAGTCCCTTCACTTACCTTATGCATCACATTACTTCCTGGTTGTTGACCAACTATGATCATTCCATGATTTTTTTTTCTCGCAGTTACTGATGCTCGGTAATATTCCATAATGATGTTTTCCATACAATATTTAGCTGTTTGAGAGTTTCTCTTTTCAAGAGCTGAACATAGACCCCCGCAGTTGTACCCCACATTACACTTCCAAGCAACAAAAGAGGGCTGCTGTCTCTGCAGATGTATCCCATATTACACTTCCAAACCCCAACACAGGACTGCTGTCCCACCAGATGTACCCCACATTACACTTCCAAACACCAACACAAGATTGCTATCTCTGCAGATGTACCCCACATAACACTTAGAAACCCCACCACAGGACTCCTGTCTCTGCAGGGGTACACCACACTACCCTGACAAACCCCAACACAGAACTGCTGTCTCTGCTTATGTACTCCCATTACACTTCCAATCCCCAACACAGGACTGCAGTCTCCGCAGATGGACCCCACTATACACTTCCAAACACCAACACAGGACTGCTGTTTCTCCAGATGCACCCCACATTACATATGCAAACCCAACACAGGATAGCTGTCTCCCAGATATACCCCACATTACACCTCCAAACCCCAGCACAGGACTGCTGCCTCTGCAGATAGGGTCTGTGTTTCTAAAATGATTAAATATACTACAAAAAACATTGTTATGCAACATTATAGAACATGAGTAACTGCAAAAAACATTCATTAAACCACCAAAGTTGGCCAACATTGTACATGCAACCAACCAAGATAGTAGGCTTTGCCCACCTACACCGCCCTAACTATATGTACCAACTGCAAGATCTCACTACAGTGTGGAATAGGGTAAATTTAAAATGTTTCCTTCACTTACATGCATCACTTTACTGCCTAGTTGTTGGCCATTAAATGAACTTTTTTTCAGTTACTGATGCTAGGTAGTGTTCTGTAACGATATTTAGCTGTTTGCAGATGTACCCCACATTACACTTCCAGACCCCAACACAGGACTCCTGTTCCTGCAGATGTACTCCCACTTCACTTCCACTCTCCAACACAAGAATGCTGTCTCCGCAAATCAACTTCATATTACACTTCAAAAACCCAATACAGGACTGCTGTGTCTGCAGATGCACCCAACATTATGCTTCCAAATGACACCACAGGATGGCTGTCACTCCCAACCTGTCACTTCCAAACCACACTGTAGGACTGTTGTCTCAGCAGATGTACCCCTCATTACACTCCCAAACCCCAGCACAGGACTCCAGTCTCTGCAGATGTACCCTGATTACACTTCCAAACCCAAGACAAGACTGCTCTCTCTCTGCAGATTTATCCCACATTACACTTCCAAACACCAACACAGGAATGCTGTCTCTGCAGATGCACCCCACAATATACTTTCAAACCCCAACACAGGACTGCTGTTTCTGTAGATGTACTCCACATAACACTTCCAAACCTCACCACAGGACTGCTATCTCTGCAGGAGTATGCCATACTACACTGACAAACCCCAACACAGGAATGCTGTCTCTGCAGATGTACTCTAATTACAATTCCAAACCCCAACAGAGGACTCCTGTCTCTGCAGATGTACTTCATATTATGCTTCCAAACTGCAACACAGGACTGCTGTCTCTACAGATGTACTCCAGATTACACTTCCAAACCACAACACAGGACTGCTGTTTCTGCAGAAGTACTCCCACATTACACTTCCAGACCCCAACACAGGACTCCTGTTCCTGCAGATGTACTCCCATTACACTTCAAAACCCCAAAACAGGACTGCAGTCTCCACAGAAGTAGCCCACTACACACTTCCAAACACCAACACAGGGCTGCTGTTTCGCCTGATGTACCCCATATTACACATCCAAACCCAGCACAGGACAGCTGTCTCTCCAGATATTTCCCACATTAAACCTCCAAACCCCAGCACAGGACTGCTGTCCCTGCAGATAGGGTTGTGTTCGGCTATCGAAAACAAACTCTCAAATGGCTAAATTTGTTTGTGTCTTTCGGCTTTTCCCGGTTAGGGGTCGCCACAGCAGAACTCCGGTCCGCTAATGATTGGTAGTGGATTTTTACATACCGGGTTACCAGCCCTGACGCACAACCTTCAATGAAGGCACGCCCCATTCATGTATGCCTCCACACAGAAGACGCTCTAGCTGAGAATCGAACGGGACATCTTGCTATGAGGCGACAGCGCTACCGCAGCAACACCACGCAGTTCTCTCAAATGGCTAAATATTCTGCAAAAACATTGTTATGCAACATTACAGAACATGAGTAACTGAAAAAAAGTATTGAATCACCATAGTTGGACAACATTGCACATGCAACAAACTAAGATGGCGGGCTTTGCCCCCTCCCCAACTATATGTACCAATTGCAAGATCGCACTTCAGTGGGGAATAGGGGACATTTAAAAGGTTTCCTTCACTTACATGCATCACGTTACTTCCTGGTTGCTGTCCATTAGGCAAATTTCTTTTTTCAGAATTACTGATGCTTGGTAATGTTCTGTATAAATATTTGCCGTATGATATTTAGCTATTGGCAGATATACCCCACATTACACTTCCAAACCACACCAAATGACTATTGTCCCTGCAGATGTAGTCTAGTCAGAAATTCCAAACACTACCACAGGACTGCTGTCTCTGCAGATATACCCAGATTACACTTCCAAAAACCAAAACAGGACTGCTGTCTCTGTAGATGTACCCCACATTACACTTCCTGACCACACCATGGGACTGCTGTCTGTGCAGATGTATCCCACATTACACTTCCA
Source organism: Protopterus annectens (assembly GCF_019279795.1). Lineage (NCBI taxonomy): Eukaryota > Metazoa > Chordata > Ceratodontiformes > Protopteridae > Protopterus > Protopterus annectens. Next base: position 1,343,729,097 of record NC_056726.1, on the reverse strand, counting down.
GACTCCAACACAGGACTGCCGTTCCTGCAGATGTACTCCCACTAGACTTCCAAACCCAAACAAAGAATGCTGTTTCCGCACATCAACTCCACATTGTACTACTAAACCCCAACACAGGACTGCTTTCTCTGCAAACGTACACCACATTACACTTCCAAACCCTGACACGACTACGGTCACTGCAGATGTACTCCACACTGTACTTCCAAACCGCATCTCAGGACTGATGTCTCTGCAGATGTATCCCACATTACACTTCCAAATGACACCACAGGACTGCTGTTACTCCCAACCCATCACTTCCAAAAGACACCACAGGACTGCTGTCTCAGCATATGTACCCACATTACACTGCCAAACCCCAACACAGGACTGCAGCTTCTGCAGATGTACTCCCATTACACATCCAAACCCAAACACAGGGCTGCTGTCTCTGCAGATGAACCCCAGATAACAATTCCAAACCCCAACACAGGACTCCTGTCTCTGCAGATGTACTGCAGATTATACTTGCAAACCGCAACACAGGACTGCTCTCTCTGCAGATGTACTCCAGATTCCACTTCCAAACCCCAACACATGACTGCTGTCTCTACAGATGTACCCCACATTACACTTCCAAACACTAACACAGGACAGCTGTTTCTACAGATGTACCCCACATTGCACTTTCACACCCCAACACATGACTGCGGACACTACAGATGAACTCCACACTGTACTTCCAACCCCCATCCCAGGACTGCTGTGTCTGCAGATCTACCCAACATTACACTTCCAAATGACACCACAGGACTACTGTCACTCCCAACCTCCCACTTCCAAACCACACTGAAGGACTGCTGTCTCAGCAGATGTACCTCACATTACACTTCCAAACCCCAAAACAGAACTACTGTCTGCAGATGTACCCCACCCCAACACAGGACTGCTCTGTCTGCAGATGCATCCCACATTACACTTCCAAACACCAACACAGGACTGCAGTTTCTGCGAATGTACTCCCATTACACTTCCAAACACCATCACAGTAATGCCATGTCTGCAGATGCACCCCACAATAACCTTTCAAACCCCAAAACAGTACTACTGTCTCTGCAGATGTACCTCACATTACACTTCCATACCCCGACACAGTACTGCTTGCTCTGCAGATGTACTCCAATTACAATTCCAAACCGCAACACAGAACTGCTGTCTCTGCAGATGTACTCCAGATTACACTTCCAGTCCCCAACACATGACTGTTGTCTCTGCATATGTACTTCAAATACAATTCCAAACACCAACACAGGACTGCTGTCTCTGCAGATGTACTCCCATTCCACTTCCAAACCCCAACACAGGACTGCAGTCTCCACAGATGTACCCTACTATACACTGCCAAACACCAACACAGGACTGTGATTTCTCCAGATGTACCAAACAATACACATCCAAACCCAACACAGGATAGCTGCCTCTCCAGATATATTCCACATTAAACCTCTAACCCCTGCAGCACAGGACAGATGTCTCTGCAGATGGGGTCTGTGTTCAGCTATCAAAGCCAAACTCTCAAATGGCTAAATATCCTACAAAAACATTGTTATGTAACATTACAGAACATGAGTAACTGAAAAAAATGTATCGAATCACCATAGTTGGCCAACATTGCACATGCAACCAACCAAGATGGCGGGCTTTGCCCCCCACACCCCCTAACTATATGTACCAACTGCAGGATCGCACTACAGTGGGGAATAGGACAAATTTGAAAGGTTTCCTTCACTTACATGCATCGCCTTACTTCCTGGTTGTTGGTGATTAGGTGAATTTTTTTTCGCAGTTACAGATGCTTGGTAATGTTCTGTAATGATATTTTCCATACGATATTTATCTGATTGCAAATGTACCCCACATTACACTTCCAAACCACATCAAAGGACTGCTATCCCCGCAGATGTAGTCCACACAGTACTTCCAAACCCTACCACAGGACTGCTGTCACTGCAGATGAACCCCACATTACACTTCCAAAAACCAAAACAGGACTGCAGTCTCTGTACATGTACCTCACATTACACTTCCTGACCACACCATGGGACTGCTGTCTCTGTAGATGTACCCCACATTACACTTCCAGACCCCAACACAGGACTGCTGTTCCTGCAGATGTACTCCCACTAGACTTCCAAACCCCAACACAAGAATGCTGTCTTCACACATGTACTTCATACTGTACTTCCAAACCCCATCTCAGGACTGATGTCTCTGCAGATCTACCCAAAATTACACTTCCAAACGACACCACAGGACTGCTGTGTCAGCAGATGTACCCCACATTACACTTCCAAATCCAACACAGGACTGCAGTTTCTGCAGATGTACACCTGTTACACTTCCAAACCCAAACACAGGACTGCTGTCTCTGCAAATGACGCCACATAACACTTCCAAACCCCAACACAGGACTGCTGTTTCTGCAGATGTACCCCGCAATACACTTTCAAACCCAAACACAGGACTGCTGTCCCTGCAGATGTACTCAACATTATACTTCCAAACGACACCACAGGACTGCTCTCACTCCCACCCTGTCACTTCCAAACTACACCGCAGGACTGCTGTCTCAGCAGATGTACCCCATATTACACTTCCAAACCCAAACACAGGACTGCTGTCTCTGCATAAGTACCCCCACATAACACTTCCAAATTCCAACACAGGACTGCCGTCTCTGCAGATGTACTCCACATTACACTTCCAAACCCCAAAACAGAACTACTGTGTCTGCAGATGCACCCCACCCCAACACAGGACTGCTCTCTCTGCAGATGCATCCCACATTACACTTCCAAACCCAAACAAAGTACTGCCGTGTCTGCAGATGTACCCCACAATACACTTCCAAACCCCAAAACAGAGCTGCTCTCTCTGCAGATGTATTCCAGATTATACTTCCAAACTGCAACACAGGACTGCTGTCTCTGCAGATGTACTCCAGATTACACTTCCAATCCCCAACACAGGACTGCTGTCTCTGCAGATCTACTTGCATTCCACTCCCAAACCCCAACACAGGACTGCAGTCTCCAGAGATGTACCCTACTATACATACATACTAACATTAAACCTCCAAACCCCAACACAGGATTGCTGTCTCTGAGATAAGGTCTGTGTTCGAATATAAAAAACATTGTTATGCAATATTACAGAACATGAGTAACTGAAAAAAATGTATAAAAACGCCATAGTTGGCCAACATTGCACATGCAACCAACTAAGATGGCGGGCTTTGCCCCCCACACCCCCATAACTATATGCACCAACTGCAGGATCGCACTACAGTGGGGAATAGGGCAAATTTGAAAGGTTGCCTTCACTTACATGCATCGCCTTACTTCCTGGCTGTTGGCTATTACGTGAATTTTTTTTTCTGATGCTTGGTAATGTTCTGTAATAATATTTTCCATACTATATTTAGCTGTTTGCAGATGTACCCCACATTACACTTCCAAACCACACCAAAGGACTGTTGTCCCTGCAGATGGAGTCCACACAGTACTTCCAAACCCTACCCCAGGACTGCTGTCTCTGCAGATATACCCCACATTACACTTCCAAAAACCAAAACAGCACTGCTGTGTCTGTAGCTGTACCCCACATTACACTTCCTGACCACACCATGGGACTGCTGTCTCTGTAGATGTACTCCCACTAGACTTCCAAACCCCAACGCAAGCATGCTGTCTCCGCAGATGAACTGCAGACTGTACTTCCAAACCCCATCCCAGGACGGCTGTCTCTGCAGACGTAGCCAACATTACACTTCCAAACAACACCACAGGACTGCTGTCTCAGCAGATGTACCCCAAATTACACTTCCAAACCCAAACAGAGGACTGCTGTCTCTGCAAATGACTCCACATAACACTTCCAAACCCCAACACAGGACTGCTGTTTCTGCAGATGTACCCACATTCCACTTTCAAACTCAAACACAGGACTGCTGTCTCTGCAAATGACTCCACATAACACTTCCAAACCCCAACACAGGACTGCTGTTTCTGCAGATGTACCCACATTCCACTTTCAAACTCAAACACAGGACTGCGGTCCCTGCAAATGTACCCCACATTATACATACAAACCACCACCATAGGACTGCTGTCTCTATATATGGACCCTAAATTACATTTCAAATCCTCAACACAGGACTGTTGTCTCTGCAGTTGTAGTGACAACTGTACCTCCAAACCCTACCACAGGACTGCTGTCTCTGCAGATATACCCCAACACAGAACTGCTGTCACTGCAAATAGACCCCAAATTATACTTCCAAACCCTAACACAAGGGGACTGTTGTCCCTGCAGTTGTAGTCGCAATTACACTTCCCGACCCCAACACAGAACTGCAGTCCCTGCAGATGTACTCCATTACACCTCCAAACCCCAGCATAGGAATGCTGTCTCAGCAGATGAACTACACACTGTACTACCAAATCTTAACACAGGACTTCTGCTTCTGCAGATGTACCCCATATTACACTTCAAAGCCCCAACACAGAACTCCTGTCTCTACAGATGAATCCTCACATTGCACTTCCAAACCCCAAAACAGAACTGCTGTCTCTGCAGATGTACCTCACACTACACTTCTAAACCCAAATCACAACTACTGTTTTTGCAGATGTACCCCTACATTTCACTTCCAAACCCAACACAGGACTACTGTCTCTGCAGATATATTTCACGTTACACTTCCAAACACCAACACAGCAATGCTGTCTCTGCAGATGCTCCACACATTACACTTCAAAACCCCAACACAGTACTGCTGTCTCTGCAGATGTACCTCACATTACACTTCCAAACCCCAGCACAGGACTGCTGTCTCTGCAGATGTACCCCACACTTCCAAACCCCCAAACAGGCCTGCTGTTTCTGCAGATGTGCACATTACACTTCAAAATCCCAACAAAGCCTGCTGTTTCTGCAGATATACTTCACACTTCCCTTCCAACCCCAACACAGGACGGCTATGTCTGCAGATCTACCCCACTACCCTTCCAAACCCTGACACTGCTGTCTCAGCAGATATACTCCACATTCAACTTCCAAACCGCAACACAGGACTGCTGTCTCTGCAGATATACCCCACATTACATTTCCAAACCCCAGCACAGGACTGCTGTCTATACAGACAGGGTCTATGTTTGCTATTGAAACCAGAAACTCTCAAACGGTTAAATATCATACAGAAAACATTGTTATGCAACATTAATGAACATGAAAATGTGAAAAAAAAAATCATTGAATCGCCTTACTTGGCCAAGATCGCAGCCCCCTCCCCCCCCCAAACTATATACACCAACTCAAACATTGCACTACAGTGGGGAATAGCGCAAATTTAAAAGGTTTCCTTCACTTACTTTATTTATCACATTACTTCCTGGTTGTTGTCCAACTATGGCCATTGGATGAATTTTTTTTCACAGTTACTGATGCTCGGTAATGTTTTATCCCAAATTACACTTCCAAATAACAAAAGAGGGCTCCTGTCTCTGCAAATGTATCCCATATTACACTTCCCCAACACAGGACTGCTGTCTCTGCAGATGTACCCCACTTTACACTTCCAAACCAAAACACAGGGCTGCTGTCTCTGCAGATGTACCCCACATTATATTTCCAAACCCCAGCACAGGAATCCTGTCTCTGCAGATGTACCCTGATTACACTTCCAAACTCTACCACAGGAGTGCTGTCTGTGCTGATGTACCCCACATTACACTTCCTGAATCCAACACAGGACTTCAGTTCCTGCAGATGTACTCCCACTACACCTTCATAGGTTCATAGGTAGGTACTAGGCTATCTACCCGAAGGCATTTATAAGCCTAGCAGGAATGTGTTGGCTTTTGCCGCCCCCTTAGATTAGTTCCCTGTGCCTCTGTCCAGCAGAAACATTGAAGTGATCCCTGGGGTAAACTTTCTGTTTCCCATCCACTTGTCAAGGTTTCTCTTGAAGAGGGTTAGCGAGGAACTCTGCCTAATGTAGATTGGAATCTTGTTTCAGAGCATGGGAAGTCTCTGGGACAGGAATCTGTCCCTTCAGCACATCCTATTTATTGTTGTGGTGAGGTTTAGATCCCTGGAGCGTGTGGATCGAGGGGATATGGTTTTCTTTAGGTGGAGCATGTCCATCAATTCTGGGTTGGACATGGCCTTGTATGTCAGGCAGAGATCACCTCTGAGTAGGGGGTATGCAACCGAGTACAGATGGAGTTTCTTCAGTCGAGCTGCATAGGGCATCTGCTTGAGACCAGTGATCCTCTTGGTGAGGTACTTCTGTGGTCTTGTAAGGTACATCCCAAATGGGCATTGTACTCTATGATGGGTCTGATGAGTGATGAATAGAGGGGCCCAATGACCTCTTTTGACCTTGATGCAAACCCTTTTGTGATTAGGTGGGCCACATAGAAGGATTTTCTAACCACTTTGGCAATGTGATTATCAATGGAGAGGTTACTATCTACTTGGGTCCCCAGATCCCTTATTACGTCTTCCGTATTTAGGGGGCTACCACCTATGTGGTAGTTTGTGGGTACTTTGTTTTTTCCAAAGGGGATGACTATGCACTTTTTGGCATTTAGCTTGAGGCCATGGTTTTGACATCAGGTATCTGTCTCAGTGAGACCCTTTTGGAGGATGTCTGTGTCCACCGGGGAGTCAATTATAGCCCCTAGTTTGCAGTCGTCTGGAAATTTGGTCAGCCATAGTCATCCTGTGCTTGCCTATACCTCTGAAAAGTATATGCCGAACAGGAGGGGTCCTAGAACTGAGCCCTGGGGAATGCCACTTGTAACCGGTTTAGAGTCAGACTTAGCTCCTGCAACTGTTACCATGTGGGTTCTGTCCATGAGCCAGTTGACAACCCATCTCGTGACACAGGGGTTTATGTTCAGGCTGGTGAGCTTGTCTATAATACCTGAGTGGGGAATGGTATTGAAGGCCTTTGCAAGGTCTAGGTTGGCTGTGTGGGCCACCTTTCCCTCATCTATAGCCTTGGTAACTGTCTCAAAGAAGTTCACCAGGTTTAGGAGGCATGATCTGCCCTTAACAAAGCCGAACTGGGTAGGGCCCAGTGTTTGGAGGTTTCCAATGTCTCTGTTAATGAGATCCATGATGATGCGCTCCATAGCTTTGCAGACCAAGCTAGTTAGGCTTATAGGGCGATAGTTCCCGGGGTCCATTGTGACTCCACCTTTGTGGAGTGGAATAACTGTTGCTGTGCGCCACTCTGTGGGCACATAGCCTGTGGAGAGGCTGAATTTAAACAGTGTGTTTAGGTGAGGGGTTAGTTCATCTTTGAGCACATGTAGGACACAGCCTGGGACACCATCCGGTCCCATTGATGCTGTGTTTTTGGCTTTGGAGAGGACTGTTTTAACCTGAGTGTCTGTGATTTCAGGGGCACTACATTCTTCTGGTATAGTTATGGGCCCTTTTGGGGGTAAAAGGGGGATGAAGTTTGCACTGAACATGTCTGCCAGGATGCTGGCTATATCGGTCGGTTCAGTATTTTGTGTCATTCTGCACTAACTCCGAGCAGATCTCAGAATTGCCACTTAGATTCTTGACATAGCTAAAGAACGCCTTTTGGTTATCTTTGGAGTCAAGGGCAATTTTTCTTTTGAAGCTAGCCTTGGATGAGTTTATGAGGGAACGTAGTTTCTTGCTGATACTGATCAGGGATGTCTTCCCATCTTGGAATTTTACTCTTTTCTGTACTAGTTTCCTCGTTCTATTGTATAGCTTGTTTATGGCAGGGGTCCACCAGACTGGTTTCCTTTTCTTGGAGGAGTGAGTCTTGGTTTTGTTTGGGCTAGCACGATCCATGCATTCTTGTAGGTGCCCATAGAGTACATTATTAAAGGATTTTGCAGCTTGGACAGCGTTATCCTTTAGCATGGGGTCTTTGAAACTTCCCACCTCTGTCTTAAGTAACGTGAAGTTTGCTTTTGAAAAGTTTTTCATGGTGGTTTCTTTGACCAGGGGTGGTGGCGGAATGTGGATATCCAGAGTGATTAGTTTATGGTCAGATCTAACCAGCAAAGGGTTGACCTCTGGTGTGGAACACCAGTCGCCCATGTTGGTGATGACCAGGTCCAATATGCTGTCACCTCTGGTGGGAGTGCTGACCAGTTGATCCAGGGCATTTGAGTTTATAAATTCTAGGAAATGTTGGGCAAGGGAGTTTGTATTTGAGTAGTTCTCCCAGTTAATGTTTGGGTAATTAAAATCACCCAATATCAGGGTGTTTGGTAGGACCTTTATATTTCCCAGTGTTTCCAAGAATGCAGAGTGGGGGTCCTGGGACATGGTGGGTGATTTGTAGCAAGCTATAATTTGAATAGCAGTTTTGCCCATTGTTAGTTGCATGTGGATAATCTCTGAAGCATTGTGCTGTGCCACTAACCTGGAGGTGTAGGTATCCTTGATGAATATGGATACTTCCCGCTTTTTGTATTTCGGTCTGGGTTTTGTGGTGAAAATGTATGGTATGAGTTGTAGCCTGGTAGTGCTGGGGTGCTCTCTGGAGCCTTAAACCAGGTTTCTGTTACTGCACATATATCGATTTTCTCCATACTGAGGAGTGCCTCGAGTGCGTGCATTTTGAGGTTTAGACTTCTGGCATTGAGTAGCATTACCCTCAGTTTTTTGTTACTTGTGCTATTTACGGCAGTGGGTTTGTCTTTTGAGCCTTGTCTAAAAAAGGCACTATAGGGGTGGCAAGAGCCTTGGCCAGTATTCGAATGCCTAAGGGTGACAGGTGCAAGTCGTCCCTAGCAAAGCAGCATGGCTTGTCGAGCATCTCATCCCAGGCAGACAGACACTGAATCCCCTTTGAATCACACAAGAAGCTTAGCCATTTGTTGAATTTGATAATTTTTTCTCTATACTGTGGTATCATTCTTGGTGAGGACAGGATGCTACTTATGGTCAGGGTGATACCGGCCTGGGCTACATGATCAGAGAGCTCCTCCATGTCTCTTTTCATGTAGTCCATTGAGGTATGGCTCAGGTCATTCACACCAACATGGGCAATGACAGAGTCATATTTGTACGTGTTCTGGAGTGACCTGAGTGTTTGTGTTATGTGGCGGATCCTGGCACCCGACAGGCAGCTAACAGTAACCTTCTCCTTGTTCAGCCTAGTGAGTGGGACATCAGTGTGCCTGACTATAGAGTCACCTATTACTAGCGTGTTGGGTATGTTATTTTGCCTTAAGGGCTGTGATTGTGTGGCACACTGGTTTTCTGAACTATGTGTTTCATGGTTTGTGTTGGGGGGGGTGGAGGTTGCTTGGATGTCTGCTTTGGAGGTCTCTGTTGCTTCTGCAGATTTCTATTTAGAGACTCCGAGTATGTTTTCATGTATTTATGTGTGTTTTTTGCTGGTGCTGGTTTCATAGGTCTATGTGAGACTGGTGGTGTGATGCAAGTAATTCTCTTCTCCTCTTGACTGCCTGGTCCAGTCTTGGGTTGAGAAAGCTTAGCCTCCAGTTTGGCTGTATAATTGCATCTCACGCATGTATTAGTGTTTGGTGGAAGGAGGAGAGGGTTGTCTGTGTACATGAGGCAATTGTAACATTGCCTTAAAATGCTCAGATTCACCAGTTGGACTGGAGAGTACACCTGAAACTGCCCTTTGGACATGCCTGGATAGGTACAGTGAACTATTTTATTGATTGGCTGGTAAGGTCGAATAGAGAGCCTTGTCCTTCTCTACAGTATGGGGGGGGGGGGTCTAGTGCTAAGGTTTATGAGAAGTGAATGGTTTGAGTGCTTAAGTTGGAAGTTTGTCTAGTTCCAAGGGAAAATTTGAAAAGTAGACTTTGTGGAGCGGGGAATAGTTATACCCTAGCTAACCGGCGCTGCCCGGTACGCAAAACCATGCAAATGCAGGTTTTATAGTAGGGAAATGAAAGAGAGAGAAATTAGCCCAAAATGGCCAATAAACTACTAATTTCTGGGCTGAAACCACTCCTCCAGGGACAGATAGGCTGCTCAAAGCTCCCTCTCTCACAGTGAACAGAGAAACCTCCTTCTATCCAAGTAAGGTATGGGCAAACACAGAAACTTGTACCACAGCCCTGAATTCAGCACTAACCTGAAAACTGGACTATACTAGCTTAGAAAGGCAGGAAAACAAGTATTTTTTTGTTGTTTTTTGTTTTTTTTTCAGAAAATAAAGCAGATACAATAAAAAAAACAATTTAAATGCACAGAAATGGCTATCACACTTGAGTGTGTAGCCTACAATAGTTAAACAGGTAATTTAAAAAATACACTAATAAAAATAAACCACAAAAACTCCAAAAAGTGGGAAACGGACTGTTTCAGCAAAGCACGGGCTGTTTATTAAACGTAAGCGCTTTCGGCTATTTTGCAAAATACACTAATAAAAATAAACCACAAAAACTCCAAAAAGTGGGAAACGGACTGGTTCAGCAAAGCACTCGGTTTATTTGTTGCTCATTTAGAAAATATAGGTTGTTTTGTTTTGTTTTCTATTGTTTAATGAGTGGAAAAGTAAATAACTGCTTGTATTAACAGGTATTAGCCCTTTAAAATCTAAGCTTTAAGCCAGCCAAGTGGTTAATGAATTTGAATTTTAATTGTTTTAATTAGCACATATTTTATATATAAGGCCTTGCTGTGATTAATATACTGTTTTAGTCTGAAGAAAGCTGAGGAATACCTTAGCCGAAAGCGCTTATGTTTAATAAACAGCCCGTGCTTTGCTGAACCAGTCCGTTTCCCACTTTTTGGAGTTTTAAACAGGTAATTTAAACACAAAAATGACTTTGTTAAAGGGTAGGCGGTAAAATAAGTACAATATGTAGCTGAAACAAGCTTTTTAAATCACAGAAACTCTAGAAAATCAGCGGTTTAGGTGGAATTAGCTAAAGGCAGCAAGAAAATGCAGAAAAATGATACTTAATCACTCCAAAGTCTCTCTTTTGTCTCTCTGCTGCTGTAGAACTCTGCAGGGCACCAGGCAGGAGCTTGCTGAGCTGTATACTAGCAAAAAAACCTTGCAAATGTGTGTTTTATAGCAGGGAAATGAAAGAGATAGAAATTAGCCCAAAATGGCCAATGAACTACTAATTTCTGGGCTGAAACCACTCCTCCAGGGACAGAAAGGCTGCTCAAAGCTCCCTCTCTCACAGTGAACAGAGAAACTTCCTTCTATCCAAGTAAGGTATGGGCAAACACAGAAACTTGTAACACATCCCTGAATTCAGTACTAACCTGAAAACTGGACTATACTAGCTTAGAAAGGTGGGAAAACAGGTATATATTTTTTTGTTTTTTTTCAGAAAATAAAGCAGATACAATCAAAAAAACACTTTAAATACACAGAAATGGCTATCACATTTGAGTGTGTAGCCTACAACAGTTAAACAGGTAATTTAAACACAAAAACAACATTGTTAAAGTGCAGGCAGTAAAATAAGTACAATATGTAGCTGAAACAAGCTTTTTAAATCACAGAAACTCTAGAAAATCGGCGTTTTTAGGTGGAATTAGCTAAAGGCAGCAAGAAAATGCAGAAAAATGATACTTAATCACTCCAAAGGCACCAGGCAGGAGCTTGTTGAGCCGTATACTCTTCCAAATCCCAACACAGGACTGCTGTCTCTACAGATATACCCCACATTACACTTTCAAGCCCCAACACAGGACTACTGTCTCTACAGATGAATCCTCACATTGCATTTCCAAACCCCAAAACAGAACTTCTGTCTCTGCAGATGTACCCCACACTACACTTCCAAACCCAACACAGGACTACCATCGCTGCAGATGTACTCCACTTTACACTTTCAAACCCCAACACAGGATGGTTGTCCCTGCAGATGTAGTCACAACTGTACTTCCAAACCCTACCAAAGGAATGCTGTCTCTGCAGATGTACCCCATATTACATTTCCAAACCCCAAAACAGGACTGCTGTGTCTGTAGATGTACCCCACATTCCACTTCCAGACCCCAACACAGGACTGCAGTCCCTGCAGATGTATTCCCAATACACTTCCAAACCAAACCACAGGACTGCTGTCACTGCAGATGTTCCTCATATTACACTTCCAGACCCCAACACAGGACTCCAGTCTCTGCAGATGTACTCCACACTGTACTTCAAAACCCCAAACCAGGACTGCTGTCTTTGCAGATGAACCCCACATTACACTTCAAAAATCCAACACAGAATGGCTGTGTCTGCAGATGTACCCAACATTATGCTTCTAAATGACACCACAGGACTGCAGTCATTCCCAAGCTGTCACTTCCAAACCACACCGCCGGACTGCTGTCTCTGCAGACATATCCCACATTACACTTCAAAATCCCAACACAGGACTGCTTTTTTGCAGATGTACCCCACATTACACTTCTAAACCCCAACACAGGACTGCTGTCCCTGCAGATATACCCCACATTACACTTCCAAACACCAACACAGGACTGCTATAACTGCAGATGCATCCCACAATACACTTTCAAACCTCAACACAGTACTGCTGTTTCTGCAGATGTACTCCACATAATACTTAGAAACCCCACCACCAGGCTGCTGTCCCTGCAGGGGTACATCACACTACTCTGACAAACCCCAACACAGGACTGCTGTCTCAACTTATGTACTCCCATTACACTTCCACTCCTCAACACAAGACTGCTGTCTCTGCTGTTTTACCCCACATTACACTTCCAAACCCAACACACTGTTTCTGCAGACGTACTCTAGATTACACTTCCAAACCCCAACACAGGACTGCTGTCTCTGCAGATGTACCCCACATTACACTTCCAAACCCCAACACTGTACTGCTGTTTCTGCAGATGTACTTCAGTTACAATTCCAAATCCCAACACAGGACTACTGTCTCTACAGATGTACTCCCATTACACCTCCAAATCCAAACACAGGACTGCTGTTCCTCCAGATGTACCCCACATTGCATATCCAAACCAAACACAGGATAGCTGTCTCTCCAGATATACCCCACATTACACCTCCAAATCCCAGCACAGGACTGCTGCCTCTGCAGATAGGGTCTGTGTTCGGCTATCGAAAACAAACTCTCAAATGGCTAAATATACTAGAAAAGTGGTTGGGAGAGTGGCCTAATGGTTAAGGTGTTTGCCTTACAAACACAGGGTACAGGGTTTGAGTCTCACAAGGGATAATTGGCTAGGCTTACAATGGCTCGCAAGGGCAGTTAGCCTAGTACTAAACTATGAACTACTTCACCTCAAAAAATCTAGATCCGTCAGAGCCACAAGGGCGGGAGACTTAAACCTCGACACGGCTATTAATAGGACGTGCTGGAGGGATAGATTCATCACCCAAAGACTCCCTATGCTGTGGAATAAAATCCCGGTATATGTGAGGCAGAGCACCTCGCTGGCCTTGTTCAAGAGAAATCTTGACCAATGGATGGGAGATCGCAGATATACCCCAGGGATTACCTCAGTGTCACTGCTCAACAGAGGCACAGCAAAATAATGGGTATAGTTCCCCATACTAAAGGGGTGGCGTAAGCCACAAAACTATGGGCTAGGCTTGTAAATGCCCTCGGGCAGATAGCCTAGTATGAACCTATGAACCTATGAACCTAAAAAACATTGTTATTCAACATTACAGAACATGAGTAACTGCAAAAAAAAATTCATCAAATCGCCAAAGTTGGCCAACATTGCATATACAACCAACCAAGATGGCAGGCTTTGGCCACCTACACCCCCCTCCCAAACTATATGTACCAAGTGAAGGATCGCACTACAGTGTAGAATAGGGAAAATTTAAAAGGTTTCCTTCACTTATATGCATCACCTTACTTCCTGGTTGTTGGCCATTAGATGATTTTTTTTCAAAGTTACTGATGCTTGGTAATGTTCTGTAACGATATTTAGCTGTTTGCAGATGAACTCCACATTACACTTCAAAAACCCAATACAGGACTGCTGTGTCTGCAGATGCACCCAACATTACGCTTCCAAATGACACCACAGGATGGCTGTCACTCCCAACCTGTCGCTTCCAAACCACACTACAGGACTGTTGTCTCAGCAGATGTACCCCACATTACACTTACAAACCTCAACACAGGACTCCTGTCTCGGCAGATTTACCCTACATTACACTTCCAAACACCTACACAGGACTGCTGTCTCTGCAGATGCACCGCACAATACACTTTCAAACCCCAACACAGGACTTCTGTTTCTGCAGGAGTATGTCATATTACACTGACAAACCCCAACACAGTACTGCTGTCTCTGCATATGAACTCCAATTATAATTCCAAACCCCAACACAGGACTCCTGTCTCTGCAGATGTATTCCAGATTATAATTCCAAACTGCAACACAGGACTGCTGTCTCTGCAGATGTACTCCAGATTACACTTCCAAACTGTAACACAGGACTGCTTCCTCTGCAGTTGTACTCCAATTACACTTTCATACCCAACAGAGGACTGCTGTCTCTGCAGATATACTCCCATTACACTTCCAAACCCCAACACAGAACTGCAGTCTCCACAGATGTTCCCCACTATACACTTCTAAACCCCAACACAGGACTGCAGTCTCCACAGATGTACCCCACTATGCACTTCCAAACGCCAACACAGAACTGCTGTTTCACTTGATGTAACCCACATTACACATCCAAACCCAACACAGGACAGCTGTCTCTCCAGATATTCCCCACATTAAACCTCCAAACCCCAGCACAGGATTGCTGTCTTTGCAGATAGGGTCGTGTTTGGCTATCAAAAGCAAACTCTCAAATGTCTAAATATCCTACAAAAACATTGTTATGCAACATTACAGAACATGACTAACTGTAAAAAATGTATTGAATCACCATAGTTGGCCAACATTACACATGCAACCAACCAAGATGGCGGGCTTTGCCCCCCACACCCCACCTAACTATATGTACCAACTGCAAGATTGCACTACAGTAGGGAATAGGGCAAATTTAAAAGGCTTCCTTCACTTACATGCATCGTTTTACTTCCTGGGTGTTGGCCATTAGGTGAATTTTTTTGTCACAGTTACTGATGCTTGGTAATGTTCTGTAACAATATTTTCCGTATGATATTAAGCTGGTTGCAGATGTGCCCCACATTACACTTCCAAACCACACCAAAGGACTACTGTCCCTGCAGATGTAGTCCAGACAGTACTTCCAAACCCTACCACAGGACTGCTCTCTCTGCAGATGTACCCCCACATTACACTTCCAAAAACCAAACCAGGACTGCTGTCTCTGTAGATATACCCCACATTGCACTTCCTGACCACACCATGGGACTGCTGTCTCTGCAGATGTACCCCACATTAGACTTTCAGACTCCAACACAGGACTACTGTTCCTGCAGATGTACTCCCACTAGACTTCCAAACTCCAACCCAAAAATGCTGTCTCCACATATTAACTCCACATTGTACTACTAAACCCTAACACAGGACTGCTGTTTCTGCAAATGTATGCCACATTACACTTACAAATCCCAACACACAACTGCGGTCACTGCAGATGTACTCCACACTGTACTTCCAAACCCCATCCCAGGACTGCTGTCTTTGCAGATGTACCCCGCATTACACTTCCAAATGACACCACAGGACTGCTGTCACTCCCAGCCTGTCACTTCCAAATGCCAGCACGGGACTGCTGTCTCAGCAGGTATACCCCACATTACACTTCCAAACCCCAACACAGGACTGCAGTTTCTGCAGATGTACTCACATTACATTTCCAAACCACAACACAGGACTGCTGTCTCTGCAGATGCACCCCATAATACACTTTCAAACCCCAACACAGGACTGCTGTCTCTGCAGATGTACTCCCACTACACTTCCAAACCCCAACACAGGACTGCTGTCTGCAGATTTACTCCAGATTACAGTTCCAAACCCCAACACAGGACTGCTGTCTCTGCAGATGTACGCCAATTACAATTCCAACCCCCAACACAGGACTCCTGTCTGCAGATGTACTCAAGATTATATTTCCAAACCACAACACAGGACTGCTGCCTCTGCAGATGTACTCCAGATTACACTTCCAAACCCCAAAACAGGACTGCTGTCTCTGCAGATGTACCTCACATTGCACTTCCAAACCCCAACACAGGACTGCTGTCTCTGCAGATGCACCCCATAATACACTTCCAAACCCCAACACAGGACTGCTGTCTCTGCAGATGTACTCCAGATTACAGTTCCAAACCCCAACACAGGACTGCTGTCTCTGCAGATGTACTCCAATTACAATTCCAAACCGCAACACAGGACTCCTATCTCTGCAGATGTACTCCAGATTACACTTCCAAACCCAAAAACAGGACTGCTGTCTCTGCAGATGTACCCCACATTGCACTTCCAAACCCTAAAACAGGACTGCTGTTTCTGCAGATGTACCCCACATTACACTTCCAAACCTCAACACACGACTGCGGCCACTGCAGTTGGACTCCACACTCTACTTCCAAACTCCATCCCAGCACTGCTGTGTCTGCAGATGTACTCAACACTACACTTCCAAATGACACCACAGGACTTCTGTCACTCCCAGCCTGTGACTTTCAAACCACACCACAGGACTCCTGTCTCAGCAGATGTACCCCACATTACACTTCCAAACCCCAAGACAGGACCGCTGTTTCTGCAGCTGCACTCCCACTAGACTTACAAACCCCACCAAAGGACTGTTGTCCCTGCAGATGTAGTCCACACAGTACTTCCAAACCCTACCACAGGACTGCTGTCTCTGCAGATGTACCCCACATTACACTTCCAAAAACCAAAAACAGGATTGCTGTTTCTGTAGATGTACCCCAAATTACAATTCCTGACCACACCATGGGACTGCTGTCTCTGTAGATGTACCTCACATTACACTTCCAGACCCCAACACAGGACTGCTGTTTCTGCAGATGTACTCCCACTAGACTTCCAAACCCCAACACAAGAATGCTGTATCTGCAGATGAACTCCACATTGTACTTCCAAGCCTTAACACAGGACTGTTGTTTCTGCAGATGTACCCCACATTGCACTTCCAAACCCCAACACAGGACTGCTGTCTATGCAGATGTACCCCACATTACACTTCCAAACAACACCACAGGACTGCTGTCTCAGCAGATATACCCCACATTACACTTCTAAACCCCAACACAGGACTGCAATTTTTGCAGATGTACTCCTGTTACACTTCCAAACCCCAACACAGGACTGCTGTCTCCGCAGATGTAAACAGAACTACTGTCTCTGCAGATGTACCCCACATCAACACAGGACTGCTGTCTCTGCAGATGCACCCCACAATACACTTCCAAACCCCAACACAGGACTGCTGACTCTACAGATGTACTCCCATTACAGTTCCAAACCCCAGCACAGGACTGCTGTCTCTGCAAATGTACCCCACATTATACTTCCAAACCTCAACACAAGACTGCTGTCTCTGCAGATATACTCCAGATTACAGTTTCAAATGCCAACACAGAACTGCTGTCTCTGCAGATGTACTCCACATAACACTTCCAAACTTCACAACAGGAATGCTGTCGCTGCAGGTGTATGCCACACTACCATGACAAACCCCAACACAGGACTACTGTCTCTACAGATGTATTCTGTATTACACATACAAGCCCCAACACAGGACTCATGTCTCTGCAGATTTACTCCACACTCTATGATTGCACAACAGTGGGGAAAACGGCAAATGCTATCCACCAGTGCCACAACTTTTGGCAATTCCTCTCCATTCTGCTTTTCTAGTTACCTGTCTAACAGACTCCAGGCAGTAAAATGCCTTAATGAAATGTCATCCTTCATACTGTTGAGTAGGAGTCCTGGAAGGATCCATACTGAGACCTATC
Organism: Protopterus annectens; assembly: GCF_019279795.1. NCBI lineage: Eukaryota > Metazoa > Chordata > Ceratodontiformes > Protopteridae > Protopterus > Protopterus annectens. The sequence continues at coordinate 1,343,711,128 of NC_056726.1, read as the reverse complement.
CTGCTCAGCATTTTTGTTAAAAGACCTTGATCTGGCCAATAAGAATGCTGCCTTAGTACACTACGTAGACAGTTTTACCATCATCTGTTCAGCAAACAGCCTTGATTTCCTTCAAGAAATGATCGAGAAAACATTCATTTCTATAGAAAATTGTGTGACTATGTCCCAGCTAATCCTAAACCCTGACAAAATGAAACAAAGCCTCTTCACTCTCAAACACCTTGCAATAAAAAGCATGCAGCATCCTTCACTATTACCCTCTTCCAATAATAAGTAAATAGAACTTGTCACACAAACCAAACTACTTGGGGGGTACAGAGACAAATACCTAAAGTTCCATATTCAATATACAGTGAAAAAAGTGCACCAAAAATAAGCACTGAGCAAAACCTTAACACCACAGAATGTCATGTCATCATTACCGTCCTCCTACTTACACTCCTTCAGTCCACACCAACACTGATAAAAAACAACTAATTCATCTGAATGAACTCGAGCAGTGCTACATCAAAGTCAAAATCAATGCAGCCAACCTTCCTAATATATCACATCACTCACTGTTTATCCCACAGACACACCAGTGGCTTGCATTACTTCACCAACTCACATACCCCAGACTCCTCTATTATCCACAGTCTAACAAACAAACCAAATGTCTGTCCATCTGTAGCCAACCTTACACAATGTTACAACCCACCTGTGAGCTCTTCTGACAAAAACTTCCTACATATATCAAAACCTATTAACTCTTTGGACCATTCCCTTTAATGCCATCAATTGTCAAAACCTGGAACTCCATCCCACTAACATTAAGACAGGACTGCTCACTCAAGTCATTCAAACTACAGCTGAAGTCTCACTTACATAACTCCTGGCTCTGTTAAATGTGCTGCACCAGATTAGAGCATCACTCCTCTTCAGCCTCATCACTACTCAACTCCTACTATACCATCCTCCTACATGTACTGTAACTCACTTAGGATCATAGGAAGTTACTAGGCTATTGGCCCTGAGGCCCTTACAAGCCTAGCCAAGAATTTAGCCCATGTTCCAACAACTCAGCACCCTATGCCACTGTCCAGCAGGGACACAGGTGGAATACCAGGGGTGTATTTTCTGTCCCCATCCTGTTATCCAGGTTGCACTTAAAATGTGTTAATGAGGTGTTCTGCTTCACATGGAGAAGGAGTCTATCCAACAAAAGGGGGAGTCTCTGGGACACAAATCTGTCCTGCCAAGTCCTATTGATGTCACAGACCAGGCTGAGGTCACACTCGCGGGTTACTAGAGTGGAGCTTGACTTGCAGATATGCAGCAGTCCCATCATGGCAGGGTCTGAGACTGCTTTGTATGCCAGACAGAGGTCACCTATGAGGATTCTGTAGGAGAATGATAGAGGTGTAGGGCCTTTAGCCTATCTGTGTAGGATAGATGTTTGAGGCCCTGGATTCTCTGAGTGAGGAACCTCTGTGGTATCTCCAGCTGATGCATGTGCTTTGTGAGGTATATGCCGAAAGGGGTATTGTACTCAATAATGGGTCTTATAAGGGAAGAATGCAGGGATGTTATGACCACCTTGTCCCTGGATGAGATACCCTTGCTAATGATGTGGGCCATGTATAAAGATTTCTGTACAATGGAGGCAGTATGCTGGTTAAGTTTGCTATCAACCTGGGTGCCCATGTCCCTCACACCTGACTGCGTGCTTAGGAACTTATTATCATTGCAATCATTTGTGGGGATGTCACTCTCCTCAAAGGGGATGATGATGCATTTTGTGGCATTCAGTTTGAGGCCATGTTTCTGGCACCAGTCATTTGATTGGGTGAGACCCTCTTGGAGGATGTCCAAATCACTAAAGGAATTCATGACAGCACCCAGCCTGCAGTTATCTGCAAACTTGGTCAGCCATAACACACTGATTTTGGCCTGCACCTCGGGTACACCGCTCGTTACAGGTCGACTGCTTGAGGTGGCTTCCCCTATTTTAACTAGGTGGGTTCTATCAGTGAGCCAGTTTGCTACCCATCTGGTAACATATGGATTGATGCCTAGTTGAGAGAGTTTATCTATTATACCTGAGTGGGGATAAGTATCAAAGGCTTTGGCCAGGTCAAGATAGGCAGTGTGCACCATCTTCCCCTGGTCCATGGCCTTGGTGACTGTCTCAGAGAAGTCGACCAAATTTAACAGGCATGACCTCCCCTTGACAAAACCAAACTGTGTGGGATTGAGTGTCTGGAGGTTGCCAATGTCCTTGTTAGTGAGGTCCATGATAATCTGCTCCATGGCCTTGCAGATTGGGCTAGTTAGGCTGATGGGTCTATAATATCCTGAATCGGTGGACGCTCCACCGTTGTGCAAAGGGATGACAGTGGCTGTCCTCCACTCAGCTGGAATGAAGCCAGTACTCAGGCTTTGGTTGAATAGGGTGCCTAATGGTGCTGCAAATTCCTGCCTGAGTTCATGTAGGATGCAGCCTGGGATGTTATCAGGTCCCATGGAGGCTGTATTTTTTCCTTTGAGAGGGCACTGATGACTTGCTCCCTAGAGATAAGGGGAGGGGGCAGGTGCTGGCGATTTCCTGATTACTGATGGGGGGAAAGAGGGATGAAGTTTTCATTGAACCTGTCTGCCAGCAGGTTGGCTATATCTACAGCATTTGTGTATGTGGTGTCCTTGACCATCAGTTCTGAGCATATCTGCGTGCTTCCCTTAAGACTGGGGGCATATGTGAAAAAGGCCTTATGATTCTCTTTAGTAGATGTGGCCAGTTTGGACTCGAAGTTTGCTTTGGAGGATTTCACTAGTGCTCTTATTTGCTTGTTCAGACTAAGGAAAGATTGCTTCCAATTAGACACCTGCTCCTTCTTGGTCATGGACAGCAATGTTTTCTTTTTATTATAGTTTATTTATGGTAGATGTCTACCAGACAGGTTTACTCTTCCTTGAGCAGGATGATTTTGTCCTGTTGAGTATTCCTGATTCCATGCAGCTATTGGTGTAGGTTTGGACAAATGTGCCAGTTGCTATGGAGGGGCTGTGAAGCTGTTTATATCTTCCCTCAGGAGGTTGTAATCAGCTTTGGAGAAGTTTCTTTGCTTGACACTAGTTGGGGGGGGGGGTGTCGGGGGAGATGATGACTTTGAAAGTGACCGCTTTGTGGTCAGATATCTTACCAGGGATGATGACACTGTAGGGATGCTGCAGTGGTTACTCATGGTGGTTAATCCCAAGTCCAAGATATTTTCACCTCTTATGGGGGTGTTGAACAACTGATCCAAGGCATTTGCATTGACAAAATCAAGGAATCTCTGGGCATTTTTGTTTTGGCATGAGCAAGTCTTCTTTTCCGTAGTTGGATAGTTAAAGTCACCCAGGATCAGGGTAAAGGGTTGAATCTTGATAGATTTGAAGAGGTCCAGATAGGTGGAGTGGGCATCTTGAGTCAAAGTTGGAGGCCTATAGCTAGCTATGATTTGAATAGGGGTCTTGTCAATTGTTAACTACACCTGGAGTGTTTCCTGTGCATCATACGGTTTGACCAGCCTGGAGGTGTATATGTCTTTTATATATATTGCAACTCCACCTCCTTTTGCTTTGCTGCCCACAGTCTGGGGTCTGAATGTATGATAGGATGAGTAACCTGGTATGGCTGGGGTGTTCTCCACAGCTTTGAACCTGTTTGAACTTGTTATAGTCCTTCACCTAAGGCTGCCAACTTTTAAGGGGATCAAAGTGGGACATGGGTTGTGGCCAACATGACACTGACCACATCCTCTACCATGAAATCACCACAGGTGAAGGAGATGCAGTTATGAGTATAACAGTGTGAAGTTATTACAGCATACTAAAATCTCACAAACTATTAAAAGTTTGCAGCTTTAACAGCAAAAGAGAAGCATTACTCAGTTGTAACAATAAATAAAATCTAAAGAAAATACACTTCTCATATAAAACAGGCAACTATGTTTATTTAAAACAGCAAAAAAAAAAAAACCTCTTAAATTCTACATATACTAACCATGACTATTCTGCTACAACCAAACCTGTAGCACTAACTTACCCAGGACAATGATTAAAAAAAGAACAGGCCCAACAGCAACATGGCCATATTCACACTATTCTCAAAGTAGTACATTTTAAACTTATCAAAGACACCATTGAAACTAAAATACACACATTTTCACTATCTTGAAACAGCCAAGAGAACATGTACCTAGTAAAATACCAAATGCACTATATTTACCTATGGACGACCCCTCAAAAAATAAAAAGTTATACACACACGCACACATTTTCAGTTATAAAAGTAACTCTTGCAGGTCATAACTAAACAACCACTATAAAAAACACCCAAAGCAGTTTTGAAGACAGCATTAAAAAAATAAATTGCATTTGCATACATTTCCACCCAAAAAGTGCAAAATATCCCCAAACATGTCCATCTATAAATGCAAAGTACACAAAACAGCCACAATAACATTAGACATATATCAAGTACACTACATATATCAATGAAGATTTCCCCCACCAGAAATAAAAAAAACTTTTATACACACATTTTAACCTTTAAAAACTACTACTTCAAAATCAACCCAAAACAATCACAACTATAGATTAAATTGTACACAAATACACACACACACACACACACACAAACACACACTTTTTGTGCCTTTAAAAACTACTACTTACAAATCTCAAAATAACCAGTACACAGATTTAAGTAATGTACAGTGCACCCATTTACCTCTAAACATTAAAAAGTTAAAAATTTAAATAAAACACAATATTCCTTTTTTAAAAAAATCTAGAAGCATAACATGCTATTTGCACGTACTTACCACCACAGTCACAGTCTTTGCTGGCCTGGCTGGCTTCCCTGCTGGAGTGGCTGGCTAACTGGAGTGGCTGCCTGGCTACTGGAGTGGCTAGCTGGCTGGCTAGCTGTTGGAGTGGCTAGCTGGCTGGCTAGCTGTTGGAGTGGCTAGCTGGCTGGTTGGCTGCCTGCTGGAATGGCTAGCTAGCTGGCTGGCTGCATACTGGAGTGGCTACCTGGCTGGCTGCTGGAGTGGCTAGCTGGCTGGCAGACTGGGTGCTAAAGTACCTAGCTGGTTGCTGGAGTGGCTAGCTGGCTGGCTAACTGTTGGAGTGGCTAGCTGGCTGGCTAACTCCTGGAGTGGCTAGCTGGCTGGCTAACTGTTGGAGTGGCTAGCTGGCTGGCTAACTGTTGGAGTGGCTAGCTGGCTGGCTAACTTTTGGAGTGGCTAGCTGGCTGGCTGCCTTCCTGCTGGAGTAGCTAGCTGGCTGGCTGACTGCTGGAGTGGCTAGCTGGCTTTTGGAGTGACTAGCTGTCTGTCTGGATGACTGCTCAAGTGGCTGACTGGCTGCTGGGGTGGCTAGCTGACTGTTGGAGTGGCTAGCTGGCTGCTCAAGTGGCTGTCTGGCTGGCCTCTGGAGTGGCTAGCTGCTGGAGTGGCTGGCTGGTTGCCAGAGTGGCTGGCTGGCTAGTCATCTGGATTGATAGCTAGCTGTCTGGCTGATGGAATGGCTGGCTGGTTTGCAGAGTGGATTGATGTCTGGCTGGCTGGCTGGCTGCTGGAGTGGCTGGCTGGCTGGCTCTGTGTCTGATTCTATAGCTGGTTGTGGGGCTGGATGGCTAGCTGGCTCTGTGGCTGGCTGGCTAAGCTGTTCAAAAGGAAAAAAATCTCAGTCTTTGTTTTAGCGGCTGTAGAGGCCCTAATAAAAAAACGCTGTACAGCCTCGATCTTTGTAGGGTTCTTCCTGCCCCGATCCCTGCCCACTTCATGAATTGAAGCCAATTGCTGCATGATTTACAACAGCCAGACCTAACAGAGAATAGCTCTGCTTGCAGCTCAGAGTTGTTGATGTAACTGAATTGCTGTGGAAAAGCCAGAAGTAATTGCGGCTTATCCATGGCAATTCAGTGAAATCAAAAAGCAAGAATTTTCAAGTCCCACTGCTTTGCGCAGTGGGTAACTGGATAAAGTACCTTGACCCTTGAGTGTTCCACTGATAACGGGATAGGTGGCAACCTTACCTTCACCCCCAACTATCAGTTTCATCTCTTTCTTAACTCTAGCTCTTTCACCACATACCTCTTATAAAACATACTGCTTTGTGCTGAAAATAGCAACAATATAGTTGTCAGAATACTGTATCAAATCTGAAATGCAGTTCTCCCTCTTTTGAAAAATGTTGTACAGACTAACAGATTATTGTATATTTTTGCCTTTTAAAAAGTACAGTTTTGTACCTACCATAAATGTAGATGTTCGAGGATCCACATTGCTGCAGTCCTAACCATTGGGTAGTCCGCTGTCCAGTCGGCCCGAATACCAAAGTATATGGCTGACGTCGGTCAAGGCGCATTAGACTGACGTCAGGACGTCAGGGTACTAATGCGCATGACCGACGTCATATCCTCAGTCTTTTCTTGCCCCAGATGTCAGAAGACCCTAAAAAGACAAGGCCCAATCCAAAACACCAAAAAGCCCTGCACCAAACTTATATACAATATATATATATACACATGTACAATAATATATAGCAACTCACACCACCACCCCTAAACACAGAGGGGAAGGCGGAGGGATTGGACTGCAGCAATGTGGATCCTCGAACATCTACATTTATGGTAGGTACAAAACTGTACTATGTTCTTCATTCCACATTGCTGCAGTCCTAACCATTGGGTAGAATCCCAAAGCAGAGGTAAGGGAGGCTGGCAAGTCATAAGGAAGCAGGAGCTGTCAACATGCCTTGCAAAATAGCTGTGGCAAAACCAGCCCTAGATTTAGAGTAGAGAGGAAGGTGGTAATGCTTAGAGAAAGTATGCACTGAACTCCAAGTAGCTGCCTCCAAAATATCCTTAGTTGTCACCCCCCTTAGAAATGCTGTTGAAGTGGCAGTAGCCCTAGTGGAATGAGGCCTAATCCCAGCTGGAATCTCCTTGCCATGATGGGAATAACAAAATGAAATGCAAAACCCAATCCACTTAGAAATAGTTTGCTTAGACACAGGCTTGCCCTGAGAACTCAAAGCAAAAGAAACAAACAACTGCTGAGACTGCCTGAAATCCTTAGTCCTGCTTAAATAATAACGCAACTGCCTATGTACATCTAAAGTGTGCAAAATCTTTTCCCCTTTATTTTGGGGATCTGCATAGAAAGTAGGCAAATGAATAGTTTGGTTTAAAGCCACACTAGAAACCACCTTAGGCATAAAGGAAGGATTAGTACGTAATGATACCCTATCCTTATGGAAAATCAGAAAAGGCTCTACTGCCATAAGGGCCTGCAACTCAGAAACCCTTCTTGCAGAAGTAATAGCCAACAAAAAAGCAGTCTTCCATGACAAATATTTCAAATCAGCAGTAGCCGCAGGCTCAAAAGGTTGTAGAGTAAGTTTTTCCAACACAAAATTGAGATCCCAAGCAGGAGTAGGAGCTCTACGTGGGGGTCTTATATTCTTGGCCCCTCTGAGAAACTGCTTGAACAAAGGATGCGAAAACAATGGTGGGTCACAATCATAGTGAGCTGAAATTGCTGCAGCATGAATCTTAATGGAAGAGAAGGACAAACCTTTGTCCAATAACTCAGTAAGATATTGAAGAGCCACACTCAAATTAGGCTCAGAAATCTCCAAATTCCTTGCTGCACTCCAAAATAAAAATCTCTTCCATTTTTCGGCATACACTTTCCTTGTACTAGGTCTTCTAGCTTCCATAATCACATTTAAAACTTGTTGAGGAAGTTGAGACCGGCTGTCTCTCAAAACAGAATATGCCATGCTGTTAGATGAAGAGAGCGAACCTTGACATTGAGCAGGTGGCCGTCTCTCTGAGACAACAGGTGTGGAATCAAGGGTAAAGGCCATGGAGGCTTCCTTACCAGACTCCTCAGTAATGGGTACCAGTGCTGCCGAGGCCAATCTGGAGCTATTAAAATCATCCTTGGCTTGTCTTGTCTGACCTTTAGAAGCACCTTTGGAAGAAGAGGCAGAGGTGGAAACGCATACACATGAAGATTTTCCCAACTGTAAGAGAGAGCATCCACTTTCCAAGCTGTGTGATGTAACCTCTTTGTGCAAAACTTTGGCAGCTGGTGGTTTAGTGGAGAAGCGAACAGATCTATGTCTGGAGTTCCCCAGGACACTGTCAACCTTTGAAATACATGAAGATCCAGTTTCCACTCGTGGGGATCCATGATTTGTCTGCTTAACACATCTGCTAAGGAGTTCTGTGCTCCCGGCAGAAACCTTGCCTGAAGAGTTAGTTGCAAGCTGAGCGCAGTCTCCCATAAAATCATTGCTTGCCTGCACAATGGGTAAGAATGTGTTCCCCCTTGTTTGTTGATGTACCACATGACAGTTGTGTTGTCTGTTAGAATCAACACCTGCCCTGGAAGAAGTAACTCCTTGAAAGCCATTAATGCAAATTGGACTGCTAACATCTCCTTCATGTTGATATGTAGATGCTGTAGTCTGGCAGGTCACTTGTCTTGTATCCACTTTCCATTTAGATGAGCTCCCCAAGCAATGTCTGAGGCATCTGTCGTTAGAATCTGACTCGCCTCTGGCCGGGTCACAGAGAGTCCCTTGTTTAGGTGACATTCCTGAGCCCACCAACAAAATTCCTTTTGAATGCAAGGTATTATTTGAATGACAGTGTCCAAATCCTGGCAGTGCTGTGTCCAAACATTTTTGAGATACCATTGTAGCTTCCTCATATGCAGTTTGGCATTGGGAAGCACCAGAATACAAGATGCCATGAACCCTAAGGCTTGAAGGACTGTCCTTGCAGTCAGCCCGGACTGAAGAGATAGCTGATGGAAGTAACTGGAAAGATTCTTTTGTTTGTCCGGGGTTAAAAAGGCCATCTGGGCTGCTGTATTCAGTCTCACACCCAGAAAGCACATGTCTTGAGAGGGTACTAGACTGGACTTTATTTCGTTCACAGAATACCCTAGGCATCTTAGCACTGCTATGACATATTCCAGATGCTGTAGAAGGTCTTCCTTTTCTTGAGCCAGAATCAGGCAGTCGTCCAAGTAAGGATAGATTTGAATTCCTTTTAGCCTGAAGTAAGCTATCACTGGAGCCAGAACCTTTGTGAATACTCTGGGCGCAGTAGATAAGCCAAAGGGCAATGCAGAGAACTGATAATGAGAATTTCCAGCTCGAAAATGCAGATACTTCCTGCAACACAGTCTTATAGGCACATGAAGGTAAGCTTCCTTGAGATCTAAAGTTACCATCCAATGATCTTTGCCCAGCAGAGGTAAAAGCTGTTGTAACGTCAACATCTTGAACTTGGGAATGTCCAGATAAGTGTTGAGGATAGATAAATCCAAAATTGGTCTCCACGTGTTCCCCTTCTTTGGTACTAGGAACAGGCGAGAATAAAATCCTAGGCCCCTTTCTGGTATAGGGACTGGCTGAATGGCCCCTATTTGGAGTAACAGAGAAATTTGCTTGTGAGCCTCTTCCCTTTGTGGAGGAGGAACGTCTGGCATGCCTTTGAAAGGGGCAATGTGTGGAAATAAAACCTGTAACCGTGGTGAATGATATCCAACACCCATCTGTCTTGAGTGATTAAATCCCAATTTTCTTTGAAAAGAGACAGTCTTCCTCCCAAAGGAGCTACCAGACGAGAATCTACTGGCAGCTGAAAAGGCAGGTCATTGGGTCTGTTTACGAAAGGACTGACCCCTGCCCTCACCAGAAGTCTGAGCAGGCGAACCCCCTGTTCTAGGCCTAAAAGAACCTTGAGCTCTGCCCCTACCACGTCTAGACCTACCCCTAGACTGGGAATCAAAAGCAGGATATGTCCATCCCTTAGTAGGCCAATTTCTACTAAACTTTGGTGGCTGCACCTGCAAAAATCTTTAACAGTTTGCATAGACTTAGCTTTGTCCTCCATTTTCTTTAAAACTGCTTCCACAGGCGAACCAAATAACACATCAGACTGTAAAGGAGCATCCAAAATCCTAGTCTTAACATGCTCTGCTAAATTCTGATCCCTCAACCAGGCATGCCTGCGAAGAACAGAGCTAGTGGCAGCCACCCTCGAGGAGGCCTGCACAGCATCAAAACCACATTGCAAAGAATGCTTACCCACTTGTTCAGACACATGAACTAAATCCAGCAACTCTTTACACTCTATACCTTCCGCCAAAGCATCCACCTTAGATTTCAATTGTGAAAGGAGATAATTTTGATATTTAAGCATGTGAAACTGACAATTCAACGCTCTCATGGCTAGAGTGGAAGAAGTATACACTTTCTTTCCCCACCTATCCAAAGCCCTTGCCTCTTTATCAGTGGGAACAGGATTTTTAACCACAGAGGCCTTAACACCTTTAGGCCCCTGAGAAACAGTTTCTGGGTCCGCCCTAGGACTCTTAAACAAATACTTATGAGCTTCGGGCACCCTATAGTACCTATCAGGTTTAACAGGGGCAGGAGGCAAAGAGTCAGGGTTCAGGGAAGCCTCTGCAAAAACATCTTCCACCACATTCAACACAGGAGGTATAGCTAAGGGCCTATGTTGGGGTAAAAATAAGAATTCCCTAAGCCTTTTCCTGGAATCAGAGAAATCTTGGCCTACCCATTTAAAGTGTTCCCTCATGGAATGCAGAGTCTCTGAAAATGAGAAATCCTCAGGAGGAGAAGCTGTAGGTGTGGAATCATCCACATCAGAATCAGAATAAGGAGGAAACTCCTGCAAGTCTTCCGCAGAAGACTCCGAAGCCTTTGAATACTGTTCCAAACTCTCAAACTCAGGTTCCACCCTAGGCCTCTTATCAGGAGGGGGCATAGAGCCTCTAATCATAGTAATTAAATCTTCTGCCATTTTAAGCATATGTTTCTTAGGCACAGAACCTGAAGTGCTAGGAGAAGCCCCCACTGAAGCTGAACTTGGCCTACCTCTCAAAGAAGTTTTGGAAACAGTAGGAGAAGCTCTAACTATCTTGGGAAGAGAGGGAAGAACAGTTACCTGAGAAGCCCCTCAGCCTGGCCTACCTCCTGAGAGGGCACATCCTGTAACAGTAAAGTCTCTGCCTGAGACTCCAAAGAAACTCCTGGCAAAACCTCTGGCTCCAGTGAGCCTTCTAAAGAACCGACGTCCGGGACTGCCGGTTCATCAACCCTAGGCTTTGCTGTTTTGTCTTTGCGCTTTTTGGATGCAGCGAGCGTCGGAGCATCCGACGGCATTTTGTAATTACAACGCTTCCCAAACACTAACCTGGCACAGTCTAACCTTCTCTTAATAGTGCGTTTGTTAAATGTAGCACAAGAGCGGCAACCAACAACGTCGTGCTCAGGCCCTAAACAAGGTATACACAGAGTATGGTAATCCCTATGAGGTATCTGCTTCCCACAAGAAATACAGTTATTCACTTTTTCTGACATCCGGTTAAATACTGAGGCAAGAAAAAACCAAAATGTTCCCCAACGGGGTACTTAGCCAACTTTGATTCGGTCTGAAACTCCGACTTCGGAAATATTTCAGAACGCCAACCTGCACTCGCAAAACTGCTTCTGCATCGGACCATGCGGCAAAAAAGACTGAGGATATGACGTCGGTCATGCGCATTAGTACCCTGACGTCCTGACGTCAGTCTAATGCGCCTTGACCGACGTCAGCCATATACTTTGGTATTCGGGCCGACTGGACAGCGGACTACCCAATGGTTAGGACTGCAGCAATGTGGAATGAAGAACATCTCTGCCTGTTACTGTTTGCACATTGGAGCCTTTCTCCCTCTGCCACTGCTGAAAATGGATCCTCTGCCCAGATGGACTTTTCTGGTAAACAAAAGCAATACATAAATAAATAAATAGTTCAGGTGAATGGAACATTCCATTTACTTACACTGGTAAAGTACAATCAGCATCATTCTCCAGCTGCACAATTCGATCAAATACACTTCAATCTTAAATTTTGACTAAGCTTGTTTTTGAATAAAACAATGTCCCCATATATATAGATATATCCATAGCTATATCTAGGTATATCTAGATATAGCTATATATACATCTATCTATACACACAAAACACTAAGTCAACATAAATCAAACTGTAGTAATGTACGTGCAACAATAAAATGACAACAATATTAGGCAAACATTCAAGGATCCACAAAATATTTTTAATGAAACTGAATTCCAAATAAAACAAGCCTGATGAAGTCCTATATGTGTCACTAGGACAAAAAAGGAAAGGCTCATCCAGACTCTGCCACAGCTTGCTGTGAGGGCAAGGTTAGTTTGCTTTTTATTTCTTGTATTTTGTATTAATTCATTGCCTTTTTCTATTTTGTATACTGTGATTTGTTTTTTTTACAGTGTTTTACTTATATTCTCTTTTTAACTGCATATTAAAACTTGAAAAGAGACCACAGCTCTGTCTCTTGTGAGTCAGACAGAAATTAGAAAAAGTCAATTAAGGAGTCATACATAAGTTTGAACAGGTCATTTAAGGTTAATCATCTGTGAACTGAGGGGATGGAGCTAGGAACTAAACTTTCTATTTAAGGGGTAAAATAAAACATTTCAGAGCTTTACTAGAAAGGCTCCCCCAGACTCTGCCACAGCTTGCTGTAAGGAAAAGGTTAGTTGGCTTTTTATTTCTTGTATTTTGTATTACTTCATTGCCTTTTTCTATTTTGTATACTGTGATTGGTTTTCTTTACACTGTGTTTTACTTGTATTCTCCTTTTAATTGCATATTAAAACTTGAAAAGAGACCACAGCTCTGTCGCTTGTGAGGCAGACAGGATTTTCTCCCTCCCACCCTGTTACTGTTGTGTTATTAAACACCACTGTCTTTCTAATTGCCAGCCCTTATATTAATTTGACCACATATCTCTTTCCCTCTCTCCTTTCACTATCTGGTGTGAGTAAGCACAAAATTATCATTTTATGAAATCACTCCCCTTCAACTATTTAAATGAATTGGCCATCCTACTATATTCTACAGTAGCAGAATACAAAAGTGCCCATCCCATTTCAATCTATCTTGCTCTTTTAAAATAGTGGTTCTCCACTAAAACTTAAGTTACCCACTTTCATATCTAACTGCTTAGTGCACACTGCAGTGTTTAGGATTAACCATTTTTTTCATCATACCTTTAAGCATCTATTGCAAGACCACCAGGTATTGGTGAGCCCACATTCTGCCTCTAAGTAGTCATCTTAGGATTAGTGCTTCTTTTTTCTCCTGGTGAGAGAAGGAGTAGAGGGACATTATTTCCTGGAGATTGCTGATCACCAGAAAGCCCAGTAACTGCTTTATAGGTGACATCTTGGAAACTCTGCTTATATTCTGATCCTAGTGAGAAAAGGAGCAGAGTGCATTTGACTGTTTCTTGCTGGAGAGTGAGTGTCTGTGCTTACCTACCTGATTGGTCTAGTTGCTATTCGAGGCATCTACCAGAAAAAGGCTACACACCTACAGACCCCTGCATCAACAAACAGGCTGTGGCCTGCTTCTCTTCTTGGGATTGGTGCTAATATTTTGCTTCTGGTGAGAGAAGAAGCAAAGGAGCATTGTATCCCAACTGAGTGAAGCTGTGGTGAGACTAGCATTAGTAGTAGACAGGCAATAGCCATGCATGAGACTCCCCTCTTTTCATCATTCTTGACAAGCTAATTATTTGTTTTCAGTAAGTACTGCTTGATTTGTTTCTAACTTCAGAATACCTGCCTAAATACTTCATCCTTAAATTTTCAGGGTCTATGTATTAGTTTCCCCTCAAATGTAGTGCTCTGTACAGACTCCTCAGACACCATGAGTGACATTTTTACTGTAAAAGCATAATTGAAAATTTTCCAATACCTAGTTGCACACAGGAAAACTAGTCTGCAGTGACAAATATTGTCCACATAGTTTCAAAACGGATACTCCTGACAGTAATTGATATTCTCACTCCAACTGTCTAATCAATAAAAAGGGTCTGTTGCCATGAATATGAACTTTCCTACTGTCTCCATTAATGGCTTGGTGGATATGGGCATCCTGAGGCAATGTAGAAATTGCCTCATGTTTATTAACAACCAGTTAATTCTCAAACTGATAATGGTATGTGAGAGATGTATTTACACAATGTCACTGGAGGCAATGTTCTCACATAAAAGTACTTCTAATGTCAGTAAGGTTGCAGTAGCACACATATATAGTTCTTCTGCCATTAGTATGTCATGCAGCAACAAGGTGTGCGACTGTTTCCAATTCTGTATAATTTTGTATTTGTCCATTTCTCCCACATATTCAATGGACTTCGTAAACCAGCATGTGCATAGTCCACTGTCTTGGGCTACCAATATTACCCTTTCATTTTTTGGTTTGAATTCGCCTGTCCTTAACCATTCCTGCATTCGATCCTGATCAAGATGAGGTTCTTCCAGAAGTGTTCCTTACTAAGTTTTATTCACATTTGTTCATGTTTTATTGCTGATCTTTCACCATTTCTCAAATATTCATATACTCCCTCTTGCTCAAGTTATTTTATATCACATTCATGTCCCAAACTGATGTTTTCTTGGAGCTGCAGTTTTCCTGCTTTAAAGGTTGCTTTTGCACACTTATCAAGATCAAACTGCATTCTTTTATCATCTGAAAAAGTTTTGACGACTTGCAGTTGTAATTTCAGTTCCTCATCTGACAAGCTACATAGTTTTAAATCATCTACAAAGAGAAGCTGAGAAGTCTTTACACTTTGTTGTTTTCTAGGAGCCAAATTATAGCTATGGCCTAAGCTGCTGAGTAGACAGTTTAATGGGTTAAGGCCAAGGTAGAATAGTAATGCTGACAGAGAGTCACCCTGGAATATATCCCTTTGCCTTTTTTTGTATTGATTAATTTGGCTTTCAACTTTGCATAAATATTGCACCATATCAAGTCTCTCTTTCTTTCCCATGTCCATATTTCTTTTTTATACTTTTCAAAAATCTCTAGGTTTTGTTGTTTATTTTCACACTTCCTCACATACTTCTTTTTCCAAAAAGATCAAAGTTTCTTGGTCTAAATAATGTTTTTTACAAATCTGTTGTATTAATGAACACAAATCTTCATTTGAAACATTTGACAGTTTTTCTTGTTCTGTCTTACACTTTTTGAATATCTTCTATCTGGAAATTCTGGGTTTTTTACATAATAGTAACAATCCATAATTTCTTTCTTATCCTCAATAGTCCACTCTATTGTCTTAATGAATCTTCTTTGGCCTATCAGTTTTTGGATCAGAGTGCGCAGTCCTCACATGCAGACAGGGGGTTCACCTCTACAAAAACATTATGACTGGAGCTTTGTTTTGTGTGTTGTTGTGTGGCTTTGTAGTGGTATTGTTTCCAGTACTTACTGATGTGTGGTACATATTAATCTGTAATCTCTTAAATGTGCAATCATTTGTTTTGTTTTATATAATCGATCTTTTTTTATTTAAACATTCATTATATAATTATATCTATATATCTATATCCGAGATTCAGGTCTAAACAGTTTGTGGTCAACATCTGCTTATTAAATAGCAGTTAATCGACAAAGCAGATGGTCAACAGGTGTGTGAAATCTCACAATTCTTGAGGTTGAGGAATATGCCATTTATCTGATTTTGTGAGATCGCACACTGTGGGACAGATGACACAATGAGGACATTGGAGCAGAAACTCAAGTAGCTCCAATTGCAGAGAAGGTCAAGAAATCCTGAGTACTGACAAAGCAAAAAGAAGATGAGTAAAATGGCAGGAGAAGAGCAAATCTGGGCCATTGTTCTTGAAATTTCATTGTTGCAGGGGAACAATACCAACTCAGAGACTGCCATACCACAGAGAAAAATGTCCATCTTGGACTTAGTATATGTAAATTATTTTTTGGCCATTCAGTCCCCGTGTTTCAGGCCTCTCTCAAGTGCGTTCAAATATTTCAAATGGTTATCAAACAGATTATTGTGGTTTAGGCACTTGTGCATGAACGAAAAGAATCCGGTGAAGAAGATTTGAGAGAGACAGGGCGAGTGGTAACAAAGGTGCCATGCAAAGACAGATGAACTATGAGAGAAGTCCTGCAACAGTAAGGCATGACTGTCAAAGAGGGTTGGAAAGTGACAATGAATCAAGAGAGATGGCAACAATTGATGCAACACCCGGACCCCATATAGAAAAATGGGAAAAAGGAGGTTGACTATGATTGTGATGCTGCTACTGTTAGAGAGAGGGGCCCTTTGCCTACCCTTATACATGGGTGCTAACCCTTACCCTACCCTCACCTTTAACATCAACCCTACACATTACATTGGTACAAACCCTTTCAATAACAGTACCACTACACACAACAAAAAGACATAGAACACGTACAACAGGAAACACGTACAACACTAAATCTATCCCATTACCTAATACTCTTAACTCAAACCTTCAAACACTTGCATATACATAGTAAGCACTATAACACCATCCTCACATTTTCATAACCATCACCTTTTCAGTCAGTCATTCTGCTGCAGAATCCTGATATATAAAATGTGAATTCAGCAATATCAGATTCACACAAATAAGCATTCATTCATTTTTACAGTCACTCTGTTTTTTACTCACATAAAACATATTTATTTATATTTATTTACTGGGAAGTGTAGGGATCAATATTGCCCAATATCAGGTCTAGACAGCTCTAGATATGTCTCTCTCTCTCTCTCTCTATATATATATATATATATATATATATATATATGTAGAGAGAGAGAGAGAGAACAGAAGAGAGAAAGAGAGAAAAAGCAACAACCAGCACAATAAGCAGGTGTCTATTTAATGTACAGCAACATCATGGACCAATGTGCAATCTAACTACTGTTTAAACTGTGAAAGATTTAGCCATAAGTACCCTAGTACCCTAAACAGTACGGGGACAGTGCAGCTATGCATGTCTCAATACAAAAGTCAGTTGGATTAATTTTAGTGCTTGTGGATTGTATTGGGTTGATTTTTACCATTAACTAGACACTTTCTACTACAATCACTTGAGCCGAACTGTTTGTTTTATTTAGCATTTGTTAACTGGGAGAGTCCAACTTGGAACAAAGCCAATTTTCAGCAGAGGCCTGGGGAGAAATGCTCCAGACACATGTCTTTCTAATGTGGGAAGAAACCAGAGCACCCAGAGGACACCCACACGAATGCAGGGAGGACATGCAGACTCTACACAGAAGGCACCCCAGCCAAGAATCGAACCAGGGAACCTCTTGCTGTGAGGTAAGAACACTACCACTGCGCCTTATTTTATACTGCACTGACTATCTGAGTCTATATAAGCTCTAGTATTCCTTATTCTGGTTGCCTTTTTGATGGACTGTCTGTCCCACTGTAAATGTGTACAGTCACAGAGGATTTAATCAGCCTCTGTTGATGAAAAAGACTGAAACAGTCAACATAAAACTAAAAAAAAATTAGATTATGTAGGGTTGGCATTGTCTATCACATCAGCATTAACTGTACAACATTGTAGGATTTCTACTAGACTTTTATTGAATTGCTGCAAGAAATATTGAAACTGAGTGGTTCTCAACCATTCATAACATGAAATAATTTGAAGAAAGATGGAAGTCATAGATTTTTGAATAGCTCAGTTAACAGGCACAATACCAAAGTTACCAAATCATGTTGTAAAATAATAAATGGCCAAACCAACTACTGATGCCTAGGCTGCATTTGAATGTCATCTCATTGCAGGAATGATTGATGAATGTCATACTGTGGTTACCTCATTTAAAAAGCCATTCAGCAAATGAATGAGAAATGAGCAGGGAATTTAGAAGCTACATTGCAGTCCGTCATCATAAAGGAGAAAAAGAAACAACACTACTTGTTAAAAAATAAATACCTTGTTTATTTTAAGCAAAGAACAGTGTGTTTTTTCGTAGAGGTTGTTCATGAGCAGGAGTGTACAGCATGTACCAAAATAAGGAGGAAATTAGAAACAGAAAAATCATGAAGAATATGACAGAAGAAACAAAGTATCTGTAGAGACTGCACCAGAAAATAAATGAACAGCACCATTTAGGAACAGTGAAAATGCCGATTCAGAGATCTAGAGAACTGCATAAAGAAGACAAACATGCGACTCTAAGCATATGTAAGAATGAGTCACACTCAGGTTAGCAATACCTCCCCCAGGCTGACCTGTATAAATTCAGTGACTGAATATATTAATATCAGGAGTCAGCACATTTAAACTAAATAAATATGTTTCTTAGGAGAAGTTTACTGCTGAATACATTCTCTCTAAACCCAAGACGTGCCAGGAAGATAATGACTGCTTCACAGCTGCTACGAATATACCATCTGGTCAATTAGATACTGTTATGAAAGAAGCAAAAGAGAAGGAAAATATCAAAACCAACATGAGAATAACCCTGGACAATGAGCTAAACAGTATAGAAAACTTTCCTTAGGCAGTACAGGTGGAAGGATGGAGTGAAAAGTGCTGAAACTATTAAAAGCAACCAATGCTGCTGTTTGAAATGATGTAAACCTTTGCTGAAGAATTCTGACACAGGCTATTAGTAAACTACTGGGTATAGTTCATTTTATCCAAAAATCAAAGAAATATAGAGCCTGTCCTCATGCATCTGTTCTTTAATGGCCTGAAAGAATTTCTGATAAATGATTATTTGAATCCAGTGCTCTGAAACAACACTGAATTTAACTCATTACAGCTGATTGCACGTCTAGGCATTTATGCAGTTACCTCCTACTACACCTCAATGTGTAAAATGTTGCTTGTTTCTATTTGCATTAATAATCCAAAAACAATGCTGCATACAAGGCATCAGAATATTTTATCTTGAAGTGTAGATGATGGCAAACAATTGTATTGCTATTGAGGGTGGGAGTTTGGTATAATAGTTAAGGTGCTTACCTTACACACACAAGGTGTAGGGTTCAATTCTCACATAGGATAATTGGCTAGGCTTAAAATGATCCCGAAAGGCTGTTATAGCCTAGTAATGAACTTCTATCAATGAGCATTTGTTAGAACTGTAAGGTGATGACTCCATTTTTTTTATTTGTTAGAACTGTAAGGTGATGGCTTCATTTTTATTTGTTAGAACTGTAAGGTGATGACTTAATTTTTATTTGTTAGAACTGTAAGGTGATGACTTCATTTTTATTTGTTAGAACTGTAAGGTGATGACTCCATTTTTTTTATTTGTTAGAACTGTAAGGTGATGACTCCATTTTTTTTATTTGTTAGAACTGTAAGGTGATGACTTCATTTTTTTCCAAGTCTCAAGCCACACCCACTGGGAGTTGAAGATGCACACTCAAATTGCTGTACTGGTGGGAAAGAGTTAAAATGGAACCATAATGTAAATGAAACACAACACTTTTGTAACTAGCATGCTGTAAAATAATTAACTTAAGAACAAATGACTGTTGAAATCAAGTTATTGAGCAGATGGTACAGAAATGAAGGAAGAAGTAAAAGACGTCGGTACAGAAATGTTACATTAAATGAGAACTGCAAAACACTGGAGCAGAATAATTAATGTAGGAAGATCCAGTTAGGAATTTAATTTTTGATTTTTCAGTCTTGAGAAAAGAAAATTAAACTAATTCTGTAAACTATTAATCAAGAATGAAAACGGTGAAAAAAGAAAACCAGAACTAGACAAACCTATGTCTAACATAAGGGTGATAGAGAATCAAGTTTATGCCAGACAACAACACATGAACTGTTACATTCCTTATTCATAGGTAATTACTAGGCTATCTGCCCGAGGGCATCTATAAGCCTAGCCAGAATGTGTTGGCTTTCGCCGCACCCTTAGATTAGTTCCCTGTGCCTTGGTCCAGCAGAGCCATTAGGTCCCTGTGCCTCTGTCCAGCAGAACCACTGCAGTGATCCCCGAGGTAAATTTTCTGTTTACTATTTCTCTTGAAGAGTGCTAGTGAGGGGCTCTGCCTAATGTAGATTGGAATCCTGTTCCAAAGCATGGGGAGTCTCTGGGATAGGAATCTATCCCTCCAGCACATCCTATTTATCGTTGTGGTGAGGTTCAGATCCCTACAGCGTGTGGCTCTTGGGGATTTGTTTTTTTTTTAGGTGGAGCATGTCCATCAATTCTGGGTTGGACATGGCCTTGTATGTCAGGTAGAGATCACCTCTGAGTAAGCGGTATGCAATTGAGTACAGCTGGAGTTTCTTCTGTCGGGCTGCATAGGGCATATGTTTGAGGCCACTAATCCTCTTGCTGAGGTACTTCTGTGGTCTTTCCAGCTGTTACAGGTGTCTTGTAAGGTACATCCCAAATGGGGCGTTGTACTCTATGACGGGTCTGATGAATGATGAGTAGATGGGCACAATAACCTCTTTTGTTCTAGATGCAAACCCTTTTGTGATTAGGTGGGCCACATAGAAGGATTTTCTAATCACCTTGGCAATATGATTATCAAAGGAGAGATTACTATCTACTTGGGTCCCCAAATACCTTATTACATTTTCTGTATTTAGGGGACTACCACCTGTGTGGTAGTTCACTGGTACTTTGTTTTTTCCAAAGGGGTTGACTATACACTTTTTGGCATTTAGCTTGAGGCCATGATTTTGACACCAGGTATCCGTCTCAGTGAGACCCTTCTGGAGGATGTCTGTATCAGCTGGTGAGTCAATTATGGCCCCCAGTTTGCATTTGTCTGTGAACTTAGTCAGCCATAGTCCTCCTGTGCTTGCCTGTACCTCTGAGAAGTATATACCGAACATGAGGGGTCCCAGGACTGAGCCCTGGGGGACGCCACTTGTAACTGGTTTAGAGTCGGACCTAGAGCCTGCAACTCTCACCATGTGGGTTCTATCCGTGAGCCAATTGGCAACCCATCTCTAGACATAGGGGTTTATGTTCAGGCTGGTGAGCTTGTCTATAATACCAGAATGGGGATTGGTGTCAAAAGCCTGTACAAGGTCTAGGTAGGCTGTGTGGATTTCCTTTCCTTCATCTAAAGCCTTGGTAACTGTCTCAAAGAAGTCCACCAGGTTTAGGAGGCATGATCTATCCTTAACAAAGCCAAACTGGGTAGAGTCCAATGTTTGAAGGTTCCAAGTGTCTCTGTTAATGTATTCCATGATGATGCACTCCATAGCCTTGTAGACCAGGCTAGTCAGGCTTATAGGGCGATAGTTCCTGGGGTCCATTGTGGCTCCACCTTTGTGGAGCGGGATACCTGTTGCTGTGCACCACTCTATGGGTACATAGCCTGTAGAGAGGCTGAGTTTGAACAGTGTGTTTAGATGAGGGGTTAGTTCATTTTGGAGCTTGTGTAAGACACAGCCTGGGACACCATCTGGTCCCATTGAAGCTGTATTTTTAGCTTTGGATAGGGCTGTTTTAACCTGTGTCAGTGATTGCCGGGGCACTACATTCTTCTGGTATGGTTATGGGCCCTTTAGGGGGTGAGAGGGGGATGAAGTTTGCACTAAACCTCTCTGCCAGAATGTTGACAATATCAGTCGGTTCAGTGTATTTTGTGCCATTCTGCACTAACTCAGAGCAGATCTGAGAGTTTTCACTTAGGTTCTTGACATAGCTAAAGAATGCCTTGTGGTTATCTTTAGAGTTCCTGGCAATTTCTCTTTCGAAACTAGCCTTAGATGATTTTATGAGGGATCGTAGTTTCTTGCTGATACTAATCAGGGATGTCTTTCCTTCTTGGGATTTTACTCTTTTCTGTAGTAGTTTCCTCCTTCTATTGTATAGCTTGTTTATGGCAGGGGTCCATCAGACTGGTTTCCTTTTCTTGGAAGAGTGAGTCTTGGTTTTGCTTGGGATAGCACGATCCATGCATTCTTGCAGGTGCTCATAGAGTGCCTTTGTAAGGGATTCAGTAGCTTGGACAGCATTGTCCTTTATTATGGGGGCTGTGAATCTTTCCACCTCAGTCTTAAGTAACGTGAAGTTTACTTTTGAAAAGTTTTTCATGGTAGTTTCCTTGATTGGGGGTGGTGGCGGAATGTGGATATCTAGAGTGATTAGTCTATGGTCTGATCTAACCAGTGAGGGTTTGACCTCCGGTGTAGAACACCGTGGTCGCCCATGTTGGTGATGACCAGGTCCAATATGTTGTCACCTCTGGTGGGGGTGTTGACCAGTTGATCCAGGACATTCGAGTTTATAAATTCTAGGAAGTGTTGGGCAAGGGAATTAGTACTTGAGTAGTTCTCCCAGTTACTGACTGGGTAATTTAAATCACCCAATATTAGGGCATTTGGTAGGACCTTCACATTTTTCAGTGTCTCCAGAAATGCGGAATGGGGGTCCTGGGTCATGGTGGGTGATCTGTAGCAAGCTACAATTTGAATTGCAGTTTTGCCCGTTGTTAGTTGCACATGGATGATCTTTGAGGCATTGTGCTGTGCCACTAACTTGGAGGTGTGGGTATCCTTGATTAATATGGATACACCCCCACCTTTTGTGTTTCGGTCTGTGTTCTGTGGACAAAAAGTATGGTATGAGTTATAGCCTGGTAGTGCTGGGTACTCTCTGGAGCCTTAAACTAGGTTTCTGTTACTGCACAGATATCAATGTTCTCCATACTGAGGAGTGCCTTGAGTGCATGCATTTTGAGGTTTAGACTTCTGGCGTTGAGTAGCATTACCCTCAGTTTTTAGTTACTTGTGCTATTTACGGTGGTGGGTTTGTCTTTTGAGCCTTGCCTAAAAAAGGCACTATGGGGGTGGCAAAAGCCTTGGCCAGTATTCAAAAGTCTAAGGTTGACAGGTGCAAGCCATCTCTTGCGAAGCAATGTGGCTTATCGAGCATGTCATCCCAGGTGGACAGATACTGGCTCCCCTTTGAATGACACCAGAAACTTAGCCAATTGTTGAAATTGATCATTTTTTCTTTATACTGTGGCATCATTCTTAGTGAGGGCAGGATGCTACTCAGGGTCAGGGTCATACCGGCCTGGGCTACGTGATCAGAGAGCTCTTCCATGTCTCTTTTCATGTAGTCCAGGGAGGTACATCTCAAGTCATTCACACCAACATGGACAATGACAGAGTCATATTTGTACTTGTTCTGGAGTGACCTGAGTGCTTGTGTTATGTGGCAAATCCTGGCACCCAACAGGCAGCTAAATTTAACCTTCTCCTTGTTCAGCCTAGTTAGTGGGACATCAGTGTGCCTGACTATAGAGTCGCCTATTACTAGTATGTTGGGTATGTTATTTTGCCTTAAGGGCTGTGATTTCATGGTACACTGATTATGTGAAGTTTGTGTTTCATGGTTTGTGATGGGGTGTGGAGGTTGCTTGGGTATCTGCTTTGGAGGTTTCTGTTGCTTTTGCAGATTTTTATTTAGAGCCTCCGAGTATGTTTTCATGTATTTATGTGTGTTATTTGCCGGTGTTGGTTTAGTAGGTCTATGTGAGACTGGTGGTGTATTGCAAGTATTTTCATTCTCCTCTTGACTGTCAGTTCCAGTTTTTGGTTGTGAGAGCTTTGCCTCCAGTTTGGCTGTATAATTGCATCGCTCGCATATATTAGTGTTTGGTGGTAGGAGAAGAGGGTTGTCTGTGTACATGAGGTAGTTGTAACATTGTCTCAAAATGCCCAGATTCACCAGTTGGACTGAGGAGTACACCTGAAACTGCCCTTTGGACATGCCTGAATAGGTAAAGTGAGCTGTTTTACTGATTAGCTGGTAGGGACGAATAGAAAGCCTTGTCCTTCTGGACAGTACAGGGGGTCTAGTGCTAGGGTTATTTTATTTATTTATTTATTTTATTTTATATTTGTTGACCGGGCTGGTCTAGCTGGATACATGTCCATTTTCAGTAGAGGCCCGGGGAGAAAAGCTCCAAACATGAGTAAATTATAACATTCAAACATTCAAAAAATGACTAGTTTCAATTACATAGCAAGACATACTAAGAAATGTTATTAATTTGTGAACAATGTATGGTTTCATTAGAGTAGGTGTAAGAAAGAATCAAGTATTAGTTCTTTCTTAGGTGTCATGTACAATCAGACAAGAGGTTACAGTATTTGAACATTAGCATTCCCTTGAAAAATAAATCATTAAGTCAGCAAAAAAGAGAATGGGAAGGAAAAGATGCAGGTAAACAAGAGTGGGTTGGTCATATTTATTCAAGAGTTGTAGGGGGGTATTTGTTCTGGAAGCAGGAGAGGAAAGGGGGAGGAGAAGAAAGAAAAGTATGATTCAATCAGGCTTTGAGCAGGGGCAAAGCCAATGTATTTTTAGGTGATCTCTGAGGTGTTTCTTAAAGATTGGTGTAGATGAGAGAGAAGTGAGTATACTAGGAAGTTTGTTCCAGATTCTACCCACAACATTGGAAAAGAATGACTCTCCCGCTTTGTTATGAGATAAACTGTTGGCAATAAGTAATTTATTAGCTGAGCGTAGTGTTGTAAGATTTTTATATGGGGAGATCAGATTAGAGAGGATAGGAGTATTAGTAGGATGGTGCAGGATTTTTTGTGTGATCACAAGTTGATTGTAATGTAGTTGGTTTTGTAGTTCTAGCCATCTGAGTTGTTTAAGGTTAAGACAATGGTGGGTTCTATATGGAGAGCCAGTGGCAAATCTGGTTATGTTATTGTAGCTAGTTTCCACTTTGGTGAGATTATGCTTTGAAAGATTGGTATAAATGGCGGATGCATAGAATAGAGTAGAGTAGATGTAAGATGAGTCTGGGCAATGGATTTCCTAGCTAGTGGGGTAAGGAAGGGTTTTATTCTATACAGGGAGCCTAATTTTTTATTGACAGATTTAATAGTATTTAATGCTTGCTATGAGTTTTGAGCAAGTGCTTGGCTGTAAAATGAATGGTTTGAGTGCTTAAGTTGAAAGTTTGTCTAGTTCCAAGGGAAAAATTGAAAAGCAGACTTTGTGGAGCCGGGAATAGTTTAACCCTAGCTAACCGGCACTGCCCGGCACGCAAAACCACGCAAATGTGTTTTTTATAGCAGGGAAATGAAAGAGATAGAAATTAACCCAAAATGGCCAATAAACTACTAACTTCTGGGCTACAGCAAACAAGGCACACAAATTTCAGAAAGAAACAGATTAAATAAGCAGGCACAATAAGCCTTTAACCAGAAATTCCCAGCTCAGAAGGGCAGAATCTAGCCTCTCCTCCCACAAGAGTGCAGACTACAAACCTTCTTAATGTAAAATAACTGGCCTAAAGCCAAAGTGCTTAAACCAGAACTAATGTGCATTTAGAATAACAGACACTGAGCCTTCAATCAGCAATTCCCAACTTAGAAAGATGTAAGCTACCTGTCCTGCCACAACAATGCAATCCACAAACCTTCTTAATATAAAACAACTGGTTTAAAGCCCAAGTGCTTAAACCAAAAGGCTTAGAATAACAGTTGCAATTTAATCAGGCTACTACCATGCAGTAGTAACTGCAGCAGAATAATACAATTGAGTACTTTTAAGAAGAAGCACAAGCAAAATAAGGTAATAAAGTGGGAAGAAACACAATTACAGTAAAAGCAGATGAATAAAGTGCCATTTTTTTATACATAACAATAGAAAATGAGCAAACTGATTTAAACAAATTACCCAATTAACCAGTAAAAAACTCAAAACTGAGCCCTGTTCCAGCAGTCTTCAATCTGACAAGTTCTAACCACACACTCCTGCCACGATGATGCAGGGGAACTTTCTCCAAAAAAGATGGCCTGGATTAGTGCTCAAGTTATACAAACAAAGCTAGATTCAGCAGGCCTGAATCCAGTCTATGCTACAGCAGACAAGATGCACCAATATCAGAAACATCATTCCAGAAAATATACCTCAGAACATCTTAGCTGTCCTATGGGAAAATGATACAAGATTGTAATAAGTTAATTTAAATAACACTTTGCACAGTGTTTAGGATTTAAGTGCTTTAATAAACCTTACGTTCAATTTGCTTGATGATAACCAGAGAGAGAATAAACCTTTCTCATCTGCTTTTTAAGTGTCTAAGCATTCCACATGCCTTCTATTCTCACCTTTTCACTTAGCCTTTTCTACCTATCCCATGCCACCTTGAATGCCTATATGGATTTCCTATCCATCCTATATCATTAGTCCATTACGGGAATCCACAGCCTTCTGTTTGCTATGGGCATTGCCCGTACTCTGCCATAGGTGAGCCAATTCAGGTATGAAAAACCACAAACTTCTGATTTCACAACACAAACTACAAAATAATCCAAAATACTGCTACAGGTCTGTAAAGCAATGACATTCAGCAGAAAAGCTCATCAGTTCTTCGATAAATTTTATTTCAATAAAAATAAGCGCTTTTGTTCACTTAAACCATATGTGAACTTCATCAGACTCTTCACCCATAGTTTCTTTTGAGCGGTCAAGATGTTCATACATGATTCAAGTACTAAGATAGCATCTGCATAAAGGACCAAGTTAAGGCAGGTCATTTTAGAGGATATATCATTAGTGAATAGGAGAAATAACAATGGACAAAGGACAGATACTTGGAATATTCTGTTTCGGAGGTAACTTTTTGCATATTCTTTTAAATTGATGAACAATACCTTTATTCTGATGAAAAAGCTGTTTCTGTAGCTTACCTGTATAGTATAGTATGTGCATGCTTGTTTAACTTAGCTTGATTTCTGTCTGACACTGCCTTCCCCTAAAGTTTAATTATTGGGTTGTCAACACAAAGTTGTTTATCCAATGAGAGGTATGCTTCCTCATGAAGGAACAGAAGTTTAAATTTCTTATCATTCAGGCTATATCCATTTATTACTTTTACCTCCATAGCCATATTAAAAAAATAAAATAAATAAATCACTGAAGAACTTGCCTCTGACACTGTAAGACTCATATTGCATGCATATATGAATATTGTATAGATGGACATTATGTTATGTTCTCAAATTAGTTCTACTAATGGTTCAAACTAGTTCCACTAATGGTCCAACTGATGAGATGAAGAGGGTAAGGGATACTAAGTAACCCTGCCTCACATCATTTCTGTGCAAAAATATCCAGGATCAAATTACATTTGCATTACAAAATTCCTATTTCCAAGAGAGAGATGTTACCACTTTCAGTATGGTAATGAAAGAACAAAGGCATTCTAAAACCGATTAGGAAAAAATAGTTAACCTGGACAAATGTTTTTGTCATCCACTGTCAGAAATGCAGGATTTCTAGCCTTAACAGCCTCATTTCAAATATTAAGCATAATCATTTCTAATATCAGATTAATAGAATACATTTGTCTCCCTGGTAGGAAGCCATGTTGTTGGTCAGAGATTACTTGTTTTCCCTTTTGTTACCCTATCATTAATCAAGATGACACTGATTTTCTAAGTGCCATTAAGAAGTACACTTAGTTTATAGTCCAAAAAGAACTCCATCTTGCAGGAGTCTTTTGGTATTAACACTGTCTTTTTTAACAAGAAACATATTTATTGCATTATCACTTATGACATTAGGCAAATATATATTTATATAAATGAAAACAAACTATATTGACATATTTCAGTTGCAAATGTTATACATCACTTATAGTCTTCTGTATAGTTATTGTTAGTCAAACATTACAAAGCTCATTCACTTCCTGCCTTTCCTTAAAACCTATTTCTCCTCCAAAACATTATTCTGCATATATTGTTCCCACAATTCCCATTTTTCTATGTAATTTTCTCCTACCCTTTTTTAAAGATCCCACTTACAGTTTTTTTTATCTCTGTTACTATATTCACTACTTTTAATATGGTTGGTTTAGACTTTGATTTCCATTTTCTAGTAATTTTTTTTTTTGGCAGCCACCAGAATTAAACTCAGCAAGGCCTTACTATGTCTAGGCAGTTCTAATTCTATAATACAGCTCAAAAAAATAATTTTCTTAGTTACACCAACTTGCCCACCCAGTATTTCCAACAGAGCAGTCTGTTGGGAACTTTCGAAGTCCGCCAACTCATTACACTCCCAAAACATGTGTTTCCAGTAGCCTCTTTCTTCCTTATCACACCTAGAGCATTTGTAATCTACCAGAGGAAAAATTCTTTGGAGTCTGCTTGGGGTATAAAAAAAACTATGCTAACACTTCAATCCAAAATCCTAAATCTTCTAGACTTTGTTGCCTATCTGGGAGCCATCTGTATATCCTCCCATTATTTCTTTGTGGTATTAAAATTGTCTTAGCTAAATGCATATAGCTTACTGGTAACCAATTAGGACCAGGATGTGGCTGAGTAAGTGTCAGAAGAATAGGAAACCAGTCTATCAGAAAAAAAGTTATGTAGAACTCTGATGGAAGTGACTCTGGTCATTGGAGCTGTGTAGATTTTAAACAGATAAGGCCTAGTATTATAAATTTGTAAACATTTGGAATTCTGTCATTTTTTGTAAAAATCCCTAAAATGCAGAGTTATGTCTGCTGTGCTAATAAATGTGTTCCTCCACTTTACTATAACTAATACAATTGTCATTCCTGCTCTGGTTTGTGTTAAATTGTTGAATTTCGTTATCTGCCACAGGAGTCTGTGTTCTGATGTCTCTCTCTTTGTACTTTTGTTCTCTTCACTTTACACATTATAACCTCTAAACTTTTTTGTGGCTGCCTTTTTTTCCCAATATTTAGAAAAAATATCTTCCAGTAAAATGTCATATACCTCTAACTGTTTTCTGAGTGCTTCCTCTTGTGACTTTTCCATTTCTTAAAACAAAATTTCTTAACTATGTGACTGCTCATCTGTTACAAGACTGACTTGTTTAAAAGTTGCTCATTTATTTTGGAAAGAAACCTCTTGCAAGTCACTCTTCCTAAAATTGGCATCAAGAACTAGACTTGAACTGAAAAAAAAAGCTAGGAAGTGCTGGAATAGACATAGTTCAGCCTAGAAGAAAAAAGTACATAAATTATAAATATATATTGTCCTTTACAGGTGTTTGTATCTTTCAGTGTTTGGTTCAGTTATGTGAGCTAACAAATGTATGTATGTTCCTTTGCACGGAACATATAGTAGCATAATTAATGGAAAGTATAAGGTTAAGAAAGTAAAGTTAAAGTGCAAAATAATATGGGATTGAAAATCATTTTATGGAATCTAAATGGATTTATGGATAGAGCTGTCATAAAATTTTAATTCCAATAAGACTATGCAAAACTCACACTATTAAGTCAGGAGCATCAAAATTTGATACAATCAAGATTTACAGAGGGCGACACAAAGGAAATTCAAAGTTTAATTTATTTATTTATTTATTTTACATTTGTTGACTGGGACAGTCCGACTGGATACATGTCCATTTTCAGCGGAGGCCCAGGGAGAAAAGCTCCAAGGTCAGCAAATTAGATTAAAAAAATACAGTGTATAAAGTAGTTATATCTAAGTAAGCAGTTAAGTTTAAGATAAAATATTTACAGAGGTTTCATACCCATGCAAATTATAGTAGTTCCAGGGTTAAAGAAACTCAGAGAGTATGTCATCATTAAGTAATGCAAGTCATCTAAGAATACTGTTATAAACTCATACAGTTAGTTACAGATACAATATTTACAGTGGTTACATAGTTAAACATGTTGGAGTTAAACAAAGTAAAGGTCAGGATAGTGGCACAGGTAAGCTAAAATAACTATTTTAGTCTAATTGTCAAGGAGAGTTAATCGGGTTTGCTACAGTGACATAGCCAGTTTAGTGTCAGATGTTGTTTAAGTCTAGTCTTGAATTGACTCAGAGTTGAGCAAAGTGATTTTGGTTGGGAGTGAGTTCCAGGATCTGCCTACAGTGTTCGGAAAGAGAGAGTCACCGGTGGAGTTATTAGTTTTGATAGTCTGGATTAGTAATTTATTAGAGGAACAAAGAGGTCCAGGATTGTGATAGGGGGTGATAATATTTTTAAGATCAGGCGTATTATCTGGATTGTAAAGGATCTTATGGGCAGTAATCATGAGGTTTCACTGGATCAAGCTGGGTAATTCTAGCCACCCAAGCTGGTTTAGGTTAATACAATGGTGAGTCCTATAAGGCAGGCCAGTGGCAAATCTGGCAATATGGTTATAACAGATAGAGAGTTTGTTAAGGACAGATTTGCTTAGATTGGAGAGTATCAGGGATGCATACAGAAGAGTTGAAAGTAGGTGAGAAAGAGCTATGGCAAATCTAGCATGAGGGGTTAAGAAGGCTTTTATCCTGTAAAGTGAGCCTAGTTTTTTATTGATGGTCTTTATGGATGGATTAACATGTAGGTTGAATTTTAGATTATTATTGATTAAAACACCTAACAGTTTTGTAGAGGAGTCTGGGGAGATTATTGTGCCATTATTAGATTTAATGGTAAAAGTGAATGCAGTAGACCTGTGTGGTGTGAGAAAAGCAACAGTTTAGTTTTGTTGGGATTCAGGATCAGACGGCGACCAGAAAGCCAGTTTTCAATTGTGTTAAAGGTGGTTTGTGTAGCTGACCACAGTATGTTTGGAGATGTGGCCGAGCATATCAGGGTGGAGTCATCAGTGTATTGGACACAGCTGACTGTAGGAATAGCAGAATAGATGTCATTAATGAAGATGGAGAATAGAAGGGGCCCTAGTATGAATCCCTGGGGTACACCTAGTGTGTTGGGTAGGAGTTTAGAAAGTTTGTTTTGCCAAAGGACAGCCTGCTGTCTATCATTCAGATAAGATTGGAACCATTGGGTGGCTGTAGTATCTAGGCAGAACGTTTTCAGGGTGTGGATTAGCGATTGGTGATCCAACATATCAAATGCCTTGGAGAGATCCAACAAGAGGGCTGAGGATATGTTATTCTTATTGCAGTTATGGTTTATGGTATTGGAGAAGGCTAGAAGGGTTGAAGTAGTGCTGTGGTGAGGTCGGAAGCCATGCTGGAAGTCTGCCATGAGGTTATTCTGAGTTAGGTGATGGATCAGTTGTCTATGGATATATTTTTCCATAATTTTTGCAAGTGGGGATAGTATTGCTATTGGCCTATAATTGGATAACTCAGTAGAGCTACCTCCTTTGTGAAGTGGGATTACATAGGATATTTTCCAAATAGAAGGGATTCTTGCTTCTGCTATTGTTCAATCGATTAGTATTGAGATGGGGTAAGTAATGGCATCGGCTGCTTTTTGTAGATACTCAGCAGGGAGTAGATCAGTGGAGAGTGTAGCTGGTTTTAGTTTTTTAATCAAGGTATGGATGAATGAGGTGGTAACTGGTTGGAATCTAAATGTCAGTTGGTTTCAGGGGGTGTTACTTTCATACTTGGGGGAAGGTAGTTGGCTTGCTAGGGCTTGAATGGTTTCAGTAAAGAAACTGTTAAAACTGTCAGAGACTTCCTCGGAAGGTTTATCAGTGGAGGCTGCAGGGGCTGGGGTGGAAGTTTGTCCAGGATGTAATAGTTTATTTAAACCTGCCCAGAACTTCTGAGGCTTGTTTTGATTTCTTTCCTGTAGATTGTAGTAGTAGTAGTTTTTTTTGTCTTGTAGAATGTTTTTTTTTAGTGTTGTTCCTTATTTGCCTATATTGAATGTGATCTTAGGGGTCTTTAGTATTTCGCCTTATATCTGAGGGTGATTTTTAGTTTAGACTCTTTGGAAAGCCATGGTGCAGTTTTTGCCTTAGTTCTTTTTGAACAAACGGGTGCATGAGAATCTAGGATTTCTAGGAATTTGTTGTTAAAGTATGCGACTGCTTCATCTAAGGGGAGGTGTCTTAAAATTGACCATTTATATGAGTTTAGCTCTTGTTGAAATTTGGTGGGGTTAAAGTATTTTTTGTTTCTTACCATTCTAAGTAAGGGTTGTTGGGGGTTGATGGCTTTGTGCTTAATAATATAGGTGAGAAAGTGATCGCTTAGGCCATCAGGGAGGGCCCCTTTTTGGTTTGGTTTACCTAGCCTGGTAGGGATTGTGATGATTTGTGAGAATGCATGCTGGTTAACATGGGTGTTTGGGGAGTCTGAGGAACAGGTATTCCAGTCTATGTTGAGGTCTCCGAGTAGTATGGTTTCTTGGGGGGAGTGACATGTTAGCCAATGGAGGCTATCTTCAAGTGTAGCTACATTATATGGGAAATGGATCCCCATTTGAGGTAGAACAGGAAATAACTGATTCATTAAGAAGATTTGTGGCTGGGAAAGTGGTCTGGCTAGAGGAGAAATTAATATTGGTTAGTCTATATACCCAACCAAAAAGAAGAAATAGAAAACTACAGGATGTGTTAAATGAAATGAGTTTTCACCAAGGTGTATAATAATGGCAGGTGAGTGGGATATTATAACAGAGAGAGAAGATGTAGGCAGAGAACCCAGGGGCAAAATAATTACCCAGGATGGAAAGTTTCTATAAAACTATTTCAAAATGTATGGGATGACCAATGTGATTACAAAATAATCATATTAACAGGGATTATACCATCTGGGCTATACTGGACATAAGGAACATTTATATCTAGCTAGGAATTTGAGGACCCGCCATATTACACTACTGGATTAGTGTTGAAATTCTTCTTCTGGATAAAATTCTCAAGATAAAACATTAGAGATTCCTAGATTACTGATTAAAGTCCCAAAAACATGAAGATACACAAGCATTTTATTACTTAGTATGCTGGCAGACATGAATAGGGAAACGGTGAAGCAAAACTAAGGGAGAACATGCAGCAAAGGCAGAAATGGCTGAGAAAACAAAACATTAGAACATATAAAGAAACTCAAAAGATTGAAATATTTACAAGGAATGTGGGAACATGAGATCAGTGGTACAGGGATGAATTAGCTACTTTGAAGAAGGTGAATGATTATTTGACAGAATTATGCAAATTGAGACATGCTTCTACCAGAGAATTCTTTTTAAAATACCCCAAAGCTGCACTAACTTAGCACATAAATTGTGATGTCAAAAGGTAAAGACAAAGAAATAAAATAAGAGATGGCACTGTACAGGGAGCCAGGCAGAACTGTGGACCAGAAGTTATATGGCAGACAGGAGATTGGGAAGATTGCAAGTACAAGGCATAAGAGTTTTAAGGGACTCTAGGATTGCCAAGAATTCTAAGGGAAGAGGATGAATCTCCTTGGAATTTATATAAAATGTTCCCATAGTAATATGATCTTTCCGTAACTGTATTACTAATCTCTTTCCTTCTTCATTTCACGTTTTGTAATTTATCCTTTCCTTTGCTTATTTTTATATATTCCTTGTTTTCCTTTATCTCTAGCTATATTGCAAGATGATCAGAAAATCTTTCCTCATCTACCTGCCCTTCTCCTATAACTAAACCTTCTGATACTATAAAATAATCTATTTCAGTTCTATATATACCCTTTTGTAAGTCAATGAATGTTTGTCCCAAAGTTTTAACTAATCATGTTATGACATCTAACATTTTTATATCCTTTTCTTTTTACTCTTGCCTCATAAATCACAATTAACATTTCCTGTTATTATAATATTCATATGTATCACTATGTAGTTTAAAATCTGATGAAATAAGCTTTCCCTTTCTTTACAGTTAGTATAAGCATATAATGTTATAATTCTGTATACTTGTTATTTCCATTTTAAATCTACAATAATCTTCCCATTTTTGCCAAACTTACATCTAATATTTTACTGTATTCCTGGACAATACTGCTATTCCAGAGCATCTCTCATTTTCCAAATTCCAGATTAACATTCCTCTCCATAGTTTCTCTGTTTGCCATCTTTCTTCATTTGTCAAAAATCTTGTTTCTTTTAATACAATCACATCTACATCACATTCCCAGCCACCAGTCCATAAACCCCCTTTGTCATAAGCTTTTGCAATGTCCAGTACTTCTTTAC
Source organism: Protopterus annectens (assembly GCF_019279795.1). NCBI lineage: Eukaryota > Metazoa > Chordata > Ceratodontiformes > Protopteridae > Protopterus > Protopterus annectens. Next base: position 1,343,677,280 of record NC_056726.1, on the reverse strand, counting down.
ATAAAGTTTTCAAAAGTCTTTAGAAAGTCTTTTTCTACCTCTTTTTGAAATTGTACATGAAATTTATTTTTTGTTTCCCTGTTGAAAGCTTCTATCACATAAAGATTCCATTGGTTCGAGTCTTTCTTTTTTCATATTCTTCAATAAAATTTTCCATTAAAAAACAGTCTCAAATATAATGTCACAAAATGTCTCTTTGTTAATAAAAATAAATGCTCTCACCTCATGTGCTTTTAAAGGAGCTATTAAATTATCTCACACTTCATCCCTGTCCATTTCTTTGTCTTCTTTACTTTGAATCCTTACCAAGTTCAATTTTTCATTTGCTTCTGTCTTCTTATCTACTACTCTGCTTTTGCCTTCTATTACTTTCTCTGCATATATTTTTTTTCGTCTCACCACTATTCTTCAAGATTTTCTCTACAGCCGCCTTTTGTATTTTCTTCATAATGTACCCCTGGGAAACATTTCCTTCTCTCTCCATCTGTCTCGATGTTTCTCTGGACCACCTCTGTACCTGGAATGGAAACAGGAAGTGCTACTCCAAAATGGGTCCCACTGGCAAAAATGACAAGTACAGGAAGTTTCCTTATGCCCTGGCCACATTTATCCTAGTAATATAAATACCACCTCAGATCTCTGCTGATAAAAAGCTAATAGCCTAGTGGGACTAACCTGGACAACAAAGGATAAATAAATAAATTATGATTATCCTAGATGCTAAAAAGGCATTTGACATTATGCACTGGAACTTCTCATGGGAAGTTTAAGAAAAGTTTGGACTCCCTGAAGAATTCAAAGGGGTGATAACATAGTTATATTATGGATCAGTGGCTAATTTGAACATAGGGGTTAATCCTATACAATTACTGAGGATAAAGTGGTTGACAAGGCAGGATTCCCACTTTCCCCTTTGTTGTTTGCCTTCTACCTAGAGTCCCTAACCTAGAAGATCAAACAAAGTAAAATACAGGAATTCCCTTAGAATGACAGACAAGAAAAATGTAGTCCCCTTTGCTGATGATGTAATTTTATACTCAACAGACCCAGAGAAAGACCTGACTAAACTATTTGATGTACTTCAGTTTTTTTCTGGTACTATAGGATACAAAGTTAATGTAAGCACAACCAGAGCTATTCCTGTGAATTACTTCCCTTCCTTTGATATGGTTCTACAATTTCTGTATATGTGGAGGCATTTTAGAGGGAAATATTTAGGGGTATGATTTTCAAGGAGTGAGAAAGCATCCATAAAAAGCTGTTCAGACGTAAAGGGTAATTTTTTGAATGATGTGAAAAAGATAGAGAGTGCTCCCATGGGACTTAGATAATAAAAAAATAAACTCTGAAAGTATTTATTTTAACACAGATCATTTTTATTGCAACTTCCTTCAGTGGCACAGCAGGTAATATTGTCACCACACAGCGAGAAGTTCTCTGGTTTGATTCTCAGATGGGCTGCCTTCTTTGTGGAGTCTGCAAGTCCCATGTTCATGTGTGTTTTCACCTAGTGATCCACTTTCCTCCCACATTCTACAGATATGCAGTAGATGGACTGGACATTCTAAATTGGTCATAGATGTAAGGCTAGCTACCCTATGATGTGAACATTGGCTGTTGAAGTGACACCCTGACCCCATGTGCAAAAATGGGTAACAACAGGGTTGTGGTTGGAAGGATGAAAGTCTTCTTGTATAAAGTAGAAGAAAAGGGTCTATACTAGATGCTCGACCGCTTAAATGTTCGAATCTCTAAAGGTCGACCTTTAGAGATCAAACAGTTAAGCGATTGAAATTTTACAAAAATTAAAAAAAAAATACACAATAGAAAAAAAAAACTAAAGGGTTTAAGCAGGGGGGCAAGCTCCCCTGCACCCCCACACCCTCTACTTTAATATACCAACTCCAAGATTGCACTACAGTGTAGGGAATGGGAAATTTCCTATTTCCGCACTGTAGTTCACTGAAGTGCGATCTCGGAGTTGGTATATTTAAGTAGTGGGCGGTATCGAAGGCACAGCCCCCCATGTGGGGGGTGCAGGGGGGCTTGCCCCCTGCCTAAATCCTTTCTACATGTTTTTCTTTTATATATATACTTTTTTACTATTTCGAACGTTTAAGTGTTCGATCTGTAAAAGTCGACCTTTACAGATTCAAACATTTATGCGTTCATTCTAGTGATATAGACCCGAAGAAAATGTATGGGACACTTCAGAGAAAGAGATCAAAACACTTTATTTGGAATGGTAAAAAGGCAAGGGTCAGCTAGGATAAAATTCTCTCCATGATCAAGGGGTAGACTGCCAGTCCTTGACCTGAAAAGTTGTTATAAGGCAGCACATTTGAGATGAACGTAATTAACTAGTAACAGAACAGAAGTACCTAGGGATCACACTGGACCCTACTCTTTCACTGGCCAAGCCTACTAGCAACACTCCAACTAAACTATGATATGAAATCTCATACGTCCTCACTGCTACAGCTTGTAATGCCTTACCTAAAATGTGCTTATCCCTAAAATCGAATGTGGGCTCCCAGATGTAGTCTTGTGTTCCAGATCAAACCCATGTAAAATACAAACTTCTATAAACAAAATCTGCAGATTTGTTGTTCTTGCAGAACTGTGACCTCATCACTGACAACTTCTTCAAGTGTGGCTGTCTATAAATAACAAAGCTACATTCCTTCATCGCTGCCAAATCTCCAAGTAGATAAAAATTGGACACTGCCACGCCCCCACACACTGAAAACCAAATTACAAATCAAGGAGCCTAACTATACATTTACAGATAGCTAAGAAGATAGGACCGACCTCATTAGACCTTGTTTTAAAACCTCCATAGGAGAAATAGCTATCTCTAGGATAGGCCCAGCTGTATGCAATCAGCTGCCTGCAGAAGTGATAAAGCAAGAGATATTTAAATTATTTAGAAACAAACTAAAGGAACAACTGTTTAAGGACACCAGGTATTTGCTCCGCACTCTAGTCACATCTTTCTTGTAAAGACCTTTTAACAAATGACCAAAGGTTAAACGCTCACCTTAATTGCACATATTGTAAATATTCTCTTGCATTTATATTTGTAAATAATATATACATACTGTCTCTACTTGGGACTATGTACAGCTCTGTGTATTCTTTAGTCTATGTATTATTTTCTGTTTGCATTTTGCATGGTCATGGCTAACACTGATTTGTCAACCAGTCCACTTGCCTGGTTATCAAACTGAAACAAATAATAAAAACATTTTTGTAGGTGGGATATTCTTCCTAAATAGCCTGGGATTTTTCTACAGACCCTCAATCTCAGTTTGGTCTTAAATTGCAAGATCTGGAGAGGTATGCTTTAGCTCTGTTTATAATCAATGTACAAATCTGGAATAATTTTCTACTGAAACATTCAAGTCCCTGTATGCAGACAACTAACTTGTGGGATATGTTGCATCAAATGAGCCAAGGTAAAGATATGAACTTAACTGAAGAATAAGTGCTCTTCAAGGAAATGTTTTATTACCTTAGAATATATAAAACTCATTTAAGGTTCACATTCAAATATACAGTGATAAAAATAATGTTCAGTACAGAAAGGCAAGGTTGGTTGTCTGCTTTCCAAATAGTATGGCAAATGGCTTTTGGATAGGCAGAAAGCATTCTTATCTGAATGCTATTTCTATTTGGACATTTATGAGTTAAAGAGTCAGGTATCAAAGTTTTAAAAAAACATACTAATAGCTTACAAGAACATGACCTGAAAAATGTTAATCTCAATGAGGTAAAGTTCCATGCAAGAGAAATCCCACAAGTTCCCCTTATTTAGTGCTATGGAATAAGGACTTGAAAGTAAAGTTCAGCTTAATAAAATTGTCAGCATTTGGGGGGGGGGGGGGGGTAAAGTATTTTCCTCCTTGTATATATGGAGATATGAACAGGAATTAAATAATTTTCTTCCCCATGTATATGAAGACAAATATATTTTTCAGCATGTTTGCTTTCAGAAATGCTTCATAAAAAGAAATAGCAACACCAGTCCATGTTGTTGACATAGCTTTGAACAAACTGCTACTTGGATTTATTGCTGGAGGTTTTGTCTGTTACATTCTGGAGGATAAAGTATTTCTTATTACATACAGATTGTTAGGTTAATTCATCAGGTGGTCTACAAAGTCAATACTACTTATGTATAAAGTGATATTGCAAAGGAAGACTTTAAATGAGGTCAACTTCTATGCATGACAACCAAAGCAGCTATTTTAGATAACTGGAATCAAAAACTACTACTTTCCTATCAACAGCACCACTATGGCCCTTGCTAACTTTATAACCACTATAAATTAATACAGAAATAAAGGGAAACCTAGTCACCACTGTATTCCTTGACCTATCAAAGGCATTTGACACTGTTTCACATGCAACCCTGCTACAAAAATTATCTTGCCTAACTCTAGATACACCCAAATTTGCTTAGTTTGACAACTACCTTGTCTTGCTGACAACTGGCTGTTAAATGACAAATAACATCTCCCCTTTCCTTTTCATAGCAGTAGGCATCCCACAAAACCCTATTCTAGGCCTTCTGTTATTCAACATATTTCTGAATGACCTCCACTCAGCAAGCAAACATGAAAATATCTTCCATTGTGTGGATAACTCTACTCTGATATATGCTGCTAAAATGGATAAAATGTAACAACTAACCCAGGATTCCCTAACCTCTATTAAAACATGGCTATCTGATTCCCAGCTTCTTCTAAACCCAAAGAATCCAAGCTCATCATTAATCCATCTTCTGTATAATCTCCACAAACAATACAAAAATTAAAAAAATGAATTAGTAACTCACAAGTATCTACTAGGTGATAATAACTGTTGACAACTTGAAATTTGACTACCGTGTAAAAGATATAATAGAAAAAAACTAGAAATATGTTGCCTTAAATTTCCTCCTTCCAGCTTTCCTCAGTGGTGGTTGCAGGTTCCTTTTCTTGCCAGGGAATAATAGGTGTACAGTAGCTAGCAGGTGGGGCACATAGGGCATGTAGAAAAAAAAAAACACCATGCCAATAAAGAATAGCATACATGATATGTGGTAACAACTTACCCATAACCCACTGTTAAAAATGAAAGACCATTTCCCTTAAAAAAAAAGTGACTACCATAATCTTACAAATTCTGACAACATTCAAAACACAGAAAAACTACTAATTTGCCAAACTCAAGGATTACGGATTAGATGAAGTGTTGGTATGCTACAGTGTAACAAGAGAAGGGTGTAGCTACCAGTACAACAGAGGAGAGAAAATATCATGCACAAAGACATTTGTTCCTCAGCAGAAAGGGAAGAAGTATCACTAACCCAAATTCAAGAGCGGAAAGTTGTACATTTGATGGGTGTTACATAGTAAGGAAATTATTATAAAACAAATAGAACACATTTTAAAAACATTCAAAACAAAACACATATATTCCCACTCAGACACTAATGAACAGCAAAGTAGTTTATATTCTGTTAAAAGTTCTTTGAACTAGAAGCAAGGGTGGGCAGTTAACAACTCCTGGATTACGACAGTTTGTCTCTTCTGAAGGTTGACGCTCCCAGAAGTTCAGCAACCCCCTTATGCTCTACTGCAGTGTCGGTATTGGAAAAATTGACTCAAGCGCCTGGTGTTGGAATAAAACACACAGCCTTCTGCACCAAAGGTCAATATACTATCTGTTGAGCTACTAATACTGTAAATAAAAACATTAGTTTTGCAGTCCCCTCAGAAGACAACAGTGCCGATAAAGACAAAAACTGTACCATTCAAGCTAATGTAGCAACATGAACCATCTAGTGTTCTATTTCTGGTTTGCTGAAATAACACCAATAGAAAATTTAAATCTGAATGCTCCTTGGTAGGACCATACTTTTCATCTTATTTGGGCAAGAATTCTAGACAAAGCTAGGAGTAATGGAGAAAGAGGATAACATCAGGAACAATTTTTAACTATTGCTGTAATTTACGTAAAAAGTTAATATAACAAGATTTGCATCAATATGTATACTTCAACTCTAATGACTGTCATTACCGACTCACTATTATCATGACTGATTTACCATAAAATGAAAAATGTTATGAAGGATGTGACAAATATTTAAAGCAAAATCAGGAACATTCTGCAAAGGTAGGGACAGTTAACAGATATCTGGTCACAGTAACCCATTCCAGGATTTTAATACTTCTTTGGATATGCAGGATTTTAAATGATGCATTATAATATTTTCAATTATATTATAACTGTCTATGAACAAGTATCAGCAGAAGAATTTAAAAAAATGGAGTTTTAATGACAGAATTAAAACTATATGCAGTTAAATTCTTAAGCTAAGGCTTCTTCATTTTCAGACAGTTTAGTATTGTTTGGCCCAACTATTACAGCCCTAGTACCAGCAAGCAAAATAATAAAACTGTAGCCACAGTCAGTTCCAGCTTCAAAACATACAACACTATACTTCCTCTTATACGGTGAAACAAATGGACAAATAAGGAACATCTGCTAACAACCGGGGAGGGAGTTCACAGCATGAGTAAATTGTTACTGCATACTTGTTTTACCACAAATCCAGTTCTTCAATCATTAGAGAGTATTGGGAGAAACAACTCAAGTTGCAAACGTCCAAGGCCACAGATGGACAAGCCAAGTACCCCCCCCCCAAAAAAAAACACCACAACTCCAGTCAACATAAAGCAACCAAGCATTACAGGTAAGAGCAGGCTTGCAACATCATGAATACTAGGTCATCCATAACAGCAACAAGCAAAAGAATTACAGAACCTACAGCAATAGTCAATCTTCTATTTTCAAAGTTCAGAATACTACACTATCTTTCACAGTGTGTAACAGATGGCTGAAATGTGACACATTTACAAACAACTGGGAAAAAAGTTCACACCATAATTAAACAGTGTATTTTATACTTATAAAAAGTTATTTCATGCCCCCAGTCTCTCTTTGCCTGCAAGAACAGTCACTTGGTTACAACATAAAATTTTCCTTTTAAAGTATTTATGATAAAAAATACAGTAGCTATAACTTATTGTGTTTTGCCATATACTCAGCTCTCCAAGCATTACGCACTTGAAAGTAAGTTGAAAATGTCCAGGACCCCCACACACACACACACACACACACACACACACACACACACACACACACACACACACACACACACACACATGAAAATAAGCAAACTATTCTCATTCTCTCCTACCATCTCTAGTTACAAATTGTCAGTGACAAACTTTAGCCTTTCTCTCCATGATGATTACTTCATTATACCCACTATGTTACTAATACTTTGATCTTTGCCCCCCCCCCCCCATACACACACACATCAATTACAGGCACTTATATGACTACACACCTTGGACATTTGCTTGAAATAAAATTAATTAGTGAATTGATTATTAATTGCCCAAAAATTTAACTGATCTTATTGATGTCAGAACCATACAGTGCCAGTCCAATCTGCCCTCTCAACATCTTAGTTTAAGAATCAGAAACAAGTAACAAAAGCAGAAACAGCTTTTAAATATCTGTCTGACATACTTAGAAAGTTGATAGAAAACAAGTTTTCCATTATGAGAAGAAACAACATTTGGAACTCACATGCTTGACATTTAGTGACTGATCTACAACAAGTTGCCAGAAGCCACACATTTTACAAGGAGCAGACCAATATATCCCTCAAGTTCTTTGCTTAAGAATTTTAAACAAAGCCAAAAATGGGACACAAAGAACAAATTTTAAATATTATTGTATGTATTTATCAACCAGGTAAACCCAATATGCAAACTGTCCCTTATCATGTGTGACCCAGGAGCACTATCTGATTAAGTGACTTGATGAAAGTCATAAAGTAGGCAAATGGGGGTGAAGGGATTCAAACCTGGTACCTTTGACTGCATAAGTGCCAGATAACTCCAAATCATTTAAAATGTTAACAGAACAATAAGTGATGCATGGAAGTGCATTCTCTGAAAAATAAAAACTATGAAATTATAATGGCTTTCATTATTATTGACTACCAGTAATCTTCAGTGATTTACCAGAAAAAAAAAGAAATTCTGTTTTATTTATCCTTTTTGACCTGGTTAGTCCCCACTAGGCAAGTGGTCTCTTTTCAGGGGACCCAAGGTGGTACTTTATTTGTAGGGAAATTTGACCAGGGCAGCGGGGAACTTCCCCTGCTCATCATTGTTGCAAGTGGGACCCATTTTGCAGGAGCATATCCTGTTTCCTTTCCAGGCACAGCGGTGGCCTGGAGAAGCAGGTAGGCAGATGGAGAGAGAAGAAGATAGTGAAGTGGATTCTGAGGAGATGTTTCATAGAAATCTGTTTGATGGAGATGTGTCAGCAAATGATGGATGTATAATTACAACCATCCAGTCAGAAGGGTTACGGAATGATTTACTTAAAAAAATGGTGATGCAGAGTGAACCAGAAAATTTAGAAGTTTCCTGGGGGGACATTAAGGAAGATATAGTGACAATCCTGAATAACAGTGGTGAGAAAAGAAAACATATGCAGAGAAAGTAAAATAAGTCAAAAGGGAAGTAGCAGAGAAGAAGGCAGAAGAAAATGAAAAGCAGAAGTACATACTGAGGATTCAATGTAAAGAAGACAAAGAAATGGACAGATATGAAGTGTGGGACAATTTATTAGCTCCTTTAAGTGTAAAAGCACATGACCTGAGAGCATTCATTCTTATTAACAAAGTATTGGAGACTGTTTTTCAATGGAAATTTTCTTGCAGAATATGGAAAAAAAAAAAAAAAAAAAAAGACTGCAACCCATGGAATTTTTATCTGATAAAAGTATTTAACAGAGAAACAAAAAAAGAAAATTAATGTACAATTTTGAATAGAGGTGGAAAGTGACTTTTAAAGGACAGTTGGAAACTTTATGTAAAGAAGTACTGGACATTGCAAAAGTTTATGATAAAAGGGGTTTATGGACTAGTGGATGCTGAAAATAGAAATATATATATATATATATATATATATATATATATATATATATATATATATATATATACATATACATATACCAAGCATAATAAATACGGAGGGGAATAAGTGTGTCATAAAATACTAGGGACAACCCAAAACTTTTTTTTTTTTTTGTGGAAAAGGACATTTGCTTAGTAACTATGATAAAAGACAATGTTATATTTGTGGGAAAATGAGACATGATGCAAAAATTATGAATTGAAATGTTATAAATGTGACAAGATTCGACATTTATGGATGGATTGCAAAAATGAACATAAGAATAAGGAAAAAGAAAGAGAAGAAAATTAATGAAAAGAAATTTTAGAAGTAGTACAAATAGAACAAATTAGATAGAAAAAGTAATAAAGAGGACATAGAAGAATGCTCTGAAATAATTGATGAAAAACACAAACTGAAAGGTAGTAAAAGAAAAAAGAACTCTTGGAAAAAGAAAAGGAAATTTTAAAGAGATAACATACAAAAGAAAAATGGAAAGGAAATGGATGAAAAATAATTACTTTAGCTAATGCGTGTGGTTTGCATAATGGGTAAGGTGCTTGACTCATAGAAACAAAGTACACTGTTTGATTCTCACCTTTGGGAGCGAAAATGTCTACACTTAGAGTGGCCTACTAAGAAAGCTATCCGGGTATTTAACTATAAATGTATGAAACCATGAATCAAAGAGAAAATGAAAACGTTACAATGCTTTGTGTAAATGTGAACAATATTGAGAATATTGTAAGAAAAATAGGGATTTTGGAGTGGTATAATGCATGTGATGTAGATGTCATCATATTAGAAGACACAGAATTTTTAATAAATGAAGAAAAATTACAGAGAAATTATAGGGAGAAAGGATCATCTAGAATTTGGGAAATGAGAGATTTTTTTTTAATTTTTGCATATTTCTGCTTTTAAAAAAGTGTTTGTCAAGTGTCTATATTTTTATTTGACTGTATTAATTGTGGAGCTTTTCTCCCTGGGCCTCCAGTGAAAATGGGTCCCTGAGCCAGTGGACTTTCCTGGTCAACAAATGTCAATAAATAATAAATAAATAAATACATGTTGTGGAATAGCCATATTCTGAAGAAATATAGTAAAGACATTAGATGTAACTTTAGCAAAAATGGGAACATTGACCATTGTAGATTTAAAAAGGAAGAAAACAAGTATATAGAATTACATTATATTCTTATACTAATTGAAATTTATATATCAGAGACCAGTTGATATAATGCTTAAGGTCTTCACCTCCCAAGGTTTGATCCTGACCTCTGACCAATGCCTGTTTGGAGTTTGTATGTTCTCCTTGTGTCTCTGTGGGGTTCCTCCCACCTCCAAAAAACATGCCAAGTAGTTCCATCAAAAAACTCACCAATGAATGCAGTTGTGAGTAGTAGCACAGACTCTACAGGGGGAAGAGATGTATAGACCAACCACTTTGGACATCTACTGTGGTACCCAGTATCCTCAAGATAGGAAAACACAGATCACAGACTGTCTGCCATAGCAGGGCTAGCTACTTGATAGCTATGTGCCCCTATCAGCCAGTATGTGCCTGCCATAAATCCTGGCAGCCGTGGGTCAATAAGCTACTGGCTGGCTGATGTCTTGTTGTCCAGGATAAGCTGGACATAAAACCAATCAACCTGCCAAACATGAACTATGAATTGCTGCACTCAATATTGGTAGGTTCACTGACAGGATCCAGCTTGCAAGTGGATGATGTGATGGTACAGAGGAGTCTAGACATCCTATGTAGCCAAGAGCCAAGAGACAAGCTGGAAGACAAAGCCACGTGGCTTGGAATCCAGACAGGCTAGAAATGGTGTGGGAGCTGTGATAAGAGAGAGGCTTCAGAAGGCAGTGAGGGATGTTATCAGAGTTAGTGACAAACTCATGGCAATCAGATTCCAGTATAATGACAGAGCAGTATTCATAATCTCAGGTCTATGCCCAAAGCAGGATTGTGATAGTGAGGAAAAGAGTGCATTCAGATAGCAGTTGCAGGACCAACTGTATAAAGTGACCTGAATGCACATATTGGGACAAACAGAACAGGATATGAGGATCCACACTGGTGGAGCAACAAGAATAAAGAAGAACAGGCCATTCTAGACAGTCACACATACAAAACTGACCAACATGCAACTCACCTAGTAAGGAAAGGGCAATGAGGTAGAATCAGTGATTGCAAAGTCATCCCCAGCCAAAATCAGCTGCAAGCAGTTGTCAGAGAAGTCTCTAAGTTCAGCAGAGAGACTATCAGAGAACACAGTTGACTGGAGATAAAGTGCAACAGTTCAAGGAATTACTCAGGGAGCTAGCAACCCAAAAAGATGAGGAAGTAGGTAGAGTTGAAGAATGGCAGTGCTTCAAAACAGCAAGGAAATAAGGTACATAAGGGAAGCTGGGAAGTCATCAAAAGAAAGAAAGCAAGCAGGAAAAAGTGAGAGATAGAAAAGGAAGACCAGACTAGGAAGGAATACTGGTTGGCTAACAAAAAGGCTAATAGATGAGTTGCAATAGCATAGAACAAGGCATCAGAGGCACTCTACCAGTTTATGGAAAATGACTCAATGGGTGGCATAAAGAAACTATATTAGGTTTCAAGGCAAAGACAGAAAGATAAAGAAGATAATCAGACGCCCTTCATAAGGGATGACAGCAACAACCTGCTTACCACTCCATAGGAAGTCAAAGGCAGATAGAATGAGTACTTCCAGCAGCTTCTGAATGTAGAAACCCCCACAGAAGCTGTACTGCCCCAGTAACAGCCTATGATGAGAGAAGAAGAGGAGCCCACCCTAGAAAAAGTAAGATCAGCACTAAGGAAAATGAACTCTTGGCAAGCAGCAAGCTCAGATGAGGTCACAGCAGCTATGATAAAGATGCTGGGTGAGACAGGGTAGAAATGACTCCTGAGCGTACTTATAACAGTGTGGAGAGAAAGGTGTATCCCAGATGACTGGAGAATAGGTATACTCATGCCGGGGTACAAGAACAAAGGGTACATCTACAACTGTGGGCAGTATAGAGGTATCAAACTCTTGTCACATTGCATGAAAGTTCTGGAGAGAGTGACTGATAAATGGATATGAAGAGCAGTAGAAGGTATGATGGGAGATGAGCAGTTTGGAATCAGATCAGGATGCAGCACAACTGACCCAGTCTTTACAATGAGATGGATAGTTGAGAAGAAGCTAGAGATTAGGATACAGTCCAAATGGGCATTCCTTGCCTTGGAGAAAGCATATGACAAGGTCCCACAAAAGCTGATTTGGGCAGTCCTAGAAACATTTGTAGAATTAGGGCAGGCTATGTACAAGAACCCAGTGACTCAAGTATGAACAGTGTTTGGTCTCACAGAGGGGTTCCCAGTGGAAGTGGCTGGGTTGTGCATCAGGGTTCATCTCTGAGCCCACTGCTCTTCATACTGATGATGGATTACATAAGCAAACATGTCTGATGGGACAGATCAACAGAGTTGTATGCAGATGATGTTGCATTACAGGAAGACTCTGAGCTAGAACTTCAGCAAGGGATAGAGGAATAGAATGCAAAACTGAAGGCACATGGGATGAAACTAAGCACAGATAAAACAGTGGTAATGGCAGCAAACTGGGGAAATCAGAATATGCTGAGAACTGAGATAGAAGGGAAGCTAGTGGAACAGGTTAACAGCTTCAAGTATCTGGGAGGGCGGTTGAGGAGAAGGGAAGTCAAAATGAAGAGATCAAAGCTAGAATCAGAGGGGCTGCATTCAAGTGGTATAGAGTGTCAGGTGTAGTCTATGACAGAAGAATGCAGTGGTGCAACCAATACTACTGTATGGTACAGAAACCTGGACAGTAAAGGCAGAGCAGATGTGCAAGCTAGAGGTGATTGAAATGAAGTGCCTGAGATAACTGATAGGATTCACACTGTGGGATAGATGAAGAAAGTAGGACTTAAGAGCAAAAGCCAAAATAGCTACAATTGCAGAAAATGTCAAAGAGAACAGATTACGGTGGCTAAGGTACATGTGCAGAAAACCAGAAGATAATCTGGTGAAGAAGATTTGGAATAGACAGGAAGAAGGCAAGAAAAAATGAGGGCATCCAGCAAAGAGGTAGATGGATTGTGTGAGTGTACAGCTGCAACAGGCATGAGTGACAAAGAAGGTAGGAGTATGGCATTAAATCAAGATAGATTGCAACAGTTAATACAACATCCCAACACTATGTAAAAAATGGGATAAAGGGGAGTTAAAGATGATGATGATGATGGCTAATTGTGAAGAAGGGAAAAGCTTATTTCATCAGATTTTAGACTATGTAGTGATAAATATGAATACTCTAATAACAGGAGACTTTAATTGTGATTCAAGAGGCAAGTGTAAAAAGAAAGGAAATGATATAAGAACAATTTATTTTTATTTATTTTATTTTACATTTGTTTACTGGGAAAGTCCAGCTGAGCAAGTGCCCATTTTCAGTGGAGGCCCAGGGAGAAAAGCTCCAAGTTGTACAATGATAATTTCAAAATCTACAATACAGTCTAATATACTCTGGTATATACATTGACTTATACATAGAATAGCAATTCCGACAATTTGAAAATTTAACCAGTGAATAAGTAATTGAATATGAGTTATATCAGTAAAAGCTTTTGCTGAGTTTACAGTACAGATATAAGCAAACATGTAGTATTTCCAATAAATACTACCTATTGTACAGATGTAAGCACACATGTAGTATTTACAATATATGATAAATATTGAGAGAGTGTGCATTATTCCTTTTGTGAAGGTACAGTGTTAACTGTTAGACTGGAGAGCAGTCATGCTGAGTTATACAAGGGTAGTGAGAGTGAGGTTGTAGTTTAGGTGATAGTTAGCCTGGAGGGAGGCAGGGGCAGAGCCATGATTTTGATAGGTGAGATTTTAGGAGTGCTTTGAATTGTCTTGAAGAGGAACGTGAGGCAAGAGCAGTTGGGAGGGTGTTCCATAGTTTAACAGTATAGTTAGAGAAGAGGCCTTCCCCAGCTGAGTTCTTTGCTCTAGAAACCTATAGTAGGTATTTATTATCAGAACGGGGGGGGGGGTCTAGGAGCTGAGTAAGGCTGGATTAGTTGGCTGAGGGCTGGTGTTTTGTTTGGGTGGTGAATAATTTGGTGGGCTAGGCTTAGGTAGTTACAGTGTAGGAGATGTGGAGGTTCTAGCCAATTGAGCTGTTTTAGGGATTGGCAGTGATGTGACCTGTACGTTGATTTTGTGGCAAATTTGGATATTTTATTATAGCAGGCCTCTAGTTTATTAAGGCTTGATTTATGTAGGTTGATGAGGATAGAGGATGCGTATAGGAGTGTAGATAGTAGGTGACTTCTACCTATAGTAATTCTTGTAGAAAGTGTTAGAAATTGGGCATTCCTGTACAGGAGGCCTAGCTTCTTGTAGATTTTTTTGATGGTTTGGTCTATATAGATGTTGAATTTTAGATTGTTGTCTATTACTATCCCCAATAGTTTGTTGTGGGTAGTAGGAGTAATAATAGTGTTATTCTTAGAGTAAATGTTAAAGGTTGGGGGGCAGGTTGCAGTTCTAGTGGAATAAAAGATTAGGAGGTTAGTTTTGTTGGGATTAAGTATCAGGTTTGAGTTGGTTAGCCAATTTTCCACTGAGAGGAAAGTGTCTTGGATAAGGTTTTGAAGCGCTGTAAGAGAAGGGGCTGCACAAATCAGGGTTGAGTTGTCAGCATATTGGATTAGACTGGCTTTGGGGGTAGAAGTGTGTAAGTGGTTGGTAAAGAGTGTGAATAGGAGAGGTCCAAGGATGGAGCCTTGTGGGACCCCAATTGTGACTGGGAGGGTGTGAGAGAGAGTTTGTTGCCATCTAACAGCTTGTTGTCTATCTGCAAGGTAGCTTTGGAACAAGTTAAGAGTTGCGATATTAATATTTAGGGAGGAAAGGACTTGCTTGAGTTTGTTATGGTTGACCATGTCAAAGGCTTTTGACAGGTTTAGGAATAAGGCTGATACAAATAGGGAGTTGTTTCTAAGTTGGTTAACTTTGTTGGTAAAGGTTAGTAGGACGGTTGTTGTGCTATGCGCAGGACGAAAGCCATGCTGGGTACTAGATAGTTGGGTTATGTGAGGTGAGATATTTCATGAGCTGTGTGTGCACTAGTCTTTCTAAGATCTTGGATAGGGGAGAGAGAATGGCAATGGGATGGTAGTTAGTAAGTTCATAAGAGGTCCCCCCTTTGTAGAGGGGGATTATGTGTGATAATTTCCAGATAAGAGGGTACCTGTGATTCAGCTAGAGATCTGTTAATGAGTATTGTTATTGGATAGGCGATGGATTCTGCTGCAATTTTAAGACAGTCAGCTGGCAGGTTGTCAGCGGCTAATGTTGTAGGTTTTAGTTTTTTCAGATGCTTTTTGATATAGTTGGTGGATATTGGGTGTAGTTTAAATTGGGTCGATGTATCCTGTGCGGGTGAAGCATTGCTTGTATCTGGGGAAGTATCTGTGTTTGTTTGTTGGCTAGGTTTAGAATGGTTTCTGTGAAGAAGTTGTTGAATTGGGTGGCTATGCAGTCACTACTGGGGGTTGTTTTGGGGATGGGAGTAGCAATAGTACTGGTTATAATAGGTTTTTTACTGTGGCCCAGAATATTTGTGGATGTTTTTGCTGCTTGTTTTGAATACTAAGGTAGTAATTGGTTTTGTCTATTTTCACTTGTTTTTTTGCTTTGTTTCTAAGTTGTAGGAAGGTCTGTTTAGTGGTATTGGATTTGTTTTTATGATACAGTGACCAGGCTTTATCTCTGTCTTTCAGTAGTGATCTTGTTTCTGTGGTTAACCAGGGGGAGTAGTTGGCTTTGTCTCTCACTTGTCTTGGGGGGGCATGAGTGTTGAGAATATCAAGAAAGGTCTTGTTGAAGGTTAGTACTGCCTCATCTAAGGTAAGATGTTTGAGATGTTCCCAGTGACAGTTTTGTAGGGCAGAGATGAAGTTGTCAGGATTAAAAGATTTTTTATTCCTGATTGTAGGGTAGGTGGTTTGATGTACTGGGTGGATGCGATCATGAAGGAGGAAAGTTGGGTTGTGGTCACACAGGTTATCAGGGAGTTGGCCAGAGCAAGATGTAAGGTGGGGTGTGTTTACTAGAATCCAATCTAATAATGAGTTACGTTTGGTGACTTTGTCGGTTCTAGTGGGGGTTGTGATGGTTTGGATGAACCCGTAAAGGTTCATGTGAATAGCTGGATTTGTTGAGGAGCATTGGACCCAGTCAATGTTGAAGTCTCCCATCATAATTGTTTCTTGGGAGAGGTGATTGGACCACCATTGTAACAGGTTTTCAACACTAGAGGTGTTGTTACCTGGTGGTATGTATCCTCCTATAATGTTGAGGGTTTTGCGAGAGTTAATGTTTAATTTAGCTGTAATAATCTCTGCATTATTTATGTCTGGGATTGGGGAGTTGTAGTGAGAGGTGATCTTTGTATAGGATAGCTATCCCTCCTCTTTTTTGTTTGTTTTGTCTTTACGTAGGATGTTGTAACCTGGGAGTGTAATCTCATTACTGTCTATGTGGGGTTTAAACCAGGTTTCTCTAATTGTTACTATATCTGGGGTGTAGTGTGATAGCATAACTTGTAGATTATGAGTTTTTTTGGCAATGCTTCTTATATTAATTTTGAAGAGGAGAAGGGATGATTTCGATCTTTGGTGTATGATAGGTTTGGTTGGGGTGGAGGGGGTAGTGTTGGAGAGTTGGGGAAGGGTAGTGTGGGTTGAGTGGTTGTAGGACCTGGGTTGGGGTGTATGTCTCCTGCTTGACTTAGTTGTTTGTGTAAGTAGTGATAGAGTTTGGAGATCTTAAATAAGAGTTTATTGAATTTATTTGTGTTGTGAGATGTGGCTTGCATTGGGAGGACTTTTAGAGTATAATAGTCCTTGATGGTTGTGTGGAGGAGGCCTGGGGCTATAAGAGGAAGGTATGGGTGTTTAGGTGTTTGAATGATGGTTGTGTGTGTGGGAGTGTGTGTGATATGGTGCAGGGAGGTATTATATGATGTGAGGGTATTTAACAGGAATAGGAGAGATGTGGATGTGCTAAGTAGTAGAGTTTGTTTTAGTGGTGTCATGGTAATGTAAGAGTGAAACTATATTAGATGTGGAGTAGAAAGATCAAAGTGTAAGTGGGAGGAGTGTAGTTGTGTGAAAGTGAATGGAAGGTGAATTATAAGTGTAGTAACAGTGGGGGTGGGTGGGAATTGGGGGTAGGGGAGCGGAGTGAGCGAACGAAGAGAGCTCACAGAGTGGGTTCAGACCACAAGGCAGCAGTTGCTCTAAAAAACTATCAGTAGGATTGTATGGGGCAGGTGAGCATTCCTTATTTGCTTGCACTGCCTAACTGAGCCCATTTCTGCTTTTAATATAACCTTTGGCTATTTTATCAAGAAGGTGTACAACTAATATCAGAAAGTTGACTAGCAAGGTCAGAGTGGAGACTAGAAGCTAGGTAATTTAGGCAGTAAGCCAGCTATCGGCAAGTGTACATAGCAGATAGGGCAGAACTATAGGGCTACACACACCAGGTTCTTTTAGTGTATATATAAACCTACACTGTAGCAGAAGATTTCCTGGGAGGTAGCAGGCGTACACTTTGATTTTCCAAATACCAGGAGACTGGAGAGGGCCTTTGGGTTGACTATTCCTGTGGGTACTTCTTGTAGAAACCAGGGATGGGGAACCGAAAAGGGGAAATAATAAGTGTGGGAGTCTGTGTGATATGGTACAGGGAGGTATTATATGATGTGAGGGTGTATAACAGGAGTAGGAGAGATGTGGATGTGCTAAGTAGTAGAGTTTGTTTTAGTGATGTCATGGTAATGTAAGAGGGAAACTATATTAGATGTGAAGTGGAAAGATCAAAGTGTAAGTGGGAGGAGTGTAGTTGTGTGAAAGTGAATAGAAGGTGAGAGGGGGGTGTAGTTAAGGTGAAGTCAACTAAAGCCAATTTCGAAAAGAAAGTTGCCAAGGATGCCAAGGATAACCATAAGGCCTTCTATGGTTACATCAAAAACCTAAATGGAAATGCACAGGTCTGTTCTGAGCTAGTACAAAATGGAACAAAATTCACTGACCCCACTGACATTGCCAACATCTTGGCTGATAGGTTCAGTGCAAATCCCCCCCCCACCACCACCACCACCTACAGGGCCTATTACTATTCCAGGGGATTGTGTAACTCCAATTATTACTGACACGTTGGTTAATAAGGCTCTATCTAAATCTAAAAACACTGCCTCCATGGGACCAGATGGTGTCCTGGGCTGTGTCATACGCGAGCTCCAAAATGAATTAACCCCACATCTGAATACCCTGTTCAGTCTCAGCCTCTCAACAGGATTTGTGCCCATAGAATGGCGCACAGCAACAGTGGTTCCACTGAACAAGGGTGGGCCCACAACCGACCCTGGAAACTACCGACCAATAAGCCTGACCAGTCTGATCTGTAAGGCAATGGAGCAAATCATTATGGAACTCATAAATGGAGAGATTGGGAACCTCCAAACACTTGACCTCACACAGTTCGCCTTCATCAAGGGCAGATCATGCCTCCTGAACCTGGTGGACTTCTTTGAGACAGTTACTCAGATTATAGATAAGGGAAAGGAGGTACACATGGCTTACCTTGACTTTCCTAAAGCATTTGACACCATTCCCCATTCGGGTATTATTGATAAACTCACCAACCTGGGCATAAACCCTTACGTCACAAGATGGATCGCAAACTGGCTCTCGGACAGATCCCACAAAGTAAGAGTAGTGGGATCTATGTCCGAATCCAGACCAGTAACGAGCGGTGTGCCTCAGGGCTCTGTCCTGGGGCCCCTCCTGTTTGGCATATACTTCTCAGAAGTACGGGCAAGCACTGAAGGGCTGTGGCTGACCAAGTTTGTGGATGACTGCAAACTGGGTGCTATAACTGAGTCTCCGGCCGACATGGATATCCTCCAGAAGGGCCTTAATGAGACTGATGCATGGTGTCAAAGCCATGGTCTCAAGCTAAATGCTAAAAAATGCGTAGTAATCCCCTTTGGAAAAAACAGAGTACTCGCGAACTACCACATAGGAGGTAACCACCTGAAATCTGAAGAAGTAATAAGGGATCTAGGGACCCAAGTAGATAGTCAGCTTTCCTTTGATAATCATGTTGCCAAGGTGGTTAGAAAATCCTTCTATGTGACCCATCTGATCATGAAATGGTTCGCATCAAGATCTAAGGATGTTGTGGTGCCCCTTTACTCTTCCCTCATCAGACCCATTATTGAGTACAATACACCAATTAGAATGTACCTGGCTAGGCATCTCCAGCAGCTGGAGAGACCACAGAGGTACCTCACTAAGAGGATTACTGGCCTCAAACAGTTGCCCTATGCAGCACGATTGAAAAAACTAAGGCTTTTCTCTGTTGCATACCGCCCACTCAGAGGTGATCTCTGTCTAACATACAGAGCCATGTCCAACCCAGAACTGTTGAACATGCTCCATCTTTGCAAAACCAAATCTACTCGAGCTACACGCTCTAGGGATATAAACCTCAGTACAACAATGAATAGAACATGCTGGAGGGATAGATTCCCTTCGCAAAGACTTCCCTTGCTATGGAACAAGGTCCCGATCTACATAAGACAGAGCCCCTCACTATCACTCTTCAAGAGGAACCTTGACGAGTGGATGGGTAACAGAAAGTTCACACCAGGGATCATACCAATAGCTCTACTAGATAGGGGCCAAGGGTACTAGCTGCTAGATCAAGGGCCTAGGGAACTAACCAAAGGGGTGGTGAATACCACACAACGTGGCTGGGCTAATATATGCCTTTGGGCAGATAGCCCAGTACCTACCTATGAACCTATAAATTAGTTTAGCAGTCAGGTAGATAGTGGTCTTATATTTGGTAGATGAGGAGGTTTAGAGTTAAGGATTGAGTTTGGGAGAGATAGGCAAAGGGGAGAAAAACCAGGAGAGAGTTAGAATTTGAGTAAGCAAAAAAATGTACCATTAAACAACTTAACTGACTACCATTACATTTATAACTATGGTGACATCTATAACATTAACTGCGGTGCAGCATTGATAAAGCAGCAGTTTACAATGTAGAATACAGATAATTCGACAGTTAAGCACATGCATTCAGCAATAACATTTCATTTAGGGTTTTTGACTGTATAAAAGTTATACAACTGACTCCCAAGCAAGCACCTTTGAAAACAGAAGCTATGCTGTGTGCTTTAGCAGTACAACAAGATGGAACAGCTTCCTGTGCTAATAGCCTTAGTAAAACATTCCTGAGTTGTGCACTATAGTAGTACGACGCAGAACAATTGCTTCCTTAGCTAAGCTACTATATCTGTTAGGTACGGCTCCTTCAGAGCCAATACCTGAGCTAAAAACCTTTGTAAATAATTCCAGAACTGAGTGCTTGGGTAGTACGACTCTGTAAAAGTGATTCCTTAGCTATGCAATTATATCTGTTTGGTATGGCACCTTCAGAGCCAAAACCTGAGCTAAAGACTTTTGTAAAACATGCCTGAGCTGAGCACTTGTATACCACAACCTTGTACAATTGCTTTCTTAACTAGACAACTATACCTGTTTCATACAGCACCTTCAGGGCCAGTACGTGGGCTAAAAACCTTTGTAAAACACTCCTGTGTTGTGCACTATGATAGCACAAAGCCATACAATTGAATCCTTAGCTAAGCAAGTATATCTATTAAGTGCGGCGCCTTTAGAGCAGATACCTTAGTTTTGGGGTTAAAGTTATGAATACTGGATATCAGCTAGTCACTATAGCCCTCGAGATGCCCATTTGTGTGGTACATCAAGTACACTATCCTGAGGCGGCAGACAAAGCTAGCATTATAAACAATAAACGAATACAAATGGAAAAATGGAGAAGTGGTTAGCATTATAAACAAGACATTTCCCACTCTAGGTGTATGATTACCATAACATCGTCAAACTTTAGTGCAAGTAACAGAGATACTAACAGCAGTTAATATAGATAAACCATAGGTTCAGTAATACAGATATTACAGTTGATAATATTTTTAGTATAAACAATCTGTAGTTACAGTCATACAGTTCATAACAGATGAAAAAAACAGACCTTACTTGGTATGCACACTGCACCGAGGCACTAGTTCACCTCGCTAGTAGCACACTAACAATTTGAAAATGGCACCAGGGCAAACAGCCATACTATGTTACCTCAGCTGTGACATCAGCAAGGTAGGGTTTTCAGACTGGTCAGACCACGAGGCAGCAGTTGCTCTAAAAAACTATCAGTAGGACAGTATGGGGCAGGTGAGCATTCCCTATTTGCTTCCACTGCCTAACTGAGCCGGTTTCTGCTTTTAATATAACCTTTGGCTATTTTATCAAGGTGTATAACTAATGTCAGAAAGTCGACTAGCAAAGTCAGAGTAGAGACTAGAAGCCAGGTAATTTAGGCAGTAAGCCATCTATCGGCAAGTGTGCATACCAGATAGGGCAGAAATATAGGGCTACACACACCAAGTTCTTTTAGTGTGTATATATAAACCTACACTATAGCAGGAAATTTCCTGAGAGGTAGCAGGTGTATACTTTGATTTCCCAAATACCAGGAGACTGGAGAGGGCCTTTGGGTTGACTGTTCCTGTGGCTACTTCTTGTAGAAACCAGGGATAGGGAAACTATAGCAGGAGATTTCCTGGGAGGTAGCAGGCGTACACTTTGATTTCCCAAATACCAGGAGACTGGAGAAGGGCTTTGGGTTGACTATTCCTGCGGGTGCTTCTTGTAGAGACCAGGGATAGGTAAACTATAGCAGGAGATTTCCTGGGAGGTAGCCGGCATACACTTTGATTTCCCAAATACCAGGAGACTGGAGAGGGCCTTTGGGTTGACTATTCCTGTGGGTGCTTCTTGTAGAAACCAGGGATAGGGAAACTATAGCAGGAGATTTCTTGGGAGGTAGTAGGCGTACACTTTGATTTTCCAAATACCAGGAGACTGGAGAGGGCCTTTGGGTTGACTATTCCTGTGGGTGCTTCTTGTAGAAACCAGGGATAGGGAAACTATAGCGGGAGATTTCCTGGGAGGTAGCAGGCATACACTTTGATTTATTTCCCAAATACCAGGAGACTGGAGAGGGCCTTTGGGTTGACTTTTCCTGTGGGTGCTTCTTGTAGAAACCAGGGATAGGGAAACTATAGCAGGAGATTTCCTGGGAGGTAGCAGGCATACACTTTGATTTCCCAAATACCAGGAGACTGGAGAGGGCCTTTGGGTTGACTTCCTGCGGGTGCTTCTTGTAGAAATCAGGGATAGGGAAACTATAGCAGGAGATTTTCTGGGAGGTAGCAGGTGTACACTTTGATTTCCCAAATACCAGGAAACTAGAGAGGGCCTTTGGGTTGACTATTCCTGTGGGTGCTTCTTGTAGAAACCAGGGATGGGGAAACTATAGCAGGAGATTTCCTGGGAGGTAGCAGGCGTACACTTTGATTTCCCAAAAATACCAGGAGACTGGAGTGGGCATTTGGGTTGACTATTCCTGCGGGTGCTTCTTGTAGAAACCAGAGATAGGGAACTCTCAACCATCCCTGATTTTGACTCAAATCTTTGCTCTGTCCCTCTTAATCCCTCTTAAAACTGGTGATTTTTTGGAGGAAAGGTGGTGAATTACACTTAATAATGACAATAATTAAGAGTTATAGACTTCTTTTACTTCAGAAAATGTATATTAATTCATATTCTCTTAGTCTGTCAAAGTCTCAAGTAAATGTTAAGATAAAGGGGCAATGTATAAAACTGAAAAAAGTATTTTATAGTATCAGAAGGTTTAGTTATAGGAGAAGGGGAGGTAGTTGAAACAGGTTTTTCTGATCATCTTGCAATATGGCTAGAGATAAAGGAAAATAAATGTATACAAATAGGCAAAAGAATAAAAAAGGTAAATAAGAAAGCATGGAGCAAAGAAGGAAAGAGTTTAGTAATACAGTTATGGAAAGATTGTGTTACTATGAGAACATTTTATAAAAATTGATCTGAATGGTGGATAATATTTAAGGAAAAATATAAAAAAAATTTTTACAGTGGTAATATGATATGTGAGAATGGAAGAGAAAGAAAAATACAAATGAACATATAACAATGCATTGGACGATTTAGAACATAATGACAGAAAGCATTTTGACAAAGAAAAATAATTATATGGAAGAAATCAATATAAAATACGAGAATTATTATATAAGCAAAGATATTTTTACAAGGAGGCAAAGGAGAAGAATGATCCAGTTACTTAAATGGACTGGTAAAGTGACATGATAGTGTAATAAGAGAAATAAAAAAAGGTAAAAGGAGAAATAGAATGTCAGAAAAGATTATGAATAGAGTAGTGCAATATGTACAAGAAACTTTTAAAGAAAATAAAAAAGGTAGTGAAAAAACATGGATAGTAAGAAAGTTAACAGAAAAAAAGAGTATAAAGAGTTTGAAAAAGATATTTCTTTAAATGAGCAAAATAACGTATTAGGACAAGTAAATATAGATTCAGCTGCAGGACAATGAAATAGGGCATAAAATGTAAAAAATTAAGGGATGAGCAAAAATATATATTTTTAAAAGATTTTGAGTGAAACGTTGAATGAAGGTTTTAAGTATAAAGAATTGTGTAGTGTAATACTTAAATTCACATGAAAGAAGGAAGATAGAAAACAATTAAAAAGGTGGAGACCAATAGTACTGAATAATAATGATTATAAGATCATTATGAAAGTAATACATTAAGATTTGAAACTAAAATGGTAAATATTATGAAAGATAGTGTATATTGTATAAAGGGGAAGGAATGTCAAAAAGTATTAATGATAGAGACATTTTGGATGTTATGTATAGAATTAATATAATTGGACATGAAATCTTATGGGTAATAAAAAAATATAATATAAGTAAGAAAGTTAGGAAGTTATATGTGTCAGCATACAGTAATAATAAAGTAGAAATACTTGTAAATGGCTGGTTAAACCAAAAGGTACATATGAAGAGTGGTGTAAGACAGGGATGACCAGTGAGATGTATACTGTTTACATTAGTTATGAATGTGATAGAATGCAAAATAAATTACAAAATGAAGGAGGTGAGGTATATAGCACTTTCAGAGTTAAGAATTCCACTCTTGTTAACATATGCAGTTGACATAATAATTGATGAAAAGAAAATTTGGATAAAAGAAGTAATAATTTGCATAATTGAATGTCTAGAGGTGATAGGGATAGCTTTAAATAAAGAAAAAATAAATATTTAGGTGATGCAGTAAAGATAGGGGGTATATATGAAGGAAATTTCTGTCTTGGGTATAAAATTCGGGAATAAAGATACAAGTAAAATTCAATGGGGAAAATAAGACAACAGAAGAAGTAAAACAAACCTGCCTTTTCTGGCGAATGTATAAATTATTGACCAGAAAAAGGTGTGTTTGATAAATTCAGTACTGATGGGAAAAACAGCATACTTAGCAAGTATATGTATGTTGCCAACAGTATTTTAAAAGGAATTATTTCAGATATTCTTTTCCTTTATATGGGCTTCTAGATTAAACCCAGAAAAAAGAGTTTTGTATGTATATAAAGAAGAAGGATGTTTAGGGTTACTTAGCCCAGTGGTATATGCTGCTTCATTAAATTTGTACAAAGAGTTAAAACAGATAAATGAAAATATGAGAGATTAGTATTAAAATTGTATAAATATAAGTATGATAAATTTGGGGGTATGGTTAAAAAGAGTGAAAGAGAAAAAAAGTGTATAAAATAATAAGAAATAAAATGTTACCAAGAAAATTTTTGTAGAAAATAAAATGTTTGTGGAAAACAAAAATTAATGATAAAGAAAAAGGTAGAAACGTATGGTATGATAATGTAATGATAAAACATTACTATGTAAAACCATGGGAAAATTTCACAAATAAAAAATGAAAGCTGTAAAAATAAGAAGCCAATGGTGTAATCAAAAAGCAGAATGTCAAGATTTTTTTGTGTAGACTGATAATAGATACATTATCAGTAAAATGAAAGATGCCATATAAAAAGAAAAGTGGTATAATATGTTTCATTATCAAGAAGAAGAAACCACTGAAAATGTGTTTTTGAAATGCACAAGAGTAAAAAGTTATGAGGAAACTATGTAAAGAAGATTTTTTAAGATAAAAAAAGAAGATAAAATAAACATGTATATGATTAAATATGGATGTTATAAGAATAGAAGTAAATAATCTGTTAAAATAATAAATAAAATGTTATGTTATGTCATATAAGTTATATGGACTGAAATAAACTAAATGATTAAATTATGTTTAATGGTAAATAGATTTTAGCAACAATATTATGTAAAATCAGATGGTGGTTATGGAAAAAGGAGTGGGGGTCTAATAGGGATGAAAATTTAGTATGATTGTGAAGGAAATTATGAATGTTTAAATATATTTCTATACCACTGTATTCTGCACCAAAAGTGAGAGTGCTACCTGTTCCACCATTGACACTAACTAAAAAGGAAAAAGGAAAAAAAAGTCATGGACATTCAGAGGCCATATAGCTGAAACACTTGATGTCCATAAGGGTTCATTTGCATGAATCCCATGGTCTTTTATCACCTTCTCATAAAGAACTGACAATGCATGCTGCTTACCTAGACTTTGCTAAGGCATTCATCATAATCCACACTCAGGAATAGTTGACAGATTAAAACCATTAATTGTTAATTGTTAATGGAAAAAACAATACTTTAACAACAGGACTCAGTGAGTCAGAGTGCGGCATTACTTGTCTGTCACAATGGAGGTTACCAGTGATGTCCCGCAAGACTCATTACTGAGTTCACTTCTTCCTGAACTATTTTTTCTTCAGATATTAAAGTGGGAATAGGCTTTACAAAATCAAATGCTACTCTTTTTTTTTACTTCTTGTGCGAGAAGGAGCAAAATACACTTTAAATCAATTTAGAGTGCTATTTATTTGCCACTGCATTTAAACTGTTAAATTCTGCATTCTTGCCTATTTTAAATGTTTGCTGCTAGAATTACCATGCAAGTTGATTATGTCCTGCACTTTCAGCTAGAATTACTGTTTATGTGTATTATTTACTGCACTTCCAGGCTCTTTTAGTGATTTAAAGTTTTAAGAGTTAGGTCTGCAATTTACTGGCAGCAGAGTATCCTGATCTCATTTGGTGCTGAAAATCACTGAGGAAACCTTAGAGTATGAATTATTGTGATTGGCCAGAGGGCAGTTTTGTTTGTCTACTGGTTTTCTGAGCCTGTATAAAGACGTCATATTTATGCAAAGCCTAGCATCAATCAGGGGCAGTTAGCAGTGTTCTGTTTTGACACAGGCACTTAAAATTGAAATGTTCCCTATAAAACTGATTCTGAAATTTCCTTGGTACTTCATTGAACAAAAATCAGCTAGTTTATGCATTGAGGAGCACCACCCAGTAATAGTAGTCTTAGATGGTATTCACTGCAGTCTATATTCTTATAGCACCAAAGCTAGCCAGCAGTAAACCCAACTTGTACCATTCACTTATAGATCACAAAATAAGGATTGGTAACAATGGGTATGCACTTTCCAACTACCTCTGCAGCCAGTTTGGTGGATACAGGCACAATGAGGCAATGTAGTATTTGTCCCATGTTTACTGACAACCACCTAATTCTTAAACTGATATTATATGTGTGAGAGATGTGGTTATATAATGTCACTGGAGGCAAGACTCTTACATACAAGCACTGAAAATACCAAAAAGATTGTCAGATCTACACACATTACACCCATCACAAATAGTATGGACCAGACACATAGATCCACATATGCTGAAGCCCTTAAATGAAATTCTTCTAAACCTAAAAAGCCTCCTAGACATCCCATTTTCAATTTGTATCCTACACAATCTCAAAAGCACTCTGCCAAAACAACACACACCCACATACAGCTACATTTCATGGCATCACAGCTTCTAAGTCTATAAGGCAAACCACCACACAGCCCAATATTTTGGTCATAAGAGACTCCATTGCGAGACACACAGATGTCCCACTCACCAAGATGAGTAAGAAGAGAGAGTCACAGCCAGTTGCTATTAGGGGCCAGGGTCTGCCAGATCATGCACTCACCCAGGTTGTTGAATCAAAAGTACCAATATGACTGAGTTATTGTCCATGTGGCTATAAATGACCTGACACATACCTCTATACACTATATGAAGAGAGATATTATGGAGCTCTCAGACTATGTGTCCCAGGCTAGTATGAGCTGAACTATCTTCTCCAAGGATAATGCCAAAATATGAACAGAAGATAATGTTCTTTAATAACTGGTTTAGTTTTTGGTGCTATTTAAAGAGAGTGCAATATTTATCAGCTTGGGAGGATATGGCTGATGACCACACTGCCTTGCCAGAGATGGTCTGCACCTCTAATCTCTCTGCTTTTGAATATTGGCTAAATCATTGCCCACCCCCATAGTGTTTTTTTACACATTGCCAACCTGATAAACCTTCTGACATAGCAAAACCATCTCAAGAAAATCTAAAGGTGTTAAAGCTCAATGCCAGGAGTCTAAACAATAAACTCCAATCCTTACAAGCTCTCCACACCCTGTAGAATGTAGACATCTGTGCAGTTACTGAGACGTGGTTTAAAGCAAATGTGCCTTTCTCACATTTAGACCAGCAACTGTATAGGAAGGGACAAGAGATTGCAGTGTCTCAGTTTACTTCAAAATAAACACACCTCAAGGCTAGTCAAACACTATAGCACACTTAAACATCTCCACATTCAAATTACCTTAGGCAAGGTCCATTGCCAGATCCTTGCAAGCTATATGTCTCCTTCCATGAACCAAGAAACTCATAACACAGACTTAAACATACTGGAGACACTCCTCGTTCAACCCAATACCATATTCATGGGCAATTTTAACTAAACCACTACAAACTGAGAATCATACATGACCCAAAACACAGACTTTTTAAAAACAAACAACTTGGCCCAACTAGTCAGTGTGACCACTACAGATGCTAACATACTTGTCCAAGTCCCTCAAACACTGGAGAATAATGCATCACTCCAGTGTAATGTCCTCACTCGTCAGATCAGAACATAAAGCTGTCTCCACTGAGAAAAATAAAACCCAGGATTCCAGTTTACCCTGGAACTTTTCAGAATTATTCTAAGGCAAACTTTCTATTGAGGGCCACTCTAGCAAAATTTCATCCTCCTCCCCCAAACCCTGAAAACACCACTACCCATATGGAATAGTTCAATGAAACACTGTACAATTGTGTTAATGGCTACATAGAGACAGCTGCACCTACCTGGAATAAGCATAGAACAAATTCAAAAAACAAGCCAAACTGGTGGAATCCCAACAGCAACAGGCTGTATTTCAAAAGGAAGAAAATCATCCTTCTGTATGTTCCTTATCAAGTATACTCAAAAACTGGAGAACCCACAGAGGTTACTTTCAAAAGGAATACAAGACATAAACAACATGTCCTAAATGGATCACCTCAAAGCCCTACCCCTGTACTCTGTCTACAGAATGCGGTGGCAAGATCTGTACCTGACCTAAAAAGCATCCTCTGATCTCACTCTGATGGGTCTGATGTACATCTGCAAAAGAAACAGTATCAAAATTACCTAGTTTTGGTAACTAAACCTTATCTGCAACATAAATAGGATATTTTGAAAGGACAGATATATGTCTAAGAGATTACCCCTTCTGTGGAAATGGCTTCCCATCCATGTGAGGCAGAGTTCTTCCCTAACCCAATTCAAGCATAACTTGCAGCACCAGTGGATGGTAAAACAGACATTTACCCCGGTCTGGCACCTGTATCTCTAGTAGACAGATACAACCCATAAATACTTGACCACTCATGCCCTGGCCTGCATATACCCCTTAAAGTAACTCTGAAGTATCAAAACTTCTGAAATACATTGGGAATTATGGCTAAGCTTAACAATGTCCCTGGGGTTGTTAGCCTAGCAAATCACATATGAACCTATTGCAAAAAGTAGGAAGCATAATGTCTTCCCTTATCAAGCTAAACAAGCAACTAAGGGGTCTAATCAAGTCTACCAAAGCCAAATTTGAGAAAAATAGCCTCTCAGGCCGAGAACAATTACAAGACATTCTTCAACTATGTTTGTTACCTTAAAGGCAATACACAACAATGTTCCAAACTAATTGTAAATGGAGCCACCTATACTGAGCCAGAAGATTAAGCAAACCCATGGTTCAACAAACTTGGCTCCAATTTTAACCCCCTCTCCCCCACAGACACCCCTTAGGAAATACCTTCAACCATACCTCCCCAGCTGAGGGAAAAGGTCCTCAATGCACTCTCCAAGACCAAGAGCACTGCATCAGTGGGCTCTAATAATATTCTGGGAGTCTACTTAATAGCATGGACCACTAGGCTCACTACTTAACTGTAGCCTCCAGAAAAGCTTCAAAACAAACAAATGGAGGACTGCAACTGTCATCCCTCTGCAGAAGGCCAGGCAATGTACAGACCAGGGTAACTATAGACCCATAGGTTTGAATAGTCTCATATGCAAAGACATAGAAAGAATTAGCATATAATTGATAAACAATGACATAAGAAACCTTCAAACATTGAATCCAACCGAGTTTGGTTTTGTCAAGGGGAGGTCATGCCTACTCAACCTGGTGGACTTCTTCATGAATATCACCAAAGCAATGGACTAGGGCAAAAAGGTGCATACTGCCTACCTTGACCTGGCCAAAGTATTTAACGCAATACCGGACTTTGGTCTTGTAGACAAACTCACAAAATTAGGTATAAGCCCCTACTTCACCCACTGCCTCACATATAGCACCCAAGAAGCTAGGATAGGGGAGTCCACCTCCACAAAGAGGCCAGTCACTAGCAGAGTCCCAAAAAGGCTCAGTGATGGAGCTGCTCATTTTTAGCACCTACTTCTCTTAAGTCAAGGACAATATCAAAGGCCACAGGCTGATCAAGTGTGCAGACAATTGCAAACTAGGTGCAGTCATAGTTCCCCAAAGTCACAAATACCCTCCAAGAAGGCCCGATACAGACTAATAACTACTGCCAGAGCCTCAGTCTAAAATTCAATGCCAAGATATGCATAATAGTATAATTTGGGAAAATGGCTACCCCTGGAAACTACCACATTGAGTAAACACAGTGGTCAGGTATGTGGAAACACATGCAGACAATAACCTGACCTTTGGCCATCATATGACTACGGTAGTAAGGCAATCATTCTATGTTGCGTAACTTATAAATAAGGGCATGACATCTAGGTCCAAGGATGCCATTGTTCCTCTATACGTATCCCTCATCAGACCAATCACTGAGGGCAACACCCCCTTTGGTATGTGCCTGACCAGGTATATGCAACAACTAGAGTGTCCACAGAGGTTTCTAATAAAAAGAATACAGGGTGTAAACAACATTTCCTATGCAGATTGCCTCAAAGCCCTTTCACAAAGATCTGTCTCCTACAGACAGCTGAGAGGTAATCTATGCCTTGCCTACAAAGCATCATTTGATCATGCACTGATGGGGCTGTTTCATATACAGAACACAATTAGCATCAGAATTACCTAAACTAGAAACCTAAATCTCATCTGTAGCATGAACAGTACATGTTAGAAAGACAGGTATGTACTTCAGAGATTACCCTTTCTCTGGAATGGGTTTCCCATCCATGTAAACCAGAGCCTATAAATGCTTAACTACCCATGCCCAGGTGTAGATATACCCCTTCAAATAACCCTAGGGTATTAAAAATTGTCATATACATTTGAGAAGCATGGCTAGGTTTAAAAAGGCCCCCTGGAGTCATTAACCTAGTAATCACCTATGGACCTTAAAACACCTATGAATTATACTGATGATTGCAATCCATCTACGTAATGCATAATTAGCATTATGATATTTGGAAAAAAAGAATATAAATTATTATTACAGAATAAAAGGTCATAGCATATAAAATGATAAAATCATTAATGATAAGGGCAATGGCATACAACCATTTAAACTTTGACCAGTGTTTCTCTACCACAGTCACAAAAAATATTCTATAACCCATCTAATTCTAAAGAGCATGCCTAGCCACTCCATTGTAATCATTGTACCACATTATATCTCATAGCTCCAAACTATTACTGAATACAGTTTGTGTTTTCAGCCTCAAGCAAGCCACCTGAAACAACTTGAAAATATACATTACCATACTAAATAAACCATTGGACTAAAAAGCAAATAAAGGCTTATGGAATTGGCATTATATTTTTATTAGTCACTAAGATGTGACCTCATTTGTTTCCATGTCTGATCAAGTTTTGCTTTAATGTCTATGCCTGGAATGCACTTCTGTCAGCTGACATCAATTTGGAGAACCCAGACCTGGATCTGGTCAAACAGGGCCCTAGGCAGGGTAATAGATCAGGGGCCTCTGGCCCCCAGTGTCCCTGCCCAACAGCCATTCAAGTATCTCATTACTTGCCCCTCTCTCTCTCCCCAGTTAACATAAAACACTATTGAAATCTGTCAGTGCTCATAATATTTTCTTCTTTACTTCTACAATAATTACAGATATTTGGATTTAATTTAAAAGTTTTATTTCAAGTTTAATAGCACAAACACTGATAGCCATTTGTTAAACAAAACAATACAGTCTAACAATGAAAGCAGACTTAGCATGAGCAACAGTAAACTTCTCTGCCTTTGAAACTCACATTCATTGAAACTGCATTGAAACCCACATTCAAAGAAAATGCATCTCACCAGTGGCAGATTAAGTGTACCTTCGCACTGTTTTCAAACCATGGGCCCCCTGCACATATTTTTAGGACCATGCATAAATGCATGTGTTCTTTATTTCACCTTCCTGAGTGTATTATATTATTTATTTAATACAGCACCACTTGTTAGAGTAAGTTTTAAATTTGTAGTTTTGAACATTTTTCCAGTAAACAGTGAAACAAAGCATATTATTTATTTATTATTATTTTTTTATTTTATTTTATTTTAACAATAAAGTCCTACTGGACACAGGTCCCTTTTTAGTAGAGGCCTGGGGAGAAAAGCTCCAATTAAAAAAATACAGCAGACAGAAAAACAGTACTGAAAAAGTACAACTAGTATCAAAATAAGCAAAAATACAAAAAAAGCTTTAAACTAACATGAATGATTGACATTGTCACAAGAGTATTTACACTACTGACATTCTTAAGTGTTTGCTAATATACAGAGGTAGTTTACAACATACCAATATAACATAATGTTTTGCACTGGATTTTTGTGAGAGCACATAGTTGAAGTTAATACAGATATACACAGCATTGATACAGGTATATATTCCATATCTATATTCAAGGAGAGAAATAGGACATGAATAGGTGTAGGTTCCTAAGATTATATCAGTGTCAGAAACTAGCCAGGACAGGTGCAAGAGCAGAGGCAAGTTTCAGTTAAATGTGATTTCAAAAGTTTTTTGAATTGTATTGTAGAGTAGTTGGATGTAATTGGGGATAGCAGTTTAATTCATGTTTTGAGAGTGAAGTTTGAGAAAAGCGAGTCGCCGGCCGAGTTGTTTTGCTTTCGAGATATCTAGAAGAAATTTATTGCTGGAACGTAGAGAACGGTTGTTAGTGTGTGGTTGTAAAAGGTTCTGGAGAGCAGGGGGGGGGTTCTGGTTGATGCAGGATTTTACGAGCAATGGTTTGTTGGTTAAAGAGTAGTAGTTGTGGGAGTTCTAACCAGTTTAGCAGTTTAAGAGCTGTTTAATGATATGTTATATATGGGGAGTTAGTGGCAAACCTGGCAATTTTATTATAACAGGATTTAAGTTTTTTTTTTTCAACAATCATCTTTATTAAATTTTCACACATGACATAGGCAAGCTTACATTTATACAAATGGAAAACAAACAACATGACACCACTTTAGCTGCAAACAGTATACATCACAGGCACCATCAAGTTTAGCTAGATCTGTTTTCCTGAGGTTGGTTAGAACTGGAGAGACATATAGGAGCACTGACAAGAGATGTGTGCGAGCAATGGTAGCTTCTGAGTTTGTGGACAGGAATTGTTTGTTTCTGCAGAGGGTACCTAGTTTTTTGTATACTTTCTTAATGGCATGAGAGATGTGAATATCGAATTTTAAATTGTCAATTTCAACACCTAGTAGTTTGGTATGGGTTGCTGGTGTTATGGTGGTTTGAGCCAATATGAACCAATAATGACAAAGCTACCCATTTCAGAACATTTTAGCAATAAAAGGTCACTCAAACTGCTGTCATTATAATCCACTTATAACAGTCATTATGGATAATTTCTGCAGAAGTAAAAGTAATCTGAATAATTCCATATTAAAGAGATATGCAACTAATGAAGAGGTTGCTGCTGGCAAACAACTTTTCATTTATGTGCTTCATCTAAAAATTCAGTGCCTGCTACCCTTGACGAATAAATTGCCTATGTTACATTAAAAATGTGTGCTGGTGAAATTTATTAGGAAATGGCTGGCCAACTGACAACAGGTTCATAGTTACAAGGCATTTCATCCAAAGGAGGACACACTCAAGAGTGTAGAGTCTCCCCTGTTATACTGCACAGTAGTGTCAGCAATCAGTCTACCTAGTGTGGGAAGAGAACCCATGGTCTTCTGCATCAGTAACAAGTATGCTACTTGTTGCAGCACTGACCCTGAACAGCACAACTATGAAACTCTGTAACTTCCATTGACAGACTGTAATCCTCAGTGATTTACAAAAAGAAAAAAAAAATTAAAGCAGATCTGGCAGTTGATGTGGACATTTAAGGCACTTGCTTGCTAATAATCAAGGCTCAGGGTTTGACTCTGAGCAAAGTCACTTAACTAGGGGTCTACTTTTATTAGTCAAAGTTACATTACTTTGACTAACAAAAGTACGACCCGACTTCCGCGAAAGTGCACTTTCGTGAAAGCCGATTCACCAAAGTACGGTACAGTGGGGATAAGGAAATATATCCTTTTCCCCACTGTAGTGCAATCTCAGAGTTGGTATATTTAAGTAGCAGGGGTGGCTTGTCCCCCTGCAAAACAATGTTTTTTGTTTATTTTGTATTTATTTTGCCGAATCGGCAAAATAAAAACAAAATAAACAAAAAACATTGTTTTGCGGGGGGGGGGGCAAGCCCCCCCTGCACCCCCCACACCCTCACTACTTAAATATACCAACTCCGAGATCACACTACTGTGGGGAAAAGGATATATTTCCTTATCCCTACTGTACCGTGCTTCAGTGAATCGGTTTTCGCGAAAGTGCTCTTTTGCTGAAGTGCACTTTCGCAGAAGTGGGGCTGTACTTTTCGTTTTCAAAATAATGTAATTTCAAACCAAAAAAAGTAGATCCTTAACTAGACAGCCCTACCCCCACCCCCACTGGGGCATTTCACACACACACCATATGACTAAAACTCTTCAGACAGCAATGACTAAAAATCTTGAATATCCCTACCAGTGTAAACCCAGAAGGAAGTGTTAATATGGGTCCTACAGGGAAGACAAGTCCAGAAGTGCAACATTGTGGTTTTCAGCATTTCTTGTGATATATATATATATATATATATATATATATATATATATATATATATATATATATATATATATATATATATTCATCATCTTCTTTTGGCTGTTCCCGTTAGGGGTCGCCACAGCAGATCATCTGTTTCCATTTCTTCCTGTCCTCTGCATCTTGCTGTTTCACACCAACCACCTGCATGTCCTCTCTCACCACATCCATAAACTTTATCTTAGGCCTTCCTCTTTTCCTCTTACCTGGCAGCTCCATCCTTAGCATCCTTTTCCCAATATACCCAGCATCCCTCCTCAGCACATGTCCAAACCAACGCAATCTCGCCTCTCTTGCTTTGTCTCCAAACTGTCCAACCTGAGCTGACCCTCTAATATACTGATTCCTAATCCTGTCCATCCTAGTCACACCCAGTGCAAATCTTAACATCTTTAACTGTGCTACATCCAGCTCTGACTCCTGCCTTTTTGTCAATGCCACCATCTCCAACCCATATAACATAGCTGGTCTCACTACCCTCTTGTAGACCTTCCCTTTCACTCTTACTGGTACCCGTCTGTCACAAATCACTCCTGACACTGTTCTCCACCCATTCCACCCTGCCTGTACTCTCTTCTTCACCTCTCTTCCACACTCACCATTACTCTGAACTGTTGAGCCCAACTACTCAAACTCATCCACCTTTACCAACTCTACTCCCTGCATCCTTACCATTCCTCTACCCTTTCTCTCATTTACACACATATATTCTGTTTTAGCCCTGCTGACCTTCATTCCTCTCCTCTCTAAAGCATATCTCCACCTCTGCAGGGTCTCCTCAACCTGGTCCCTACTCTCACCACAGATCACAATGTCATCTGCAAACATCATAGTCCATGGGGCCTCCTGCCTAATCTCATCTGTCAACCTGTCCATCACCACTGCAAATAAGAAAGGGCTCAGAGCTGATCCTTGATGTAATCCCACCTCCACCTTAAACGTATATGTCACTCCCACCGCAGTCCTCACCAATGTCACACTACCCTCGTACATATCCTGTACCACTCTTACATACTTCTCTGCCACTCCCGACTTCCTCATACAATACTACAACTCCTCTCTAGGCACCCTGTCATATGCTTTCTCTAAATCCACAAAGACACAATGCAACTCATTCTGACCTTCTGTGTATTTCTCCAACAACACTCTCAAAGCAAACATTGCATCTGTAGTGCTCTTTCCTGGCATGAAACCATACTGCTGATCACTAATCACCACCTCCCTTCTTAACCTAGCTTCCACTACTCTTTCCCATAACTTCAAGCTGTGACTGATCAATTTTATCCCTCTGTAGTTACTGCAGCTCTGCACATCACCCTTATTCTTAAAGATAGGTACCAAAACATTTTTTCTCCACTCATCAGGCATCCTCTGACTTTCCAAAATTTCATTAAACAATCTGGTTAAAAATTCCACTGCCATTTCTCCTAAGCACCTCCATGCTTCCACTGGTATGTCATCTGGGCCAACAGCCTTTCCATTCTTCATCCTCTTCATAGCTGTCCTTACTTCCTCCTTGCTAATCTGTTTCACTTCCTGATTCACTATCCCCACATCATCCAACCTTCTCTCCCTCTCATTCTCTTCATTCATCAGCCCCGCAAAGCACTCTTTCCATCTACTCAACACACTCTCCTCGCTTGTGAGTATGTTTCCCTCACTATCTTTTATCACCCTTACCTGCTGCACATCTTTCCCAGCTCTGTCCCTCTGTCTAGCCAATCAGTACAGGTCCTTTTCTCCCTCTTTTGTGTCCACTCTCTCATAAAACTCTCCATATGCCTTATCCTTAGCCTTCGCCACCTCTCTCTTTGCCATGCGCCTCATCTCCTTATACTCATGTCTACTTTCTTCATCTCTTTGACAATCCCACTTCTTCTTCACCAGCGTCTTCCTCAGTATACTCTCCTGTACTTCCTCATTCCACCACCAGGTCTCCTTGTCCTCCTTCCTCTGTCCAGATGTCACACCAAGCATCTTTCTAGCAGTCTCCCTTACTAGCTCTGCTGTAGTTACCCAGCTATCTGGTAACTCTTCACTGCCTCCCAGTGCCTGTCTTAACTCTTCGCTGAACTCCACCTCACAATCACCCTTTTTTAACTTCCACCATTTAATCCTTGGCACTGCTTTCACACTCCTCCTCCTCTTCTTGATCACCAACGTCATCCTACAGACCACAATTCTATGCTGCTTAACTACACTTTCCCCTGCCACCACTTTACAGTCTCCAATCTCCTTCAGACTGGCCCTCCTACATAGGATATAATCCACCTGTATGCATCTTCCGCCACTCTTGTACGTCAGCCTATGCTCCTCCCTCTTCTTAAAATACGTATTCACCACAGCCATGTCCATCCTTTTCGCAAAATCCACAATCATCTGACCTTCTGCATTCCTCTCCTTAACACCATACTTACCCATCACCTCCTCATCCCCTCTGTTCACTTCACCAACATGCCCATTGAAGTCCGCTCCAATCACTAGTCTCTCACCCTTGGGTACACTCACCACCACTTCATCCAACTCACTCCAAAATTTTTCTTTCTCATCCATCACACACCCAACTTTTGGAGCATATGCACTAACAACATTCATCATTACACCATCAATTTCAAGCTTCATAAACATCACTCTATCAGACACTCTCTTCACCTCCAAAATACTCTTGGCATACTGTTCCTTTAGGATAACCCCTACCCCATTTCTCCTGCCATCCACACCATGATAGAACAATCTGAACCCACCTCCTATACACCTGGCCTTACTTCCTTTCCATCTCATCTCTTGCACGCACAATATATCAACCTTCCTTCGCTCCATCATATCAGCTAGTTCTTTCCCTATACCAGTCGTACTGCCAACATTCAAAGTTCCTACCCTCGCTACTACACTCCTAACCTTCCTCCTCTCTTCCTGCCTTCGGGCATGCCTTCCCCCTCCTCTTCTCCTTCGGCCAACAGTAGCCCAATTTCCACCAGCACCCTGTTGGCTAACAGTACTGGTGGCGGTCGTTGTTAACCTGGGCCTCGACCGATCCGGTATGGAAATATGAAATGTCCGCATAAGTCATTTGGCAGAGGTTTTACGCTGGATGCCCTTCCTGATGCAACCCTCCCCATTTATCCGGGCTTGGGACCAGCACAAAGAAATGCACTGGCTTGTGCATCCCCAGTGGCTGGGTTATGGGTTTTATATATATAGTTTTACTATTAAAATGTGGAAAGTCTGCATTCAAAGTTAAATGAAATAGCAGGAGGTGACATCAGACACCTACGCTATTTTGTTTAATGTCTCCTAAAGCTTTTAATTATACAACACTAGTTTTTACTGTTTTGCAGGGGGAGCAAGCCCTCCTGCAACCCCCATACCACCTGCAAATTATATATTCCAACTCCGAGCTCGCACTACAGTGGGGAAAAAGGGTACATTTCCTGATTCCCACTGTAATGTGATCTGGTATCAAAACATCAATCACACATTAGCGAATGCACGCTAACATTCGCTACTGTGGATTTGAACATTTCCAGATCGGCATTACGGGAACTGAGAAACACACATTCGACCCTACCAATTTCGCACAAGTGCTGATCTACGTTTTAATAGTAAACCTATATCTATTATTTCTATTTGTTTACTGAGATAGTCTAATTGGGCAAAACCCCATTTCAGCAGAGGCCTGTAGAGAAAATTTCTATGTTTACATATTAAAACATAACACACTGTAAACATAACATGTGATTACAATTTTTAAGCTACCCAATGTGGGTTTGAGAAACACAA
Source organism: Protopterus annectens (assembly GCF_019279795.1). NCBI lineage: Eukaryota > Metazoa > Chordata > Ceratodontiformes > Protopteridae > Protopterus > Protopterus annectens. The sequence goes on along the minus strand of NC_056726.1, from coordinate 1,343,638,739 downwards.
AAATGATCCAAAAACATAAATAGAAATAAACAAAAGAAAAATGGCGTACATATGCTATATACAAAAATGGGACAGAAATTCACATGTTGGCTATATGCAAGTAGAAAAGAGAATGCTTATAAGAATATACATACATTTAGAGTGATGAGTGCATACGATTATTTCAGAAAAGGAAGATATGTTTTATAGTTGGTGGTGGTATGATTATTCAGGTTAGAAGCAGGAACATAACCAAGATTTGTACAGGAATTGTCTGAGTCTATCTTTAAAAGATTTTAGTTTCAATTGGTATGCTGTTCCACTGTTCAGTGACATAGTATAAGTAAAGTGAGTCACCAGCTATGGTTTTAGATTAACTAGAAATTAGGAGACATTTATTTCCTGACCACAGTTCCCTTGTAGGTGAGTAGTGTTGGAAAATGCTGTTCAAAGGAGGACAATTTTGGGGTCTATAAATTAGGTTGTGAGTAGGATAGATATTGTTGAAGCTCAATCCATTTTAATTGGTTGTCGCCTCCCAGTAAGACACTGTCCGGTTTGATTCTCAGCTAGAGTGTCTTCTGCGTGGAGACATGCGTGAATGGGCGTACCTTTGTTGAAGGTTGTGTGTCAGGCCTGGCAAGCCTTTACGTAAAAATCAACTGCCAATCATTAGTGGACCGGAGTTCCGCTTTGGCGACCCCTAACCGAGAAAAGCCAAAAGACACAAGCAAGGACAATACATTGTTGTGTTCTAGATGGAAGGTTAGCTGCGACAGTTTCATTTTGTGTGTGTGTGCGTATATACATATATATATATATATATATATATATATATATATATATAGGCACTGTTGATGTTTTTGGTCAAACAGGGACTGATTAATCACAAGTCATTGAGTCTTGATTCATTGGCCATGAGAAAGTGAAATAACAGGACTTGCCCAACTTGCAAGACTTATGCAAGTTAAATCTTCTTTTATTGCTTTGATGGGTCATTAATTGCCGCATCGAGTTCAAAGTTTAATGAGTCAGTTGTATGCATTTCGATAAATTATGCATTTATATATTCAAATGGGTTTATGGTCATTCTATGGAGTGCACTTGTCTGTTTTGAACAAATCAATCACAAAGCTAACTAATCAAATGCAGTACTACCATCAAATAAGTGCTTGCACCCCCACAAACCCTATAAGTTAAATATATCAGCTATGAGATCATAAAATACTGGGAAAATGGAAAATTCCCTTGTCTTTAGTATTCAGCAAAACGTGCACAAATACCACATTCCTGTTCACGCTGTGCATAATGCATTTTATTCAGTCACTTTGCTTTGAATAAAATGCATTCAGTGACAATGTACTTTAACTGACCAGCAGGGATCTATTTATTTACAGACAGTAGACAGGCATTTATGGCAATCAAGCACCTTGAGGAAGAGTGGATCTTAAGCTTGACAACCAGGCTTATGTACCTATGAACTATAATGCAGTTTCAGATAACAGCTGTGATATGCATTATATAGCTGAAATGCATCTGACCTGTTATTCATGTTGCATAGCTCACCTGCATATGCATTGTGCGTGTCTCTAAACTGATTGCAATCATTTTCTATGCATTTTTCAGTCATTGGCCTATGTGTTGTGCATAATATGTCTATGACTCCCACCCAATTAGTTCTTGGTTTGGTGTTTGAAATACAGTTTGTTAACACCAGTGAAACAATGTTATGGCTCTTCACAGACAATGCTAATCTGTGTAAATAAAAGCACAACAATGAAATAATCGTTGTTACATAAACATACATAAATTAAAGGAGTTTGAATGCTGAAACACGCCTTCAGAGATCTCACTTTTCATTACCGAACCAGCAGACAGAATCTAACATTAATAGCAAATATATTCACTGAGCTTTAAAATAAATGTCTAAGTATATGCTCTGTGAAAATATTACTGTGTCTGAAACATACACAGTCCTTTTTTTACAATATTGCCAGTACCCATCCATCATTCTGCACACAACTCCTTTTCCCATTTTTGCACATGGGGTCAGGGTGCCACTTCAACAGCGACAATCGTCTAGAGACAATGTTCACACCACTGGGTGACTGGCCCTGATGTGTCTTGGTGATTTATATAATTTCCAAATATATTATTTTACCTTTGATTTTTTTTTTATAAAGAATGTGGTCTTAGCATGTAAACATTATGTTCTGTTAGTAATAAAAAAGTCCATATGCAGTATCATTCATCAGATATTTTAACACATTAAGTACTAATTATTAGTAGCCATTCTTATGTAATCATTATGACTCTGTATCGTGCCCTTCAGTTGTAAATCTGATGCGTTAAATAAATCAATTACTTGAGAGGGAACATAGTACGTCTGTTTATGTATGTTGAAAGAAGCAGCAATAATATCATGGATGAAAACCTTTGTAATATTCTGCTAGTAGCTAAACATTCAGTTATTAAATCTAGAATTTTACAGAAACACCATGAATCTAAATGGCACACTGTGTGCTTCCTTAAAGTACAATGTTTAGAAAACAGAAGGTTTACAGATGGCTTAAGGATTAGTACCACTTTTGAGTTTTCCGTTAGTGATTATTGATTAAGAGTGGAAATGCAATTAAAGGCAAGTGCAGTATAGATTTTATAATATAAGCCAGAGTAGCAAGTAACACATGGTTAGGGGTGGGGTATAGACCAGTCCTGACACAAGTAAATATGAATTCTTAGCTTTATACCTATTTTCCATATTTATTTACTTATGGTTTTACTATTTCATTTTTCTGTGTATTTTTTTTTCACTAAATATTTTTTTATTATTTTAAATAAGATCTGTTAAAAAACATTACATGAAATAAAGATAAATAACATATTTATAATTCTAAAACATTACTAACTTCAAACCAAACCATTGTATAACTATTTACATTGGTGTCTATTCAAATAACACTGAAGTTTTATATTATATAAAATTAGAAACATAAGATGATATATCTTCATCAATCTTTTCAAATATTTCCAGTACTTTCATCCAAGAGTAATGGCAAGAAATAGATCTTTTAGTTCTGTTCTTCACTGTTAATATTTCCATGTGTGCAACTGTTGATGTTAAATTCTTAAATTCGTTGAACGTAGGAGAAGTCTCATTTTTCCAATGTATAGTTATGATTTTACGTGAGATTGCCAATAGTGACCATAGGATTTTAGTGTCTTTTTTTGGTGCAGTTTGGAATAGGATAGTTGAATAAAATTAAAGACTTTGTTATCTGAAAAAATAGTTAATAGACTTCCAATACATATTAAGACATATACATTCATAAAAAAACATGCTGCCAATCTGCTTTTAACTTGATATGGCACCTCCAACATTGATCTTCAATAGAATACATTTTGGTTAGCCTATGTGGTGTATAGAAACTTCTATGTAGATATCTCCAAGTGAATAATTGCCAGTATTTTGATAATGTAGAAAATTTGGAAGATTTTAAGGTATTACTTTTTTCTTCTTCAACTGGAGGATTATTGTTTATTAAAGTATAATAATCCCAGTATGATTTTTCATGATAGTTTTTTGTTTTTTTAACAATTTTATAGATATTAGACAAATAACCTGTACCCTGATAAGGCTGTTTTGTGATATGAATAAGGTATTCAATGAGTTTTGGAGCTTCATGTCTAACTGAAGGATGCATTTGTTTTATTTTATTTATAAGAAAATGCCTTAGATTTTGTAAAAACAACCAGTTGTCTTTATTTATATTATAGTTATAAATTATCTGTTCATTTGTTAGTATTTTCCCTTTCTCTATAAGTTGATGCCAATAGAGTAATGATTCTTTTTTAAGTATATTTATTTTAGATATTTGGGATGTATCTAGAATATTTGGTGTAAAAGCTATAGGGAAAATAAGAAAAATCCAAGAATTAATATTTGGTATTTTGTTTATATATGTTTTGAACACTGAAAGTGTAGAGCTTATATAGTTTGATAGCAATTTATTGATATTATTCCTTTTCCTTAAAAAATAATCTTTTAACATCCATATAAGGGGTGATGATATTACTGTTAAGTTGCCCTATATATGATTCTAATTAACTTCTATGTAAATCTGCTCATGGGCTTGTTTCCATATAGGTGTGTATGAATTATTTAACCATAGTGTTATATTTTTAATAACAGATGAGGTAATATATAAATCAATATCCGGTAAATTAATTCCACTGTCTTCCCAATTTGGTAAATGTTTATTTAAGTCTATACGGGGTTTATTTGGAAACCATAGAAAATTTAAAATTAGTTTATTGTATCTTTGAATAATATATTTGGGAGGTGGCAATGAAAAATTTTGTATTAAGTATAATATTTTGGGAAATATGATTACTTTAATAAGATATAATCTGTCTGCTGTTGAAAATATGTATTTATTCCAGTAACCAATTGTTTGTTCTATTTTATCTAGTATTTTATTATAGTTAAATATTAAAGAATCTGTTAATTCATTGAGTAGATTTATTCCCATATATAATAATTTATTTTCAGTTACTATATATTTCGAAAATCTTTTGTTTATATTCTTTTTTTTACAGTTACAGGGTATCATTTTTGTTTTGTTTTCATTAAATTTTAAGCCTGAAATATTTTGAAATTTATTCATGGAGTTAAATAAAGCATTTAAAGACTCATTGGCATCTGAGAGAGTTAATAATATGTCACCAGCAAAGAGTTGGATTTTAAGGTTTAACATTTTATTTATACAAATGCCCTTTATGTTAATGTTTGATCTGACTTGATTTGCAAAGGGTTCTATGAGTAATGCAAATAACAATGGTGATAAAGGGCAACCCTGTTTAGTTCCCTTTTTAATTGTTATAGGGCCTGATCTATGTGATCCTAGTTTTGTATGTGTTTATTGATGTACAGTTTAAAAGATTTATAGAAACTTGAAAGTGAGCACCCTAAGAAATGCAGATATAAATGCAGTGATTGCTGAAATACAGAGATCAAAGCCTAATCTCCTCACAGAAATGAGGTCTGTCGCCACAGAAAGCTCTGACATTCAGAGTCTGCCAACACGTGCAACACCAGCCAATAAGGCACAGAGAAGAACATAAAATAGAATACAGCTTGCAGTTTTTAATCCATTGATGATCACAGGTGCTATACGCAATGAAGCCCAAGTACACAACATTCAAAACAACAAAAAAAGAAATGGTACAGGTGAAGATGCAGATTAAAGGCAGCAGAGGGCACTGCTAAAATTTACAAAACTCCCAAATACATCAAACACAGTTGAGGGATATTCCAATAAAAGGCATAGTCTATGTACCATAGTACAACCACACAAGTTTCATTATAAAGTATTGTTTTAAAAGTTGTTAAAACTGCAATAGTATTTCTTGATTCAGAAGTAATTCTTAACACTAAAACTAAGCATTAACTTAATGTAGTACATAAATGTAGCCTTTCTCTCCACTTGTTTTTATGTATGTCTGTTCTTCCAACAGACATAATAGCAATCACATACACACAAACAGGACTGGCTTTAGCAATTGCTGGGCCCAATTTGGACCATTTTAGTGGATCCCCCAAGTTGTCTCCTCACCTACCACTCAATTCCTACCCTTAACCACCTCCGACCTGCTGGTCTTCTAAATAGGTTCATAAGTTATTTCTAGGCTAACTGTCCTTGTGGGCCATTTTAAGCCTAGCCAGTTACCCCATGTGAGAATCAAACCCTGCACCTTGTGTCTGTAAGGTAAACATCTTAACCATTATGCCAACCTCCCACCCCACTTCAGTTTATTTCAAATTAGCTATTAGAAATATATGCTGTTACTGAATATTGGAAGTAAACACTATCTTTATTATTTTATATTTTGTCAAAAACATGCTAAAATTGATATGAAGTATCAATTTTGGTAAGTTAAGTACTCTTCACACACTGTCTTTGTGAGGTGCTGCAGACAACAATAAATACAGCATGTTAAACCAAATAAAACTGATTTGAAACATGAAACCTGGAAAAAAAGTCTGAATCATCCCAGTTCTCAGCTCTCACCTTCCTTACCAAATGCCAGTTAATGTGGGACAAGTATGTATGTCACTTTGGGCTTTATGACCATGGAAGCTGGGGAACCAAAAAGAGCATGAAAAATTCCTAAACTCCATTATATATATTCTCATCTCATATTATCTCTTTCTTCCTTAATGGGCTTCCAATCACATCCAGCCCCTGCCCAGAATTACTGGAGTCCTTTGCCAATCCTTATGCCTTAATACAGTCAGTGTGTTTCCAAAAAACCACAAAAATCTCTTGAACTACCCAAGAATGCTGAACAACAACAACAATAATAATAATTTCAGGCCTTTTATTAGAAACTGCATCAGTCACATACCACCTCTCCTGTAGCTATTTTTGAAAGCTTATTTTTATTTATTTGATTATTTGCTAAACAGAGTAAGTGGACTAACACTTGCAGGTCATTTCCTGCCATAGCCCAGACCACAAGGGCAACAGTAAAGATTGATGTGAAGTTGTTCTATCTCGCCGTTTTGTTCTTACACATGGGTTCGGAGCCGATCCCTCAGCTCCGAGTCGGCCGCTTTTATATACATATATCCTGTAGAGTGCTTAGTTCATAGTTAATAGCTATAATAGTTAAAATTTAGATACTTAGATAACTGGTGTGTTGTTATTTCTTTGGCTTAATATTGAAATTCAGAGACCTAAATTTATATTGTTCAATATGTCAGAAAAGCAAAAGTCTGGATTTAAAAGGTGTGAGTGTGGTCAAAAAATGTCTGTTACAGACAACCACTCCACCTGCATGTACTGTTTGGGTTCTGTTCATTTGCAGGAGGTGTGCTCTATCTGCCACTCCTTTAGCAACGAAGTGGAAAAATGTGGTTCCGAAACCCCCAAGGAGCTTTCCAAAACATACCTACGGATACCCCCTCTAGGGGCAGAGGAGGGGGTAAAAATGGAAGACGCCGTCCAAATGGCAGAGGCGGTCCGCAAAACCAGGGCGACAGGGAGCAGTTCTCTGGTAAGCCCTATCAGCATTCCTGAAAGGAAGCCCGGCAGTCCTTCTCTGGAGGCAGTCGGGGGTCGCTTGGCTTTATACCCAAATGCCTGGCTAAACATTACAATGGATTCTTGGGTAAAAAGCATCATTGCCAGAGGTTACTACATTCCCTTTACAAAACTCCCCCCCCCCCCATGTGTACAAGGATTCCAGACATTCCACCCAGTCTGAGAAAGCTAGCAGCCATAGAAATCCAAAACCTGCTAGACAAAAGAGTCATCCAGCCAGTCCCAGCAGACCAGATAGGATCCGGAACTTACTCAAGGTTCTTTTTAGTTCCAAAGAAAACAGGGGACTGGAGGCCCATACTAGACCTCAGCAAACTCAACACCTTCATCAAGAAGGAAAAGTTCCGGATGGTCACACTTCAATCGATTCTTCCGTTCTTAGAAACGGGCAATTGGATGTGCTCTATAGATCTCAAGGATGCTTACTACCACATCAAAATGGACAGATCATCCAGAGATCACCTGCGTTTCCGGCTGGGGCCAGTCATGACCAATTCAGAGCCCTGCCCTTTGGTCTCACCACAGCCCCCAGAGTGTTCACCAAATGTATGGCAGTGGTCATGGCTCACCTGAGACATTTAGGATTCTGGGTGTTTCCATATCTGGATGACTGGCTCCTCACCGCCACCTCCAGGCATCAACTAATCCAAGCAAGAGACTACACTATCAACCTTTGTTCCCAGTTGGGCATAACCTTAAACTTCGAAAAATCTGCGTTATCGCCCTTGCAGTGTATTACCTTTATAGGAGCAGAGCTAGACACTGTCAATTCAAGGATCAGGTTGCCTCAAGCAAGAATCATATCTCTAAAAAGTCAATTGTCCAGTCTGTTGACCCAGAACAAAGCTCATGCCTCCCAGATACTGCAGCTATTAGGCACAGTGGTAGCCACACTGACAGCAGTCCCGTTAGGGTGCATGCACATGCAGATATTCCAGTAGCTACTCTTCGCACAGTGGTCTTACCAATGACTGCCCATGTCACGCGAGATTCTGTTAACAAATATTTGCAAGAAGGATTTCAATTGGTGGTTGAACAGCGACTAATTAGTAGTCGGATGTTCCTTTGTTCTTCCCCAACCCACAGATGGATGCCACAGTGACCACGGATGCTTCCCTGATAGGGTGGGGGGGCTATTTCAGGGAAAGACTGTCCAAGGTACTTCGTCAAGCATGGAATCACATTTGCATATAAATGTCCTGGAGCTGAGAGCGGTGTTCTTGGCGTTGCAACACTTTCACGACTGTCTTCCTCCAGGGAGTTGCTATTCAGACAGACAACATGTCGGTAGTCTGATACATCAACAAGCAAGGGGGAACCAGATCGTATCCCTTATGCCGAGAGGCCCTAAGAATTTGGCAATGGGCTGTATCCATCAGACGCTTTCTAATAGCAATGCACATCCCGGGGTCATCCAACGTTATAGCGGACAAGCTGAGCAGGGCCATATTGTTGCCTCACGAGTGGTCCCTCAAACAACAGGTGGCGGACAAGATTTTTCACAGATGGGGCCAGCCTTGCTGCAATCTATTTGCATCTCCGATGAATGCCAAATGCACCAGGTACTTTGCCCTTTATCCCCCACCGGGGAGCAACCCGAGGGACGTGCTCGTACACGATTGGCCCCCGGGCCTCCTATATGCCTTCCTGCCAATTCCCCTAATTCCCAAATTTATACAGAAAGTCAAAGGTCTGGGAAGGACTGTGATTTTGATAGCCCCGTCTTGGCCTCTTCAGACTTGGTTCCCCTTCCTGCAGAAGTATCGAATGGAAGAACCATGGATCCTGGACCCAGTGCCAGATCTTCTGATTCATTCATCGGGAGTTCTTCATCCCTCCCTCATCTCCCTAAAACTGACAGCTTGGCTGCTCCAATTCCCATATTAGCCAGGTCTCAGGATTTGTCTCCTGCGGTCTTACATATTATAGTTTCCTCTCATAAACTGTCTACCAGGAAGCTATATAATAGCAAATGGAAACGATTTGTTCACTGGGCTTCTCATCATGACATTGACCCTTTCTTACTGCATTAAATTCATTTATTCCTCCACTAGCCAGCCATTACCGACTAACATCAAAGCCCATTCTACCCGGGCTATTTCTACATCATTAGCTCATGCAGCTCATTTGCCCTTGGATACCATCTGTGTAGCTGCCATGTGGTCAAAACCTCACACGTTTATCACTCATTACAAAGTGGACAGAACCTCCAGGGACAGGGCTTTCTTTGGTTCCACTGTGCTCAGGAATGTTCTCTGGTGAGCCACCCAGGATTAGGGTGCTTGGGACGCTACCCACGTGTAAGAACAAAACGGCGAAATAGAACAACTTCACATAAAGAAGTTATGTCCTTACCATAACGTTCCATGTCAGTTGTTCATCTCGCCTTTTTGTTCTTACATTCCTTCCTACCTCCCCCCTCCTGTTGAGAAAGATGGTTGCCTTGGTGGATTGGTCGAGTTTTGTCAACCTGTCTTCTTGGACAGACTGTTTCTTCCTTCTACAAACCTATAGCTACCTAGATAGGTAGGAACTATAGTTCTCTTTCTTCCTGTAGGCTGTCTTGGGTTGCAGCATACTAGATCTGGGGATTTACAGTACAGCATCATGGGATATAGACTAGGTCTCGAGCTTCTCTGAGAGTCTGAGCTTGAAAAGCGGCCGACTCGGAGCTGAGGGATCGGCTCCGAACCCACGTGTAAGAACAAAAAGGCGAGATGAACAACTCACATGGAACGTTATGGTAAGGACATAACTTCTTTTTTGTAGGGATAATTTAGAGTAGTTGCATGTTTTGGCAGGAAGGAAGAAATCAGAGCACTTTAAGGAAACAAATATGGATATAGAAGGAATTTGCAAAACCCACACAATTAGTTCAGCTTTCTAGAATACACATCCCCCTCAAAAACCTTCTTGCCAGTCTTTTCCAACCATTTTCTAAGTTTCTTCATATCCTTCCTACCATTATGTATGTGAGTCTGAAACTTATCCTCATAGAACGTGTATCTTCAAACTACTTTTGTAACCTTTTTCCTTTTTTAGCCAAGAGGAATCATTTTTCTATCCACCTCTGTCTCTTCCCACTGAACACATACAACCTCTGTCTCCTGCTGAACATACACACCACAAGTTTCACTTAACTGAGATTATTTTAACCCTATCAATAACTGCAGTAAGTTTCTCTATCCTACCATTATAATGTTAACATTCTAAAACAAGTCTGAATGACAGAGATGATGTCCTTACAGTTATCGCTGCAGTATTCCTTACAAATGGGATTCCCTGTCATGAAGCCCACCGTCTGGCCAGTTTACCAACGTCAACATTGCTTTAAGGTAAGCTGAAATTACCTGCACACTCCTTGTGTGGGGAAGGGCATAAAGGTGATGTTCAGGCATAAAATCCTCAGAACTTTTTTGCCGCCAGTCCGAACGCTGTTTTAACTGGTCTGTTACCTCAGTCCATTTTTTTTCCCTCATTTTTCTATTTGTTGGGTTTCCTGTGCTTACTTCTGTTTGCTGAAGTCCTCACAGTTCCAGAGAAGTACCCAGGGATTTTGGCTACTTTCTCTGTTTGTTTTCTGCTGTTTGGGGTAAATGTCATCCAGGAAGGGTAAATGCCAGTGTGGGAGATTGATTCCTCATAAAGACTGCCATGATAAGCGTGTTTTTTGCTAGGTGCTGCTCATAACCATATGTCTTGTTCAATTTGTCAGGCGTTTGTCCCCAAACCTCTTCATAGTAGGCTTTCTTCCCTTTCCTTGTATCTTGAGCACCAGCATATTAGGTTTCTTGCTGAAGAGACTATGGATGGAACTCCCTGCCCCGAGGGTCAGCCGTCAGGGAAGAAGTTGCATAAGGTAAGACCGGAATCTTCTACTGTCCAGCCTCTGCTGGGAGTTTCTCCTGAGGTTATTATGAACCTGGAGGCTCACCCGGTTGTTTTGTCAGATTCTTCTACTGCATCTGGGTTGAAAGCCGGTGAGGATCTTGTTTCAGCTACATATTGTACTTATTTTACTGTCTGTACCTTAACAAAGTCATTTTTGTGTTTAAATTACCTGTTTAACTGTTGTAAGCTACACACTCAAGTGTGATAGCCATTTCTTTGCATTTCTTTGCATTTAAAGTGTTTTTTTTATTGTATCTGCTTTATTTTCTGAGAAAAAACAAAAAAATATACTTGTTTTCCCGCCTTCCAGTTTTCAAGTTAGTGCTGAATTCAGGGCTTTGTTACAAGTTTCTGGGTTTCCCCATACCTTACTTGGATAGAAGGAAGTTTCTCTGTTCACTGTGAGAGAGGGAGCCTTGAGCAGCCTATCTGTCCCTGCAAGAGTGGTTTCAGCCTAGAAATTAGTAGTTTATTGGCCATTTTGGGCTAATTTCTATCTCTTTCATTTCCCTGCTATAAAACCCACATTTGCATGGTTTTCCACGCTGGGCAGTGCCGGTTAGCTAGGGTATAACTATTCCCGGCTCCACAAAGTCTACTCTTCAATTTTTCCCTTGGAACTAGACAAATTTTCAACTTAAGCACTCAAACCATTCACTTCTCATTCCGGCACTTGCTCAAAACTCATAGGAAGCACTAATAAACCTTAGCACTAGACCCGCCTATACTGTAGAGAAGGACAAGGCTCTCTATTCGACCTTACCAGCCAATCAGTAAAACAGTTCACTGTACCTATCCAGGCATGTCCAAAGGGCAGTTTCAGGTGTACTCTCCGGTCCAACTGGTGAAATTGGCCATTTTGAGGCAATGTTACAATTTCCTCATGTACGCAGACAACCCTCTCCTCCTTCCACCAAACATTAATACATGCGAGAGATGCAATTATACAGCCAAACTGGAGGCTAAGCTCTCTCAACCCAAGACTGGACCAGGCAGTCAAGAGGAGAAGGGAATTACTTGCATCACACCACCAGTCTCACATAGACCTATGAAACCAGCACCAGCAAAAAACACATATAAATACACGAAAACATATTCGGTGGTTGTAAATAAAAATCTGCAGAAGCAACAGAGACTTCCAAAGCAGACATCCAAGCAACCTCCACCTCTCAACACAAACCATGAAACACATACTTCACAAAACCAGTGTGCCACACAATTACAGCCCTTAAGGCAAAATAACATACCCAACACACTAGTAATAGGTGACTCTATAGTCGGGCACACTGACGTCCCACTCACTAGGCTGAATAAGGAGAAGGTTACTGTTAGCTGCCTGTCAGGTGCCAGGATCCACCACATAACACAAGCACTCAGGTCACTCCAGAACAAGTACAAATATGATTCTGTCATTGTCCATGTTGCTGTGAATGACCCGAGGCGTACCTCCCTGGACTACATGAAAAGAGACATGGAGGAGCTCTCCAATCACATAGCCCAGGACAGTATGACCCTGACCCTGAGTAGCATCCTGCCCTCACCAAGAATGATACCACTGTATAGAGAACAAATTATCAATTTCAACAACTGGCTAAGTTTCTGGTGTCATTCAAAGGGGATCCAGTGTCTTGTCAGCCTGGGATGACATGCTCGACAAGCCACGCTGCTTCACTAGAGATGGCTAGCACCTGTCACCCTTAGGCTTTCAAATACTGGCCAAGGCTCTTTCCACCCCCATAGTTCCTTTTTAGGCAAGGCTCAAAAGACAAACCCACTGCCATAAATAGCACAAGTAACAAAAAACTGAGGGTAATGCTACTCAATGCCAGAAGTCTAAACCGCAAAATGCACGCACTCGAGGCACTCCTCAGTATGGAGAAAATGGATATATGTGCAGTAACAGAAACCTGGTTTAAGGCTCCAGATAGCAACCCAGCACTACCAGGCTACAACTCATACCATACATTTCGGCCACAAAACCCAGACCAAAATACAAAGGGCAGGGGAGTATACATATTCATCAAGGATACCCACACCTCCAGGTTAGTGGCACAGCACGATGCTTCAGAGATCATCCATGTGCAACTAACAATGGGAAAAACTGCTATTCAAATTATAGCTTGCTACAGATCACCCACCATGTCCCAGGACCCCCACTCCGCATTCCTAGAAACACTGGGAAACATAAAGGTCCTACCAAACACGCTGATATTGGGTGATTTCAATTACACAAACATTAACTGGGAGAACTACTCAAGTACAAACTCCCTTGCCCAACATTTCCTAGAATTTATAAACTCAAACACCTTGGATCAACTGGTCAACACCCCCACCAGAGGTGAAAACATATTGGACCTGGTCATCCCCAACATGAGCAACCAGTGTTCCACACCGGAGGTCAACCTCTCGCTGGTTAGATCTGACCATAAACTAATCAGTCTGCATATCCACATTCCACCACCACCCCTGATCAAAGAAACCACTGTGAAAAACTTTTCAAAAACAAACTTCACGTTACTTAAAATCGAGGTGGGAAGTTTCAAAGCCCCCATGCTAAAGGATAAAGCTGCCCAAGCTGCAAAATCCTTTACTAATGCACTCTACGGGCACCTACACAAATGCATGGATCGTGCTATCCCAAACAAAACCAAGATTCACTCTTCCAAGAAAAGGAAACCAGTCTGGTGGACCCCTGCCATAAACAAGCTATACAATAGAAGGAGGAAACTAGTACAGAAAAGAGTAAAATCCCAAGAAGGGAAGACATCCCTGATCAGTATCAGCAAGAAACTACGTTACCTCATAAAATCATCCAAGGCTAGCTTCAAAAGAAAAATTGCCATGGACTCCAAAGATAACCACAAGGCATTCTTTAGCTATGTCAAGAATCTAAGGGGAAATTCTCAGATCTGCTCGGAGTTAGTGCAGAATGGCACAAAATACACTAAACCGACTGATATAGCCAACATTCTGGCAGACAGGTTCAATGCAAACTTCACCCCCCCTCTCACCCCCAAAAGGGCCCATAACTATACCAGAAGAATGTAGTGCCCCTGAAATCACAGACACTCAGGTTAAAACAGCCCTCTCCAAAGCCAAAAACACAGCATCAATGGGACCAGACAGTGTCCCAGGCTGCGTCCTACATGAGCTCAAAGATGAACTAACCCCTCATCTAAACACACTGTTTAAACTCAGCCTCTCCACAGGCTACATGCCCACAGAGTGGCACACAGCAATGGTTATTCTACTCCACAAAGGTGGAGCCACAACGGACCCCGGGAACTATCGCCCTATAAGCCTGACTAGCTTGGTCTGCAAAGCTATGGAGCGCATCATCATGGATCTCATTAACAGAGACATTGGAAACTTCCAAATACTTTACCCTACCCAGTTTGGCTTTAAGGGCAGATCATGCCTCCTAAACCTGGTGGACTTCTTTGAGACAGTTACCAAGGCTATAGATGAACAAAAGGTGGTCCACACAACCTACCTAGACCTTGCAAAGGCCTTTGACACCATTCCCCACTCAGGTATTATAGACAAGCATACCAGCCTGAACATAAACCCCTACATCACGAGATGGGTTGCCAACTGGCTCACGGACAGAACCCACATGGTAAGAGTTGCGGGAGCTAGGTCTGACTCTAAACCGGTTACAAGTGGTGTTCCCCAGGGCTCAGTCCTAGGACCCCTCCTGTTCGGCATATACTTTTCAGAGGTACAGGCAAGCACCGGAGGACTATGGCTGACCAAGTTCGCAGATGACTGCAAACTAGAGGCTATAATTGACTCTCCAGCTGACACAGACATCCTCCAATTTGGGATGTACCTTACAAGACACCTGCAACAACTGGGAAGACCACAGAAGTACCTCACCAAGAGGATCACTGGCCTCAAGCAGATGCCCTATGCAGCTCGACTGAAGAAACTCCAGCTGTACTCAGCTGCATACCACCTACTCAGAGGTGATCTCTGCCTGACATACAAGGCCATGTCCAACCCAGAATTGATGGACATGCTCCACCTAAAGAAAACCATATCCCCTCAACCCACACACTCCAGGGATCTAAACCTCACCACAACAATAAATAGGATGTGCTGGAGGAATAGACTCCTGTCCCAGAGACTTCTCATGCTCTGGAACAAGATTCCAATCTACATTAGGCAGAGCTCCTCGCTAACCCTCTTCAAGATAAACCTTGACAAGTGGATGGGAAACAGAAAGTTTACCCCAGGGATCACTTCAATGGCTCTGCTGGACAGAGGCACAGGGAACTAATCTAAGAGGGCGACGAAAGCCAACACATTCCAGCTAGGCTTATAAATGCCTTCGGGCAGATAGCCTAGTACCTGCCTATGAACCTATGAACCTAATCTGGTGGTCACCACGTCTGAAGAGAATTTGCAGATGTCCATTTCAGGTGTTCAGAAGGAAGCACGATTGACTGTTTCTGAGGGGTCTAGTGGGGGTTCAACAGTTTCTCTTTAGGGAAGAGGATCCTACTGCAGTTGTGAAATGCCATCCTGAGTCTGGGGCTTCTCAGGTTTCTAGGATGGCTGTCCCCTTAAAAAAGAAACAGAAAACTAATCATATTTCTTCTGCTTCTAAGGATCCACAAAGTGAGTGGCAGGCCTTTACTCAGGGGTTCTTTAATGCTTTAATGTCATTGTGGCCTCCTCAAGGGATTTCAGTTCCTGCTCCTCCTTGGTCTGCCTCTTCCCCTAAAAGGCCCAGAGAATTCCATTCTTCTGAGGTGGATTCTGATAATGACTCCCTTGCTTATTCTACCCAGATTTCTTCGCCTTTAGACTACTGGTCTGAGGAGGAGGATTCTCATACTCTTGATAATCCATCTGAGGAAACTTCCTTTGAGGACACAATCTCTAGGATGATGATTTTTTTAAGTGGGATTGTGCCCAGGTTTCAGATATCCATAAGAGGTACTATAAGTTACAGCAAATGGAACCTCCTAAATCTGCAGGCATTCCTCCTGTCTTGCCTGCTTTATTGGATGTTTTTTCCACTGCCACTAAAGCACTGGATTCTCTGCCCCCTGCTCCCAGGAAGACTGATAGGTTTTATAGGGTGCCTGAGGATTGTTCCTTTTTGTCGAAATGTCCTGCTGCTGATCCCTCTCTGGTGTCTGTAGCCTCTGATAAGTCATCTCAATTGCTTCCAAGTCACTGCCTTCTGACAAAGACAGTAGAACCATGGATAGGCTGGTAAGAAGGTTTATACTTCGGCTACCCTGGTTTTTAGGACTATTAATTATCAGACCCATATCTCTAGGTATGTCTTGGCTCTTCTTTCTCAGGCTTGTCAGATTCTTTCTGATCTTCCAGACTCTGAGAGTAAATCTTCTGCTGTTTCCTTGCTTGAGACTTCCTCTCAGGTAGTTCATCATTCTATCAAATGTGTTATGATGTGGCAGATGCCTCTTCTAGAGTTGCTGCTTCTGGTTCAGTTCTGAGGAGATATTCATGGCTTCAGCTTCAACCTTTGCCCAATGATATTAAGGCTAAGTTGATGGATGCTCCTCTAGATAATACTCTTTTGTTTAGTGAAGCAGCTGCTGGTTTATTTAAGTCTCTTCAGGACAAAGGAAAGGCTTTACATGAGCTTAAGCATGTCTTTGATTCTCCTATTCCTAAATTGCAGCAAAACTACCCTTCTAAGCCAGCCTTTGTTTGTAGGCAGTCTCGCCCTCCTTCTAAAGGTAAAAAGACTAGTAAACTGACTCCTGCTGCTAAGGCCACTCAGACTGCAGAGATTCTTAAGCCTTCCTTTCCTGACAAACCAGATGCTGTCTGACTGTCCACCCGTTTCCAGCCATATTCCTATTTCTCTTCGCCTTTCTCTTCCTGTTTGGCTCTGAATCACCCAGGATTCTTGGGTTCTGTCAATCATTCGGCAAGGGGACTTCATGGTCTGGATTTCCCACCCTCCTTTTATGGACATTCCTCAGCCTCCTCAGGAGCAACTTCCTTTTTTCCCAGAGGTTCTTCGAGACCTCTTGTTTCAGGGTACTATTCAAGAGGTGTCTGTGTCCGAAAGGGGGAAAGGGTTTTATTCAAGAACATTTCTAGTGCCCAGAAAAGAAGGTACTTGGAGACCTATACTGGACGTCTCCCATGCAAACACCTTTCTGAAGATGCTTCCTTTTGGATATTCTTCCTTCAATCCAATTATCCTCTCTTGCTTCCTCAGGCCTTTCTGGTGTCTTTGGACCTCAAGGAAGCCTATCTCCATATTCCGATCTATCCTATTTTCTTGAGATTTTTGCATTTCTCTGTTGCTTCCTAGCATTTTCAGTTCTGTGCTTTGCCCTTTGGCCTTTCTACTGCCCCAAGGGTGTTCACTAAATGCCTCACTCCTGTGATTACCTTTTGCAGGCTTCAAGGGATCCAAATCTTTCCTTATCTGGACGACCTGCTGATTCAAGCCTCTTTTCCAGAGGTCCTTTTGAAAAATCTTCATTTTACCATTTCTTTTCTTCAGAGCCTGGGGTTCACAATAAACTTCAACAAGTCTTCCCTGACTCTTTCTCCGGATCATGTCTTTCTAGGTTGCAAGTCCGAAATGGTGCCAGTGCTGGCATCCCTGCCTCCTTCAAAGGCATTAACTCTCATTTCTTTCTTTCAAACTCTTCTTTCCCTAGCCTCCATTACAGCCAAGGAGTTTGAGATCTCTGGGGTTCATATCTTCCACCATTCCAATGCTCCCTCTGGACAAGCTCCACATTGCAGCACACATAAGTGCTATCAGCACTAAAAGTTCTACAAGAAAACAGCTCCAGTACTTATTATTAATGCCCACCCCTCCAGGCATGTCTAAAGATCAGTTCCCTATGCTTTCTCCTATTAACCTGGTGAACTTGGGCATCCTGAGGCAATGTAGCAACTGCCGCATATACACTGACAACCCTCTCCTCTTACCTCACAACACTCAGACTTGCCAGAGATGCACTTATATATCAAACTGGAAGCCACGCACTCTCCAGCCAAGACCAGAATAGGTGGTCAAGAGGAGAAGGTCAACACTTGCACCACACCACATGGAACACATAGCCCTCCAGAACACACACCAGCACTGCCTTCACATAAAAACACAAGCCACACCCCCCACCTTCGTGGAGGCTGTAAATAAAAATCTACCCAAACAGCAGAGGCCTCCAAGGCAGAAACGCACTCAACCACAACAACATAACACTAATCACGAGACACATAACTCCCTAAACAGTGTGCCACTCAACCAAAGCCCCTAAGGCAAAACAGCATGCCCAGCACACCAGTCATAGGTGACTTGATATTGAGGCACACTGATGTCCCACTCACTAGGTTGAATAAGGAGAAAGTAACAGTCAGCTGCCTGCCAGGTGCCAGGATCTGTCACATAATACACACACTCAGGTCCCTCAACAACAGGTACAAATATACCTCAGTCATTGTACATGTGGGTGTGAATGACCTGAGACGTACCTCCCTAGACTACATGAAAAGAGGACATGGAGGAGCTCTCAGATTATGTAGCCCAGGTGGGTATGACCCTAGCCCTGAGCAGCATCCTACCATCACCCAGAATGATACCACAGTACAAGCAGAAAATTATTGATTTCAACAATTGGCTAAGTTTCTGGTGTCATTCTAAGGGGATCCAGTATCTGCCTGCCTGAGATGACATGACTGACAGACCTCGATGATTTGCCAGAGATGGCCCGCATTTGTCACCCCTGGGCTTCCGGATACTGGCGAAGGCCCTTGCCACCGTTATAGTGTCTTTTTTAGGCGGTGTTCCAAAGATCAAATTACCACCGTAACAGCTGCGAACAAATGCAATCTGAGAGTCATGCTGCTCAACACTAGAAGTCTAAATCTCAAAATGCACTCGATCGAAGCACTCCTTAAAATGGAGAACATCAACATTTGTGCTGTAAAAGAGACTTGGTTCAAGGCAGCAAAAAGCACCCCTGCACTATCCTCATTCCATGCCTTTCAGCCCCAGAACTTGGACCAAAGCTTCAAAGGTGGTGGTGTTTCCATATTCATAAAGGATGCGCACACTTCCAGATTGGAAGCCCAACATAACGCATCTGAGATACTTCAGGTGCAGCTAATATTGGGTATAACAGTGATTCAGGTAGTAGACTGCTATAAGTCCCCAACCATGTCACAAGACTCACTCCACATTCCTAGGCACCCTAGAGAATATTAGGGTCCAACCTAATGCTCTCATACTAGGTGACTTCAACTACCCCTCCATTAACTGGGAAAACTACTCATGTACCAATGCACTTGCCGAACATTTCCTGGAATTCGTTAATTCCAATGCTCTGGACCAGCTTTTTCTTACCACCACTAGAGGTAGCAACATCCTTGACCTGGTCATTACTAACATGGGTGACCATTGCTCTACACCAATAGTCAACTCCTCCCTAGTTAGATCTGACCACAAACTAATCACCTTGGAAATACACTCCCCCCACCCCTGTAAAGGTAACCACCATGAAAAACTTCTCCAAACCTAACTTTGGGCTCCAAAAAACAGAGGTGGCTAACTTCACGGCACCCATGCAAATGGAGAATAGTTGCATGACTGCTGAATCATACACCAATGCACTGTATGAACATGTACACAAATGCATTGTTCTCGCCATACCCAATAGAACCAAGATGCTCGCCTCCAAAAAAAGGAAGCCAATCTGGGGGTCCCCTGCTATAAACAAACTCTACAACAGAAGGAGGAAACTGATGCGGAATAAGGTAAATTCCCAAGACTGGAAAAACTCCTTTATCAGCCTCAACGAAAAGTTGAGATCCCTCATCAAATCCTCTAAAGCTAGCTATGAAAACAGAATTGCAGCAGATAGTAAAGATAACCACAAGGCCTTCTATAGTTATGTAAAGAATCTGCATGGCAAAACCCAGATTTGTGCTGAGCTACTGCACAATGGTACCTCCTATACTGAGCCAATAGATATCACCAATACACTGGTCGACAGATTCAGTGCCAAATTTACCACCCCCCCCAAAGGACCGATCACAATACCAGTAGATTGCCAGGCATCCAGTATTACTGCTGCACAGGTTAAAATAGCACCATCCAAGACCAAGAATACAGCTTCTATGGGACCTGACAATATCCCTGGCTGTGTTCTACATTAACTACAGAGTGAACTGGCACCTCACTTGTGTGCCCTGTTCAATCACAGCCTCACATCAGGCTTTGTTCCTACTGAATGGCGCACTGCTACAGTCATCCCTCTCCACAAAGGAGGAGTGACTACAGACCGTGGGAACTATTGCCCTATTAGCCTGATGAGTCTGATATGCAAAGCTACAGAACACATCATCATGGACCTAATAAACAAGGATATAGGGAATCTCCAAACTCTGAATCCTACACAGTTTGGTTTTGTGAAGGGTAGATCATGCCTGCTCAACTTGGTTGACTTCTTTGAGTCAGTCACCAGAGCTGTGAATGAAGGCAAGGTGGTTCATACAGCCTACCTTGATCTGGCCAAGGCCTTTGATACCATTCCCCACTCAGGAATCATAGGAAAACTTAATAAGCTAGGCATCAACCCCTATATCACTAGGTGGGTTGCAAACTGACTCACAGATAGAATCCACAGTGTGAAAGTAGCTGACTCCAAGTCAGACTGCTGACCAGTCACGAGTGGAGTCCCACAGGGTTCAGTCCTGGGTCCTCTCCTGTTTGGTATCTACTTCTCTGAAGTCCAGGCCAACTCAAAGGGACTCTGGCTGACAAAGTTCACAGATGATTGCAAGTTGGGAGCTAATATTAACTCCCCAAGTGATGTTGACATAGGTTCATAGGTAGGTACTAGGCTATCAGCCCTGGGACCCATATAAGCCTAGTCAAAAAGGCTCCCTGGCTTTTGCCATCCAAGAAAATTATTTTCCTGTGCCACTGTCAAGCAGTGCTGCAGAAGTGATCTCCGGGGTGAATTTTCTATTTCCCATCCAGTCGTCAAGGTTTTTCTTAAAGAGGGCCAATGAGGAGCTTTGCTTGACATGAATGGGTAGTTTGTTCCAGGGTATGGGAAGTCTCTGGGACAGGAATCTAGCCCTCCAGCATGTTCTGTTTATTGTGGTGACAAGGTTTAGGTCCCTGGATCGTGTCATTCAGAGAGATTGGGATTTCTTTAAATGTAGCATGTCCAACAGCTCTGGGTTTGACATAGCTTTCTATGTTAGGCAGAGATCACCTCTGAGTAGGTGATATGCGACAGAATAGAGCTGGAGTGTTTTGAGACAGTCTATGTGTGGCATCTGTTTGAGGCCGGTAATCGTCTTAGTGAGGAATTTCTGTGGCCTTTCCAATTGTTGTAGGTGTCTTGTGAGATACATGCCAAACGGGGCATTGTACTCTATAATGGGTCTGATGAGGAATGAGTAGAGAGGAACAATGACCTCCTTTTTTCTAGAGGAGAACCCTTTTGTGATGAGGTGTGCCACGTAGAAGGATTTCCTGACTACTGTGGTGATGTAGTTATCAAAGGAGAAACTACTGTCCACCTGTGTCCTGAGGTCTCATCACATTTTCAGTGTTTAGTGAGCTGCCGCCTATGTGGTTGTTCATGGGTACCGAGTTTTTCCTAAAGAGTACTGAGTTTTTTTATGGCAGGTGACCACCAGATTGGATTCCTTTTTTTGGAGGATAGCATCTTGGTTCTGTTGGGGATGGCACGATCCATGCACTCATGTATGTCCTTATACAGTGCATTTGTGTAAGATTCAGCAGTCGTACCACTATTTTCCGTCTGCATGGGTGTCATGAAGCTTGCCACTTCTGACTTAAGAAGCATGAAGTTGGCTTTGGAGTAGTTTTTGACAGTGGCTTCCTTAATGGGTGGTGGGGGTGGGATATGGATGGCTAGGGTGATTAGCTTGTGGTCGGATCTGACCAGCAAGGAGTTGACCTCTGGCGTGGAACATCAGTTACCCATATTGGTAATGACCAGGTTCAGGATATTGCTGCCCCTGGTGTGGGTGAGGACAAGCTGATCCAAGGTGTTGGAATTTATGAATTCCAGAAAATGTTGAGTGAATGAGTTGGTACACGAGTAGTTTTCCCAGTTGATGGTGGGATAGCTGAAATTGTCTATCCTACAGAAAGGCTTCATTGAGACCGACGACTGGTGTCAGAACCATGGCCTTAAGCTCAATGCCAAAAAATGTGTCATCATCCCCCTTGGGAAAAACCTGGTTCCCTTTAATTACCACATCGATAGTAGTTCACTGAACACACAAGGCATTATAAGAGATCTGGGAACACAGATTGACAGCAACCTCTCTTTTGACCACCACATTACCACTGTGGTCAGAAAGTCCTTCTATGTGGCTCATCTCATTACCAGGGGTTTTGTATCCAGGAAGAATGAGGTCATTGTCTCCCTATACTCTTCCCTCATTAGGCCAAATCATCAAGTACAATGCCCCATTTGGCATGTACCTCACTACACACCTGCAACAACTGGAGAGGCCACAAAAGTACCTCACAAAGAGGATCCTAGGCCTTAAACACTTGTCCTATATGGACAGACTCAAAAAACTCCCAACTATTCTCTGTCTCATATTGCCTACTTAGAGGCAATCTCTGCTTGACTTACAAAGCCATGTCTGACCCAGCTCTGTTAGAAATGTTACATCTAAAGAAATCCCAATCCCTCCACACCACATGCTCCAGAGACCTCAACCTCATTACCACAATAAACAGAACATGCTGGAGGGACAGGTTCATAACCCAGAGACTGCTCATGCTATGGAATAGACTTCACATACATGTCAAGCAGAGCACTTCACTGGCACTCTTCAAGAGAAATCTTGATGAGTGGATGGGAAATAGAAAATTCACCCCAGGGATCACTCCAGTGGCTCTACTCGACAGAGGCACTGGGAACTAAGATTGGGTGGCACAATGCCAGGGTAATCCTATGGGCTAGGCTTGTAAAGGCTGTAAGGCCATTAGCCTAGTACACACCTATGAACCTATGAGGAAGTCCCAGTGGTTTCTGAAGTCGGTGTAGCTTCAGCATGCGCATCCTCTAGACTTTCCTTTTCCTCTTCTCCCCTGTCTCAAGAAAGAACTTCTGTGGTGGATTCAGCAGTTGTCTCTGAATCCAGGGCTCCTTTTTCAGCCTCCTCTTCCCTCTCAGGATCTGTTCACAGATGCTTTAGATGTGGGATGGGAAGCAATGTTTTCAGGGAGTGCATTTGTCTCTTCAGCAGAAGGAACACGTCAACATCAAAGAGATGAGGGCTCTTATGCTGACACTTCAGCAGCGGGGTATGGGATCTTATCCTCTTTGCTGGCTGGCACTTCTGGTATGGGATCTGGGCTATTCAATATCAGGGTGACTCTTCAGGCAGTTTACATTCCTTCAGATCAGAAAGTTGTGGCCGACAATCTGAGCAGGTCCTTCACTCAGTCCCACGAATGGATGCTTCACAAGGATGTGTTTCTGGACATTGTTCAACAGTGGGGTACTCCTCAAGTAGATCTCTTAACTCCTGTCTGAACAGAGACTTCCTCTGTTTTGTTCCACAGTCCCAGGTCCTCTGGTGTGGAAGGTGAACGCCCTCCCCTTTTCTTGGAAGGGGATGTTTCTTTATACATTCCCTCCCCTTCCTCTCCTTCTGAGAGTCCTGTTCAAGATTCAACAGGATGCTCCCAAAATCTTATTGGTGACTCCCTTTTGGCCAAGACAGCACTGGTTCCCTCTACTTCTGCATCTAGCCAGGGCCAGTCATCATAAGTTACCTCACAGGGTGGATGTCCTCATACAAGACGATGGGTCTCTCATCCATCCCCACTTGTCCACGCTTCAACTGACACTGTCGGTGATAGTTTTTTGACTCCTCATAAACACCTTTTTTACTGAGGATGTGCTGCATGTCCTGCAGGAGGCCAGGAAACCTACTACTAGGAAATCCTACTTATTTAAATGGAAGAGATTTTCTGTTTGGTGTCTCATGACCTGGACCCACTTTCTGTGGATGTTCCTTTGGTTCTCTCTTATTTGTGTGAGTTGCTCAATGCTGGTTTGGCCTATTCTTCTATTAATCCTCATTTATCATCTCTTTCTGCTTGTCTGCCTTTAACTCCCCTGTTAGCTTCTAGATTTAAGGCTAAGCAATTTCTTAAAGGCGTCCTTAATATTAGACCTCCCAGGAAGCCTGCTCCTCTACCCTGGGATCTTAATTTCTTTTTTTTTTTACTCAGACTCCTTTTCAGCCTGCTCTTTCAGCTTCCTTGTAACATTGTTCTTGGAAGACAGTTCTTTTGTTAGCTCTTACTTCTGCCAGATGGGTGTCTGAGTTCAGACCTCTCATCCATTCCAAATTTCTCATTTTTTACTGGTTTTGAGTTCCAAATAATGGTGTGCCACGATTCCCGAGAGGCACCCCTTAATTTCCGAAATTACTGGCTTTCGTTTTTTTTTTAAATTTTGTTTTCACTGTTTTGAGCTGATGTCACCATGTGTGTGATGACGTCAGCTCCGTGAACAGCCTGCCAGCCTGTTGGAACTGAGCTCAAGGGCTCAACATAACATGCAAGCATTTCCGGCAAGCTATGAGGCTGTTATTAATGGTGGTGGAATGGTTACGCGCTGCCGAAGAGGTGACTTAGAAAGGAAGGAGGAATGGTTACACTGCCGAGGTGTGTGTGTGTGTGTGTGTGTGTGTGTGTGTGTGTGTGTGTGTGTGTGTGTCTGTGTGTGTGCGCAAGTAAAATGCCCCAGTTGAATATACCTGGTGGCTACAGTTACATAGGCTGAAATTCTGTACCTTGGGTACAGGTAACAAGAGCCTAAAGTCCCTACCCACCATCACTTGTGAAAGCTTTCCAGATTTTTGCCTGTTCTGTTTCTCATAAAATCTGTGGTTTTCTGGATTTTTGTGGCAAATCAGTGAAAGATTGAATTCACTAACTAATGCCAAGCATTTGAATGGTAACACAAAACCTTTTATTCTAGCAATTGTCTAAGTTTATAAGACCAATATTTGAAATTTGTCTCCCCCCCCCCCATTTTTGGGGCTGTATTCCCCAGTTATTGGCTTTGTCCAGGTTTTTTGTGCTAAGAGGTTGAGAGCTATGGTGAGAACTGAATTCACTGAATTTGTTTGAGGGCCGTATTCCCCCATTATTGGCTTTGTCCAGGTGTTTTGTGCTAAGAGGTTGAGAGCTATGGTGAAAACAGAATTCACTGAATTTGTTTGAGGGCCGTATTCCCCCATTATTGGCTTTGTCCAGGTGTTTTGTGCTAAGAGGTTGAGAGCTATGGTGAGAACAGAATTCACTAAATGAAAGCCATTTAAGTTTCAGTCTTCCAATATTTCAGCAAACTTCTCATTTGGCATAGTGGTATGTTGCTCTGACTGTAGGGCACAGAGTTTTGGGTTCAAGACTTGGCAGTGAAATGCATGGTGGTAACACAACATTTTATTCTAGCAACTTTCCAAGATTATACTAGCAATGTTTAAAATGTGTCCCTGGTTTTTGGGCTTTTGCCCCCCCCCCAACAAATTTTGGCTTTTTCCAGATTTCTTGTGCTGCAAAGTTGAGAGATACAGTTGAGTGTTGAGTGGATTTTACAAGGAGCTGAGAACTTCAGGGGAAGAGAAGTTTAGTGCTGCTTATGCTAAATCTGCTTGCATTGTTAATAGCATAACAGGTTAAATTCTTGCTTTTGTTGCAGAAGGTTATGGGTTCTACTCCCACAGTATGTAGATACATTGCTGATACTATGTTGTACTTTTAAAGGGGGTGGATGCTGCAGTCCTGAGAGTGTACTCTCTGGCGGCAATAACTAGTAACTGAACCTGTTATCAGTTTGCTATCCATTCCCTATTGCAATATTACTAGCTTATCCTTTTTTAATGTAACATAGGCAAGTTATTCCTTAAGGGCAACAGGCACTTTATTTGTAGATGAAACAATGAAATATAAAGTTGTTTGCTAGCAGCAATCTCTTCATTAGTTACAGATCTCTTTAATGTGGAATTATTTAGATGACTCTTACTTCTGCAGAGATTGTGCATTTTTACTGATACTGATGGATTGTAGAAGTCTGAGTAGACTTTTTAGGATGGAAATGTTTTGAATTGGGCAGTTTTGTCATTATTGGTGCATGCATTTTGTTTCATTGGTTACTGGAAAAATGTTCAAAACAATAAATTTAAAACGCACTCTAACAACTGTACTGTATTATACAAGGAATATAATTTAATACAATCAGGAAGGTGTATCAAAGAACACGAGTATGTTTTGTGTGCAAGGGGCCTATGGTTTTAAAACAGCCCAAATGTGATCTTTTATCTGCCACTGGCCAGATGTATTTTCTTTGAATGTGGATTTCAATGCTGTTTCAATGAATGTGAGTTTCGAGGGCAGAGAAGTTTTATTGCTAAGTCTATTTTCATTATGAGACTGCATTGCTTTGTTTAACAGATGTCTATTAGTGTCTGTGCTGTGAAATGTAAAAGAAAACTTTTAAATGAAATCCAAATCATCTTAAAGTAAAGCAGTATGCACATTACAGTGTTTATTGTAAATGGGGTGAAATAGCCATGTAATGGGACACTGGAATGGCTGTGGGGGGAGGGCTGTATATGGGGAGGCCCCATTCAACCATGATTTTGTGAGGAGGGAAGGGTGAAAAGCTCAAAGACAGCCCCTGGCGGCACAAACTGTAGCTACACCACTGATCCATAGGCCATGAAGAATGACCTTTGAAGGGCTTCCTAGAAAACTATAATATTCTTTTCCTAAGATTAGAATATTCCCTACCATTAAATGCCCTACTTTTACCATAAAACCCACATACTACAAGTCACCAAAAGCAAAATCTTAAGGTTCATCATCTTCCCCCTTCCCAGTGAACATACATCATTGCTACACATTTAAAATAAAATGGTTACCATTTACTACAGTGTTTGGGTGTCTGGGGCCATACTTTGGTTGTCTGTTCTTCAGTTTGTGTTTGAAAGATGATATCCCACAATTCCAGTGGAGTGAGTGGGGTTACATAATTATGTATGTAAATGTTATGTTAATCAGCGTACAGATTTGTAACTATTTTTCATGGGCCTTTGTCTAGATTTTTGATGTTTCCAGGTTGAGAGGTATGTCTGAGTTGCAAGCCCTTATGGCTCGTCCACCTTTTTTGGTATTTCATGAGGACAGGGTGTCCTTGTGTACTAATCCTTCTTTCATGCCCAAGGTGGTTAATGAGTTGTCACTTAGTCTATTAATTTGCCTGCTTTTTTTCCCCTCTCCGCAGTCTGACAGTGAAAGAGTGCTGCATACCTTTAGATGTGCATAGACAGCTCAGATTTTATTTGCATAAAACTAAAGTTATCAGAAAATCTGACCAGTTATTTGTTTCCTTTCATCCTAGGTCTTTAGGCTTGGCTGTTTCCAAGCAAACTATTTCCACTTAGATTTCAAAGGCTATTTCCTTGTGTTACACTTTTCATGACGAGAGCCTTCCTTCTTCTGTAAAGGCTCATTCCACTAGAGCTGTGGCTTCTTCTGATGCTTTTTTCAAAGGCTTAGACACTAATTCTATTCTTGAAGCTGCATCTGGACTTCTGTGCATATCTTTACCAAGCATTACCAGTTGGATGGTATCTCCAGGGCTAGAGCTGGTTTTGCTGCTTCCATTCTTCATGGCTTCTTGGAGGGCTCTACTGCTTCCTCCTCCCAAGTTTCTTCTTGAGCTTTGGCACTCTCCCATTTGTAAGGAATACTGCAAAAGTGAATGTAATGACATAGTACAGTTGAGTAAAATCTTACCATAACGGTGGATGTCTTTTCCTTCACCACTGCAGTATTCACTCCCTTCCTCCATACCCCTGGTCTTTTTTTCCTTCCTGGATCTGCAGGTTCTCCTTGATTTTCCTTGGACTGCTGTTCCTACTGTAGCAATCAGTTCCAAGGATGGTACACCTGAACGTCACCTTTAAGCCCTATCCCACGCAAGGAGTGTGCAGATGACGTTCAGCATGCCTTAAAGCAATGGTAGACTTTGGTAAACTGTCCGGATGGTGGGCTTCAGGGCAAGGAATCCCATTTGTAAGGAATACTGCAGCAGTGAAGGCAAGGACATCTACCGTTATGGTAAGATTTTACACAACTGCACTTTTCCTTGTAGAAGTGTATTTAATCTTTATTTGTGTTTGTTTTCAGACTGTCTGAGGCCAACTATCCCACAGTTATTTTCATAATGACATTCAATAACAGTCAGTCATGGATACTGCATCAACAAAGGAAGCAAAAGAAAACTGAGTGCTACAGTTGTCTTCTAATTTAACCCAGTCTTATTATCTTCTGCAAGAGAAACTGGAATGATACACAAAACCACATGGTTAATCTAATCGCAGTGTTGGGTACTAAACAGTGGCAACTGACTTCTCTGAGAGTATAAGCAGCTAACACTGTGCGACAAACAAGTGGTGTAATACTGCAGTATTAATACTAGACTAGCTAGTAGTACAGTGCATATTGGGAAATGTAGTCCTCTCCACTAACGAGACTTGCAGCTACTGCAGAAACAAGACTACAAGTAAGAAAATGTCTTGCACTTGGCTGTAATCTCTCTCAGACAAATCTTATAGGCTGCGTAAGGCATAATGACCTTGTCTTAACTTAGTGTGGGGCCCCTTGTGGGAGCAGGGCTCTAGTGGGACAAATAGATACAATTGTCCTAAAGCCAGCTTTGCATACAATCTCGAAAGTGCTGCAGCTAGGCTCCACACAGCTCCTTACATCATTATATTTACCACTTCCTATCTGTACTCTCTCTCAAGCAGCTATGAACTTTGATTTACACTGCATCACTGCCTCAAGTCATATATTGGAAGGTCTTACCACCCTATGTGTAAAGTAATATTTCCTCAAATCCATCTACAGCCTATGACACTTTCTCCCTTGCTCAGTTCTCTTTTTCAGCATCACTAATTCAGTTGCATCTAAGACAGTATCACCTTTTTCCTCATCTTCCTACCAATTCTAAAGTGAAGATTCTCCCCATAACTTAGCCCATTCTGTTTCCATTACTATTTTTATAACGCTGAATTTTTCATTTTACTCTGCATGACCTCTAAAATCATACATAAGTTCATCAGATGCACTCTTACCAGAGTCCTGCATTAGGGAATAATGATGTAAACAGTTCTGGAATTTATTGCTTGGACTATGCCTTCCAAACATCTTTACATATCACAGCATGACTCAGCTTAGGCATGGGTATCTTATTTTGCTGATATTTTCCTTTGGTTCTCCAATCAACTCCATAACTTTGCACTTTTATACATTAAATCTTAATCTTTAATCTGTCTTCCACTATGCATGACACTACAAATCTCTGTAAAGAACAGTGGCCCCCTTCCCAAGAATCAAAAGTGTTCTTATCATCAGCATGTAAGCTGATCTTTTTTCTCATTAGGTAATAAAATATTTGTCACAAATGAATCTGACAATGACTATTCCTAAAACCAAACCATATAGTATTTCACTGCTTACTGCCTTTTCTACTCATAGTTGCACCTCTGTCAACCTCCCCATGCTAGTGATAAGACAGCCAGTTATTAATCTTTTCAACCTTAACATACCTTTTTATTGTTTTTACCAATCACTGTACTTCACAGTTTTTCAGTCAAAGCAGCAGTGCTACATTAACATGTAACCTGCACCTACAAGGTTGCTTATGGTCCAATTTTCTGCTCTCTCCTGGGATCAGAGACTGGAATAGGTTGCCACTGACTGACCATGTGTTTGAAAAAATTGCCTATTCATTGACACACTTTCCTGCCACGTTGGAATGGGAGTTATACTAATAACTAGCTCAGGATCTGGATAGAGAATTAGCAGTAGGCCTCTACTGACTTTCAGAGGTAAATATTCCATATACTGCCCAAAGACGGGGTGGAAGAGCTCTTAACTTTTTTCTGGACACGTACTAAATTAAGCTGTCATTTAATAAACTTGGATCTGTTAAAAATATGCTCGTTCACAGAAAGAAAGCAGGATTCCTAGTGCCAGATGATATCAGCCCCCAAAGGGGACAAATGCATAATGTGGAGCACAGCACATCCATCTTACACTTAAGATCTGTGACTACGATCTGTACGTAAATGCTTTACCCAGTATCCAAACGTGTTTGATTCTCAGCATGGGTTCCAATCAAGATATGATGTAACTATTATGTTAACAGGACTGATGAAAAAGGAATGTATGTGGCAGCTTTTTTTCTTATCCTCTAATATTCCTACCCTGTTTGCTGACACTCATCTTCCTACTACAGGAAGTGTCAGGTGCCAAAGATGTCCACCACGATTTTCCTTTTATAGGAATATAATGTAGTATAACATGAGATATGCTGAACACATTAAGCATGCGGAGAATTCCACATTTTTATGCAACTGTGTGAGAGAAGTGTGTATTAGACTGCAAAATATCTTCGCTACATTAAAAAATTAAGCTAGCCAACAGTGGTCTAACCCTTGATCCTTTTAAGTGTATATATAATCAGCAGGGGGTGTGGTCAGTGCAAAGGGGGAGGTTTGTCCCTCTGCAAAAACATTTGTTGTCGGTGTTTCAGCATTCACCTATATGGCACTTCAGTGTTATGACTTTTCAATGATATTGGGTTGTGGGACACATCTTTTCTAGATATTTGCAATCATCTGTAACTATGACACATCAAGCTGCTAAGTAAATTAGCACCAGTGAAATTTAGGTATATTGCAGCATATTTTACCACAGTTCCAATGAATATATGACACTATATGAACTTTAAAAGGTTACTATGTATTGTAAAGGAACTTTACCAAACATAGGCTCAAATGAATAAATCCCCACAGATTGCTGTTGAAGCTGTTTCATGGGTGAAGTTGTAATATATATTTTAAAATCTATGTACAGAAAGGAAACCTTGTGTCATATTACGAGTAGTTTTATGATACCAGACTCTGTTCTGAGGAATACTGTGGTATATTGTGAGAACTGTTAGGGCTGTTAACCTAGGCATAAAGAAGCACATATTTTGAAGAACATTATTTGTGAAGATTTCAGACCAACTATGTGTAATGCCACAAACCATCAAAATGTGATTTAGTACAGAGTGTGATCTCTGACATTTAAACAGGAGCACTGCTGGAGAAGGTAATCAGTCTGACCTTGAGTATAAACAACGTTGCGTCCTTACTGCAGAGTGGGGGTTCAATCATTTATCTGTTTTATTTGCTTTTGTGGTCCAGTGAGGTACAGCTGTGTCATATAGCCACTGTCAGTAGAGCCCATGGGGGGGGGGGGGGACTCCAGCAAAGACATAATACACTTACAAAGTAAAGAAATATATATGGTATGGCACAAATTGCATTATGCAATAAGAATGCAGTCTAATGAAATATGACAGATTCATTCAGAGTTAACACCTATTATAGACATAAATCAAACTAAAAGTCAAATAGTGTCTAATATATTAAGAAATTATCTGGAAATAGCCGATTCAAAAATAGAAGTCATAATGTGAAACGTTTTTATTTAGAAACAGTAGAGGATAACCATAATGCATAAAAGTGATTAACCATAGTAATTTTTCAAAGTACCACCTGCATGGTTAAAAGAATAATTAAGAAGATGGCATATTTTGTGGATAAACTGCTCATAGACAGTGGGCACAGTAAAGTGTATGGCTGTGGGCTTACAATGTAAAAAAGCAGTACTTACAGAAAATGTGCACATATTTTTCAACATAGTAGATGGATAGTAAAGGAGAACTCACAGAGAGGCCACTCAATACAAATGATTTTAACAAAAATAATTAAAAGCTCTTCTACAATGTAGAGATGAGGTTGGCAATACAGAATGAAATCAGTTCAACCAATTCTAAAGAAAGATTCATCAATCTATACGGTCTACCAAAAAATGAGCATAAGGAAATCTATGATTTGTATTGATGGAGGCATGATATTTGGCTAAAAACTATTGAATTTCTAGCACAGTAGTTGCTAGCATATTGGCTGCTGTTTCTGTGTCTTGTGAGGTGAGGACTGGTGTCCGATCAGTTTGGGTCAGAATGATTTGTAGATTTTTAAAGCTTTTAGTAGTTTTGGGTCTAATGGCTGTTTTACTGACAATTTGTTTTGATGTAATGTTGTGGATTTCAAAGGTTATTAGGCAGTGATCACACAGAGAAGATGTCAAAGATTGTTTTTGCATTGAGTTAGGATCAGCTCCTCTCTTGGGACTGCTGTTATGGCATGCAGTGTATATGGAACTTTCTAGAACCTCATGCTTAGTTTACATTGACATACCTAGCCAGTATTATACATCACTGTATATTACTGAATATTTTGTAGCTCCTAAATGTCTCTTGTGAATTTTTGTCAATACTTTTTCCTTAGACAATTCGGCATATGTATATAGCTAGTTTCAATTTTAACTCAAAAGTAGGGTTAGATTTTTTTTTACTTAACACTACCTTTTATTTCAGGGTATGGTTGAAACATTCCAAACACTGGTCCTGACTTTTGTTATGTTAACAGTAACAGAAAAGTAACATTTAAAATTTCAGAACAATCACTTGTTTGTTATTTTTTTTTATTCTGGCACCCCCCCTCGCTGAGAATAATTTTTGAAAATGTTAGCCTCATTTATGCCACATTTATTTTAATGCACAAGTCCATGCATATTTGGCCAAGACATCAATAACTATTAAAATAAAACAAAATCCATTACTGCCTTTTGAAAGGCTTGACAGATCAAGTTGGATCAGCCTGCCACTGAGAACTGGTATTGCTTACAGCCATTGTGTATCTAACAAAACACTTCCTAAAGTGCTTGTGTGTGAGCATCTCAATTTGACTGTTTTAATATCTGTATCAGAATCATTTAACCTCTGTACACCTCTAAAAACTGTTAGGCATTTGGGGATCTCTATCATTTTTTTCAGAAAATTCCCCATCAAGAATACTAATGCCTGATATATGTTCAAACTACAGAACTCACTGATTGCTGTCTTATATTAGGAACTATACTTCTCACTTTGTCTTCAAAAATCACATCATCTATGCTTAAACAAACTGCTATTGCTGAAACTGTATACTCCCTCTGAATATCTCACCCAACAACATAGCATACTGACTCTTTCACATTGAAAACTCTTTGCCTAGCTCTACGTTACCACTGCAGAATATGTGGATAACCTCATTATTAATCATTCTTATAACATTTGCCTCATTTAACCCTGCAACAATTCTAATACATTTCCTAATCCTTTCCCTGAATATCACACCTGTTTAGCTTATCTTTTATGCATAGATACCACAACACCGACACATTTTGCCATACAGCCTCAAACTTAATATTTGTTCTGCTGCTTCTATTGCAGTTTATCCACACTTCAAATCTGTTTTTAAAACTATCTGCTTTTAAAAAAGTAAACTGCTCCTTATTTAAAGTATTACTACAGGGCAGATGAGCATACACACGTTAGTTTTTTGGGCTGTAGTAACATACTTTGGCCACCAGGCGGTAACACAATGCCAGCAGTCTACCACATTCCTTGCTGTTTTAACTAATAGTACCAATAGCTTTTAGTTTAATGTTGTTTTAACTCTCAATAGTTCCAGTATATGTAGGTTTAATGTTGCCAGCCACCTTCTAGAGTGTTATTTAACCCCTAGTACATCTGTTCCCTTTGTCTCCTGCTTTTAAACTTATATCTGCAACATTTCCATCTCTGGCTTGCTCTCATTCCCTCTTCACCTCTAATTTTCACAGTTGCTTCCTTTCTGATTGTTATTTTCAGTGCTGTTTCACACTGCTGACCTGACCTTGTCAGTACTGGTCCAACCAGCTAGGCCACTGTGATATCCATCTCCAGTCTCTATTCCAACCCCACCCCCAGTTTCTTTCACTTTCGTTTCTTTCCAAACCCTCCCCCAGACTCTTTAACTTTGCTTTCCAACTCCTCTCCAGACTCTTTAACTTTGCCTTCCTTCCTTTGGCACCGTCTTTTACCTCTCTGAACCACTCTAATCCTTTCCCTATACCACTGCTAGAATATCCCTTACCCCTTGCATACTGTGATATCCATCTCCAGTCTCTATTCCAACCCTCCCCCAGTTTCTTTCACTTTCTTTTCTTTCCAACCCCTCCCTCAGACTCTTTAACTTCGCCTTCCTTTCTGTGATGCCATCTTTTACCTCTCTGAACCACTCTAATCCTTTCCCTATACCACTGCTAGACTATCCCTTACCCCTTGCATACTTTCATCTGAACTTACCTTACACTCTACTGATTGTTATTCACTTTTGGCCTTGATTCTTCCTTTCCTTGGCTCTACCTACTTCATTCGCCCTACAGGCTCACTCCACTCCCCTACCCTATCCCAAAATTCCACCCAACCCCAATACTCTTGCACTTATGCTTAGCTAGCTGCTCCCACCACTTCCACATTCCAATCCAAACTACTTAGCTAGCCACTCCCACCACTTCCATCATCTAATCCACATTAACCATCATACCCCCCAAATCTCCCACAGTTCACCCATTATAGTAAGCCTACCTTTCAGAGTTTACTGCCAAACACAACTTATCCTGATAAACTACTAAACAATTAACCTAAACCATAATCTCTTACTCAAACTAACTTCACAACTTAACTCACACCCTACTTCTACTCTAATAACCAACATCTTGACCCTCAAATCTCTATCCCTACTTACCCAAATAATATTAATTACCTTAACTTACCTAAATTATATATCACCCAACATACTAATGCAAACCACTCCCCCCATTTCACACCACTACCCCATCCTCTACAAGGTACATATCTACTGTTACTCAAATATCTCCCATTCTCTACCCCCTCAACACTAGCATGCTCTTCCCCTATAGACTCCTACCTAACTCTAAAAACACTGTTCCCAACTACACTAGTCTAATATCCACAAAACTCTCTATCTGTATACTATACCCAAAACAAACCAAACATCTCATTCATCAACTTATCTCTATCCTTCTGTCTGGGGACATCCACCCAAACCCAGGGCCCCTCTACCACACTGCATCCAACCCCCAAGCAACAGGCAAAGCCTTCCACTTTTCAGCTCTAAATGTTCAGAGTCTATGTAACAAAATTCCAAATCTTCATGCCTGGCTTCTACATAACCATCCCGATATTCTCTCCATCTCAGAAACCTGGCTTAATCCCTACATACAAGATTCTGAAAAAACTCCTCCCCAACTACCGCATATTAAGGAATGATGGAACACAAAAAAGGGAGGTGGTGTAGCACTCCTTTACTTGGCATCCCTCTTAGTCACCCCCTATACCAAACCCTTTCCCAAATTTGGCAAGGCAGAAACAATACCAGCCCTACTCCACCTAAACAAGTATAAACTCATATTTGCTCTCTCCCTCTATATTCCCCCTGGCAACAATATCTCATCCCTTGAAGATATTCTCTCCTGTGTCTCTACCAACATTACTCATGAAACCATAATCCTGGGGGACATGACCATAAACTGGGCCACAATGCAATCTCCCACTAACTCATTCAATATTAACTTATATAGCTTTACACAACTAATCAATTCCACTACCAGGCCTTCCAAGAACTCCATCACTGGAACTACAATAGACTGGATTCTAGTTTCCCATCCTCACTATATCTCTGATAGTGGTATTCTCCCAGACCCACTAGCTGACCACTTCCCCACTTTTGCCCGTGTCCCCTCTTCCATACAACTAACTCAAACCTATATTTCCACTCATTGCCTAAAGAACTTCAATTATGAAACCTTCTCAAATGCACTAGAAAGCACAAACTGGAACCCATTAAAGACTCTTCCCCTAGATAATGCTGTATCCTGCTTTAACTCTACTTTCACAAACCTGCTCAGCTCCTTTGCCCCTCTAAAAACAAAATGTATAAAAAGTAACCCTGTACCCTGGTTAACCAAAAACACCTTAGCTACTATGCGACTCTGTGACAAAGCCTAGACATGTTACCATAAAATTAAAACCACTATCGCCCTAAACAAATATAAAATACTATGAAATAAAGTCAAAAAACTTATTACCTTAGACCGCAAAGCCCATTTCTCCACTCTCCAAACCAACCACACCACCAATCCCAAACTATTTTGGAAAGGAATCTCATCTCTCCTCAACCCGGGAAAAAAATAAAACCCTTGCCCCAACCCAGATGCCTCTGACATGGACTTGGCCACCCAATTTAACTCTTTCTTCATAGAGTCAATAAGCAAGCTAACATTATCCTTCACCAACACCTCTACAACCCCTCCTCAGCGTGCTCCCATCCCTTCCTCCCCTAGCATCCCTTGCCCCAACCTACACCTTTCTCTATCATCCCATGTCTATATCCACCATAAAAAAACTTCTCCTAAAATTAAAACCTGGTTCCAATGCCCCTGATGAAATTCCCTCCTACTTCCTAAAAGTAGCCACAGAAGCCATTTCTCTCCTTATCAGCATACTAATTCATCGGTCTTTCTCAGAAAGCCATGTCCCCCAGCTCTGGAAGAAGGCCTTTATTATTCCTCTCCAAAAAGGTGGCAATAATAATGACATCCCAAACTTTCACCCTATCGCCATCCTATCCCCTATTTCTGAGCTACTTGAAAAGTGTGTACACCAACAACTCTTACCCTACCTCATCAATAATCAGCTTCTTACTCCCACACAACATGGCTTTAGACCAGATCATAGTACCTCCACTGCCCTCCTCTCCTTCCTAGAAACAATCAACAAAGGCCGCGACTCTGGCCACTTTGTATCCACTCTTTTCCTCAAACATTCTAAGGCATTTGACACTATTTTCCACAACCTCCTTTTTACCAAACTCTCTAAACTTAACCTATCCCCTTCCTCTACCCAGTGGTTCTCAAGCTATCTCACAAACAGGTAACAAGCAGTTAAATGGAGAAAAGCTACTTCACCCTTCCTTAATACATCCACAGGCATCCCCCATGGGTCCATTCTAGGCCCCCTACTATTCAACATATTCATAAATGATTTCTTCCAAGCCATTCCTAACTCCAGTCTCATCCAATATGCCAGTGATTCTATTATAATCTGTTCCTCCCCTTCACAACTCTTAACAATCTAACACAAGCCGCCTTCTCTTCCACTGAACAGTGGATGCTCGGCAACCATCTAGCCCTTAATGCAACCAAAACAAAACTTATGTTATTCAATGCATCCAAAACCTCTTCCCTAGGCAAACAATCCTTCATAATTACCAGCAATAATAATGCCCCCTAGAACTAGTCTTTGACACAAAATTACTAGGAATTATCATTTACAATCATCTAAAATTTTATAAGCATCTACAAGCAAATATAAAAAAACCATAAAAAATTAGGTATGCTTTACTGCCGCAGCCACTTTATCTCTCCCACCACCAGGATTACATTAGCTAATACATACCTCATCCCATCCCTTTTATATGGTGCATCTATCCTAGCCAGCCTACAATCTTCCCTCAAAACAAAACTCTCATCTTGTTATAACAAAATATCCAAATTTGCAGCAGATCATAGAGCCTCTTCTCACCACTGTAATTCCCTTCACCAACTAAGTTGGCTGGAATTACCAAACGTCCTCACATATACCCAGCTCATCCAAGCACACAAACTCATTCATAACCCGTCTCTCTGTCCCTCCCTAGCAAATACCTTTGAAATGCATAAACCGGATAGACTCCTAAGATCCAATTCCCAAAACTTAATTAAATTGCATAAACCAATACATCCTGCTGGGAATCAATTGATGTCCTTCTCGTTTGCATGCCTCTGGAACTCTCTCCCTTCTCCCATCCGCACCACCAGCAGTCTCTCCTTGTTTAAAACCTCACTACACTCACACCTTACTTCACAATGGACATGCTCTTGCTCTCATCCAACCTAATTCTACCACACTTTCTTCCTAACTTTCCAAAATGTGTTGCCTGTCACTACCACCTAAAGTTTTACATCCCTAAAAAAATTACCTCATTGTAATTCCCTAAAAAAAAAAAAACTACTACTTACTGACTTAACCTAATGTAATTTTTCTAATAAAAATCTTTTTTATTTCTGTATTATGTAACATCTATTTGAATTGTGCAATATGGGTTTGTACTATACAAAATATGTGTTTAACATAGGTTCATAGGTTGATACTAGGCTATCTGCCCTAGGGCATTTATAAGCCTAGCCAGAGTGTGTTTGGCTTTCACCACCCTTTTAGATTAGTTGACTGTGTCTCTGTATAGTAGGTTACAGAAGGTAGCCCTTTTAAGGTTAGTTTACTGTACCTCTGTCAAGCAGGGACACAGAAGAGATCCCAGGGGTAAACTTACGATCTCCCACCCACTCATCAAGATTTCTCTTGAAGAGGGTCAGTGAAGGGCTCTGCCTAACATGGATTGGGATTTTGTTCCAGAGTGAGGGGAGCCTCTGGGATATGAATCTGTCCCTCCAGCATGTCCTATTTATTTCTGTGCTGAGGTTCAAGTCCCTGGAGCGTGTAGCTCTAAGGGATTTGGATTTCCTGAGGTGAAGCATGTCCATTAATTCTGGGTTGGACATGGCTTTATACGTCAGACACAGATCGCCTCTGAGTAGGCGGTACACAACTGAGTAGAGCTGGAGTTTCTTTAGCCGAACTGCATAGGGCATCTGTTTGAGCCCCTTGATCCTCTTGGTGAGATACTTTTGGGGTCTTTCCAGTTGCTGCAGGTGTCGGATAAGGTACATCCCAAACGGGGCATTGTACTCAATTATGGGCCTGATAAGTGATGAGTAGAGGGGCACAATGACCTCTCTTGATCTAGATGTGAACCCTTTTGTGATAAGGTGGGCTATATAGAAGGTCTTTCTAACCACTTTGGCAACGTGATTGTCAAAGGAGAGATTGCTATCTACTTCGGTCCCCAAGTCCCTAATTACTTCTTCTGTACTTAATGGATTACCACCTATGTGGTAATTTGTGGGCACTTTGTTTTTCCCAAAGGGGATGACTATGCACTTTTTGGCATTTAGCTTTAGGCCATGGCTCTGGCACCAGTTATCCGTCTCTGTGAGACCCTTTTGGAGAATGCTTGTGTCAGCCAGAGAGTCGATTACGGCACCCAGTTTGCAGTCATCTGTGAACTTGGTCAGCCATAGTCCACCCGTGTTAGCCTGTACCTCGGAGAAATATATACCGAACAAGAGAGGTCCCAGGACTGAGCCTTGTGGGACACCACTTGTAACTGGTTTAGAGTCTGACATGGCACCTGCTATTCTGACCATGTGGGTTCTATCCCTGAGACAGTTTGCAACCCATCTTGTGACATAGGGGTTGATATTTAAGCTGATGAGCTTATTTATGATGCCCAAGTGGGGTATTGTGTCAAAGGCTTTTGCGAGGTCCAGGTAGGCTGTGTGGACTACCTTCCCTTCATCTATGGCTTTGGTAACTGTTTCAAAGAAGTCGACCAGGTTCAAGAGGCAAGATCTGCCCTTAACAAAGCCGAATTGGGTAGGATCCAGTGTCTGGAGGTTCCCAATGTCTTTGTTTATGATTTCCATGATGATACACTCCATAGCTTTGCAGACCAGGCTAGTCAGGCTTATAGGTCGATAGTTTCCGGGGTCTGTTGTGGCACCACCTTTGTGGAGTGGGACCACTGTTGCTGTATGCCATTCCTTGGGTACATATCCTGTAGTAAGGCTGAGATTGAGCAGTGACTTTATATGGGGGTTTAGTTCTTCTTGGAGCTCATGTAAGCCGCAGCCCGGGACACCGTCTGGTCCCATTGATGCTGTGTTTTTTGCTTTGGAGAGGGCAGCTCTCACCTGTGCATCTGTGATCTCAGGAAGGCTACACTCTGTTGGGATAGACATTTGCTCTTTTGGGGGGGAAGGGGGGAGAAGTTTGCACTGAACCTTTCTGCCAGGATGTTGGCAATGTCTGTGAGTTCAGTGTATTTTTTGCCATTTTTCACTAACTCAGAGCATATCTGGGAGTTGCCTCCCAGGTTTCTGACATAACTAAAGAAGGCCTTGTGATTATCTTTAGTGTCTTGTGTAATTTTTCTTTCGAAGCTGGCCTTAGATGATTTTATGAGGGATCATAGTTTCTTGCTAGTACTGATCAGTGATGCCTTCCCTTTTTGGGATTTTGCTCTGTCATGTAGTAGCTTTCTCCTTCTGTTGTATAGCTTATTTATGGCCGGGGTCCACCAGACAGGTCTCCTGCCTTTGGAGGAATGAGTCTTGGTTTTATTTGGGATAGCATGCTCCATGCATTCCTGTAGGTGTCCATAGAATGCTTTTGTAAAGGATTCTGCATTTTAGGCCGTATTTGCCACTGGCCTGGGGGCTTTGAAGGATTCCACCTCAGTTTTGAGAAGTGTGAAGTTTGCTTTTGAGTTCTTCACCGTGGTTTCCTTGGCTAGGGGGTGGGGATGGAATATGGATGTCCAGTGAGATTTGTTTATGGTCTGATCTTACCAATGAGGGGTATACCACTGGTGTGGAACATAGAGACCCCATGTTGGTGATGACCAGATCCAATATGTTTTCCCCTCTTGTGGGAGTGGTGACCAGTTGTTCCATAGCATTTGAGTTTATAAATTCTAGTAACCATTGGGTGAGGGTGTTTGGGCTTGAGTAGTTTTCCCAATCGATGTTTGGATAGTTGAAGTCACCCAATATAATAGTGTTTGGAGAGACCTTCATATTCTCCAGTGTTCTCAGGAAAGCCGAGTCAGGTTCCTGTGTTTGGGAGGGTGGTCTGTAGCAGGCTACAAACTGAAAGGCAGTATTGCCCACTGTTAGTTGCACATGGATGGTCTCCGATGCTTCATGCAGTGCCACTAACCTGGAGGTGTGAGTATCCTTTTGTGGTTCGGTCCGAGTTTTGGGGCTGGAAAGCATGGTATGAAGTATAACCTGTTAGTGCTGGGGTGCTCTCGGGAGCCTTTAACCAGGTTTCTGTTACTGCACAGATATCGATATTCTCCATACTGAGGAGAGTCTCGAGTGCCTGCATCTTGAGGTTTAGACTTCTGGTGTTGAGCAACATTACCCTTAGTTTTTTTTTCTTTGTGCTGTCTATGGGGGTGGGTTTGTCTTTTTAGCCTTGCCTAAAAAAGGCACTATGGGGGAGGCAAGAGCCTTTGCCAGTATTCGAAAACCCAGGGGTGACAGGTGCAAGCCTTCCCTAGTGAAACATCATGGCTTATCGAGCATGTCATCCCAGGCTGATAGACACTGGATCCCCTTTGAATGATACCAATACTTTAGCCAATTGTTAAAATTGATCATTTTGTCTTTATACTGTGGCATCATTCTTGGTGAGGGTAAGATGCTACTCAAGGTCAGGGTCATACCGGCCTGGGCTACATGATCAAAAAGCTCCTGTACGTCTTTTTCATGTAGTCCAGGGAGGTACATCTCAGGTCATTCACACCAGCATGGACAATGACGGAGTCATTTTTGTATTTGTACATGTAATTGAAATGTATATTATAGATTTGTGCTCTTTCTGTACTATGCACTTGTATTTCTCTGAAGCTTTTCTCCCCAGGACTCCATTGAAAATGGGCTCCTAGTAGCCCAATGGACTATCCTGGAAAACAAACTGCAAATAAATAAATAAAGCTATTTACCTTCAAAATTTCAAAACTATACTAATCAAACAAAAATGGGCTCAAGTAAATTAAATTATAGTTAGAGGCAAAATAATAATCCCACTTCCACACCTGCACTCTAACCTCCAGAATATACACCAGTATACTACTTTTAAATCACTACAAATAAAACTGAAGAGTACTTTAACAAAATTCCTGATGATGCCCCCTAAGCTCTAACATCCTGCACCCCCTGGTTTTGCCAAACTGCACTAACTAAATTTAATTTATACATTTAAACCTATCTATAATCCTTTTCTTCTGCCACAAAACATTGCCTTAAAATTTGGAAAGATTTCATAATGAAACCTATTCTTAAAAAAGGGGGAAAAAAGCAAGTCCAACTACTCCACTGATTTTAGTGTTGATCTGATGAAGTATGAACTCCTCCAAACCGCCTTTCATTTACTTGGAATTAGCAGCAAAGCTTGACAATGGCTGTACAATGTCTTTCCAAACAAACATTCTTAGTGAAAACTAAACCCTTTCTTCTTTATAACATTCCTCCTCAAAAGAGTCCTTCAGCATTCAGTACTCCTGGTTTAATTTCTCCAAGTCTTTGGGGTTACAAATACCATGATGGGAATGGACCCATTCTTAAGTCAAAGTATGATTAAAGTTCATGAAATTAGTATTGTTTCAATCTTTGATGTTAGCCAGAACTGCTCTTCACCCGCAATGCACCCAGTATTAACGCCTTCTGCAATTCATATGGATTTATATGTATTAGTGCAACCAACAGAGAGAAACCAAACGCTGAAACACAAAAAGCAAGCAAGTCCGACTCCACAGAACACAAATTTCGTTAACGTATTTTAATAAGACCGTTTTCGCTCCCACAAAGTAAGAGCTTCATCAGACAATAAAAGAAAGCGCCATTCCATTTTTAAATCCTACAACCATGATGTCATATCCTTGACGACGGTAAAAAAATAAATTGTTTTCATTAAAAAGGTGATACCTTAGCAACATCACACATACATTCTCCTAAAGAAAATAAACAAGATAATTTTCAACATTTTTACGTAAAATCCTTAGTCGGGGAGAATTTATTTTCTACCCGACTAGTTTGAATCCTCCCCACTAAATATACACTAATATTACACACATTTTACTTTAATAATCCCAAAATTATGAAGTATACAAAGGTAACTCATATATAAAAAAAATGTATGGGATATATAAAAAAATATATATATATGTATATATGGTATTAATTTAAAATTACTAACAATTTTCACTAATGTTTCCATAACTGATGTTTCAACATTTCTCCAATAGAAGTTACGTATAATAAATTCAAAAAGCATACCAATGTAAGCATATGCCTTACCACATTTAAGACAGATTTTAAAACACAATTGATGGGTATTTTTACCCTTTTCCTACCATTTGCTAAGAAGGGAAACCACACTGAACCTTAAAAAACATTTTAAAGGGCCTCCCATAAAATTTTCCTGAGGTTGCCTATCCTATTTCCTAAGGTAACTTTTGTATTTTAAGCACACAGAAATGTTGCACATGTCATTAAGGCCAGGTGGGGAAAAGGCATTTAATAATAGCTGCCATTCCAATTCTTTTAATTCTAAGAGGAGTGGTTGCGGACCACCCCGAACCCCAACATTCACTACATCTATTCCCATGAATGAGAAACTGTGTCCAATATTCTCTAACACATGTTTTGAAAGAGCATTGTCAGTTTTTTTCTTTTTAATGGCATAATGCTGAAAATTTTAGATTCTTCAGCATATGAAAGGTCTTCCCTAAATGAGACCAATTGTCAGTATAATAGAATAAAAGGTTATTTTAGAGACCTCTTTATCGAAGGGAAGATCGATACTGACACGTTTAATTTTATTAACATCCCCTTCCCTAGGGTCCCAATTATGTTTGGGATTCCCAAAATACATAAAAACTTGGAGGATCCCCCCATGCGGGCCCTAGTGGATGGGAGATGTTGTATCACTCACCCAAGTGCTAAAGTTGTTGACCATCTCATAAACAAATACCTTAAAGCTCTCCCACAGATCTGTAAAGATTCGTGGTTCTTCTTAGAGTCTGTTGACAAAATTCCGTTTAGCCCTTCTTACAGCTTCTTAACCATCAATGTGGTGGATTTATATACGTCCATACCACACCTTGAAGCTGTAGAATGGGTGAAATTGATGTTAATAGACTTAGGGGCACCAAAAGAAGAAATCGAGGTTGTAACTACCCTCCTTGAAATTATTTTGTCATCTAATTTTTTCATTTTTAACAACCAACATTTCTTACAGAAAAAGGGCATTGCCATGGGTTCGCCATGTGGTGGGAGTGTGGCGAACCTTGTGGTTGCTTACTGGGAAAAGACCTGTTTATTTGAACACCAGTTGTTTAAAGAGTGTTCCAAATATTACACCCGGTTTTTGGATGATGCATTTGTTTTGATTGATGGGAACTCAGACACGGTTAATAACTTATTACAATACATGAATGAATCATGCAGTTTTTTAACATTTACTCACCATTATTCAACTAGTGAGATTGAATATTTAGATGTTAAATTGTCTAAGGATGTTGAAAATAACTGTTTCTGTTCTAAGATCTTCAGAAAAAACACCTATTGCAATGCGTTTCTCCATTTTACCAGTAATCACCCTTGGAAACAAAAGAAAGCTATTTTTAAAGGGCAACTAGTGAGGGCCACACGTATGTGTAGTACGTTGATAGATTTTGAAGAAGAATGTGTTAACCTAAAAAATATGTTTCAAAATAGGGGTTACCCGTTGGACCTCCTGGACAATCTCATTGAAGAAATCTCCTTTAAGAGGAATTCAGGGTTTTATAAACCATTATTACAAAATCTCTCACAGGGTACCCCTAAAATGACTTCTGAGTTAGATATTGAGTTAACTCCTAATGATGGTAACCAAATGGTAGAACAAAACAATATTAAACAAGGGCATTGTGGTTTGGCTCCACTTGACTTTAAAAGTAGGTTTATTTTGACCTACAACAAACATGCTCAGAGTATGTGTAGCATTGTTACGAAAAACTGGGGATTTATTTCAAATAATGCCCAATTTATTGAAACCTTAGGCATAGCCCCCTTGTTTGTGTTTAAAAGGGGTAAAAACCTAAAAGAAATGTTACAAACAGGG
Source organism: Protopterus annectens (assembly GCF_019279795.1). Lineage (NCBI taxonomy): Eukaryota > Metazoa > Chordata > Ceratodontiformes > Protopteridae > Protopterus > Protopterus annectens. The sequence continues at coordinate 1,343,593,897 of NC_056726.1, read as the reverse complement.
ATTCATGTCCTAATTTCTCTAGACAAACGGGAACCTTTGCTTGTGGTTTCTGTCATTGGTGTAGACTGTTGAAAACAGGAAACTCTTTTAAGATAAGAGATAAAAAATATCACATCAAACACAAGATTTTTTGTGATTCCAAATCAATAGTGTACATCGCTTTTTGCAATTGCTGTTCGGCTTTTATGTTGGTAAAACGGATCGGAGGTTCAGAGACCGTATTTACCAACATAATTATGCCATTAAAAAGAAAAAAACTGACAATGCTCTTTCAAAACATGTGCTAGAGAATATTGGACACAGTTTCTCATTCATGGGAATAGATGTAGTGAATGTTGGGGTTCGGGGTGGTCCGCAACCACTCCTCTTAGAATTAAAAGAATTGGAATGGCAGCTATTATTAAATGCCTTTTCCCCACCTGGCCTTAATGACATGTGCAACATTTCTGTGTGCTTAAAATACAAAAGTTACCTTAGGAAATAGGATAGGCAACCTCAGGAAAATTTTATGGGAGGCCCTTTAAAATGTTTTTTAAGGTTCAGTGTGGTTTCCCTTCTTAGCAAATGGTAGGAAAAGGGTAAAAATACCCATCAATTGTGTTTTAAAATCTGTCTTAAATGTGGTAAGGCATATGCTTACATTGGTATGCTTTTTGAATTTATTATACGTAACTTCTATTGGAGAAATGTTGAAACATCAGTTATGGAAACATTAGTGAAAATTGTTAGTAATTTTAAATTAATACCATATATACATATATATATTTTTTTTATATATCCCATACATTTTTTTATATATGAGTTACCTTTGTATACTTCATAATTTTGGGATTATTAAAGTAAAATGTGTGTAATATTAGTGTATATTTAGTGGGGAGGATTCAAACTAGTCGGGTAGAAAATAAATTCTCCCCGACTAAGGATTTTACGTAAAAATGTTGAAAATTATCTTGTTTATTTTCTTTAGGAGAATGTATGTGTGATGTTGCTAAGGTATCACCTTTTTAATGAAAACAATTTATTTTTTTACCGTCGTCAAGGATATGACATCATGGTTGTAGGATTTAAAAATGGAATGGCGCTTTCTTTTATTGTCTGATGAAGCTCTTACTTTGTGGGAGCGAAAACGGTCTTATTAAAATACGTTAACGAAATTTGTGTTCTGTGGAGTCGGACTTGCTTGCTTTTTGTGTTTCAGGATTTATATGTATTGGTAACATATCTAAGAACAATTGTAAATTTTTTTGTATAAGACCCATTGCTCTTATTACTATTGGGACTGTCTGGGTATCCATCTTCCACATTGCCCTCATTTCTGCCTGTAAATCCTGGTATTTTATGACTTTGTGTCTCTCTGTATGTAGGACACTGTAGTCGCTGGGTGTAGCAATTTCAATGATCAATGCTACTTTTATCTTCTTTTCATGGACTACTATATCTGGTTTTCTCACATCTATTTTTTGAACTGTTGATAATGGATGATCCCATGTGATATAACCATCATCATTTTCTGTAATGCTTTGTGGCTTTTGTTTCCAATGCTTCTCAGCTACTTCAGTGTTATAATGTTTGCACAATCCCCACCAATGCAACAGTCTTGCTACATTATTATGCCTTTCAGTATACAGTCCTTCTGCTGTTAGTGTATCACACCCAGCAACAAGTTGTCTTTCTCTCACATGTTCTCTCTCACATAATTGTCTTTTTTCCAACTCAGTTGGCAAAATGTGGAACAAACTACCCTCTGAAATCCTATCTTTGTCCTCTCTTCCACTTTTCAAAAGACAGCTGAAAATTCATTTCAATAAACACTGGCTTTGCTCCTGCACCAACCCAGATTAACTCTTTTTTTACCTCCCTATCCTTTCTTCTCCCAAAATTCCTACAACATCTGCTCCCTACAGCCTTGATAGCTCTCCCTTTATGACATTTATACAGTCTTATGTAATTCTCTTTGACAAAAAAAAAAAATACATTTTTCTTTTTTTAAGACATTTGTTTATTATACTTTGTATTTGCCATGACTATTTTATGTATTACATGTATTTACTTGCCCTGATTTAAAGCCTTAGTATTTGCATTGTCTATCTTTGTCTAACGTGTTTAATTTCTGGAGCTTTTCTCCCCGGGCCTCTACTAAAAATGGACATATATCCAGCTAGACTAGCCTGGTCAACAAATGTAAAATAAAAAATAAATAAATAAAAATGTTCAATGGGCTCTGTAAATCAACGTGTATGTAGTCCACTATCCTGGGCTGCTAATATTAACCTTTCATCTTTTGGTTTAAATGCACCTCTCCATAACCATTCCTGCATTCAGTCTTGATTCACATGAGGTTCTTCCAAGAGTTTTCTGTACTTGCAACTATATTTATGCATTTTCCACATTTATTGCCTTCTCATCTGATCCTTCACCTTATATTTTTTTTTCTTTTGTTCTTTGGCACATTCAGTTGCTGTATGATTTTTATCTACTTCTGGTTTGATATCCATTCCTGCTTGACACCAATATGCTAAGCAGGGAAGTCATCTTAGACTTATTCTCCTCATGTTTTAAAACTTTCAGTATGTATGGATCTTGTGAGTTCAGCATATATGTATGCAGTCCTACAATTGCGGATCTACACATGTAATCAATTTCCAGGAGGCCCATATCTCCTTCAGAATGGGAAACATATTATCTTGGTGTACACTGATTTTTATAAATCATTTGACAAGCAAGAAGCATTTTTCTTGTTTTCCTGTCCAACTAATCCAATACCTTTTGGGACCAGTCAATCACTCCAAAACTATAAGTTAGGACAGGAAGAGCAAATTGGTTTATAACCAAGACTTTGTTCCTAGATGTCAGAGCTGTTTTCAATATTAATTTTAGTCTTCTAATATATTCCTTACTACGTTTTATTCACATATGCTCATGTTTTATTGTTTATCTTTCATCTGTTCCCAAATATTTATATATTCCCTCTTGCTCAAGTTCTTTTATATGACATTCCGGTCCCAGATTGATATTTTCTTGGTACTGCAGCTTTCCTGCTTTAAAGGTTCCTTTTGCACATTTATTAAGACCAAATGACATTCTTATATCATCTGAGAAGGTTTTGACCACTTACAGTTGTGCTTTCAGTTCCTCATCGGATGAACTATATACTTTTAAATCATCCACAAAAAGAAGATGAGAAGTCTTTACACTTTGTTGTTTACAGGGAGCCAAATTGTAGTCATGACCTAATCTAAGCAGACAGCTTAATGGGTTAAAGGCAAGACAAAAGAACAGCGGTGACAGAGTCACCCTGGAATATCCACTTTGAATTTTTATCCCAGGAATAATAATTTGTCCTTTTTCATAGCTTAACTGCAAAGTGGTCTGCCACTGTTTCATGGTCACTGTAATATAGTCGATCAGTGTAGGGTGTATCTTGTACATTTGTAAGCACTCTTTTATCTATGAATGTGGGATGCTTTCAAATGCTTTTTTATAGTCTATCCATGCCATACTTAGAATCTTTCTCTTTTTACAGTTCTCCATTATGAATTTATTTAACAACAAATGATCATTTGTTCCATATGATTTTTTTGTTATCCTTTTGTTTTATTGCCATGACTGAGTTTTCTTCTAAATGACTATAAACTATACGGGCATCAGTTCCAGTATATTGATTATACATTGTCAGAAAGCAAGTTATTGGTCTACAGTTTTTAGGATAGCTTGCAGGTTCACATTTAAGGAGGAGTATTGTTTTTCCTGTTGTTAACCAAGTTGGCATCTGTTCAGGGTGCACATATAAATAGTTCTTACTCATGGCTAAATCTTCATGCAAAGATGTTAATACTTTTAGTCAGAAGTTAGGTACTGGATTGGGCCCTGGGATTTTCCCATCAAGGAGCTTTTCTTAATTTTGTTTCATTTTCTCTGGCCATTACTTCAGCCCATTTCATATCCTGTACATTTGAACTTCTAATTCTTTCTTTTACTTCTATACATACAGCACATTTGTTATGTTCCATAGGATCTTTATAGATATTTCTCCAAAATGTTCTATTTCTTCTTTTTTGGGGAGTGTTTCAATTCTATTTGCCAATTTTCTATAAAACCTTTTGGATCATCAATAAATTGCTTATTTTGCATTTTTCCTTTATATTTATCTACATATCTTCTAAGTTTTTCTGCCTGTGCTGATATCGTTAGTATAATATTTGCAATACTGTACGATAGATCCTGATCTGTTCTGATATTGCACATTGCTTTTATTACCGCTATCTTTCTGAGTACTTTTGTTGATCTGTTCCCTCTTCTGTACTCTTCTAACAGTGACACTTCTTGTCTTAATTGCATTATAGTTTTCTCTATTCGATACTTCTGTGATGCCTGTGCCCTGGCCCAGCAATCAAGGAGCCTCAATCCTCACCACTAACACCAGAGAGGGTGTCTCATATATGAGGAAAGGATAACAAATACGCACAGTAAAGTGCAATTTCCCTTAAGAGCACACAGAGATCACAGTCAGTCCAGGGCTGGTTGCTCCCTTGCTCCCCAGGTCCCCAATAAGACTCCCCACTGGCACAGCTATAGGGTCCAGATCTCAGCCTAGCTGGGCAAGCTAAAATTTCCACCCTCTCTGTCCAACCAGTGCTTCATGTCCCTGCCCAAGTAGCTGACCCACATATTTTGAGATAAGTTTATACAACCACACAGACACACCTGGGGAAGGCTGGCAAAGGTTATCCAGCTGTGCCCCTTTTACCAAGACTATACGGTAGTAATTACTGCCACCACCCAGCTAATATTATCAGCTACCCAAAGGCCCTTAAAAGGGTGTCCAATTATAAATGTGCAATATTATTATCCAATTGGTAAGTGTGACTAAACAGTCTTAAGGCTTATTAGAGTGACCTGGTACAGGATCCTTATATACATGCAATTTACTCTTAGAGCTTAACGTATCTCTACACAAAACAGCCAAACAGTCTTAAGGCTTATTAGAGTGACCTGGTACAGGATCCTTATATACATGCAATTTACTCTTAGAGCTTAACGTATCTCTACACAAAACAGCCACAGTTAAAAGGTTTTAAAATATTTAATAATAAATAATTAAAACCACAAAACAATACTTTCTACTATACAGTGCTAGTCAAAAGTCTAGAGATCACACGGAAATACTTAAAAGAAATCAGTAGTACAGTTCTGACATAACAGAAAAACACTTAATCAAATCTTTTCTAATTCCTAGCTACTTCTAGGAGAAAACACAGTTCTAACATACTACTTACATAAAGAGAGCATAAGGCAGTGTTGAGTTGGATGTCCAGACAAAAAAATGCTTAATGCCTTCTGATTCTCTCTGTTTAAATTGCTATTGCAGTTCTGATAAACATTACATCATCTCTTTTACACCATTCTGGAGTTCCCAGGCTGACAGAAACTGCATTTACATTCTTTTATGCTTAGAGCAACAAAGGACATTCTACATGTAAATTCTAGTAATTATTCCTTAAGTTAAAACAATAGGCAGGATGCTTACTCCAGACTCATCCACTCCAAATTCTTACTTCAAAGGAACAGACATAAAGTAATTTTAATTTCAAAGGACCAACAAGAAATGCTTGACTTAGCTTTTTTACAGCAGAGGACAATGTTGCCACATTGTTTTAAGTTCAACATTTCACAGTATTTAAAAATGATAGAATTATCTGCACAATTCTATCTGGCTAGGCTGGCAGCCATCACCCATCTCTACCAGTCTTCACAACCCCCCCCCCCCCGGAGAACTCAAGCTAGTTCTTCAAGTGACCCTTGAGAAACGTCATTTGAGAAGGTCAGGTCTATCTGAGTATGCCTACCCCATTCCCTATCTTGAGATCCCATCTGCATTGGCATTGCAACTCCCACTGTGGTGCTGCACTGACATATCATATGCTTGCAACCCTAGGATCCATCTTAGCAACTTGGCATTTTGCTGGCTGGATCTGTTTAACCATGTTAGGGGATTGTGATCTGTCATAACAGTGAATTTTCTTCCATACAGATAAGGCTGATGTTTTTGCAGTGCCCACACTATGGCTAGACATTCCTTCTCTATAGTTGCATAGCATTCCTCCCCGGGTTGGAGCCTATGACTGAGATAAACCACTGTGTTCTCTTCCCCCTCTGCAGAAATCTGTCTAAGTACAGCCCCACCCCATGGTTTGAAGCATCCACCTACAGAACAAATACTTTGCTGTAATCTGGACTGGATAACACAGGGGATCCTCCCAAAGCTTCATTAAGCTTCTGGAATGCCTGCTCACATGCTGGGGTCCACACTACCTTATCTGGCCTATTTTTCCTTGTCAGGTCTGTGAGGGGAGCAGCTATGGTACTATAACTGGGGATGAACTCTCTGTACTACCCTGCTGTCCGTAAAAATGCCCTCACCTGTTTTTTATTAACAGGTGCAGGCCATGCCTGAATAGCTTCTACTTTGGCAGGTTCTGGCATTATCTTACCACTCCCCACTCTATGTCCTAGGTAGGAGACCTTCGCCATACCCACCTAACATTTGCTCGGCTTAATGGTCAACCCTTCCCTCTGTAGTCTACCCAGCACCTCCCTGGCATGCTGAAGGTGCTCTGACCAGGAATGGCTGTTGATGGCAACATCATCTAGGTAAGCATGGGCAAGCCCTCTGGCTCCTGCTAAGATACAATCTACCAGCCTCTGGAAAGTCTCTGGGGCATTCTTCATCCCAAAGGGCATCTTTGTGAACTCAAACAAGCCAAACGGAGTCACAAAGGCTGACTTCTATCTAGCATTGGGAGTCAAGGGCACCTGCCAGTAACCCTTGGTAACATCAATGGTTGTAAGATACTTAGCCCCACCCAGCTGCTCTAAGGCCTCATCTGTCCTAGGCATGGGGTAAACATCTGACCCTGTGTGACTATTTAATTTCCTGTAGTCCACACAGAACCTGGTGCTGCCATCCTTCTTTGGCACCAACACCACTGGGGAGGCCCAGGGACTGTTGGACTCTTGAATCACTCCTAATTCCAGCATCTCCTGTACCTCCTCCCTCAGAGTCTGTCTGACTCTCTCAGGCACCCTTTAAGGGGCCTGCCTAATAGGCCTTTGGGGTCCTGTATCCACCTGCTACTGCACAAGGTAGGTGCACCCTGGTTTCCCAGTGAACATGTCCCCAGATTCCTGCAACACTGCTTGGATTTCTCAAACCTGGGTAGGAGATATCTGCTGGGACATTGCTACCCCTTCCACTGAGGTGTCAGCTCAAGCCTCACTGAAGAGATCAGTCCCCAGATCTCCCTCAAACTCCTCCTGCAATCCACTGCAAATGCTCAGCCCAGGGGCCTCCCTATCATGGTAAGGTTTTATCATGTTAACATGGTACAGTCTGTGCCCCTGACATCTGCCTAGCAGTTCCACCATGTAGTTAACATCACTTACCTTTCTTACCACCTTGTAGGGTCTCTCCCAAGCTGCTTGCAGTTTGTTGTGTCTGACAGGAATGAGAACCATTACCTGCTGCCCCACAGCATACGCTCTAGCTCGAGCATTCTTTTCATACCACACCTTTTTCTGTCGTTGGGCTTCTGCCAGGTTCTCCTGGGCCAAGCCCATGAGTTCCCTGAGCCTTGTCTTGAGATTTAGGACATATGCCACAACAGACTCCTTGTAAGACTTGCACTCACCATCCCATTCATCTCGAATTAAATCTAGAGGTCCCCTCACCCTATGCCCATACAGCAACTCAAAGGGTGAAAAACCTGTGGATTCCTGGGGAACCTCTCTGTAGGCAAACAACAGATGGGGCAAATATTTGTCCCACTCCCTCTTGAACTGATCTACAAATGCCCGTAGCATGGACTTGATTGTAGAGTTTAACCTCTCAACAAGACCATTAGTCTGGTGCTGGTAGGGGGTGAGCTTCATATGCTTCACCCCACAGGACTTACACAGACAATCCAGCAGGTCTGACATTAAATTGGCACCTCTGTCAGTCAGTATTTCTTTTGGAAAACCAACCCTTCTGAAACTCTCTAATAAAGCATTTGCCACCTTCTCTGCCACTGCCTCAGGGTATCGTGTAGCACAATCCACTACCACTAGGATATACTTGTTTCCTGTGGAACGTGGGGTACTCAGAGGACCCACAATATCCATAGCTACCCTCTGAAATGGCTCCTCAATCACAGGCAAAGGCATCAAAGGAGCTCTCACCATGTCTCCTGCCTTGCCTACCTATTGGCACTGCTCACAGGTCCTGCAGTACCCTGTTACATCTCTGAAAATTCCAGGCCAATAGACGTTCTGCATAATATGCCTCTTTGTACATTTTATGTTCATATGACCTGCAAAGGGAAAATCATGGGCTATGGCTAGAAGCGCCAGACAGTAGGCTCTAGGCACTACCAACTGCTGTACTCTCTCACCTTCTAGTCCTCCCTCAGGAGTCCACTCTCTGTATAGTAACCTTTTGTTCCAGTATACAGATTCCCCCTTTCCTTGAGAATCAGGTGCCTCCCTAGCTACCTGCCTCAGGCCTTGTAATACAGGGTCTGTGAGCTAAGCCTGTCTCAACTCTCTCCTTGTAACCCTTCCCAGCTCCTCTTCCACAGGATGTCTGGCATCCTCTTACAGTGTTGCCTCACTGTCAGCCTGGGTACTACTACTCACCTCTACCTTTGCAGTCACTCTGTCCAAGAGGCCATCAGTACGCCGAAGCAGCTGTGGCTCACCTTTAGGCTCACTGCTACAGAGTAGCTCCCTCCCTGAAATAACCAACTCACTAGTCCTGGTTGCAAGTATGCAGTCTGTCTGGGTCTCCTCCAGGCTACCAGACCCACATGCTTGTCTCCTAGCCTGACTGCGTGTAACTGCATAAGTACATGGTACTGCCTCATCCAAATCCTTCCCTCTAAGGACATCTGCAGGATGGTAGTTTAGTACCCCTGTTGTCTCAAGACAACCTATTGGCATTTTGTCTTTCCCACTTACTGGCTCCCTCACCTTTGGTTCCCCACCTTGCCTCCATGGACACCTGTATACCACATGGCCCCACTGGTTGCATTCAAAACATTTGACCCTAGCTCCTGGTTGTGTACCTGGACTAGTGGCTTTCCCTGCTACTGGCAGATTCTGTTGGGGCAGCCTGTGCTGCCCACCATGGGTTCTTTTAGACCCATGAGCAGTACTGGGGGTCCCCTTCCTGTGCAGGGCTGCCCTGCTTGCCAGGTATAGGTCTCTCTCCTTCCCCAACTCATCTGAAGTAGCACATTGTCTATCAGCTAACCAGATCCTCATGTCCTCAAGCAAAGTGCTAAGGGCTTGTTCCCTCACCAAAAGGTCTGCCAGCCCTTAAAAAGTGGTGACCTGACATCCACTCACCCATCTATGGAAATAAGTACTCAATTCAGCAACATATTCACACACTCTTTCATCTGCCTTGTGTCTATGCTCACAAACTGTTTCCTATACATTGCAAGTGTTAGCTTAAACAGTTCTAAAAGACATTTCTTTACAGTAGTATAATCAAAACATGCAACATCAGACATTTTAGACAGAACAGTTACAGATTTACCATGGAGTATGGGTGTCAAGAACCGCACCCAGAGCCCTTGGTCAACTTCATACTGTTTACATACCCTCTCAAACATATGAATGAAACTATCAAAATTATCCCCCTCTTTAAACTGCGGAACAAATTTACTGACCTTTTTTGCTTCTGAGGTCCAGTTACTTCCTTCCCTATTACCTCCATGAGTGTGGCGAAGAGTCAGCATCTCCTTCTAATGCTGCCTCTGCTTTTCTTGTTCCTCAGCTTCCAGATGTAACAGTTTGTCATTCTCCATAGCCTGCAAACGTTGCAGTCTCTCATTTGCTTCTAATTCCACACACCTGGCCTCCAACTCAAGTCTCTTTAGCTCCAGCTGGATTTTTAAGTTCACTGCAGAAAGGTTGAGCTGTCCATTCTCCGAGGGAATTATATCTCCACTGCCAGTCTGATTGTCCTCCTGGATGCTGTTTTCTGATGCAGCTGTAACCAAGGCTGCAATCAGATCTGCCTTAGTCAGGTTTCCATACACCAGTCCCCTAGCCTGGCGCATCTCCACCAGCTGGCTCCCTGTCAGCTTTCCATACTCCTCAGCTGACATGTTGCCTGCTCACCCTGACTAACTAAGCTAACAAAAGAAATAAAACAATTCTGATCTGAACTCTGAGTAGTCACTGCATGGCTGTTTTAGAGTACAAAAACACCTTCAAAGCTCACTGTACACAAGCTACAGGATTCACTCTACCCACACCACTACAAGCCAATTAGTATTTGCCAACTAATTAATATGTGGTGTGGATATCCCACTGCTGCCAAACACAAATGTGATGGATATCACAACCACTGTCAAACAATTAATACATGAGGATATCCCAACCACTGCCACCAATTAATATGTGACGCCCGTGCCCTGGCCCAGCAATCAAGGAGCCTCAATCCTCACCACTAACACCAGAGAGGGCATCTCATATATGAGGAAAGGATAACAAATACACACAGTAAAGTGCAATTTCCCTTAAGAGCACACAGAGATCACAGTCAGTCCAAGGGCTGGTCACTCTCTTGCTCCCCATATCCCCAGTAAAACTCCCCACTGGCACAGCTATAGGGTCCAGATCTCAGCCTAGCTGGGCAAGCTAAAATCTCCAGCACCGTCTCTGTCCAACCAGTGCTTCATGTCCCTGCCCAAGTAGTTGACACATACACACACTTTGAGATAAGTTTATACAACCACACAGACACTCCTGGGGAAGGCTGGCACAGGTTCTCCAGCTGTGCCCCTTTTACCCATACTATATGGTAGTAATTACTGCCACCACCCAGCTAATATTATCAACTACCCAAAGGCCCTTAAAAGGGTGTCCAATTATTACTGTGCAATATTATTATCCAATTGGTAAGTGTGACTAAACAGTCTTAAGGCTTATTAGAGTGACCTGGTACAGGATCCTTATATACATGCAAATGCAATGCACTCTTAGAGCTTAACTTATCTCTACACAAAATAGCCACAGTTAAAAGGTTTTAAAATATTTAATAATAAATAATTAAAACCACAAGACAATACATTCTACTATACAGTGCTAGTCAAAAACTCAGAGATCACATAGAATTACTTAAAATAAATCAGTAACACAGTTTTGACATAACAGAAAAACACTTAGTCTAATCTTTTCTAATTCCTAGCTACTTCTAGGAGAAAACACAGTTCTAACATACTACTTACATAAAGAGTGCATGGATGTCCAGACAAAAAATGCTTAATGCCTTCTGATTCTCTCTGTTTAAATTGCTGTTACAGTTCTGATAAACATTACACCATCTCTTTTACACTTTCCTGGAGTTCCCAAGCTGATAGAAACTGCATTTACATTCTTTTACACTTAGAGCAACAAAGGACATTCCACGTGTAATTTCTAATAATTATTCCTTAAGTTAAAACAATAGGCAGGATGCTTACTCCAGACTCATCGACTCCAAATTCTAACTTCAAAGGAGCAGACATAAAGTATTTTTAATTTCAAAGGACCAACAAGAAATACTTGACTTAGCTTTTTTTACAGCAGAGGGTAATGTTGCCACATTGTTTTAAGTTCAACATTTCACAGTATTTACAAACGATAGAATTAGCTGCACAGTTCTACCTGGCTAGGCTAGCAGCCTTCACCCATCTCTACCAGTCTTCACAACTTCCAAGGTGGCATTTGATTTCTCCCCTTCCTTTCTCTTACTGCCTTGTATTTTTTTTGTGGTAAGACTTTATCTGTAATTAATTTAACTGCACAGTAATAAATCCAACTTACTTATGTTATATTGCATGAATTTCTATGAACAGTCCTGATTACTGTGTTCATTTGTTTTATCAAACTTCTAATATTTTGGGTCTTATTCACCTTCTGTAGTTTCTTTCATTGATCTTAATATGTCTATCCATCTCTATTAAATCAAGCAACTCTTCTTTTAGATCATTTTCTTCTTAACTGAGAACAGATTCTTTGTTCTCTATTTCCTATAGGCATTCTACAGAAAGTTTTAGAGCATCTTCCTGTGCCATATTCTCTTCAGTTCCATCCTGTGTCATCCATTGCTCTTTCATATGGGAACTCACTGGCCTATCACTCCACAACACTGACTGTGTCAGAGTTGTCACCATTTCCTGTTTCTGCTCTTGCTGTGCAACTCCAACTGAACTTTTATACTAGTTTCCCACTGAAGGCTCCAAAGTATCTTCATATGGCAAATGATAAGATGTTTCCCACTCCACTGGTTTCTGCTTAATTTGGGGATTCATCATTTTATCCTGCCGTGGTGTTATCAGAGTTACATACATACATACATACTTACAAATATTTCAATCACGGGCATTAATTCCCTTCTAAATTGCCAATATATCAAAACACCTGTTCCCATAATAAGTGCCCAGGCTGTTCTTACAAATACCTAAACTAGTACTTGCTTGAATGTAATTTGGTAGTCTGTTCCATGCATCGGCTACTCTGTCAGATAAAAAAATAGTACACTTCTCATTCCTATAGAATCTTCTCCATAGGTTGTCTGATGATTCTCTAGCACTTTTTGATAACCCCAAACATTCCCAGAGGTAGTTGTCTCTAAATGCCCTATATATCTGAATAAGATCTCCTCTTAGATATCTATAAGAGACACTGTACAAGTTCAGATATTTTAGTCGTTCATAATAACTTAAATTTTCACATCCATGGATGCCCTTGGTATATTTCTGCTGCACTCATTCCATTTTACTCATGTCTGCTTTCTTACAGGGTTTCCATATTGTTATTCCATACTCAAGTTTTGGTCTAATGTAACTAACAAACAATGACTTCATCATTTTTGATTTCCTAGACTTTATAAATCTTTTTATACAACCTATATTTCTGTAACTATCATTAACCAATTGGTTGATATGATTAGAAAAATTCATAGCTGATCTAACCATATACCCAGGTCCTTAAATGAGTCTACAGTTTCAATCACTGTGTGCTGTATTAAATATTCACCTTTTAGTTTATGTCTACCAAATCTCATATGCTTAGTTTTTGATGCATTTCTCAGCATATTATTCTCCTGCGCCCAAATGTTCAATTTAGTCAAGTTATTTTGCAGACGTGCTTTATCTGTAACACATATAATCAGTTTACCCAGTTTCAGCTTGCCTGCATATATACTGTAGAATACCCAAGATGAAAAAGTTTGGTCTGAAAGATACAATCTAAACAAGTAAGCTCCTAGGACGGAGCCCTGTGGGACACCCTGATTGTAACCAAGAATTTCACTTGTCCAGTTGCTGTATGATACTTACCATGTCCTATTTGTAAGCCATGCAGCTGTCTGTCTTATTAAGAGTACATTGATACAGTCTTGTTCTAATTTATTGATCTGTGTTGTGTATGACCCTGTCAAATGTTGAAGTTAAATCTATATAAATTATATCACAGCACAAATTTTCACTCATAGCTGTTATATTGTTATAGATCATATTACAGGTGGTAATAGATCTATTTTCAACATATTCATGCTGATATATGATTTTAAGTCCCAACCTATCCAATTCTGACAATGACTTATCCGATATTACCTTCTCCATTATTTTCCACAACATGAAAGTAGACTTAAGGATCTGTATGACTCTGGGTTTGTCCTACTCCCCTTTCCCTTAAAGACAGGTTTAATAAGCACGTCTCCAATTTTGAGGAATCTCTCCATATTTATATGACCTAGTGAATAATGGATATAATGGTACCGTAAGTTCTTGCTGAAGTGTTCTCAGGTGATTGTTACTAATTCCATCTCCTCCCTGTGCTTTGTTTGCTCCAGTTTGTGGACTTCTTTTTCAATATAATCTAATTTGATTACAATTTATCATCCCTTTTGTAGAGCCAAACTGTTTTGTATAAGATTTTGTAAATATATCTATAATATGTTGTGTTTGAGAATAAATTTTAGAATCTGCACACAGCTTATCAATTTGTGTGTCTTTAATCCTTCCACATCTTATATATCTATAAAAAGGTTTCCTATTATGCTCAATATCTTTATACAAATTTTCTTCATCTTGTCTCACATTATGCTTAATCTGTTTGTTCAGCTTGTTTATTTCAGTTTACAAAGTTGTAGTTCAGCCTCTTTTCTATTTCTTATATTTGTTGTCTCTCACTTTAATCAGGTATCTTGTTGTTATGGAAATATATCCCCCTGATGTTGCATGCCTCATGCAATCATCATCAGTAAGTCTAGATTTACTTCTAACAATGGTAAGCAAATCATCCAACTTTGGACATGAGAAACACAGACCACCAGTGTTATCAGCTGTTACCTTTAAAAACACAAAAATGGATGGTGAAGCAATGAACCCAAAGGAAACCAGTTTATTTAGCGCTTTTGTCTACTCAATTCACAGGACTTCTTCAGAATAAAATACCACATCCCTCTACAAACTTATATACATACAAAACAGCCTTAATAAAAGCCCAGTTCATTAAAGCAGCAGTCCATTTCCCTATTCAAATATATACACACATATACAACTATACTATAAAAACTCTATAATAATGCTTTTATAAAAACATGATTAATAAAAATAAGTTCAAATATACATAGCAGCCTTTAATTTTAATACACTAGAAATGGAAATATTTTCATTTATACTGGAAAAGCAGATGGCTCTAGTTTTTAATTCCCATATTCTAGGAAGTTCTCCACCGGACCTCCTCTCTGGCCCAAGTCTGCCCTATCAATAACACAAAATCTGAACCTATGTCCAGTATTCTGCACCAGATGTTTATATAAAGCATTTCTTTCATCTTTCTTTGTAATATCATAGTTGTGTTGGTAAACTCTTTTCCGCAAATTTAACTTAGTTTTACCTATATAGAATGCGGGACAACATGAACACTGGGCTAAATATACTGCCATTTTGCTCCCACAATAAGACCTACAATGAAGTTTAATTGTCCCATATCCTTCCACTATCACTTATCAACATTCAGGGATATAGGGACACTGTGAACAGTGGCCACACTTCACCATTTTACCAGGCCCTTCCACTCTCAAAGGCCTCACAAGTAGTGTCTTAAAACACACATCCTTCTTATAACCAACAATGGTTTTTCATCAACATATTTCACATATTCCAGATTCATCTCCAAAATTTTCCAATTAGATTCAACTATTACCCTAAACTCATAAAAAATTAATGTTAAATGTAATAACTATAGACCTGTTAAATGTCATGTATTGATCTTGTATATTGCTTAAGGCTGCTGAAGTACTGCAACCTGTGCCTAAAAGAGGGACAAAATGTCCTACTTCTCTTTTCACCTTCACCCATTAAAGAGGCTCTCAATAAAAAGCTGCCCGAGCAACAGGGACCTCCAAAGCAGAAACGCAAGCAATCTCCACCCCCCCAACACAACCCAAATGACACATAGCCCACAAAATCAGTGTGCAACTCAACCACAGCCCATAAGGCATAACGACATACCCAACACTCTAGTCATAGGTGTTTCTATAGTCAGGCACACTGATGTTCCACTCACCAGGCTAAACAAGGAGAAAGTTACTATCAGCTGCCTGTCGGGTGCCAGGATCCACCTCATAATGCACGCACTCAGGTCACTCCACAACAAGTACAAATATAACTCTGTCATTGCCCATGTTGGTGTGAATGACCCGAGACGTACCTCCCTGGACTACATGAAAAGAGCATGGAGGAGCTGTCCGATCTTGTAGCAGGCAGATATGACCCAAGCTCTGAGTAGCATCCAGCCATCACCCAGAATGATACCACTGTACAAGGACAAAATGATTGACTTCTGGTGTCATTCTAAGAGGATCCAGTATCTGTCTGCCTTGGATAACATGATCGACAGGCCACGATGCTTTGCCAGGGATGGCCTGCACCTGTCACCCTTGGGATTCTGGATACTGGCTATGGCTCTTGCCACCCCTATAGTGCCTTTTTTAGGCAAGGTTCAAATGACAAATTCACCACCATAACAGGTACAAGCAAGCAAAATCTGAGGGTAATGCTACTCAATGCTAGAAGTCTAAATCTCAAAATGCACTCAATCGAGGCACTCCTTAAAATGGAGAACATCGACATCTGTGCAGTGACAGAGAGCTGATTCAAGGCTCCAGAGAGCACCCCTGCATTACCAGGCTATAATTCATACCACACCTTTCGGCCACCTAACCTGGCCTGAAACACTAAAGGCAGATGCGTGTCCATATTTATTAAGGATATCCACACTTCCAGGCTAGCTGCTCAACATAATGCATTGGAGATTATCCAAGTGCAACTAACTCTGGGCAAGACTGCAATCCTAATTGTAGTTTGCTACAGATCCCCCACCATGCCCCAGGATTCCCATTCCTCATTTCTTGATACACTGGAAAATATTAAGGTACAACCTAACACCCTAATAATGGGCGAGTTCAACTACCCCACCATTAACTGGGAAAACTACTCATGTACCACCTGTTTTGCTCAACGTTTTCTGTCGGACATGCTCCACTTAAAAAAATCCCAATCCCTCCGAGCTACACACTCTAGGGACCTAATCCTTGTCACAACAATAAACAGAACATGCTGGAGGGATAGATTCCTGTCCCAGAGACTTCCCATACTCTGGAACAAACTACCTATCTCTATCAAACAAAGCTCCTCATTAGCACTCTTCAAGAAAAATCTTGATGATTGGATGGGAGATAGGAATTCACCCCAGGGATCACTTCTGTGACTCTGCTCGACAGGGGCACAGGGAAATAATTTTCTTGGGTGCGAAAGCCAGGGTACCTTTTTGGCTAGGATTATATAGGTCCTAGGGCCAATAGCCTAGTACCTACCTGTGAACCTATGTTTAATAAAAAATTCTCAGGATATCCTCTCACTTTAAACATATTAAACAATTTATCATACTCTTTATTGAATTCCTCTTCCCCAGTAATCATCCTAGCTAACCTCATACATTGTCCTTTCACTAAGGCTTTCTTCTGGTGGCTAGGATGCAAGCTATCAAAATGGAGAAAAGTATTTGAATAGGTCAGTTTACAATAAATTGTAGATTCAAAACAATTCTTTGACTTGTTATCTTGAATAGTAAGGTCTAGGAAATTTACTGAATGACCTTGTACATCCATAGTAAACTTAAGAAAATCTGTAGTGGTCTATAAATAGTCATAAAATTCATTTAACCTCTGCTCACTTTCCTTCCAAAAGAATATCATATCATCAAGGAATTGACCATACAGGAATCTTTAAACACAGAATTAACTATGCAGTTTAGTTCCCAAAATGAAAATACTGCATTTGCAAACATGGGGGAACAAACTGCCCCTAGCTACTCCTTTCTTTTGTCTGAACAATTGGTTTTCAAATACTAAACAGGTATTCTCTAATACCATTGTCATAAAGTTTCTCATTTTCTCAGCTTTATTCTTGTCAACACCTGCATGAAAGACTAAATAGTCATTAAACCAGTCCATCCGTATATCGTGTGGGATAACAGAATATAAATCCTGTATATCCATAGTAACTAATATCAAATTATCACATAACAAATTGTCAGGTATTTTACTCAAAAAAATCCCACAAGTCCCTCAAAATGCAGGGGTTAATAATAAAAATATTTTTCAAGCCAATGTCCAAAAACTTAGCGAAAAAGAATGTCTTAGATCTACTATAGGGCACATTGATGGATCAGGGAGACTTTTATGAAACCTAGGGATACCAAAAATGGTGAGGATTATAGGGTTATGGACCATGACATAATCAAAGATCTCCTTGGTAATCTCACTATTGAGCAACATATCTTTTAAATAAAGGTCGATGTTCCTATATGCTATATTCAGCTGATTAATAGAAATTTCTTCATAAGCATCTGTATAAAGCAAACTCAGCATTTTATTAATGTAATCATTCAAGTCCATAACCACTAAACCCCCACCCTTATCCAGTTTCATAATCCTAATTTGTTTATTGTTCACAATTTCATGTAACAAAAGCTTTTCTTCTACACTAATATTTCAACAACAGGCACACTTGCAGGAGAATTCAAAAAACTCTTGAAATCATTCTCACATTGTTTTTCAAAAATTAAAACAATGGGATGCATTGGCAGGTTAAATACACTTGGTGTTTTTATATTTGAACCAAGTGCGTCCCCCACATTATCTTTAAAATAAAAAGCACAGTTCAATTTCCTGTTACCTTTAAATATGCAAAGCATTTATTAGATTGTACAAGATATTTGTGCATTAGCAAATCAATAATTGCATACTCAATTAAGGAATCAATATTCATATTCAAACAAATAAAATATTGTAAAAGAAAAGAATAATCAAAATCAGTAACCACAGAATTCAAAGAACTTTAATCAACTTCTATGACAAAAATCACACAAGTAACATACAATGAAATACCAAAGCAAATACAGTAAAGTTGTTCTGACCATACACATTCTGCAAGCCAAACAAAAGCTGTAATTCACTCACCATCGCTCTCAGTCACACTTCTTTTTAACAGTAAAATCAATAAATCACAAACCAAGGTAGGATTGTTTAGATATGCTCTGCATTTTCCTCTCTGCAGTCTCTGTGAATTTATAGCTGTCTAGGCCCCTTGGGATGGCTAGAGCTTGCCTATCTAAAACATATTCCTTTCTAACGGCTAACAGTGAAATTAAAGGTAAAACAAAATATGAATCAAAGTAAATCTTGTTAACAAGCTATCCCTTCCTACCTACAAACAGTGATAAATAAAATATAAATTCAAATAAAACTTCTCTTACCAGTCAACTCCTGAGTAAATCACAAACCAAGGTAGAACATGTAAATATGCTTTGGATTTCCTCTCTGCAGTCTGTGTGAATTTATAGTTGTCTAGGCCCCTTGAGATGGCTAGAGCTTGCCTGTCTAAAACCTATCCCTTTCTAACAACCAACAATGAAATTAAAGGTAAAACAACAAAATATGAATCAAAATAAATCTTGTTAACAAGCTATCCCTTCCTACCTACAAACAGTGAAAAACTGACAAATAAAATATAAATTCAAATAAAACTTCTTTTACCAGTCAACTCCACAGTAAATCACAAACCAAGGCAGGATTGTTTAGATGTGCTAAAATGTTAGATTTTCGATACTAATCCTTCACTTCACAGGTAATGCATAACCTTAGTTTCTTTCTTTAATGTCCCCATTACTAATCCTCTGTTCTACTTTGTCTCTTTTTTTTTCTTACTTTCTGTATTGTAAAATATTCCATAATTGGATGCCTTTGCCTGTATTTCTCTTCAAGTGAAGTTTGGCACAGACGAATTTGTCACGGGACTGAATAATGTGTGATGGGGGTTGCTGGGTGGTAGCTGTGCTAGGTTATTTGGGTGGCTGAGAAGGGTTAGGAAAGGGTTAAGTGAGCTGGGATTTGAAGGGAAGTGAGGTAGTGTTAGGGGTGTGGCTTGAAGGGTTTTTGAAAGGAAATCCAGAGTGAATAAGCACATTTTGGTGTGGTCTTGTTGCTGAGGCAGGATTATGTCCCAGACGACCTGAGGTTGTGAGTAAGGCAGGCCTTGTGTAGTTATAAGCAGTGAGGTGAGTACAGCTTGGTTGGGTTTTTAAGGATTCTTTTTTTTTTCCTTATAAAGGATATATAAGAAGGTTAAATGTAGTGTTAGGTCTGTTTCTGGTTGGGGCTTGCTTTCCAGTTAATTGTGGCCGTGGTGGCATCAGCTTTTGGGCGAAAGGGGTATTTTAAGTGGCTTGTTAGGTTATTAGGAAGGTTTTTGTGTATTTATTAGCTTTCCCTGGGGGACTAGTGCTGGACCGTCCTTAGGAAGAGTTTTGGTTTAAGTATTAACTTTCCCTGGTGGGCTAGTGCGGTTTATTCTTTAATTAGTAACTTTGTTTGTGTAATATTATGTTCCCTGGTGGTCTAGTGCTGCTCCATTAAGTTTCTTGCTACTGTTTCACTTTCCCTGGTGGTCTAGTGCTGCGCCGTTTATAAGTTTGCACCATTTTTAAGTTTTTGTAATATTATTTTTCACAGTGTTCTAGTGCTGCGCTGTTAAGTTTATTTCCCTGGTGGTCTAGTGCTACGCCGTTAAGTTTCTTGTTGCTATTTAGCTTTCCCTGGTGATCTAGTGCTGAGCAGGTTTTGTGGTAATTCGCAGGCTGGTTTCTCACCGTTACCGGCCGGATGTGCGTGCGCAATGGCGCCGGTGCGGTGCTCTCTGGATATTAAAAAAAAAGAAAGAGAAATAAGTAAGGGGATGGCTGCTTATCAATTTGCTTTTCAAGCAGTTAGCCCCCTAGCCTTTCATCCCTGGTGTCTAGTGTTGGCGTGCAGTGGTAAATAACATGGCCGTGTTGTTCTGTGGTGGTCTAGTGTGTTTATGCGGTGTTTGAGTGGGGATAGAGTAAGAGGGTTGTATGGATGTTTTGCTCATTCCCCAGTGGTCTAGTACTGGCGTAAGGTGCTTGTGTGGGATGGCTGTTTGGTCATTTGTTTCGTGGTGGTCTAGTGGTTTTGATGTGTGGTATGGCTATTTGGTTTCTTCCCTGGTGATCTAGTGTATGGTGCTTGTGTGGGATGGTTGTTCGGTTGGTTTGCTTCCCTGGTGATCTTGTGGTTTGTTGTGTGGGATGGCTGTTTGATTTTCTCCCTGGTGATGTAGTGTGGTTCTGTGGTGGTGGGTGGTGATGGTGGAGTCCAGTTCTTGTTCCTTGTATGGTTTCCTGGTGGTCTAGTGCTGAGGGGGCAGAGCAGAGATGCTCTGCTTTCCCAGGCTTGTCGAGCTGTGCGGCTTTCCACGCATGCACAGTAGTACGGGCAATCCTTGATTGCCGGTTTTCTGTGTATATATATATATATATATATATATATATATATATATATATATATATATGTTAAAATAAAAAAATAAATAAATATAGAAGAGAGAGAACTTAGACAATTCAGCTTGCTGCTGATGCATGCTTAGACAGGAGAGGTATGTGTAGTGATTTAGATAGGATTAACATTAAGACAAAGGCATGATGATGAGGCAAGTTTTTTTTTTTTCCTCTAGGATTTCAGAGGGACCTAGGGTGATGGTGACTACAGTGTGTATGGCTGGAGTGTGAATGGGTTTGTGGCAGAATAGGTAGTTATTGAGATTAACTTTATTTTGCCAAGTTTTTATTGTCATTAACTTCTTTGTTTCTTTCTAGGTGATTATGGCGGAGGCTTTAAGACAGAGATGGGCCTGTATTGTAGCACAGGCTGAATATTTGTCCAATATCATTCCTGCTGAGGTACCAACAACTAGTACGCAGGTTGTGACCATGCATACGAAGTGGCAGATGACTACTACCTGGGCATCCAGGGTGAAGAAAGCCAAGCAGACAGCATCGACAGAGAAGGCTACAGAGGTGATGACACCGCCTGTATCAGCAGCAGGAGGGGTGAGGAGACCTGAGCAGGTGCGGGGGTGAGGTAGAGGGCAGTGAGGTTGTCCATAGGGGGCTACTGGGTAGCAGTTTGCAGGATTTAGCCGAGCGTGGAGGGGTTTTTGAGGATACCCTGTCCCTGTTAGATCAGGAGTTAGGGCCGGATGTCCATGAGGTAAGGCCTGATTTTGGTTTACAGCCAGAGGACTGGTTGACATCATAGTCCCTGCAACAGGAAGGGGCTCCCATTTTATTGACCCTGCACATATCTCTGTCAGTAAAGGAGAAGATTTGGAAAGGGGAGATCATCGATATTTTTGAATTGATTGATGCAGTTGGGGTTCAGCAGTTGACAGAAGCGGAGACGGCTAATGGGAAGGACCTCTTGGCTGTGATAGGTCACAAAAGGGTAGAGAGGTTTCAGGATAAGACATGGGATAATTGGGTCCTAGGTTTAATTTATTATATGGTGGTGAGTTTGGAAAGGGACACTTTGCTGACTCTTCCTCTTTTGACTTAATTTTTAACTATTAGGGAAGCGCAGAGGTTGAAGCCCAGTTATGGTATGACCAAAAATTTCGCAAGCATAAAGCAGTAGATAAATCTATGCATTGGGAGGTCAGACATCTGGACATTTGGCTGTCCACCATGATGGATACCACTGGAGGGGGTAGCAGATTATCTCAGCCATCTGAGAGAGTTGCAAGTATATGTTGGGCTTTTAATGCCGGTAGGTATTCCTGGGTGGGTTGTAGATTTGCTCATATTTGCTCAAAGTGTATGGGCGCACATGCATTTACACAATGTGGGGGGTGGGGGTCAGGCACCACATTTTGGGGGTATAAGAAGTTGGAATAGTTCCCATTCAGCTTTGCTAGGCAGGCGTGGTCAGGAAAATTTTCGGGGCCAAAGGGGGAGGTCCTTTTGGGGAGGTAGAGGGAGTTTTGGGGAACCATTCCCCTATTAAGGTGAATGTATTGAAGGACTTATTGATGCATTATCCACTGACGATGGTAGCAGGGGAGTTAATAGAAAGTTTTTCCAAAGGGTTTTCAATTAAGTCTGCATTGGTGGGGAGAAATTTCAGGTCTGTCAAGGGCAGAGAGGTGATTTTGCAAGAGTTGATTGACAAAGAGTGTCAGGCTGGGAGGGTGTTATATACTTTTTGTTACTCTCCTTTCCCTAACTTTAACGTGTCACCTTTAGGTTTGGTTCCAAAGAAAAAGCAGGGTAAATTTCGCTTAATTCATCATTTATCTTACCCTGCGGGTGAGTCAGTGAATGATTTCATTCCCAGTGAAGAGGCTAGAGTAACATATTCATCTTTGGATGATGCAGTTCAGGTCATTAGGAGTTTCAAGGACCCTTGGTTAGTTAAAGTAGATATTGAGTCAGCTTTTCCTTTGCTACCTGTGAGGGAGGATGATTGTCCGTTATTAGGCATGGGGGTAGGGGACAACTTTTATTATGACACTGCCATGCTTATGGGATGTGCGGTGGCATGTGCTACTTTTGAAAAGTTTAGCTCAGTGTTGCACTGGATATGACAGCACAGGGTGGAGGATCAGCAAGCCGTACACTATTTAGATTATTTTTTATTGGTGGGGGAAGGTAGGCAAGGGGCGCAGGTTGCTATGCAATAGTTTGTGGGGATGTGTGAGGCCTTGGGGGTACCTTTGGCTAAGCATAAGTTGGAAGGCCCAGTGAGGGCCTTGGTATTTTTGGAGTTGATGGTAAATGTAGAGCACGGTTTGTTTTGTTTGCCTCTAGGTAAGATGGTTAGGCTGCGGGACAAGATAATTTGGGTGAAGTCTAGGCCTAAGGTTCGAGTGAATGATGTTATGGAATTGTTGGGTTTGTTGAACTTTGTGTGCAGGGCGGTGCATCCTTGGCAGACATTTTGTTGGTCTGTGGCATTTTTGTTGAAAGGACATAGGAGTAAGTACCACAGAGAATGGTTCAGTAAGTTGGCATGAGAGGATTTAGATTTGTGGATGGAATTTTTACAACAGTTTAATGGGATTTCATTTTGGCAGTTGGATTGGGTTACACATTTAGAACTGCAGTTGTTTACTGATGCAGCTGTGGGGTCAGGGATGGGTGCTTACTTTGCGGGTCAGTGGTTTGCTGTTTCATGGCTGGAGCATTGGTCAGAGAAGTTGAAACGGGATGTTGCCTTTTTGGAGTTGATGCCAATCTGGGTGGCTTCGGTGGTATGGCAGGATCGTTTGAAGGGGCAGAGGGTGGTATTCCATTCAGATAATTCTGTGGTGGTGAGAGTGCTACAGATAAAAATGGCTAAAGCACCGCACTTGTTATTTATTCTTAGGAAATTGGTGTTGCATAGTTTGTTGATTAACTTTTCTTTTACAGGGTTGCATGTACCGGGGGTTTTGAATGAGATAGCTGATAGTTTGTCTCGTTTCAGTTCTGCAGGTTCCATCAGGTGGCTCCAGAAGTGGCTTTGCATCTGTCAGTTGTCCCACCCAGCATTTGGCAGATTGGGCAATAGTGATTGGCAGGTTGGTGCAACAGTCATAGATGGCATCCACAAGACGAGCCTACGGTAGGGCATTCCTTGAATTTGACAAATATTTGCATCAGTTATCTGATGAGGACTGTGTGTGGTCTGAGAATTTACTATTATGTTATCTAGCCATGTTGACGGGGCAGGGAAGGGCAGTGTGAACGGTGAGGGTGGCCTTAGCAGCCATTGCTGCGTATACTCGGTTGGTTGGATTAGAGGATTTCACTAGGTCATGGGTGGTGAATAGAGTGTTAAAAGGGTGGGCTAGAGTTGAAGGGAGCAGCATGAATAGGAGATGGCCAGTTATGAAAAGTATTTTAAGAATGTTGTTAAAGGGTTTGGGTAACGTGTGTGGTTGTTTGGATGAGTATGTGTTGTGGTGTACAGTTAGTGTTTGGATGTATTGTGGTGCATTTCGTGCATCGGAGTTATTGGGTTCATTTGTATGGGAGGATGTATTGATATTACCTGTGGCGGTGCATATTAGATTATGGTCTTTGAAGACAGATCAGGAGGGGCTTGAGCCACCCATTGTTTTGTTGGAGGTGGAGGTAGCTTGGAGATGTCCAGTAGTTTGGGGAAGAAAGTTGTGTAGGGTACGGAAGGGGAGAATTCAAGGATTGTTTTTTTCAGCAGTGAGTGGTAAAGCATTGACAGGTGAGGAATTGAATGTGGTTATGAGAAGGGTGCTTTGGAGTGTGGGCTTGCAAGGGGATAAGTTTTCTTCACATTCCTTTCAGATGGATAGGGCATCGGATCTGGCTAAGGAAGGTAGGTCAGTGGAAGTAATCAAATGGGTGGGTCGATGGACATCCAATGCCTTTTTGAATTATATTAAATAGTTTGTAGAGGCTTTGTTTTTAAAAAAAAAATTTTTTTCTCTCTTTTCTTAGATCGGAGACGGATCATCATTTTGGGCCATTCCTTCATATTCTGGGCTGCTAGGCATGCAGAGGTTAGACCCAATGGCATAAATCTTGGTTTGGATCATTTTGGCTTAAAATCATTTGACATGGTGTTAGAGAGCTAAGGTGGAGTCAAATATTGCAAGAATTTAATGGGTTGCAGGTTAAGTGGGTGTTGTCTCAGGTGTTAGTAGTTCATTCAGGTGGCAATGATTTAGGCAGGGTACCGAAGAAGTTGGTTTGTCAAGTTCATGAGGACATTTTAGCATTGTGGAGGATGTATTCTGGGATGATTTTTACCTGGTCTGAGATTATTCCTCAGTTGGTATGGAAGGGGGCACATAATTTTGCCGCCATGGAGAAGGCTCGCAGATATGTCAGTTTTAAGTTGGCAAAATATTTGGGAGAAATTGGGATACATACGGTCTGGCATGTAGAGCTTGATAGTAAGGATCCAGTGTGGTATAGACCAGATGGTGTTCACCTCAACGATTTATTTTGGGCTTTATTTAACCTTAATTTGGGTTTGATGGTGGAGGATCTTGTAAAGAAAGGTATTGTTTGAGGGGGAATAGCCCTTTAAGGGCTGGTGGGTTGAGAAGAGGGTCAGGCCTGACCCTCTTCTGTTCTCCCTCTACAGGATGGTTGATGGAAAATTGGTAGTTGTGAGGAATTAAGGTGAGTGGGGACCCTGCCTTTGTTGTTTATCCAAGGTGAGCAGGTACGCTGCCTTGTCTTTGGCTATTGTATATATGGGTGAGTGAGGATGCTGCCTGTATGTTGATTTGATTGATGTTTGATACAATTTTGTTGTTTCTTTAGCTAACTGTATTCAAGGGGTGAGCGGGAATGCTGCCTTTATGTTGTTTATGTCTTTTATGTTTCAATAAAGTTATGTTATTAAGCAATTTATCACAATAAAGGTCTTCAAACATCTGTGGGTGTTTGTGTATTTATTAGGACTGTGACAAATATCTTTGGTGCTGATCTTTTTGTATTGATTAGTTTTGCTTTCTCCTTTGCATAAATATTTACCATATTAAATGTCTTTTGCTTTCCCGTGTCCATATTTCTTCTTCAAATGTCTCGTGTTCCTCCTGTTTCTCCTTACTTGGGGGACTCATTGTTCCATCTTGCTTGATAAAACCTGGGTTAGACTTTCTAAACTAAATCCTACACTTTGCAGGTATTCTATAACATTTTTTTCTATTTTTTAACTTCTACTTTACTAATCTTATGTTCTATGTTCCCCCTTTGTGATGTTATTTTTTGTAGTGTGAAATTTTCCATATCTGGGTGCTTTTGCCTATATTTCTATTCAAATATCTTAGGGGTTGCTTTTTTGTACTCATTTATTTCGCTTTCTCCTTTGCATAAATATTGCACCATATCAGATCTCTCTTTATTTCCCATGTCCATATTTCCTTTTTATACCTTTCAAAAATCTCTAGATTTTGTTCTTTATATTCTTGTACTTCCTCAGTCACTTTTTTTCCAAATGGACCAAGGTTTCTTGGTCTATATAATGTTTTCTATGAATCTGTTGTATTAATGGACAGAAATGTGCATTTGAAGCTTTTGACAGTTTTTCTTGACCAAGTATTTTTCTTTCCTCTAATTTTTATCTTAATCTTTTTGCATATCTTCTGTCCAGAAATTCTGGGCTTCTTGCATAATAATAACAATACATAATTTCTTTCTTATTCTTAATAGTCCTCTCTATCATCTTTATGGCTCTTTTTTGGCCCATCAGTTTTTGTGATTTTTGTGGACTAATACTTCCTTCAGCAACAGGGTGGCATCCTTCTTCTGTTTGTCTTTTCCACTGTAAATGAACGAACTACCACCAGACAATCCCCAGCTCCCAGTTATCCATGTATACAAATGACATGGTCATATACAGATCTAGTTCCTCACTGCAGACTATAAAGGACCAACTATACAAGACCTGCTATTGCCAAATGGCTACCCTCAAGGCAAAAAATTCTTAATCTAGCCAAAATTAAATCAAAACACTAAGGTGTGTGCTCTCTGAGCCATTTTGTACCACTAGAAACCCCTACCTCCTTGAAAAACATAGGTCTTTGATAAAACCAACATCTTATTTTTCCAACAACATATTAATAAGTCTAGAAGAAGAATACAAAATACTCTTTTTCTGGGCATGGAAATTTCACATTTAGTATTTCTATAAAGCAGAAAAACCACAGGTAAAGAAATATTCATACCCCTGCTAGAGAGTAGCCTTTCTTTTATAGCCTTTGCCTATGAAAATAACATCATCACACAACAAACAACCTCCACCAGGATCTGTCAATTCATCTCACTTGCCATAAGAACTGAATACCACTGCTCAATTTTTAAAATGGTTAACTGTTTTCTGTCCAACAAAGGGCTAATTTTCATCTAGGCTCCCCATTAAATAAACTGCTTAACCAGAATTATTTTTCTTACCTTGTGAGAAGATTCACAGGAAGAGAAAGAAACTACAAACTTCATTTGTAACCAGTTAATAATATCTCATGGCATACCCTTATACAAACAAACAATGTAGGTTTAAGGATGTCTAAAATCTGAGAACCATGCCACCTTCTATCAACAAAAAAACCTGGTTAAAGCTTTGACTGTCACTGTTTTGAAAACAATGGAATAACTTAAAAAATAAGGGAAAATATCAGCCACCTGTAACAATTGTACTACTTAAAAACTCACTAACTACTTGGATAGAAGGAAGTTTCTTTGCTCACCAGTGGGAGTGGGGAGCCTTGAGCAGCCTACCTGTCCTTGGGGGAAGTGACCTCAGCACAAGAAACTGTAGTAATTGGTTGTTTGGGACCATTCCTAGCTCTTTTGTAGTTCACTGCTTAAAATCCACGTTTGCCCGGCTTTGCGCGGTCGTGATGCAACTATATAGCCAAACTGGAGGCTGAGCTCTCTCAATTCAGTACTGGCAAGACCAGTCAGGAGGAGAAGGTAACCACGCACACCACAAACCCAGTCTCACATAGAACTATCACAACTGCAAACCAAACACATAAACACACAAAAACATACTCGGAGGCGCTGATTAAAAATCTACCAAAACAACAGAGGCCTCCAAAGCAGACACCCAAGCAACCACCACCTCAAGACATAGCACATGCAACACGTAGTTCACAAAGTCAGTGTGCTAAACAGTCACAGCCCTTAAGGCCAAACAACATGCCAGACACACTTGTAATAGGTGACTCCATAGTCAGACACACTGACGTCCCGCTCACCAGACTGAACAAGGAAAAGGTCACAGTAAGCTGCCTGTCGGGAGCTAGAATCCGCCACATAACACAAGCACTCAGGTCACTCCACAGCAAGTACAAATATGACTCAGTCATTGTACATGCCGGTGTGAACGACCTGAGACGTACCTCCCTGGACTACATGAAAAGAGACATAGAGGAGCTCTCTGATTATGTAGCCCAGGCCGGTATGACCCTGACCCTGAGCAGCATCTTACCCTCACCAAGAATGATGCCACAGTATAAAGACAAAATGATCAGTTTTAACAATTGGCTTAATTACTGGTGTCATTCTAAGGGGATCCAATGTCTGTCTGCTTGGGATGACATGCTTGACAAGCCACGCTGCTTCACAAGGGATGGCTTGCACCTGTCACCCCTGGGCTTCCGGATATTGGCCAAGGCTCTTGCCACCCCCATAGTGCCTTTTTTAGGCAAGGCTCAAATGACAAACCTACTGCCCTAGAAAACACAAGTGAAAAAAACTAAGGATAATGCTGCTCAATGCCAGAAGTCTAAACCTCAAGATGCACACCCTCAAAGCCCTCCTCAGTATGGAGAACATCGATGTCTGTGCAGTGACTGAAACTTGGTTCAAGGCTCCTGAGAGCACCCCAGCACTATCAGGTTTTACCTCATATCATGCTTTCCGGCATCAAAACTTGGACCGAACCACAAAAGGAGGGGGAGTATCCATTTTCATCAAAGATACCCACACCTCCAGGTTAGTGGCAACGCACGAAGCATCGGAGACGATCCAGGTGCAACTAACCTTAGGCAAAACTGCCTTACAGTTTGTAGCATGCTACAGACCACCCTCTCAAACTCAGGAATCCCACACAGCCTTCCAGAAGACACTGGAGAGTATGAATGTCTCTCCAAATACCATCATTTTGGGAGACTTCAACTACCCAAACATAGACTGGGAACATTACTCAAGCCCCAACACCCTAGCCCAAAGGTTCCTAGAATTCATAAACTCAAATGCAATGGAACAACTAGTCACCATTCCCACAAGAGGAGACAATATACTAGACCTGATCATCACAAACATGGGGACAAAATGCTCCACACCGGAAGTATATCCCTCTTTGGTAAGATCAGACCATAAATTAATCTCACTGGAAATCCACATCCGCCCCCACCCCCTGCACAAAAGACCACAGTGGAGAACTTCTCAAAAGCAAACTTCACACTTCTTAAGACTGAAGTGGTATCCTTCAATGCCCCTGGGCCAGTGGAAACCACAACCCACACTGCTGAATCCTTTGCAAATGCCTTCTATGGGCACCTTCAAGAATGCATGGATCATGCAATCCCAAATAAAACCAAGACCCATTCCCCAAAGGCAGGCCCGGTCTGGTGGACCCCAGCCATAAACAAACTTTACAACAGGAGGAGGAAGCTACTACATGACAGAGCAAAATCCCTAAAAGGGAAGGCATCTCTGATCAGTACTAGCAAAAAACTACAATCACTCATAAAATCATCCAAGGCCAACTTTGAGAGAAAAATCGCAAAAGACACAAAAGACAATCACAAGGCCTTCTTTAGCTATGTTAGAAACCTGGGTGGAAACTCCCAGATATGCTCAGAGTTAGTCCAAAATGACACAAAATACACTGAACCCACTGACATTGCCAACATTCTGGCAGACAGGTTCAGTGCAAATTTCTCCTCCCCCTCCCCCCCAAAAGGAGAACTTACTATCCCAGCAGAGTTTAGCCTCCCTAACATCTCAGATGCCCAGGTGAGAGCCGCCCTCTCTAAAGCTAAAAACACAGCATCAATGGGACCGGATGGTGTCCCGGGCTGTGTGCTACATGAACTCCAAGAGGAACTAAACCCACACATAAGGCTGCTGTTTAATCTTAGCCTTACTACAGGATACGTACCCAAAGAGTGGCGTATGGCAACAGTGGTACCACTTCACAAAGGCGGTGCTTCTACGGACCCTGGAAATTACCGCCCCATAAGCTTGATGAGCCTGGTCTGCAAAGCTATGGAGAGGATCATTATGGAACTCATAAACAAAGACATTGGGGACCTACAGACATTGGATCCCACCCAATTTGGCTTTGTCAAGGGCAGATCCTGCCTTTTGAACTTGGTCGACTTTTTTGAAACAGTCACTAAGGCCATTGATGAGGGTAAGGCAGTTCACACAGCCTACCTTGACCTTGCAAAAGCCTTTGACACAATACCCCACTCAGGCATCATAGACAAACTCACCAGCTTAAATGTAAACCCATATGTCACAAGATGGGTTGCAAACTGGCTCAAGGACAGAACCTACAGGGTCAGAGTTGCTGGAGCCATGTCAGACTCTAAGCCAGTCACAAGCGGTGTCCCACAGGGCTCAGTCTTGGGACCCCTCTTGTTCGGCATTTATTTTTCCTACAGGCAAAAATAGGAGGATTGTGGCTGACAAAGTTCACAGATGACTGCAAACTGGGCGCCATAATTGATACTCCAGCGGACACAAAAATCCTTCAGAGAGGCCTCATAGAAATGGATAATTGGTGCCAGAGCCATGGCCTTAAGCTAAACGCCAAAAAATGTATAGTCATACCCTTTGGGAAAAACAAGGTACCGACAAATTACCACATAGGTGGTAATCCATTAAGTACGGAAGAGGTAATCAGGGACCTAGGGACCCAGGTTGACAGTAACCTCTCATTTGACACTCACATTGCCAAAGTGGTTAGGAAGACCTTCTATATTGCCCACCTTATCATGAAGGGTTTCACATCTAGATCAAGAGAGGTCATTGTGCCCCTGTACTCTTCTCTTATCAGGCCAATGATTGAGTACAATGCCCCATTTGGGATGTATCTCACCCGACACCTGCAGCAGTTGGAAAGACCCCAAAAGTTCCTCACCAAGAGGATAAAGGGTCTTAAACATATGTCATATGCTGCCCGACTGAAAAAACTCCAGCTCTATTCAGTCGCATACCGCCTACTCAGAGGTGATGTGCCTGACGTACAAGGCCATGTCCAATCCAGAATTAATGGACATGCTCCACCTCAAAAAATCCAAATCCATCAGAGCCACGAGAACAAGAGACTTAAACCTCAACACAGAAATAAATAGGACGTGCTGGAGGGACAGATTCATAACCCAGAGGCTCCCTACACTCTGGAACAGAATCCCAGTCCATGTTAGGCAGAGCCCCTCACTGACTCTATTCAAGAGAAATCTCGACGAGTGGATGGGAGATCGTAGGTTTACCCCAGGGGTCATCTCTGTGTCACTACTAGACAGAGGCACAGTAAACTAAACCCTAAAGGGCATAGTATTCTCATCCTAAGGGGTGGTGAAAGCCACACACACTCTGGCTAGGCTTATAAATGCCCTAGGGCAGATAGCCTAGTACGAACCTATGAACCTATGAACCTATGATAAAAAAGTTAATACCTCTAAAACCACAAAAACAATGTCAAACTCACACTATACCCCTGCTTCTTAATTCCCATTCTGTTTTACCCTCCATTACATTTGCTTCACTTTCACTTTCCAAAAAATACTTAGTAAATTTGCGATAAATATGTACTTCCTACTTCCCTTCTAGATCAATAGATGAAGAAAGATGTATTAGATGCTTAAGGGATTCTATAAATGTATTAATCTGTTTCTTTTACCAAATGCATACTTTATTTACATAATGGTGTATATATCACTTGTGTTCTATAATTTTCATATAGTTTATACCTGATTATGTGTACTACAACCAGGCCAAACCTGAAATAGGCCCTTTTGGATCAGTGTTCTACAATGAATTAAATAAAGGAAGATAAGGGAATGAAGCACAAACAGGTTTGTTTCATTTTTGTGAGTGTGTGTGTACATGGTATGTGTAGATTATTTGAAGATTACCAGGTTTGACAAGTTGGCAGACAAGAAAAGTGCTGGTGTTAATAATGCACTTAAAGTTGTGTTTTTAGAAATTTCATGGACTTCCAGTATGGTGCCTGAATAATTAGCAGCTTTAAACAGTCACTCCATTGCACGAGATAGGAAAACAGATAACCTAGATTATTAACAAATTGGCTGACTGTTTATCTGATATTGTCTGAGTGCTTCAAGAATCAAAAGAAAAGAAAAATGGAAATAGCAAAGAAAAATTCAACTGGCAAGCCATTGAAGGTGACAGGCCTCCAAGACGGCATCACATAATCCCAGCAGCAACATCCCACTAAAGAAAAACCTGACAAGCAGGTTCAATGAAATAGATAACTCCAATGCACAAAGTGGTCTTTAAAATTAAAAGTTTTCTTGAAGACTATAAAAATTACAAATAAAAAAATGGATAATTTCAACAAAGAGCTAAACAAACAAGAATTCTGAGAGCTCTGTAAGACCTTAGATGACATGGAAGAAAAATGTACTGAATGTGAATCCACACATGAGGAATTAAAAATTAAATGAAATGACTTAGAAGATTGGTTACTAAGGGAGAACTTGTGATTCACTGTTATTTCAAAGAAGCTGGAAGGAAGTAACTGGCTGCAGTTTATGATAAAATCAGTAACTTAACTGGGTTATAAGTGTGTGAGATGCACATTGATTGAGCACACAGAGTTTACCTCCCAAAAGCAGTAGCAAGATGATGTCTCAGTCAATTTTTGTAAAATTTCAATCATATCTACAAAAAAAAAAAAAACAGTGTTTTAACTGCCCTCTGGAAACTGGACAAAGAGTTAAAAACTGTGCAGTAAAGACTATACTTTGATAATGGCTTTTCACCATATATGAACCAGTGTAGGAGCAAATTCCTTTTAGCCATAAGACTATGCAAGTTATGAAAAGTTAAATTCATGCTCGTATCGGACTATATTTAAGATTTTATTACTGTTAGGGTCTTACGTGCATTGGGATCCTGCAGTTGTGGAAAGATTCAAGTGTGCCATGGTCAGTCAGGCAAAGAGGAAACTGATGCAAAAATCGACGGCTTGGAGAAAAAGTTAGGAAGATAGTATAACAGATACCCAGTCAAACCCAATTTCAGTATTTAGACAAAATATGCTTGAATAGCCAAAAAATAGAGAGTTTTCTAAAAATACTAAACTCCCAACCTACAGAATGCCCCAGTGCAAGATGACCCCCTCCAATGACAGTCCTTGAAGGTGATTATTTCTTATGTTGAAAGTTAAGTTAAATGATCCTTTTCTTGGTCTTAATTCATGATTGTTAATCACAACACATTTTTTCTAAGGACCTAAAGTAAAATATATAACTATGATATGCCTTGTATATAAAGGGGGCAGCAGGTTAAATGTTTTATCTATGATTCTTATTCTTCAACCTATGTGGGGTGGGTGCATTTTCATCAGATGGACTGTGCAAAGAGGGCAATCAATGAATAAGGCAACATATGTCAAATGTGGAGATGGGAGGGACCGTCACTGTCTCAAAGATTGGTTGCAAATTCATAACTAGACTTTTAACACTGATTTATGATGCCTGTCAAGTCAAGAATTTTGCTATAAGAGGTATGACAATATATGGGGTTGTTGCAACATTTAGTCATTTGTTAAATAATTTTGAGATTCTGTTTTGCATCATATTCACAATCACTGCCTGGAAAAGGGTAAAATAACCAGTATATACTTTTATAGGTTCATATGTATATACTAGGCTAATGACCAGTAGGGCACTTATAAGCCTAACTGTGCAACCCAGA
Source organism: Protopterus annectens (assembly GCF_019279795.1). NCBI lineage: Eukaryota > Metazoa > Chordata > Ceratodontiformes > Protopteridae > Protopterus > Protopterus annectens. The sequence goes on along the minus strand of NC_056726.1, from coordinate 1,343,560,009 downwards.
TGTGCCCAAAACATTTGAATTATATAGGGGTGATTTACTGACTGACTCTGTCCATCAGAGACATAGGTGCCAGGCCAGGGGTGAATTTCTGATTACACATCCATTGGTCCAAGTTGCACTTAAATAGAATTATGGAGGAACTCTGCTTCACATGGATGGGGAGCCTGTTCCAGAGAATGGGAATTCTCTGAGAAGCATATCTGTCTCTCTGACATGTTCTGTTTGTTTTATGGTTTTGCAAAAAGTTCATCAAAACAGGGTATGGAGATGGCTTGTATGGCAGGCAAAGATCACCTGTAAGTAGTTTATATGACACAGTTTATATGACACAGAGTAGAGAGACAGGGCTTTAAGATGATCAGCATAGGGTATTTTCTTTATTCTCTGCATTTGATGATAGAGTGGCCTGTCTGGACCTAGATGTCATGCCCTTACTTGTAAGTTGGACAACACAAAAGGATTTTCTTACTACCTTGGACACATGCTGGTCAAAGGCTAAGTGACTCTAAGTGAGTTTCCAGATACCTGACTAGTGAATCAACTTTTAGGAGTGTTTTACTGATGACGTAGTTACCTGGGGTGGCTGACATCACAAAAGGTATTGTAATTAATTTCTTGGAACTGGGTTTTAAGCCATGGCTTTGGAGCCAACCATCTGTCTCTGTTAGACCCTCCTGAAGGGTTTTCTTATTTGGGGGTTTTCAATGACTGTTCCCAGTTGGTAATCATCTAGGAACTTGGTCAGCCAGAGGCCTTTGACATTGGCTTTGAACCCTGAGAAGTAAATGCCAAAGAGCAGCAGGCTCAGCACAGAGCCCTGGAGGACTCCACCGGTGACCAGCTTTGTTGTGGAGGTGGCCTCACTGATTCTAACTTCTTGGATCCTATCCATGAGCCAGCTAACTATGCAATGTGTTATAACAAGGTTTATGCCTAGTTTCATAAGTTGTTGACAATGCTTGAGTGGGGAGTTCCATAAGCTTGTTGACAATGCCTGAGTGGGGTATTGTATCAAATGCTTTAGCCAGACCTAGGTAAGCAGTATGCACTGCTCTTCTCTAATCCATTACCACAGTGACCTTTTCAAAGAAATCCACCAGGTTCAATAAGCATAAACTTCCTTTGAGAAAGCCAAAGTCGGATGGATCCAGTTTCTGGAGGTCTCCTATGTCCTTATTAATAATTTATAATTCATTACATGGCTTTACAAATAAAACTAGTAAGACTAATTGGTCTGTAGTTTTCTGGATCTGTTGAAGGTCCACCCTTATGAAAGGGGATGACTGTCATAGTCCTCCATTCTTGTGTCACAAAGCCTATTGTAAGACTATAGTTAAATAGTGACTCCATGGGTCCTGATAAGTCATATTTTAGACTATTCAGAATGCAACCCAGATCCAGCAAGCTCTTGGTTTGTTTGTAAGAACATTGCCTGTTCATAGGCACAGTTTTGTTGGAGGATGGCAACTCTTAGGGTGAGACAGATGACAAAATGACATCTACTGCATAAGTGCAGGATATTCATCAGTTTATATGCCAACAAATGGGCACCCAGGAAGGCAATAAAAGATTAAAGCAGTGCTGTTATGGGAAGGTCATTTAACTAAATTCTTAACTAAAAGGCTGAGCTGAGGACCCAATACATGAAGCTCATGTTTTTTGGGGGCTGATTTTCCTTTCAGGTGAGTGGCTGAAATGGATGACACACACTAGGATCTTTTTTTCTACTTGTGTATCTCTTTTGAGGAGGGATTTTGTTCATTGTTTTTATTGCAGTTGTAGTAGTATTGTGACAAGCCCTGCATATAGCAACTTGGGTTGCCTTTTGAGAGCTATGACTCAAACTGTGCTTTGGATAAGTTAGGAAGTTGGGTTGTATGAAGTTTTCAGTTGGTTAAGGAAAATTTTATGTGGAGAATTTAAAAGAGTATAGAAGGGGACACCATTTTTAATCTATCTAAGCATGACAAAATTGAGCAGGTTAGAATGTTGATACAAGAAAGGGTCAAGGAAGAATGAACTGAACATAGAATGGGATATCCTTGATATAGTCACATAGATTGAAAAATAAGTATTAGAGAAAAACATTTAACCCTCTAGGCCGTATCTGATTACCTTTTTTTTCACTTTTTTTATTTATACCAGTGAATACACAGGATGCATTATCCTGCAATGTAAATGGCCTTGCTGACAGGAAAAATAAAGCTTGGGTTTTGAGATACATATCTGTAATGAAAGCACAAATGATTTAATTCCAGGAGGCTTGTATAACTAATTAAGAGCATGAAGCCTTTATTTGGTTAAGCAGGAGAGAAGGATTTCATGTGGGGCAAAAAAAAAGTGTAGAAAGAGAGGAGTACTAATATGGTTTTCTAAGGACTTGGGCATAAAAGTAGATGAGATAGAAAAAGACAAACGGGCATTTTGTCCATTTCAAGTGCATGTGGCAGGGGCTTCAACTGACAATAGCCTCAGTTTATGTGTCATCTTCTTCAAATATTCAAATAATACAACAGAATTCTGGGAGACATAGTTGCCTTTCAACTGGGAGATAGTCATGATGGGAGATCGGAATTTTGTAAGCAGCTAGAAAGTTGTTTTGGGGAGGCAGGAAATTAAATCTGCATAGAGAAAGTATTTATTTGGACAAGTTTTATGCAGAATTTTGGTTTTGTAGATGCTGAAAGAAATTGGGTAATTCAACCCAATATATAATTTTTTCACCTAGTTACAACATATGATCATGAATCAATAGGACATACATATTTAAGAACACTTTAATTTGATTTATGAATGTGACACACCCGTTACTGCTCTTACACCATGCCCCATTACAAATAAAGCTGAGAGAGTTCTTTAGGAGATACTAGAAGAAACACTGGCACTTCCCAAAATATTTTGTCAAGAAAGAATATTTTAAAACATAGGTGGCTGGCTTGCTACAAGATTTTTAACCCAGTTTGATCTGGAGGAAAAAAGTGTATCTAAATGGGATGAATGCAAAAAATTAATTCAGTCCAATCAAACCAAAAAGTGATGAAGTGTGGGATAGGAGTACCAGGCAGTGTAGGGAAGCATTGGTGAAGTTAAAGGAGATACAGAGCCATCAGATGTGGGGAGACTTGGGGGGAGCTGTGAATATGAATGAAATCAAGCAATCTATTCAACAATATATTAATAGCATCAGTCAGAGATCAAAACTGTTGCAATATACCTATTTTGATAACAGACCATAAGCTACTAAAATGCTTGCCCAAAGGCTTAGGCAACAAACAGTAAGAGCAATTAATAAACTAAACTTATTAGACAATGTCAGGCTATCACAAGACCCTGATGAAATTATTGATATACTGGTAAAATATTACAACCAGCTCTATTGAAAACATGTCTACAGCAGAAGAAGGACTATTTAAGGAAATTAAATTTACCCCAGATTTCCATAGAAAATTACCAATCTTTAACGGAAGTCATTACTATAGAATAGATTAAGATATTAGAGGACAGAAAGTTGGGGAAAGACTATTCCCATCTAAATATAAAGATTACAAGAAGAAATGATTATTAAGCTCTGATGTAAAATGTTTAACATCACCATGGGGGGTGCAAACATCCCTAGGTCTTGGTAAGAAACATTTTAGTTATACCCAAGGAGGGGAAAGATGAAGGGGATCCGAGTTCTTACCATTCTCAGTTCTGAACTATTTTTATAAAGTCTTTTTGATAATTTTATCAAATAGACTATTAAAACTATCGCCTGGTGTGACAGACCCTGATCAATGTAGATTTATGAAAGGAAGGTAAACCTAGCAATACATTAATGTTTCAAAAAAATGAAGACTACAATAAGAGAAGTTTATTTCTTGTGAGATTAGGCACCAAAAAGGGGTTCGATAGGGTAATCTGTATATACTTATAATAGTCATTTATTGCATTTAATTTCCTTCCAATTGGATATATTAATGTACAGAATTTATAAAGGGTCATGTACATGATTAAAATGTGGGAGATGTTGTTAAGCACTTTTCCCTTGACCAGGGGCATGGGACAAGGCTGTCCTCTTTCCCCTCTTCCCTCTGCAAGTAACTTAGAACCTCTATCAGTGAGGACTAGTTAATGAAAAGATCTCTTGGTTTTTTGACAATATAATTCTGTATCTAACTCAACCCGAACAGGATTTAGATACACTCTTTCAAATGCTAAATGGATATAATAAAATTGCCGGATATAAAATTAACGAGACAAAAACTAAGGTGATAGTAATAAATTATGCCTCAGTCTCTCATTTATTACAGGACCTCCCTTTCTTTGCAGACATGATAAAATATAACACATAGGAATAATACTGAGGCAGAATACTGATGAAGCAGATAGGGAAATGTGGCAGTTGATACTGCAACACATGGTAGCCCAAATTAGCAAGTAGAAACTGATTTTGATGACATGGATAATAAAATACAAGCTATAAAAATATTTTTAGTACTTCTTATACGTTATATGGGACAAGAATACTTGTAGCAATCCCACTAGGAAATTTGGAAAACTCTAGACAAGGAGTTGAAAAAAATATTTGGGGAGGGAAAAGAAAAGTAGAGTTAAACTGGAAATACTGTTTTATCCAATAGATCAAGAAGGTCTAGGAATGCCTAACCTCAAAGACTACTTTAGAGCAGCATATCTGGATCTTGCCTGTTTTTATATACTTAAATACTTGTCAGCCCAAATGGAAGATTTATTGTTGTTCAGAGAAGGTACTTTGGAATATGTTAGTCCTATAGAATCTTCTACGCTCTGAAACAAACTTTCAAATAGCATTATTTTCAAATTTATCTTGGGACCTCCTTTAAAGCCTGTTAAAGCAAGAACAAGTAAACATCTGTAAGGGAGATACTACCAATAGGACATAAGCTGGAAAAGAAAGTGGTGTGTCACAGAGATTTGGTAGTGAAGCTTTTTGAAAAAGAGAAATATTGCTCCTAGATTTTGTGAACAAATATAAAAAGAAGATGAAGTGGATTGAGGTCTGCAAAGTTGACATATGGATTACTACAGCAGGGTAGATTGCTCTATGAAGGGTTACTTAAGGAAGAAAGGCTATATCAAAGGACTATACTTGGTTGATTATATATTGGAAGCGAGGTCAGGGCTGCCCTTAACAACTGTAAGGCCCAATTTGGGCCATGTTGGTGGGCTCCCCTCACTTAACCATCCGCACCTACCACCCCAGTCCTCCCTAAATACTGACTTGTGTCATTGGGTCTCACAACACCTATGGACAGGCATTATATTTCATCAATAACACAGCCTATTGGCCATTAGTACTTAAAGTTTGTTTCTTTGGCTGCATTTCCACCATGCTGTGCCTAGAAATGCTCTAGGTGGATCAGCACTCTATTTAAGTAAGCATGCATTAACAATGTAAATAAAATAAATCTTTCTAAGTTAAGTACTTGACACAATCTAGCATCTTTTGGGATGCACTGCAGATAATAGATCATGCTACAAAGAAGAAGGATTATTTTGAAACATGAAACTTGGTGAAATGGTTTGACTCACATTCTCCAGCACTCACCTCTTATGTCCAATGTTCTTGGATGCCAGGAAGTAGTGGACAAATGAGTCAGTGGAGCTGAGCTTAATGGTTATGGGAAGATTTGAGGCCACAAAGAGAATGAATAACTTCTAATCTCCTTCATTTAGTTCATTTATCTTTTGACTGAGTTTGTCCCACTAGGCTAGAGACCACTTTCTAGGGGAGACCTGAGGTGGTATTTGTACAACTAGGGTAAATTTGCTCAGGGCATTGGTGAACTTTCCCTACTCTCTCAGATTGATGCCCTGGGATCTTTTATGTCTACCTAAGCTACCACTAGATGAGGCCTCAGTTTAACATCTAATTTGAAGGACAGTTATACAGTCTCATCTCATATTACCCCTTTTTTCCTCCACAGGTTTCCAGCCATCTTCTGAAATTGTTTTGAATGGATGGAGTTCCTTACCTAGTTAATTCGCATATCTTGCAAGTGAATAATTTTTCTGTCCACATCTGGATCCTACTATGCAGCAGACAAACCTTATGCTTGACATGAATGGGACAATTTTGCCTGTATGTGACTGCAACATGCATTTCTGTGCCATACTGTTAAATTGTTAACTCTGTCACAAGTCTAAATTATCGGCCATTAACTCTCATCACAATATCTGTGTAGTTATTTTTTATGCTTACTAGTATGTATTTTCATACTAAGACTGACTATCCCACAGCTATTTCTTGTAGGTGTATTCATTAACAACCAGACATAAACAACATGACAGCAAGAGAAGCAAAACAGAACACAGCACCTTTTCCACCTGTCTTCATATTAAGCCTGGTCTTAGTATCCTTGACACAGTAACCAGAGTGGCACACAAAACAAGATGGATAATCTGACTAGTTTTAAATTAAAAACCCTGGTGAGCACTCACCAACAGCAACTAACCACTATGACAGCATGTGCAGCTAGCAATATAAGCCATACAAGAGATGGGAAGCTACAGTTATTAACACTGGACTAGTGGCAAGTGCAAACACGATGGAAAATGTTATCTGCTCCATTGACTAGACTGGCTACTATGAAAGCAAGACTGCCAGCAGGAGCATGCCTTGCACTTTGGTGTAGTGTCTCTCAGGCAAATCTGAGGGACACATAACAGCTCTGTCATGTCATAGCCTGGTGCGATGTCCCCTGATGGATCAGGGCCCTATTGGGCCAAATAGACCCAATTGGCCTAAGACTGGCCCTGAGTTAGGTCATCACAGCCAGAAGTGAGGGCTACAATTAGAACTTAAAAAAGGTTTATCAAAATTAAACCTCTTTCTGATGTGGGCCTAAGAAAAACATGAGAAGTCGTGTGTAACAAAGTCTTTATTTCTGATGAATGAACAAACGTGTGTGAAACCCCTAAACAAACGGCCAAATCTAAAAGTTTCATATTTTTGGCTGGAAGTACATTCATAAATAATTTTATACTCGGGGCAGATTGATAAGATGTTCCCATCAGTAGATGGTTAACTGTTGTCACTGTGGTGCGAGGATAATTTATTTATTTATTCACATTTGATTACTGGGAAAGTCTGCCTGGGTAGAAGCTCATTTTCAGCAGACGCCTGGGGATAATATCTGCAAATTACTACAAAACATTAAAAGAATGATTTTACAATCTTCAAAAATAAAAAAAAAAAAAACATCTGTGGTTTAAATAATTATAACAAATTAGACATAATATAAAAACACTGGTTAAGAATCAATTCAAGTTATATGACAATCATTTAATATTTAGATACATTTTAGACAGAAATTAAAGGTAAGCTAGTCTAATACAAACAGAAATTGTAATATGAAGTGAGGGAGAAACAGGCCCATGGTATATTTAGAGAGAAAGTCAGGGAACAGATTTATACAGCAGTAAAGAAGTAAGTGAAGAAGCCAAAGTAAGGAGATAGAAGGAATGAAAAGATACTTGTTCACATTTAGGAATATAGTTTATCCTGGTTTTGAGCAAGAACAGAGCCAAATTTTAACTAGGAAGTCTTTCAGAGTGGTTTTGAAAGATGGGAGGGAGGGTATTGACCTGATCGATACAGGTAGAGTTCCAGGCCTTAGCAACCTTATATGAGTACAGACAATGCCCAGTAGATTTGATAAGTTTGTAGACAGATGAGAGTTTTTGGTCACTGGATTGCAATGACCGACTGGGAACACAGTTGTGTAGAATGTTTTTTAGTGCTGGACAGGCAGATGGATGCTAGATAATTTTATAGGTGGTAAGTTTACCATTAAAAAACTTTGGAACTCCCTCCCCACAACACTTAGATCCACCCATTCAGTAACTCTCTTTAAGACATCTCTGAAACAACATCTCTCCTCATCTTGGCTCTGCACATGTGCTAATATCACATCTCATATAACCTAACTTCAACTATCACAACTATTCTCACCCCCACTCTACTACTCTGGCATCCTCCTTTCACATCCACCTGTCTTTTTACTTACTCCACCTCGCCATCCTGTCCACTTCTGTCTTCTACTAACCCTCATTGTCCTACCATTGTTCCCTCCTGTCTACTTCCTTCTCTTCCTAACCCTTATAGACCTACCACTGAACCAGACGAGACATTCAAGAAATGTTGCAGCCTACCTTAGTATCATACCACCACTTATATCTGCAACAATATCCACTGACTTTGCTGATTCCTGCAACAGGACTCATACAGCCTATCACTCAGCTATTACACCTCCTAAATGTGTGAAAAGTTTAAGTACTTAGTTTTTAACTAATTCCTATATCTGCTTTGCACCCACTGCATGAAGTGTCCTATATATAAATTTTGCTAGCTGAAAACTACTCCTTTGGAAAGTTCTCATGTATATACTCTGTGTTGCTTGTATAATATCTTTGATTTGAGAATGATTACTTATGTACTGTTTTATTCACCAATTGTATAAGTTGCAAATAATATGCACTAAATGTATTTATCAATATAAATTCTGTATTGTATGTGAAATGTCTTTATATGTGGAGCTTTTCTCCCTGGGACTCCACTGAAAATGGGCACTTCTAGCCCAACTGGACCATCCCGGTAAACAAATGCAAATAAATAAAATAAAATAAATAAGTTGTGTGTATGTTAGTTGATGTGGCAATTCTAACCAATTTAGGCTGTTCAGTGCTATGCAGTGGTGGGTTCTGAAAGGGGTATTTGCTGCAAATTTAGCAGGTTTGTTCTAACATTGTTCAAACTTTAATTTTTGTGAGGCCTGGAGGTTATTAAGGATGGAAGCGATAGAAAGAAGTGTGGGAGGAGATAGGTAGTGGTAGTGTAGTTTTAGTTGTGTCGGTGAGAAAGTGTTTGCATTTGTAAAGCATCCCTAGTTTTTCATGAGTTTTTCTTATGCAATTTTGTATATCCAAGTCAAATGTAAGATTATCAACCACTATCATCCCTAATAATTTACCATGAGAAGTGACTTCAATGGTTGTATTATCAAGAGAGAGGACTTTAAATGTTCTTTCATGATTGGGATTTGCGGGAAAAAAGTAGTAGTTTGGTCTTTTTTGGGTTGAGCATGAGTTGTGAGTTATGAAGACTTAGGAACATATCTTTGGGTTTGTGGTGTTGAGATAATTTCAAGTTGAGATGCAGGCTGTTATAAGTAATTTACCATTTAAGGAGGTGACTTTAACAAAAGAAATAATGTCTTTAAGTAGGGAAACATGGGGCACTCGCAGGCTCTTTACGCCCTGATATTAGTCTTATTGGCAGCTGAAACGTGAATTACCAGGGAACAGAAAACAAAGGAAAGATAACAAGATAAGGTACTAAATTAGTGTTTTTGAGACGTGGAATACCACAGCATGGTAATCTCACATAATGACCACAGAGCAGTTTGAGTTTCAATATGTGCAGCCTCTAGTCCAAACTATCCACAGTCCAGTGGTCAAGATGAGAGTTCAAACTGTGAACAGTCTCCTGAATAAAGCTCAGAGCATTAACAGTGTAATGTAGCAGTACATCGGATTTTGTTTTAATATAAAAATAGCCCATTACAAGATATGTCGATCACCACTCAGCTTCTGATGGGATATAGATTAAAGGGTGGAATACCTACCTCTGCATCCTTACTTCAGATTAAAAACTGATTTTAATTATCAGAGGCTGAAAGACAGCTATTCCAGATAAAATATACAATTATCAAATAACAAGATGGCCATCATTTTTACAAGATTGGGATGGAGTGAAGTGCAGTAAAGTTCTCAAAAAATCAGCTAGGAGCAGTTGTGAAGAAGTGTGAACAAACAAAATATTTTATTGCTCATCCTTTAAAATGCAAAGTTGATGAAAAATCTGAGACATTTGCTCAAAGTGATTATGTCCCATAATGATTGTCTTGAATAGAATAAATGTTTTCAAAAGTCCTCCAGCCAGTCAGTGATTGAAGTATTCAGACTGTTAACAAAGCAGATGTCTAGAAATACATCGCCCAAAGCTTCAGTGGATGTGCAACAATATGTTTGAGTCCAGTGACCCCAAATAAACTGTCTGCAGAGAACCTATTTGAAATCTGAAGCAGTTCCCCAGTACTCTGATTTCAGATCCGAAGTCCATAAACCTTACAAATACTTCAAGTTTGGAAGGCGTGTTGAGAAAACCAGGAAGATACTTAAGACTAACAAGGAATGAAAACTAATTGTCAAATTTATTAATTTATTCTCTGATCACTAACTTAATTGATTCTAGGTGCAGATGCGGTGGTGTAGTGGGATAAAGCCCTGATTACAGCCCAGCTGACCCGGGTTCACTTAGCAGCTTGGATGACTGACAGGGGAAGGGATAGGGTGGGTGGTGAAATGAGCATTCTCTGTGGTGACACCTGTTGGAGACTGGAGACATCACACTAAGTGGAATGGAGTCCAATTAGTGGAAATGTGTTGTGGCCATGGAGGCAGGGCGAAATGGCTTACACCCCTATTGTATACCCTCCCCTCTGGTGCAGAGAAAGTCTTGGGGGGGTAAATAGAGCATCTGGAAGATCCAGAATTATATAATGGGCACTGGGTTGAAAAGCTGAATGATGAAGTGGGGCGCAAAGAGTGCTTTAGTTAAAAAAAAAAAAAAAAAAAAAGAAACAAGTCACGCATTCTAGACTGCACTGGAGCTGTAGCCTATCCTGGAAATTTACAGAGTTCAAGAAAGAGAAACTCATTTTGTAAAGGATGCTAATATATGCCAGATAGGGTGCATGTGCATACACACACACACACACACTCTCACGCGCACACGACAGACAGACACACACACACACACACACACACACACACACACACACACACACACGCACGCACGCACGCACGCACGCACACACACACACACACACACACACACACACACTCACTTGTTCAGTCATGGATGGCATACATGCCTCTGGATAATTTGTAACATCTACACTTCTAAAAATAAACACAAAATATAAAACTCTAAAGTAAAGTGTTATAAGTTGAAAATATAATATTAAAACAAACTGATAAATAGTATGTGTTTTTATACTATAAATTAGTACTTTATCAGGCAAGAAACAGTATATCTTATGATGTTTTTATAACATGTACTTACCTAAGCAATTAATGAGCTTAATGCCTCAATGTTTTAGCTTAAGCAATGAATACTGATACCAGCAATTAAAAATTGTAAAACTACTGCAGACCAGGCAGTGCTTATACATTTTTAGTTTCAAGTTTTGGACATTATGCGTTTATCTGTTGACGGAGGTGATGTTAATGTCCATTTGGAAATAACACTGGTAGTTTACTAATTGTATTCCATCAAATCTACAGTATGAAGACCTTTTGATGTAAACCATGGCCTCCACTTGATCCTTTCCCCTCAGTTTCATGTATTTGTACCATCTTCAGTCCAAGTCCCTTCTCTACATGTATTTCTTGTTTCATCATTCTTTATGTCTGCCTTCCTTATTTCTGATCTTGGGGAAAAAACTGGTATTCTTTTGACAGCTTCCACTGCCTCTGTACCACCATGGCCAGTTTAAACAGATGAGAATGTGGCACAGGAAGATGCTCTGGAACTTTCTATAGACGGCATGTAGGAAATGGAGAACAAAGAATGCACACAGTTTAGAAGAAAATAATCTAAGAGAAGAGTTGCTTGATTTAATAGAAATGGACAGACATATTAAGACAAATGAAAATAATAGACTACAGAAAGTCAATAACATCCCAAAAGTTAGAAGTTTGATAAAACAAATGAACATAATAATTAGGACTGTCCATAGAGATTCATGTGATATAACAGAAATAAATAGGATATATTTCTGTGCAGCTAAATTAAGAACAGATAAAGTCTTAACACAAAAACACAGGGTAATAAGAGAAAGGAAGGGGAGGAACCAGATGCCATAATGGAAGTATCCAATAGAGAAAATTATAAAGCAATTAAGACAAGAAGTGTCACTGTTAGAAGAGTATAGAAGAGAAACCAGATCAACAAAAACACCCAGAAAGATAGATGTGATAAAGCAATGTGCAGTATCAGAACAGATCAGGATATATCATAAATAATAAACTAAAATATCAGCACAGGCAATAAAACATATAAGATATGTAGATAAACATAAATGAAAAGTCCAAAATAAGCAATTTACTGATGACCCAAAAAGTTTTATAGAGAATTGGGAAACAAGCCAAAAGGAATTGAAACACTACCAAAAAAAGAAGAAATAGACACATTTTGGAGAAATATCTATGAAGATCCTGTGGAACATACCAAAGATGCTGAAGGGACAGAAGAAGTAAAAGAAAGAATAAGAAGTTCAAATGTACAGGTTATGAAATGGGATGAAGTAATGGCCAGAAAGACTGAAACAAAGTTAAGAAAAGCTCCTAATTGGAAAACCAAGGATCAGATGCAGTACCTAACATCTGGCTAAAAGTACTAACATCTTTACATAAAGATTTAGCCATGAGTAAGAACTATTTATATGCACACTCTGACCAGGCACCAGCCTGGTTAACAACCAGAAAAACAATACACCTACTTAAGAGCGAACCTGCAAACTGTCCTAAAAACTATAGAATAATAACTTGCCTTCTGACAATGTATAAACTATACACTGGAATTGATGCCAACTGAGTTTATAGTCATTTAGAAGAAAGCTCAGTCATGGCAATAGAACAAAAGGGTAATAAAAGAAAGTCTTATGGGACAAAGGATCATTTGTTGTTAAATGAAGTCATAGTGGAGATCTGTAAAAAGGGGAAGAATCTAAGTATGGCATGGATAGACTATAAAAAAACATTTGACAGTATCTCACATTCATGGATAAAAGTGTTTAAAATGTATAAGATATACCCTACACTGATCAATTACATTACAGCAACCATGAAACAGTGGCAAACCACTTTGCAGTTAAGCCACAATAAAGGACAAAGTTTTATTCCAGGGATAAAAATTAAAAGGGGGATTTTCCAGAGTGACTCTCTGTCACTGCTGTTATTTTGTCTCTTCTTTTTGTAGATGATTTAAAACTGTACAGTTCATCAGACGAGGACCTGAAAGCATAACTGCAAGTGGTCAAAACATTTTCAGATGATATAAGAATGTCTACTGGTCTTGATAAATGTGCAAAGGTAACCTTTAAAGCAGGAAAGCTGCAGCATCAAGAAGACATCAGTTTGGAACAGGAATGTGATATAAAAGAATTTGAGCAAGAGGGAGTGTATAAATGTCTGGAACTGATGAAGGATCAACAATAAAACATGAACAAATGTGAATAAAACTTAGTAAGGAACCTTTTAGAAGACTAAAATGAATACTGAAAACAGCATTGACATCAAGGAACAAAGTCTAAGCTATAAACCAGTTTGCACTTCCTGTCCTAACCTACAGTTTTGAAGTGACTGACTGGATGAAAAAGGTGTTGGATTGGTTGGACAGGAAAACAAGAAGGATGCTTCATGCTCATCAAATGATTTATAAACATCAGTGTATACCAAGACTATATATTCCCATTCTGAAGGAGGAATGGGCCTCCTAGAAATTGATTACATGTATAGATCTGCAATTGTAGGACTTCGTACATATCTGCTGACCTCACAAGACCCAAACATAGTGAAAGTTTTAAAACATGAGGAGAATAAGTCTAAGATTACTTACTTGCTTAGTATAGCAGAAGCATATCGGTATCAAATAGGAATGGAAATGAAAACAGAAGTAGATAAAAATCAGGCAGAAACTGAATGTGCCAAAAACAAAAGAAGGAATATAAGGTTTAGGATTAGAAGAAAAAGCAATAAATGTGGAAATACATAAATATAGCTGCAAGTATACAAAACTCTTGGAACAATCTCATGTTGATTAGGATTGAATGCAGGAATGGTTAAGGAGAGGTGAATTTAAACTAAAAGACAAAAGGTTAATATTGGCAGCTCAAAATAGTGGACAACATAAACATTGTTTTACAAAGTCCATTGAATGTGTGGGAGAAACAGACAAATTTAAGTTTTGTAAAACAGAATTGGAAACGGTCACACGTCTTGTTGTTGGTTGTGATATACTAATAACAGAAGGACTGTTTACTGAAAGGGATAACAATGTGGCAAGACTGTTGCATTGGAGGTTGTACAAACATTATAATCTTGAAGTAGCTGAAAAACAATAGAAGCATGAGCCACAAAACATTATAGAAAATTATGAAGTTTATATCACATGGGATCATCCATTACCAACAGTACAAAAAATAGACGTGAGAAAACCAGATATAGTAGTCGAGGAAAAGAAGAAAAAAGTAGCATTGATCATTAAATTTGCTACACCTGGTCACTATAGTGTCTTATGTGCAGAGAGAGACAAAGTCATAAAATACCAGGATTTGCTGGCAGAAATGAGGGCAGTGTAGAAGAAAGATGCCCAGATAGTTCTTATAGTAGTAGGAGCAATGGGTCTTATAAAAAGAATTTATAATCATACTTAGATATGTTACCGATGCATGCAACTCCATATGAATTGCAGAAGGCATTACTGGGCACATTGTGGGTGCTGCTAAGTGCATTTCTGGCTAACATTAGAGATTGTAACAATACTAATTTCATGAACTTTAATCATACTTTGACTTAGGAATGGGGTCCATTCCCCATCATGGTGTTAGAAACCTAAAAGACTTGAAGAAATTAAAATAAATCACATAGATAAAATGCGAAACATGGCAACATGACTACAAGTGTATCTGTCTATTTGAACTGATTCCACAGTAATGACAAAATGCAAATCTGACAAATCTCTGTCTGATTAAGGAACTTGCGTGCCAGTGGATAGATTAAACACACAGAAAGGTATACAGCCATTTCTCTACAGCAGTTCTTAGAGGTTAGAGTAAATGGCAAATGATAAATCAGTTGGCAATGATAGATGTTGTTCTTCAAAATTACATTTACAGAAACAGGATTTAGGAACAGTCAAAATAATATGCTATTTTATATACTGTGCTCTGGCAAAGCCAAATGTTTATTCAGTTAGAGTCCTGCAATCCTTGTTTTTCACTGCTGATGGTGGGTTGGGCAGTGGTCAGATAATCTGATGGGAATGTAGATGCGCAGCTAGATGGCAGTCAGTTCAGCTTTGACAAGATAGAGTACTCCCATGAAGCATTTGTTAGTCAATGTAATAGCATGAAGTACATTGGCTTAAATACTTAAATGCATGTTGATTGATATAACAGTGACCTTAAGCCACTGTGGACACAATTTACATTCCCCTGACTGCTAGCACAAAATGCCACAAATGGTACATCTCGTACTGTTACCTATTCCTCTGTTATCCCACTATAGCTAGCTGAGTTGTCAACAATTGCCAGAATTCAGAATATTACCTTCAAGTCTGACAGTCCCGAATGAATGCTGAAGCAGACCATACCTGAGCTACATTATGATGTATGTTCATTTAATTCTTAAAATCTGTTACTTTAAACATTAAAAAATGTTATTTTAATTAAGTAAGCAATTAATTATTTAATGATTTAGTATTATTTACCATGGATACCGTTTAAGATGTCCTTAACAGTGAATGTTGACAGACCCTCTCAATGTGGAACTGTGAGGAACATGAACGTCTTAAAATTCATACTGAGGCATGTTAACCCACTAATACCACTCATTTCTTGACAACTGAAAATGCTGCCATGTCCTGGAAAATAGAATACTCATCCTTCAAATGGAACATGTAATGAGGTGTGCCATTGATTCTGACTCCAAATCTTTCTTTGAAATGGAAGGTAGTATTTCAACTTTGTTCAATAATATTTTGAAGTGAAAAATTCATGATAATGTGCATTGCTTCATCACATGCAAACATTAATCAGTGTTGCTGTTTGCATTGCATTCTAATTTATCAGTCTTGGTGAATGAGGGATCCCACTGTGTATAAAAAGGGTTTACCCACCTGTCAAAATATTGACAGTTACTTTAATGATGAAAGACTCAGTATACTGGAATGAAGCAAATGTTATTAATGTCAAAGTACATTCACTCTTTTGATATTTTTAAATGTGCAGTCTGTAAACAAGTGCAATGTTAACCTTTATTTCCTTTCCCTAATTTCATGATAATTTAGATGCAAATTAAGTTATTTAAGTCTAGTGTTAAAAGATATTCGACAACTTTGAAAATCTCATGATCCATTTCCTGGAAGGCATTCTGTAAATTGGGAAATGGTGTTAAAGCCTGAAGCACGTATGCAATGTCAGAGAATAGTGTTGCTCTCTTCCCCTGACTGCTTGTTTTAAACAGGTCATAAACTGTTTAAAGTATAAACATTCTGCTTCGTTGTACCCTCCATACATACACATTGTTATCAATAATATATTTTAAGGTACTTTTTTGATGTTTAACAGTATACATATCTTACTACAACAAAAGTATAAAACAATTGAAGCAAATAAACTTTATTTCAGCTGAAATGTGAATAAGTGGATATAAAAAGAAAGAAATACAGAGAGCAGCTAAGGACTGCAAGACCCACCATATCCATCCATCTACTAACCTGCTGAAAGCTTTGTAAATTCTGCTTTAACCTGTTCTCATTTGCATGGTTTTAGGTTTTACTGATGTCTTCTAAAGTGCTTTCTAGATTTACCCTCAACAACAATGTCAGAAATATGTTGAATGCATTCATAGTCTTCTCTATCAAGAAAGGTTTCCTCATGCAAACTGTTAACCTGCTATTTCCAGAGTCGAGTCATAACACTATTCTATAACATTTCCTTCTGTGCAAGATGTTGTTAACTATAGTGTACTTATGAATGTAAACTATAGTGTTTGTGGTATCTCCACTGGGTGACAGGTGCTGACTGAAGTTTTTTTGGAGATAAAACTCTTGGCTAGGCTTGGAAGGGCCTCAGGGCCATTAGCCTAGTAACATCCTATGATCCCATCGTGTTATGGTCCCTTTGTCTTTTCACTTATGATGTTTAGCTCAGAGTCTGCACCAACTTAGTTTCCTTGCATTGAACCTTCTGTCTACATTTTGTCCTAAGTGCAGATAAGAACTTCAGAACTGGATACACTGATGGAAGTGACATTCTTTTTTTTTTCTGGTAAACACCCTTTTCTCGATATCCCAGAAATATATAAAAATAAATAAAAAATGAGACATAATTAAATAAAGTGAAAATATGTTGTGGTCAGAAAAACAAGTGCAGAAATTATATCGCGCACTGTGGAACATGTGTTGTGGTCTGAAAAGCAAGTGCAGAAATTATATCGTGCACTGTGCTGTGAGATGAGGAAATCAGTGCTTTAGGTTAAGCCGCAGTGGAACAGTGGTAGCGTTGTTGCCTCACAGCAAGAGGTTCTCCTGTTCGATTCACAGCTGGAGCACCTTCTGTGTGGAGTCTGCATGTCCTCGCCGCAGTCGAGTGGCCTCCGAAAGACGTGCGTGAATGGGCATGCCTTTGCTGAAGGTTGGGTGTCAGGATGGTAACTCGGCACCATAAAAAGTCTACTGCCAATCATTAGTGGACCAGAGATCTGCTGTGGTGACCCTTAACTGGGAAAAGCCGAAAAGAGAAAAGAAAGAAAGGGAAAAAGAAGAAAAGTACAGAAATGTAAACTATACATGAGGTAAAGAAACTATCAAAGATGTTCATAAGTATCTGTTCTTAATGCTGACTCTGCTACATAATTTATATAGGTAAAGACTGTCTGCATCAGAAATGAGTATTAAGGTAACTGCAACAGTCCATTAATTCATTAATTTTCATTTCACGCCATGTAATTTTATTAAAGTGCATCTCTACCAAATAAATAAGCAATATACATATATAACAAATAGTTGGTATAAGTAACATAGTGTAAAACAATAAACTACAATTAAAAATTAAAACTAGAAAGAATGCTAAAACTATGCCTAAGATCAAAGAAAACTTTTCTAAGAAGGTAGCACTTGATAAACCTCTGAAACAAGGCTTTAGATTTGCAAACCCTCATCAGAAAAGGTAGCTGATTCCATAAAACAGAGGCAGGTATCAGTGGTGGATCCAGGTTTCCTTTCTTGTTGCAGCACAATAGGAGCTCAGCAGCTAGGACATCGGAAGACCAAAAAAAAAAAAAAACAGTATGGAATACATTGTAACAATTCATTTTAAAACTGTTGTTAAACATAAAAGTCTGTTTCCCCACATTTCCCTATGAAAAAAGGAAATGCCACAACCTAATAAGGTATTTACATAATTCATATATCCTTGCGATGCCTACAACAAAACAAATAACTAAATTAACCATGCTTAAAGATTATGTTTTGGGTGAGGTTAGTATGCTGCGGTGTAACCAATCAAGATGGTAGCTAGTTACGAGGACAGCACAAAGATATCTGTGCCTCAGTAAAAAAGGAAGCCTCATAACACAAATTCAAGAAGAGCAAGTTGCACCTATTTTGCACTGATTAGAGATTTGGATTTAATTTAAAACCCATTTCAAATTTTATAGCAAAAACACTGACAGCTATATTTTAAACAAAATAAAATACACTCACATTGAAAACAGACTTAGCATGAGCAACAGTAAACTTCCCCTTCCATGTAGTACAAATGCATCTGGCAATCCTTTAAACTATAAGCGACCTGCTAGTAGTCATAGTCTAACAGCATAAAGTGATGCATTAATTATTCACTATGTGAAGGGTGCAGGAATTCAAAAGATAAACGTGTAATGTGTTTTTCATTTGCTAACATCCTAGGACAGCCCACTGGACACAAGTGTTCCTTCTTGAGGACACAGGAGTACTGTCTGGTGAAATTTAGAGTCACACAGAAGACAAACAAAGAGTGAGAGAATCAGACCTTGTACTACAGGAAGCAGCTCACAGCCTTACTCATCTACACTAAATGTCAGACCGACAAACATACTATTAGAGCCTAAATACAATGCAATGCACACCTGTGTGCCTGAGAAAAAGGTAAATTAAAAATGTATTTATAGTTAAAAATATTAACATTTAACTTGTAGCCTTCATGCTGTCTGATTTATTTACAGCTAAATAATAAACAGTCAACTTTAAATAAAACAAGGATCATACCCAAAGAATATGATAATGCTCCTGTTTAGTACAATGAATTCCTTCCTTTACATCATAACTATTCTGGGATGCAGGATACACACACAGATGTGACAATCTGCTTGTAATAAAATGAAAGAAAAATACATAAATAATAACCAAGAAGTGTATTTCGACTCACTACTGTCAAAATCATGCATCCCATTGTAACCCCCCCCCCATGCACTCTCAACCTCTAAGCTGAAGGATCCAAGACCAACACTCAAAGTCAGGAACAGCTTTTAAATCTTGATCATAATATACTTAACAAATCAGGTTTTGCATTCACAACCATTTTCTGAATGGTATGAAGTGTAAAACTCATATTTGTCATTATTTAGTGACTGTAGACCACAGCATTTTGCCAGAAAGACACAAATTTTATGAAAAACAGACCTCAAATATGAGAAAAAAAATCAGGGATATTTAAGTATTATATCCTCTGCATGCAAGAAAGTACATGCGTATACACACACACATACACACACACACACACACACACACACACACACACACACACACACACACACACACACACACACACACACACACTTTACTGTGTGACCATGAGCAAGCCACTTAACCAGACAGTGCTTTGGAACAACTGGGAATTTGAGCTTGGCTCCTCACTGGTCCCTTGGACTGCAGGCGTAGCAACTACCGATGAATCTATGAACCAATGTACATACACATGCAAGCACACATCAGTTATGGCCCCTTGTATGACTTTTCACCTCAGATATTGCTTGACATCAAGAGAATAAATAAATTTATAAGTTGTGGCCCAGAAATGTATCTCAGCTTGCTGGTACTGGAACCATACTCTACTCAGCCTTTTCAACTTCTTATTTCAAAAATCACAAACATTTGCCTTCTTCCTGAGGAAAAATGCTTTGGCGTCTGCTTGGGGTATAAAAGTATTTATGCAAATACTTCCAGGCAAAAATCCTTAATCTTCTAGACTTTCTTGCATATTTGGGAGCCATACTTGTGCCCTCCATTGTTTCTTTGTGACTTGCATATCTAATCTGTCTTCCCAGCCTTTTCTAACATCCACTGATTGATTGCTATAGCTATTGTGCAATATTTATATGCCCTACTAATTATCCATTTTTTATCAGCAACCTTTATTCCAGATTCAGTTACAAACTTAACCAGTGCAGGTCTTTTATATAGGATGCCCCTGTCCCTTTCTCTTTGTCTGTATTCTGACATCAATTCTTAATAGGGAAGGCAATCACTAACCTCCAATCCAAATGTCTTCTTGGCCTCTTCTCAAGTGTTGTTGGTGTGATGGGGAAGAAAGAGATAGCTGGGAACATATGTTTTTGGAGTGTAATGAATTGGCAGACTTTAAATTCCCTACAGAGTACTCTGTCAGGAATAGTGGGAGAACAAATAAATGTCACTAAGGAAATTATTTTTTGAGCTTGGATACAAGATCTGAATTGCCTAGCTGTGGTAAGACTTTGTTAAGTGTAATTCTGGTGACTGTTAAAAAAGCATTTGCTAGAAAATAGAAATCAATCTAAACCAGCTATACTTAAGGTCTCTAATACTGTAACAGACATAAAAGAACAGGAAGTAAGATCTTTAGAAAAAGGCAGGAGTAAATTACAGAGAAAAAAAGGAAATTCTGGGAACAATTCATGCAGAAAAATGAATTGTTATATATGTTGTAATATCTGTAAGTTTGATTACTTTTATATAAATGTAAGTTTGCCTATGTCAGAAGTGGTAATTCGATAAATATGTTAAAAAAAGAATCAGAAACAAAGAAACAAAATCAAGAAATTATTTTAAATATTTCTCTTATATACTTATAAAGTTATTAAAAAAACTAGCTTTGCATTAGCAAACTTTTTCTGAAGGCTACAAGTCTAAATGGCATTATTTAGAGGCCCTAGTCCACAACAATTTGTCAGAAAGCCACACATTTTATAAGGAACAGACCAAAATACTTCTAAATTTCTTTGCTCAATAATGCTGGACAAAATCCAAAAATAACAAGGGGATAAAAAGGGACAGATATTTTATGTATTTGTTAACCAGGTAAAGCCCCTGGACAAAATATCTTTTTTCAGTGGTGACCCATGATAAAAAGAGAGACTTTTTTTAAACAAAATTATTCCAGGGACTGGGGCACTCACTGAGGCACATAGTTTTGTGGGGGAGGGGGCATGTGCTCCTATGTGCCTCAGTGTAACACTGCCCCTGCAAGATATTGAGTTTCTGCCAGGTGCTGCTAATCTAGTTCTAGGAACAGTCAGCATGTCTTCTGAAGATCTGATTGGGTACAATGGAGTAAAAGATGCAAATATATATAATTGTTTTAGCCTCTTTAAGATTGTAGGGAAGCTGTAGCTGATTCCAGCAAGAAATAAGTAAAAGTCATGGAACTAGGGCTGGATAAGACAGCAGTCAATTACAGGGCATGCAGATACTCATATGTACATCACAAAATGCAAATGGTTAGTGTGGTGTGATGTGGGAGAAATGGCAGACCATGGCGAAAAACATACAGGCACAGAGAAGAAATGCAAAATCCATACACTAGATAGTCAAGCTGAGAAAAGGAAAATAACTAAAGTAAGTGTGGCAGGAATGTTAACTATTGAATCCGTGATTCCCAGGATTCAGCAAGGACTGTTAACTCTACACTCTAATTCATGGACTATAGGATGTATAGCTAGACAGTTTAAAACAACGTTAATGGCAGTACATTATGTTAGACTTGCTAATAAAGTTTCACACCATGTTTGTGACATGTATGACTCAGATATTTCAGTTATGAAATTCATGGGTAATGGTAGCAGCAAAAATTCTTTTAGTGGGCGGCACGGTGGTGCAGCGGTTAACGTTGTCACCTCACAGCAAGAGGTTCTCCGGTTCGATTCTCGGCTGGGGTGCCTTCTGTGTGGAGTTTGCATGTTCTCCCTGTGTTCGCGTGGGTTTCCTCCGGGTACTCCAGTTTCCTCCCACATTCCAAAGACATGCATCTAGAGCATTTCTCCCCGGGCCTCCACTGAAAACAGGCTCTGTGGAACCTAGTCGGATATTCCCGGTCAACAAATGTTAAATAAAATAAATAAATAAATAAATAAATAGTGAAAAAAAATAAGTAATACTTAGGTTTAGTTCATAAGTTGGTACTGAGCTATCTGCCCGAAGGCATATATTAGCCCAGCCACGTTGTGCGGTATTCACCGCCCCTGTAGTATTTCCCTAGAACCTTGAACTAGCAGCTAGTACCCTTGGCCCCTATCTAGTAGTGCTGTTGGTGTGATCCCCGGTGTGAACTTTCTGTTACCCATCCACTCATCAAGGTTCCTCTTGAAGAGTGATAGTGAGGGGCTCTGTCTTATGTAGATTGGGACCCTGTTCCATAGTAAGGGAAGTCTATGCGAAGGGAATCTATCCCTCCAGCATGTTCTATTCATTGTTGTGTTGAGGTTTATATCCCTAGAGCGTGTAACTCGAGTAGATTTGGTTTTGCTAAGATGGAGCATGTTCAATAATTCTGGGCTGGACATGGCTCTGTACGTTAGACAGAGATCGCCTCTGAGAAAGCGGTATGCAACAGAGAACAGTCTTAGCTTTTTCAATCATGCTACATAGGGCAACTGTTTGAGGCCAGTAATTCTCTTGGTTAGGTACCTCTGTGGTCTCTCCAGCTGCTGGAGATGTCTAGCCAGGTACATTCCAATTGGTGCATTGTACTCAATAATGGGTCTGATGAGGGAAGAGTAGAGGGGCACCATTACATCCTTAGATCTTGATGTGAACCCTTTCATGATCAGATGGGTCACATAGAAGGATTTTCTAACCACTTTGGCAACATGGTTATCAAAGGAAAGCTGGCTATCTACTTGGGTCCCTAGATCCCTTATTTCTTCTTCAGATTTCAGGGGATTACCTCCTATGTTGTAGTTTGCGGGTACTCTGTTTTTTCCAAAGGGGATTACTACACATTTTTTTGCATTTAGCTTGAGACCATGGCTTTGACACCATGCATCAGTCTCATTTAGGCCCTTCTGGAGGATCTCCATGTCGGCCGGAGACTCTGTTATAACACGCAGTTTGCAGTTGTCCACAAACTTAGTCAGCCACAGCCCTTTCGTGCTTGCCTGTACTTCTGAGAAGTATATGCCAAACAGGAGGGGCCCCAGGACAGAGCCCTGAGGCACACCACTCGTTACTGGTCTGGATTCAGACATAGATCCCGCTACTCTTACTTTATGGGATCTGTCTGAGAGCCAGTTTGCGATCCATCTTGTGACGTAAGGGTTTATGCCCAGGCTGGTGAGCTTATCAATAATACCCAAATGGGGAATGGTGTCAAATGCTTTAGCAAGGTCAAGGTAAGCCGTGTGTACCTCCTTTCCCTTATCTATAGCCTGAGTAACTGTCTCAAAGAAATCCACCAGGTTCAGGAGGCATGATCTGCCCTTGATGAAGCCGAACTGTGTGGGGTCCAGCGACTGGAGGTTCCCAATCTCTCCATTTATGAGTTCCATAATGATTCACTCTATAGCCTTACAGATCAGACTGGTCAGGCTTATTGGTCGGTAGTTCCCAGGGTCAGTTATGGCCCCACCCTTGTGTAGTGGGACCACCGTTGCCGTGTGCCATTCTCTGGGCACATATCCTGTGGAGAGGCTGAGACTGAACAGGGTATTAAGATGCTGGGTTAATTCCTTTTGGAGCTCACGTATGACACAGCCTGGGACACCATCTAGTCCCATGGAGGCAGTGTTTTTAGCTTCAGATAGAGCCTTGTTAACCAATGTATCAGTAATAATTGGACTTACACAGTCCCCTGGAATGGTAATAGGCCCTGTAGGTGGGGGGGGGGGATTTGCACTGAACCTGTCAGCCAAGATGTTGGCAATGTCAGAAGGGTCAGTGTATTTTGTTCCATTTTGTACTAGCTCAGAACAGACCTGAGCATTGCCATTTAGGTTTCTGACGTAGCCACAGAAGGCCTTATGGTTATCCTTGGCATCCTTGGCAACTTTCCTTTCAAAATTAGCTTTAGTTGACTTGATGAGGGCCCTCAATTTCTTACTAATGCTGATCAGGGATGATTTTTCTACTTGAGATTTGGCCTTTTTTTCTATAAATCTCCTCCTTTTATTGTAAAGTTTGCTTATGGCCGGGGTCCACCAGACTGTTTTTTTTCTTGCTTGAGGAAGGAGTCTTGGTTTTATTTGGGATAGCATGGTCCATGCAATCCTGAAGATGCATATAGAGTGCCTTGGTGTAGGATTCCGCATCCTGGATATCATTATCCTTCTGCAAGGGAATAGTGAAGCTTTCCACTTTGGATGCAAGTAGTTTGAAGTTTGCTTTGGAAAGGTTTTTGACTATGTTTTTTTTGACTGGGGAAGGTGGAGGGGTGAGGATGTCCAGGGTTATCAGTTTGTGGTCAGATCTGACCAAGGAGGGAGTGATAACGGGTGTGGTACAGTGGGCGCCCATATTTGTGATGATTAAATCCAATATGTTGTCCCCTCTAGTGGGGGAACATACTAGTTGTTCAAGGGCATTTGAATTTATAAATTCTATGAATCGCTGAGCATAGGAGTTGGAACATTGGTAGTTCACCCAGTCTATACCAGGGTAGTTGAAATCACCCAAGATTATGGTGTTGGGTAGGACCTTTATATTTTCCAATGTCTCAAGGAATGCAGAGTGAGCATCTTGGGACATGGTGGATGATCTATAACCGGCTACGACTTGAAATGTGGTTTTGCCTGCTGATAGTTGCGCATGGATGATCTCTGGGGCATCATGCTGCGCTACTAACCTGGAAATATGGGTATCCTTGATGAATATGGATACACCTCTGCCCTTTGTACTGCGATCCGGTAACTGAGGCCGGAAGGTATGATACGAATTGTAACCTGGCAGTGCTGGGGTGCTCTCTTGAGCCTTGAACCAGGTTTCCGTCACTGCACAAACATTGATTTTCTCCATGCTGAGGAGAACCTCGAGTGTGTGCATTTTGAGGTTGAGACTTCTGGCGTTGAGTAACATTACCCTTAGTTTTTGGTTACCTGTGCTGGTTACGGTGGCTGGTTTGTCCTTTGAGCCTTGCCTAAAAAAGACACTATGGGGACGGTAAGAGCCTTGGCCAGTATTCGAAAACCTAGGTGTGACAGGTGCAACCCATCTCTAGCAAAACAGCGAGGCTTGTCTATCATGTCATCCCAGGCAGACAGACACTGGATCCCCTTAGAATGACTCCAGAAGCTTAGCCAGTTGTTGAAATTGATAATTTTGTCTTTGTATTGTGGTATCATTCTAGGTGAAGGTAGTATGCTACTCAAGGTCAGGGTCATACCAGCTTGGGCTACATGATCAGAGAGCTCCTCAATGTCTCTTTTCATGTAGTCCAGGGAGGTACGTCTTAGATCATTCACACCAACATGTACAATGACAGCGTCATACTTGTACTTGTTCTGGAGTGACCTAAGTGCTTGTGTTATGTGGCGGATCCGAGCACCCGACAGGCAGCTGACAGTAACCTTCTACTTGTTCAGCCTGGTGAGTGGAACATCCGTGTGCCTTACTATAGAGTCTCCTATTACTAGCGTGTTAGGTATGGTGTTTTGCCTTAAGGGCTGTTGTGAGGCACACTGCTGAGGTGAATTATGTGTTTTCTGGCTTGTGTTTGGGGGTGCAGGTTGCTTGCTTGTCTGCTTTGGAGGGCACTGTTTCTTTTTCAGATTGGTACCTAATGCCTCTGAATATGTTTTTGTGTATTTATGCGTATGTTTTGTCGGTGCTTGTTTTGTAGATTCATGTGTGACAGGTGGTGTGATGCAAGTGTTTCCCTTATTCTGTTGACTGTCTGTTACAGTCATGGGTTGAGAGCGCTTAGTCTCCAGTCTGGCTGTGAATTTGCATTTCTCACAAGTGTTTGTGTCTAGAGGTAAGAGGAGAGGGTTGTCTGCATACATGAGGCAGTTGTGACATTGCCTCAGGATGCCCAATTCTACCAGATGAACTGGAGAGTACACCTGAAGCTGACCTCTGGACATGCTTTGAAGAGTAAATTGAACTTAAGTTCTGTGGACGATCTTGAGTCTTATGCTATATTATAATAGTGCTGTCTAGGAAATTTGGAGAATAATAGTGCTGTCTAGGAGATTAGGACAAGTGCTGATTTCTGTTTTGCAAGTGCTGCAATAAGAGCAGCTGATCTGAAGCACTTGAGTTGAGGTTTGCCTAGTTCTAAGGGAAAATTTACAGCGCAGACTTTGTGGGGCCGGGAATAGTATACCCCAACTGCCCGACACTACTCTGTGCGCAAGACCGCGCAAAAAGAGAGTTGCAGGGTTTTTTCTCTAGATAAGTGAGAAAAGTGAGTACAAGAGCTGTTTTTCTCTAAGCAAGTGAGAAAAGTAAGTACAAAAACTGTTTTCCTCTAGGTAATGAGGAAGATAGAGTGCTATAGTAATTAGTAGCTTATTTAGTGCTTACAAGTTCTGAACAAGTGCTGAGCATGAACAAGCAAATTTAAGTGCTAAAACTAAGAATCTGTATCTGCACTAGATGAGTTACAGGACAGAAACAAGTGCAAATACAGGCGTTCAAATCAGAAAGTTGAGAGAGATGGAAGAGATTGCCCAAACGGCCAATAACTACAAGTTCTGGGCCAGAACCACTACTTATGTGGTAGACAGGTTACCTAGTGCTTTACCACTCCCACTGATAAGCTAAAAAGAGTTTTCTTCATTAGAAGGTGAAGGTCATAGGAGTCATAAATCGTATATTCAGATATCATATGGTTTAAATGATTGTTGGATATGAAACCTTATTTAAGGTGTAGCAAAACTTACAGTAAAGCACAAAGATAATTTTTAATGTTGGTTATAGTATTAAATCTGAACAGAGGGAATGAGGAGTGAATTCATTAGTGTTCTTCAGATATTATAACAAAGCCATGGTTGTAACTGATAGTATTTCAGAAGTAGAAGCTGAAGCTTACAAGACATTTACATCTCAATGAAAACAAAATTTTTAATGCTAGTTTAAACAAAACGAACTGTTCAATGTTGCATTGAAGCAGTGAAACAAAATGTTTTTCAAGGCAATAGACTGATATGCCCACATCTCCATGCAGCTGTATCAGCAGCATCTTTACTTAATATAATCAACCCTGAGGTTACTGCACTACTGAAGGGACATTCCCTCATAGTGACCTCTGTTAAGTGAAATTCACTGTTGCTCAGCTGTATATTATCTCATACATGACTGCTGCATAATTTGTCGGCTCCTAAGTTTACATCTTATACTAAAGGTAATAGAACTAGGAGTTACTGAGTGTGTCTTCTAAAGGAATGAGTACATATCTGGGGCAAACAGAGGAAATTAAAAAAAATGTTGATTTAATAAGGCAGTATCTGTTTAGTATTTATTTGACAACTAGGGAGGTGCACCGGCGAAGAAGCCAAATGAGGAACTATCTTGCTATGAAAGGTGACTGTATATAAAAATACAAATACAGCATAAATAAGGTGGCTTACATAATTGGTTAAGCTACAGTCATAGCCGGGCATTTTTAGCACAAAATACAGAATGTCAGCAACAAGATGGGTGAGAAAATAGTCTAAGAAATAAGTCTGGCCAATGGGAGGGCAACATAAAAATGAGTATTGCTAAAAAGAAAATTAGATTACAGTTAATTAAGCAAACTCAAATTAGTATACAAATCTGCAAACTATATTATGTGCAGATAAATAGTAACAATGATAGTGGAACTGTATGAGTGGCTGAAGAGAATCTGCAGAGGAGGTAGGAAAGGTCAACAGTAGAAGGAAGAAAAGGGAGTAAATCAGCAGTCAAGGGTGAGATAAAAGTACTACGGAGAGCGAGATAGAGATAAGTGACTCAGATAAAAGGAGATAGGTGAGATGGACAGAGGGAGAGGGAGAATGAGAGTGGAAGAAAAGAGAAACAGAATTAGGAAAATGGGGAGATAATGAGGTTTCAAAATGAAGACGGAGAGGGTAAAAGCAGCAATGAGTTGAAGGGGAAAATATGAAGAGCAATAAGCTGGAGAATGGGTATGGGAAGTGGAGGGATAGTAAGTTCACAGAGGCGAGTCCATCTGTGTCTGAAGTGAAAAGAACAAAAATAGTCCCGAACACTCAACTAGATAAAACCAACTTATTAAAAATTGATAATGATGTGTTTAAATTAGTGGGATTTAAACCAGTATTTGTTTCTAAAACAGGAACTAATCTTAAAACCGAATTGGAAAGGAAAAATGCAGACCACAAGGAGTTAAAAAAGACAGGTACCACAAAATGTAGGAACTGCAACCAATGCCATTTAATTATTAAAAGTCCGTCTGTAACCTTGGAAGATATTAATAATACCACTGTGTGGTTTCTCAAGGGGAATTGTAGGACCCCACATGTGGTATATATGGCTAAGTGCAGTAACTGTCCATGTTTATATGTAGGAAAGATGGACAGATGTCTTCGTAATAGAATTTATGAGCACTGTTACAAAATTAAAAAACAGGATACGAAAAATGCTTTATGGAGGCATCTTGACAGGAACAGTAAATGTAGTACATTCAATTTTGGTATACTTGAATGTGTGAAAGTGAATCCAAGACGGGGGAGTGTTAAATATTTATTAGGGGAAAAAGAGACTAGATGGCAGATCAGATTAAATGCTTCTGTCTATCCAGTGTTGAATGACACCATTTCCATAAAGCCAATATTGGAAAATAATAGTTAAAAGGCCATTACAAGGAAAATATCAAAAAACATAATAAAATAAAAAAGGTGGGAAATTAGGATTATTTTTAAATTTTCAATTCGTTACTAATTTTAAAGTAATATCTTATCATGATGTGGAATGTGTTCCTATGAAATATTAGATAAGCTATTATATTACATTAGTATGACATTAGTTGATACAGAGAGCACTGGCACTTTAAATTGTCTTATATTATTTGATTGATTAATTGAATTGATAAATGATTGAAAGAAGCTTGTATAAAAACATGAGGGATTTTATCATTAGTTGTTCTGATGAAGTCTACAAGTTAGATGAAAGTGCTTAACCTACTGTGTTTTAAAGTTGTTGTACATTTTATTCATTAAAGTATCGGACTGGATTTTATGGTGTACAGTGATTCCATTTTTCATGTCCACGAGCAATATTTTGTTGGTTGCATCTGAAGTGAGCAGGAATGAGGGGCTTAAAAGTATGTACATGGGATGCTTGCCATATCAAGGGAAGCGTATCAGTTTGCAGTTTAATCACATGGTAAGACAGAGTTACTAAACTGGCTGACTTTGATTAAGGTATAACTAGGTAACAGGGATTACCAGAAGATAACTTTGCTACATGAGAGACATTGCATTTGTATAGAAACTTGTGAATGTTACTGTGTAAGGGGAATTTACAAAAGGGGTACCAGTACTGTGCAGAAGGAATGCTGTTAACCACAATTTTTTTCTTTCTGAAGTGCTAGAGTGACCATATAGGTTCTTGTGTGCCTGACACCACATTAATATATTGCCAGTTATGTTCACTCCTTTTCAATCTTCAGTTACTTGTGCAACTACTCCTTCAAATACTTCCCTCGCTAATAAGATACCAAACAGAAGACTTTATTAATCTGTACTTCTTAAAATTATATTAAATGCACAAAACTTTGAGCTTTCTTCATCTAGCCTTATCCACTAGAATCCCTTGTTTGCATGTAATGCAGACAAAACTTAATACTTGGTAGAGTTGAAACCACTTCCTTAAAGGTAAGCAAATTGTAATTCTCACTTCTAATAACTTTATTCACATTCTGTGGATAAATATAAATGGGAATCTTGTCCTGTGCCACGGCATTTACTCTACTGTTCACCTATTCTTTCTTGTTTAGTCTGCTATGTAATGACATTTAGCCTACTTTCGCACTTTTGTTCTTGCTCAGTTCTACATGTTAGAGTTGATTCTACTTGCTATGGAGCATGTAACACTGGCATAGCAGTAAGACTTATTTAAATATGGTATTCTTTTGAAATACTACTCAAACCTGCCAACAGATATGCATAATCATGCAACTAATTTTGCTTGTAAACTCTTTTTAAACTGGCTATATATATATATATATATATATATCAACACGTTTGACATACAGCCATGACAGAGCTGAAAGAACATGTATACATATACATAAAGCACCACATAATCTGTGTGTGTGTGTGTGTGTGTGTGTGTGTGTGTGTGTGTGTGTGTGTGTGTGTGTGTGTGTGTGTGTGTGTGTGTGTGTGTGTGTCACTATCTCTGGTGGACCACAGTGCTAGATTTGCATCCATACACCATGACTGTTTCACCATTATAGACACTGATAACATAGTGAGATTCTGGACAACAGAATAACAACAGGGAAGAACAGTGGGTTGGCTGAAAGGTGTGCACAGGCAGCTAGGTGGTGATCAGCTCAGCCACAGCAACCCAAAGTAAACCCATCAAATATATATATATATATATATATATATATATATATATATATATATATATATATATATATATATATATATAGACACACACACACACGCACACACACACACACACACACACATGAATAAATATAACAATGTATTGGGATGACATTCACTTAAACACATAAGGAAAATCTGCACTATCAATGTTGGTATAAAAGATGTAAATTAAAAATACTGTAATGGTAGTGACAATTTGTCAGGGAATGCTCTGAAGCAGAAATAGATTGTGGTAATAAAAGAAGTCTGACTAATAAAAATCAATGCTTTTGAAGTTAAATTAGTGCCACTTTATTCACCATTGTGTCAAATAACTGAAATGTAAGTTATAGCTAAAAGATTATTAGGACACATGTTCATTTTAAAGACTCAGTAGACTGGAAATGTTCTTCTTTCAGCTTTTCCCGGTTAGGGGTCACCACAGCAGAACTCCGGTCCACTAATGTTTAGCAGTAGATTTTTACAGTGCCAGCTCGATATCCAACCTTCAATGAAGGTACACCCATTCACGCATGTCTTTCGAACACCACTTGACCGCGGGGAGGGCATGCAGACTCCACACAGAAGGCGCTCCAGCCGAAAATCGAATGGGAGAACCTCTTGCTGTGAGGCGACAATGCTACTGCTGCACCACAATTTATAAATCACTGACAGGCAACAGTGATGTAGAGTTGCATGGGAATCTCAGTTTTATATCATACTTTAAAAAGTCATGTCTATATATGGTTTCTGTTTGCCACCAGAACCTACAGCTAAGTATTACACTTCTGGCACAGATACACTCCTTGGTAGTGCAACCAGTGTGCAGTAAATCCAAACCAAAGGGACACACCATTCAGTGAAAACTGTCAGAAAGACTTGACCAAGCTAGACTCTTCACTGCGTAATACCATAAGGCTCCAATAGTGGAGGCCCATGGGATATATGAAAAATACCCCTTAAGGACATCCTTGTGCAAGTCTCATAACCTATGTATGACCACTTACTTAATTTAACTTTGCCTTTTACATTCTGAAGCACTAAAACTTCCATATCTTAGCAGGTAGTAGTTGTCTAACATCAAAAGCAGCTCACACTTTAATGACACCATACTACTAAAGTTTGCTCTCTACCCCTTCAGTCTAGTAGCTGACACTTACTACTATGTATTTTCTCTGTAGTGTCCTTCCATAACATTCTCATCTCTCTAATAATTAACTCTCTCTCCATATCCATAATTTTCTCTCCTGTACATTACTCCTGCCTATCTCGTTCTGTTACTCTATTTTGGCTTCAGAATGCTGCATTATTTCTCACCTCCATATATTCTCAGAATTATAGTCAATAATTTTGAGTAACTACATATTACTTTACTTGACATATTTTGGTGCCATAATACTATATTATTTCTCACCTTCATATATTATTGAATTATAGTCAATATTGTGAATAACTGCATATTACTTTACCTGACATGGATTACCTACTTCTGCAGTGTGTCTTGCTACTTGCTGTACACATTGCATCCATGATAACAATCTCTCCTAGCAATATTCTGTAAATGTGTTTTGATCTGTTGTGGGGGCTCTTATTATCCTCTTTTGTATAAGTTACACCCCAATCCTTTGAAAAGAGTTTTATCTGTTGTGGGGCTTTTCTCCCCTTGTGTATAATTTCTTATCAGCTGTAGTAACATGTTTTTGTGTGTTTGTGGAGTCTTTCTCCCCAACACATTGTAAAATATTTAATTTGTTGTGGGGCCTTTCTCCCCTGTATATAATTATTCATTTACTTATTGTAAAATATTTAATCTAGGCTTTTCTTGTATATAATTACTCATCAACTACTGTTTAAATGTTTTTCTGAATCTGTTGTGGAACTTTTCACCCATTTTCAAGTGGTTGCAAGGGCAGTGTGTTTTTTGATTGCTTTGTGTGTTATTTTTTGTGTTTTAAACTCAGGGTGTCTGCACTGACCAAATCACTGACAGAAAAATGTCAAAGAAGCAGAAAAGTAAGGTATACAAGACAATGGTGTGACCAGTACTACTGCATGGTACAGAAACCTGGGCAGTAAAGGTAGAGCAGATGAAGAAGCTAGAGGTAATGGAAATGAAGTGGGTGAGAAGGATGGTAGGGTTCACAATGTGGGGCAGACAAAGAAATGAGGACATAAGAGCAGAAGCCAAAGTAGCTCCAATTGCAGAAAAGATGAGCAGATTGGTTTGGGCATACGTGTAGAAAAGCAAGACAATCTGATGAAGAAGATATGGTACAGACAGGAGGGAGGTAAGAAGAAATGAGAGCATCTAACAAAGATGTGGATGGACTGTGTGAGAGAATATATGTGACAGTCAGACATGAATGTCGAAGAAGGCAGGATTGTGGCGCTGAACTGCGAGAGATGGCAGCAGTTAACACAATACCTTGGCCCATGTGGAAAATGAGAAAAAGAAGGTGGATGATGATAATGACGATGTCTGCGCTACTCAGCTGGGCAACAATTACATTAGGACACCTGAGCATACTTAATCAGACGATCTCAAAACCAAACCACACTACATCAGGGAAGTACCAGTTTCTGTTTTTACAAATTAGAATGTGCTAGTGCTTATTTAAATACTCTTCTACATGTTATGAGCTGTGGTGGATTTCTGCTTTTAGAACTGGTTTAGCTTCCCTGCACAGCCTTATTAATGCATGATAAGCCTAATCCTATGCCTAATCTTGCCCTTGCCTCTAACCTTAACCCTAACCCTGCACATTACCTAAAAGTCCTTTCCATAAAACTACCACTACACAAGACAAGCTCAGACATACAAACATGCACCAAAAACCATGACCATTTTAAAGATATCCCCTTACCTAACCTTTACTCGACCCCTAAACTGTCAATACTCACACAAACACATTCCCAGCCCAAACTCTAACCCACATTTTGACCCATTAACATTCTGATAGTGGCCTTCCAAGTGTCTAATTCTGAACAGCAATTACACACACACACACACACACACACACACACACACACACACATATATATATATATATATATATATATATATATATATATATATATATATATATATATATATATATATATATATATATATAATACATGGGTCTAGGACTATTCACTGAAAGCACATTTCA
Organism: Protopterus annectens; assembly: GCF_019279795.1. Classification (NCBI taxonomy): domain Eukaryota; kingdom Metazoa; phylum Chordata; order Ceratodontiformes; family Protopteridae; genus Protopterus; species Protopterus annectens. The sequence continues at coordinate 1,343,526,215 of NC_056726.1, read as the reverse complement.
CTGAAACACATTTGATTGTGCACAGTTCACTGAAAGCTCAATTCACCGAAAACAGAATTCACTGAAACACATTTCACTGAAAGTTATATATGGCCTTTTCCCCACTGTAGTGCGACCCTGGAGTGAGTATATATAGTAAGGTGGGGGTGTGGGGGGCGTAGCCCCCACCTATGTTGAATATTTTTAACTATATGCATGGATACTTGCAATTCCAATAAATTACTCTTTATTATTTATTTTTTTGTTTATTTTACAATTGTTGACCGGGATAGTCTGACTGGATGCATGTTCATTTTCAGCGGAGGCCCGTGGAGAAAAGCTCCAACTCTTTTCTGAACATAATATATATCCACACTATGTGGGGGGGCTATGCCCCCCACACACACCCCTTACTATATATACTAACTCCAGGGTCGCACTACAGTGGTGAAAAGGCCATATATAACTTTCAGTGAAATGTGTTTTAGTGTATTGTGTTTTCAGTGAATTGAGCTTTCACTGATTTGTGCACAGTCATTTGACTTTCAGTGAAATGTGCTTTCAGTGAATAGTCCTAGACCCATATATATATATATATATATATATATATATATATATATATATATATATGTGTGTATGTATTTTTGTGCGTGTGTGGGTGAGCATTTATATATTTTTATGTATTAGTCCAACTAGGCTAGCGACATCTTTTCAGGGAGGACCTGAGGTAGAATTTATACTATGAGGGGAAATTTGGCCATGGCATCAGGAACTTCCCCTATATCTATCATCTATCTATTTACCTGTATACCTATGTATGTATGTATAGTTTGCATCAGATTGCACATTTGCTCTCCAATCACTCTTACACACACACACACACACACACACACACACACACACACACACACACACACACACACACACATACACAGTCTTTTCAGCTTTCATACATGCATTCACTCACTGTTTCTCTCTCCGATCTCTCACACACACTCTATTTAGCTTTAATACATCTCTCCAATCTCTCACTCACAGTCACTTCTGCTTTCATACATACATTGACTCTCTGTTTCTCTGTTCAGTTCATTCAATTCCAATCCAGTCAGCATGCCACTGAAAATTGTTCCGCATGCTATGCTTTCTAGTGGAAATATACATCTAAAACATTATTCCAACCAGGTTCTGAATTACTGTATTTCAATATTAAAATCAGATCAATACAATGTTTATGGTATGGTATGGTATGGTATAGGGTACAGTATTTGTCAGGTTTATTTTTAATAGTGACTCTCAAGCAACCAGAAGCTACACTTATCCGGCATCAACCAATTCCCATGGGTGCCGGTTAACTGAGAATTTACTGTACATCTCTTCACAAAGATTGTCTAACTCAGATAACCCATTTTGTGAGATGGTTTGAAAAGACAACTCTCCAACAAATGAGAAATTAATAAAATGAGCAATGTAGTGGTAAATAGAATTGACAAAATATATACAATACAAAACATTAGAAGGAGCTTCAGCAATATGAAACAGTAAGTATGCCTGAAGGTAAATATTACAAGGCATGTATTAAGTACAGTCCTAGATATCTAATTAGAGGACTTTAATTTAAAAAACAAATTGTGTAAGGAGAGAGCATATATGTGAACAAGATAAATAACAAGGCTCATATGTTAGATAGTAATAGTTTAAAACTCAGAGCAATGTGCATATCACAGATGTTTTATATGCACTTTACAGGCAATGACTTTAGGCATCTTCAGACATGTCATCTTCGTTTATGTCCTGCATATAATCAATGTATATTAAAACTTTTATCTTTGCCACAATGGCATGCATCTTTATTGCAATGACTGGAACAAACTACTTTTCTTATAATATGTCCAGCTTATCAAAGGTTCGTAGGTCAACAGGCATGTATGTGTGTGGTCCGGAAGACCATTAAGAAGCCTAGCTGGCTAAACCCAAGAATAATTGGATGAGTTAAACTCCTCCATCATGAAACCTTACTCATCCAATTATTCCTAAGCTTCAATGCAAAGATAAGTGTTAGACACAAGTTATATGCATGATATAAACAAATAACTTCATTCTCCCTGCTTTCCAAATTCAACTTATACAGTGACATTAAGTGTAAATATAAACATCTGTGTTGCATATAAGAATGTATCTGACTTCAGATTACAGTACTAGAGGTTCAAAAAGGAATAAAAAACAAAGAATGCAAAATGTTATAAAATGTAGAAGGCAGAAGTCACAGTTAAGTAATACTGCATCTGCTTTTCTCATTGTACAGCAGGTATATTTTTCTCACCTCGCTTTTTAATATTTTAGGATCAGATACATTTTTAAGATGGTTGACTCCAAAGCTTTTCTGTGATTCTTGAGTAGCATACATCGACAGATTTATTTTTTTGCAATAGAGGCAGGCCATGTAATTCATAAACACAGGACCCGAATGAGTGCAAGGCCTGTGCAGCTTCATTATGTCAGTAGCATGATGCATAAACATGGATTGTGCTGCTGTATAAAGTGTTCAGTGGTATGCATTACACAACTGCATAATATGCACATCCGTATTAAGGAGGGAGAGAGAGAGGTGTCCTTTCCCTTTTCCATATACACAGGACAGACTGACAGAGTGGGTCATAAATAATTCCAAATCACTGCTGTGTACACAAAGAACTGAACATTGGCTGGGATGCCATCTTGTCACCACTGTATATGGCTGTGTTAGCAGGTTTCACTGCATCACCATAGCACTTCATTCCTGACAGCTGTTTTGCTACCTCACAGATATGTATTTGTAAGCTTTTTCTACAGTGCATTAGTGATGCAGCTGTCTGGGAGATATGGGTATTAGTTTTCCATTGCTGCATTAACAGGCCACAGATGTAGTCTCATAACGTGTAGCTGTGGCAGTGAGTTGTGTACTACAGTTTCCAGCCTTTCTGAATCAGATTCATCAGCTGGGGCAGTCAATTGCATACCTAGTGCATACCTGGTGTCTTCATTGTTAAGTATTAGAGTATTCCAGTGGGAAAACAGGTCTACTCTATGCTTATAAACTGCGTAGAGCATGCTATGTCATCTTTACCTCATACCATCCCTCTGCAGCCGAGTAAGACAGTCTATAGATGATCTACAAGAGCTACGCCATGGAAGACTGTTGGTCAGGAAGGGGCAGTCTGGACATTAAAGATGTTGTTGTACAAATTTCAATTAAATTACAACTAGATGATTACATTTAAGCCAGGAAGTTCACATAGTGAGACAAGTGGTGGCTTCTTCCACTGTGGCACGGAAAAAAGTGGACTAATGTGTTGTAGGCCTGTTCTGGATTCTGGTGCAGGGAAGAGAAAAGACCGATGAAAAAGTGGACAATAGAAAAGAAGGAATGGTTTAGCAGCAGTAGTAATATACAATAAATGGGAATGAAGAAGGTTTGGCTCTATATGATTTAGAGTCTTTATTTTATTTTGTATCTAGGGATAATATCTGCTCCCTGCCTATCAAATTCTACCTGATTGTCAATAACATAGCCTAGAAGTTTAGTATATCTTATGTCTATCATTCCCCTGTAACACCTTCTCTGAAGGATATTATTGCACTTAAAAGATAGACCAAGTGATCGTTTTGTATTTATTATCAGTATATATATTACAAGTGTGTGTGTGTGTGTGTGTGTGTGTGTGTGTGTGTGTGTGTGTGTGTGTGTGTGTATATATATATATATATATATATATATATATATATATATACACACACACACACACACACACACACACACACACACACACACACACACACACATATACATATAAATATTGCAGAAACTATGTGTAAACATGGATTGTGCCACTGAGAAAAAAACAATGCTCTGATTTTCACTTGCATATATAGAAACAAGTAGATGCAGAAACACAGTCTCTCACACACATACAGAAACTAATATGTACACACACACACACACACACACGCACACACACACACACACACACACACACACACACACACACACACACACACACACACACACACACACACACACACACACACACACACACACACACACACACACACACACACACACCCTACCTGAAGCTTTCTGGATTTGAGAGGTGAATACTAAGGGATTCCTATATCTCTTAATAACTTTAGTATGTAGTTCTTGCTTTTTGTTGTTAACTTGACCTTATTTTTTAAATGTGATAGATATCCTCTCTTGTACCTTGTATAAATCTACTAAGAAAATTGTTATAAATCACTGTAATTTTATCCATACTGACACACACACACACACACACACACACACTAGGATGACTAAAAATTTTGCCAAACCAACAAGTAAATTTTGATAGTCACCATAATGTTATGGACATAAGTCTTTTCGCCTTTTTTTAAAAGTTGAGAGTTTCATAGAATGGCCACACCGTCCAGTTCTCAAGGGCCTGAATAAAGACTAATAAAAAGTAAAAAGTAAGTGGACATTCAGATGCCATGTTGCTGGAACAGTTGTGTGTCCTTAAGAGGTCATCTGCATATTTCCCATGGGCTTCCTTCAAACGAGCTTTAAGGCATACGCAGTGCAGACTCTGATTTACTAGGGTATTTTTGCTGTATCGGCACTCTCTAGTTAGGAGACCCTGTTTGTGATTCATTTCAATAAATCAACATATGCTCATCTATATATTTATATATCTATGTGTATTTTGTTCCATGAACTTACTATACAAGTTGTTTCATGTAAGACATGCCAAACCCCCATGTGTTTCATGTGTGTGTGTGTGTGTGTGTGTGTGTGTGTGTGTGTGTGTGTGTCTCTTATACATATGTATGTACATATCTACACCTATATCTGTATCTATATGGGGGTCATTCACACTGATAAGCTTCAGTTGTTCAACAGGGTGAATTGCTTCAAAATTTCATCAAGATTAAGTACAATCAAATGATACAGATATCTGCACAAAGATGGGCCCTCTATGGACCCTGGAAACTACAGTCCCATAAGTCTCACTAGTCTCATATGCAAAGCCATAGAAATAATTATTATGGAAATGATCAATAATGACATAGAAAACCTCCAAACACTGGACTCGACCCAGGTTGGTTTATCAACTGCAGGCTATGCCTATTCAACCTGAAGGATTTCTTTGAGAAGGTCAACAAAGCAATGGATGAGGGCAAAATGGTTCACTCTGCCCAGCTTGACCTGGCCGAGGCATTTGACACAATACCCCACTCAGGCCTCATTGACAAACACGGGAGGTTAGACACAAACACTTATGTCATGCAGTAGATAACCAGCTGGCTGACAGACAGGAAGTTAGAATTGGGAAGTCTACCTCTACAAAGAAGCCAATCACAAGCTCAGTTCATCAGGGATCGGTTCTGGGCTTGCTCCTTTTTGGTATTTACTTCTCTGAAGTCAAGGCCAATGTCAATCCCCTCTGGCTGACTAAATTTGCAGAGGATTGCAAATTAGGAACTGTCATTGAATCTCCCATCAACACAAATGTTCTCCAGGAATGGCCAACACAGACAATTAACTGGTGTAAGAGTCATGGACTAAAACAAAATGCCAAGAATTACATAACAGTATCCTTCAGGAAGTTACTGTTGTTTCCCTGCTTGCTGCCTCAATTTCTGCTCAGTGTTACTACTACTTTCATTTGTAAGCACTGCAGCAAAGACTCTATGCACACTTATGTTTCACTTATTTCCCTCACTAGCTAACCTGCATCCACCCCCTGCCCTCACTCTCAGAGGCCCCACCATACTCACTCACATCAGACTACTTCCACTCCAAGCTCCCTGTAGCTCGCACACTTCATTCTTTCACTCACCCTCAATAACCTTCCACCCCCCCCACCATACACACAACCACTCATTCCAGCTTTTCACTCATATCTGTTGTTCCTCCCTTTATCCTAACTTTTCTCCTATCTCTCTCTCTTTTACAGGTTAACAGTCATTACATCCTCCAGCCCACAGACCTACCCCACCTGGAACCACCTGAGTTACAGTCCTTTTAACAGTTGCCTCTCACCTATAAAACAACTTAAAGTATGTCCTAACATGTTCAATAGCTCAGTATAGATCCAATATCATTATTGCTCTCCCATAGCCAGTTGCTTTTTGTACACCACTGGGTCGCTCCTTATCTACCCACCCTGCTTTTACCACTCCCTGCATTTCTCAAGCTGATACAAACTAAAAGCTTCCTCTCTGCTGTGCTTCTCCCCACCTTTTCTCTTTTTTCACCTACTCTAGTTTAACAATACTTCTTCAACTCAATCCTACTGCCCTATACTTGTTCTTTACTCTACTCCACTACTTCCTTCCCTGCTAATTACACAGGGGATATCCATAGCCTTATGCTATCTTCCTCCTACCCCTCTTTTTGCTATACTTACCTGCTTCTCTGATTGTTTTTATATTGCTGATTTTGCAGTTTCTCTGGGTGCAGCCCCGCTCAATTTGGGCTCACTTTGCTCCCCTGCGCTACCCCCATTTCCACCCATCCCAACTCAATTACTTTTATTCTCTCTTGTCCCTCTCCTTCCTTTCCTCCTCATCCACTCATACTCCACTTTCTGTCCCAAGCCACTCCCACACAAAGACTGTCTCACCTGATTACATAATTTCCACTTTGCAGCTATCCTCCTCCAACCCCCATCACAGTTACACTCCACATATCTCACAATGCAACACTTACTTATATCCATTCCACTTCATGTTTCTCTTACCCCTTAAACTCCTACCACACTTACCTTTCTCACCCTTACATCTACTCTCCACCTCACCTACACCTACAACCTCCAATACCTCTCAAGTTATTACTATATCCCCATCACGTTTTACCTAATCCATCTTCCTTCTCAAATTTACTTTATTCAAACACTACCCTCACTCCAGTCAACCCAAACCAAAATATTACATACTGTACACACTAATAGCTCCATTTAACCTCCCAACTAGTAACATAATCCTCTCTGGGGACATTCATCCTAATCCAGGCCCCCTAAATCCTTCCCTAACCATAGACCCTACAACTCTTCCTGTACCTCACACTCTCCTCAAACACCACCCACTGTCAACCCCCCTGTCATGTTGCCTATTCCCCTAAAAACCTAGCTATCGATTTTCTAAATATTCAAAGTCTCATTAACAAAATCACAGAGCTTCACACCTGGATAGTCCATACCTCCCCACAAATTCTAACCTTATCTGAAACCTGACTAAAAACCCCATATCACAAATAATGAAATACTACCACCTTTCTACAATATTTACCATTCTGACATATCCTCAAAAAAAGGAGGTGGTGTTGCTATCCTCTACTCTAACAATCTTAATCTCTTCCCTGTACCCATTCATATCTCCAACTTCCACCCTGCTGAACTGATCATCCTAAATTGCCATCTAAAGTCCCACAAAAAAATTGCCATAGCCTCCATTTACATCCCCCTGGAAATAATATCTCAACCCTTGAACACATCCTTTCCTGGTTTTTCCACTATGTACCTTATGAAACCCTCATCCTTGGTGATGTCAGTATTGACTGAGCTAAACTAATAACTGAATCTCCACAACTCAGTATGAACTTACATGATCTCCAGCAATTGGTAACCTCCCCCACTCAAATTCACAAATCCTATTCCTCCAATCCAACAATTGACTTGATTCTCACTAACTCACCTAACCTCTATCACAGCCCCTGTACCTTACCTGATACCTTAAGTGATTATCTTCCCACCTTCATCAAGAGACACTCTGCCCACCTAACCAAATCTCATACTTATAGAGACTGCCATAAACTCTCTAACTTTAATATTAACTTATTCTACTCCAGACTATCCAGCACTGACTGGTCATTCCTCTGGCATCTCCCCGTCAATGAAGCTGTGCAAAAATTTAACCACATTTTCCTAGATACTCTCAACTCCCTTGCCCCCTCCTGGAAAATTAGAACCAAATCTAATTATGTCACCGGCTTTCCAAGGAAATGCACACTCTTATGCACAGAAGAGATAGTGCTTGGAAAGCCTGAGCTAAAACCAAATCGCCAGCCCTGTTCCAGAACTACAAAGAACTCAGGAACCTTGTCAAAAAACAAATCAATAATGATAAAAAAATCCTACTACAACTCCCTCCAAGTTAACTACAAATCAAACCCACATAAATTCGGGACCATCATCAACAAAATTCTCCAGCCGGTACCCCTTCCACACCCTCCCCTTTCCCAAATAACACCCCTCTAGCAATGCCTACCCTTCCCAATAATCACTTTGTTGAAACTGTCCAAAACCTTACACAAACTAACCACAGCACAAACACCCTTCCTTCCCCATTCAACCCACTTAATAAAAACCTCTTCAGTTTCAGCCTGTTCCCACTGCCTACATCAAATCACTTCTATTTAATGTCAAACCCTGCTCACCATCCTGTGATACTCTCCAATGTACCTTCCTCAAACTAGCTGTAGAATCCATAGCCTACCCAGTATCTCTGCTTATCAATAGATCCATTCAGGAACCTACTGTCCCTGACATTTGGAAAGCCTTCTTTATCATCCCTTCTGCATATAGGAGGGAATTACACTGTCCCATCCAACTACAGACCCATAGCCATCCTTTCCCCTCTATCTAAAATACTTGAAAAATGCATTCATACTCAGCTGCTAAACGTTTTCCTACAGGAAAACCTTCTCACACCCACTCAACATGGCTTCTGGCCAAACCACAGCACAGCTACAGCCCTCTTATCTTTCACTCATACTGTAGCTGAGGCCAGAGATAACCAGCTTGTCTCTTGTCTTTTCCTTGACCTCTCCAAAACCTTTGACACCGTTTCCCATCCTATCCTTTTATCTAAACATGGTAACCTCAATCTGTCTGCTCCCGCCCTGGCCTGGTTCACCAGTTACCTCTCAAATAGGTTGCAATCTGTCAAATCTCTCCTCCTGCTCCCCTTCCTTTCCTGTCACATCTGGTGTACCCCAAGGTTCCATACTGGGTGCCCTCCTGTTTAACATTTTCACAAATTAATTACATACAGTTTGTGATTAATCCTCCCTAATGCAATATGCTGACAAGTGCTGGCCAATAACCAAGTCATCTTAAATCTCTCTCTCACACATATTGCTCTTCCACTATAAATATGTCCATACTCCGACCCTCCTTCCTATCCAGATTTCTTTCATCAACATTGGCCAATATACAAGTTTAAACTCTCTATCCTTCTACGCTCAATAACAGAAATCAAACTCCAAGCTGACATACATCCTAAGCCAGGACCCACACAGCTGCTCCCACCCCACCCAGTAACACCCACCACACCTCCAAATACTACACTCCACCTTCTTCCCCTAAAAATTTCAAAATTAGACTTACTCATAACTAATTTCAACCTTAGACGTATCACAAAAAAACTAGTGAAGTTCATGCAGCACTAGCTACCTTACTCACAGTCTTACTACAAAATGCACCCTTACCTTACTACTTCACCACATGTACATATGGAAATATTACTTCTCCATGTCTAAATACCGCTCTCTGTTTACTTAATCCATATAATCAATTGCTCTTTCTGTGAAAGGTCTGTTTGCTGCTCATTCTTTCATTGTAAAAAAAAAAAAAATCAGGTACTTACGTATTACCGCAACCATATTCGGAGCAGGAGAAGCAGCTCATTCCCAAGCCCTTGTCCTGCCGAAATATGTAGTGCAAGTTACTGGGGCAGTGTGTGTCACTGTGTTAACAGTCTGTTGAAGAATTCTTGATACAAAACCACCAGGTAACTAAATTGGGGGAATGTCATTTTCCTCGTGTGTATTAAGCTAGTCATTCTTACAAAACTTGGGGGAAGTGCTTCAACAGACTGTGAAAACAAAAGATTCGGAAAGGAACATTTCAGGTTGTTCAAGGGTCAGCAGCCTTTCAAGGGCTCTCTTGATGCACATGACAAATATTTGGCTTTTTTGTATTCATGGGTGGCACCACAATGCCGCGGTCAGCATTGTGAACTTGTACTTCCGGTTCATGTACTATGAATGTCCTCACTAGGTATAATTGGTTTTTTTTTTGGCCAGGTTTGTTGCTTCCTGTCACATCCCAAACACACACTGCTAGGAGAATGATGCCATGTGTACCTCTCTTTTTGTGTGTCTGTATGTGTATTATGTGTATTTGTAGCAGCGGACCGGGGTGTCATCCTGGAATTTGTTCTCTCCCTCTTGTCCTTTGCTTCCACGCTAGTGGGCCAACTGCTGCAGGATACATACAAGACAACAAACACCCATATGAAAAAAATATATTGCCAGTAACGTACAATCATACCATCTTTCAAACCCAAAACATGTGGCTTTATAAATAAATTAACCACATTTCCATAACATGACGAATGCTGACAGGTTGGAAATGTGGTTGCGATAATACGCAAGTACCAAAAATCATGACTATTACACTTCACTGTAGGATTATCATTATGTAACAGAGTTATCTTTAACTATAGCTTATGTATTGTAAATTTCTTTATATTGAAATGTAAAGTTTATATGCCTTAAATTGTCTATATCAGAGCTTTTCTCCTTGGGTCTCCACTGAAAATGGGCCTCTGGCTCAATTGGACTAACCCAGTTGTCAAATAAATAAATAAAAGTTATCCACCCCTGATAACTATCATATTGACAACATACTCCTAAGATCTGAAGTTTGTAGTCAGGGACTTGGGGACACAGACATTAATCTAGCCTTTGGTCATTATCTACAGTAGTGAGGAAATCCTTCTATGATGTGCAACTTATAAACAAAGATATGGCATCTAGGTCCAAGGAAGTCATTGTTCCACTGTATTTGACATTCATCAGACCTATCACTAGGTACAATGCACACTTTAGTATGTACCTAACCAGGCATATCCAACAACTGGAATGTCCACAGAGATTCCTTACTAAAAGAATACAGGGCATAATTAACATATCCTATGCAGATCACCTCAAGGCCCTATCCCTGTATTCTGTCTCTTACAGGCTGTTGAGGGGAAATCTATGCCTGGCATACAAGGCATTGTCAAACTCCACACTGATGGACCTCCTGCATAACCACAAAACAAACAGCACTAGAAGTTACCTGTTCTAAATACTTAAACCCTGCCTGTGATACAAATATGACCTGCTGGAGAGACATGTATCTATCCCAAAGACTACACTTTTTCTGGAACAGGCTCCCCATCCATGTGAAGCAAAGTTCCTCCCTAAACCAATTCAAGTGTCACTTAGATAATTGGATGGCAAACAGGAAATTCATCCCTGGTTTGATACTTAACTCTCTAATGGACACAGGCATCCTGTAAATAGTTCCTGTCTTAGGCCCCTGCTTGGAAATATTTAATCTCCCAAGCCCCTGCTTATACTTATCAAGGGGACCAGAACTTATCAGAGATTTGGGATGTATGGCTAGGCTTAAAAAGGCCCCTATGGTTGTTAGCATAGTAAACACCTATGAACCTAAAAAAAAGAGAGATGTAGTAGATATGGGTAAGATAAGCGTGGGTTTGGAATTTTAATGCTGAACCTTTCAGATATACATGAAGGGAGGGGGAGTGTATGTGTAACAGTTTGTGGGTCAGGGTTAAAGTAAGGGTTAGGTAAGAGGACACACTTAATGTTGTGCAAGTGTGCTGCTGTACTGGATCTGTGCCTGAGTGTCTTGTTTAATAGCATCACAGAAACGTTTTTTCTAAGGTAAGTGGTAGGGGCAAGGTTAGGGTTAGCATGCATTAGTAAGGTAGTGCAATGGGACTTTCTGTAACACTACCACTATTCAGACAAAGTTGACCTGTTTTTACTGGTAGGGTTATGTCGATTTTCTAAATACTGGCCTCAGTCACCTGTGTTTTAATGGCTGTACATTTCAATAAATCAAACTACTCAAAATTACAGAGATAGACAGATGGAGAGTAATTCCCTGTATACCTCTAATACAGAAAAATTGTGAATTTATTTTATATTAACCAGTTACGTGACCTGACTTTTCTTGATCCTTTTCAGTCATGATCCAAGCAACAATAGCAACTTATGGTGATTAATCAACCAGTATGTTTTTTGTGAGATGGGGGGGCAGAGTACACAGATAAGCCCTTGAAGTTACAGATAGGACATACGAACTCCACATAGAAAATGGCTTGCAGTTGGAACTGAAGATCAGACCCTAAGGATGTGATGACCAAGCTGAACCACTGAGCTACCATACTACTTATTAAAGCCTGTTGCCTAGTAATGGAACACTGAACAGCCCACCTTATTTTATCATAGTAGGAACCAGTCTTAACACATTCAAGAAACAATCTGGACAAACAGTTAACACCCTGCTATTGTATATGTAAGACATGTTTTTTAGTTTTGGTGCTTCTATGCAAATCACTTTGTCGGTAGATTAATGAATAATGCATATACAAGAAGTGCGCATATCGTCTGTTTAAACTTTACTGGAGTATTTCACAAAGTCACACACAGAAGATTAGTTTGCAGTTAGCTATCCTTGTAGTGGGCCAGGACCTATAATCTGGGTTAAATTTTGGCTGGACATCAAGACGAATAAAATAATAGTACAAGTGATGTAATGAAGAGCAACATCCTAGGAAAATATTTTTCGATGCCTAAATCACTGTTATTGATAAGGAATGAGAAGAAATGTTGTCACTTTGCAGAAGGCATAATGAGTTGTAACAGTGATGACACACAAGCTATGGTAGATGGGATGAGAACAGATTTTGAAATTAGAAGAATGCTCATGTATCTGACAGTATAGAGTTAATACAAAGGAATCCAATGTGACGCATCCATGTAACAAAATCCCAAGGGAAGCTCACCGTAGGGAAACTAAATCTCTATCTCATAGCCTGCTATCAATTACTCTCATGCTCCAGATGACCATGATAAATTCCTGGCATTCTCAGAGTTTATCCATGTAAGTAAGAACCCTTTAATGCTTGAGAATTTAGCTACCCTTCCATTGATTGGAGCACCTACAGTTCCAACACCAGGTATGCTCATCAATTTTTGCACTTGAGTAAACAAAAATGCCCTGGATCATATTGTCCTCAAATCTACCAGAGTCATTAAAATTCTTTGCATGGTACTCACAAACATAGCCCCTGTCTACTTCCCTCCCAAGGTCAGTCATTGATTAGTGAAGTGTGGCCATAATCGGTTGCCTTTACCCTCAGAACTCCTCCTTTGATAACCAATGCCACCCTCATTAGAGACTTCAAAAAGGCAAACCTCATACAAATATATGATGAAATCTCTAAATTTACCCACATCATCTCCACAGTTGGCCCCAGTTATCTAGCCAGCTACACTGCTGTTTTTATGCCCAGTCACATAAATGTATTGACCTCTCAATCAAACCCTTCCAAAACCAAATATGGTGGTGAATTCAAAAATAAGTAATCTCAGTGACCTGCTAATGTAAACAAACTGAATAATAGGGGGAAGAAACTCATTAAACTACTTAGTAGCGTCTGAACCCCACATCATCAGAGTGGTACTAACGCCCTCACCAAAGAACTGAAGGCAAATATAAAAAAACAGCAAACCATCACATGAATTAAGACTATGAACTGAAGCAACTGATGACTACATGCCCTACTTCTGTTACATCAGCAAACTAAGAAATAACTCTCAATACTGTTTCAAACTTTTCCATAATGGAGCCTCCCTTTCAAACTCACAAGACATTGCAAACATACTGGCTAGCAAGATTGAAATACATTTCTCCCCTGAAACAACCATTCCTTCACAAACCATCCCCAAGTCACTCCCCCACTCCATTATCACTAAGGAACTTGTCCATAAAGTATTCTCAAAGACCAAGAATACTTCCTTCCATTGGCCCAGACAGCATACCAGGTCGCTTGTAGTAAGGATAATTACACTGATGAAGGATTTTTTTATCCAAATGCTTTGTACATTAAACGATTTTATGATGTTTGCAGAATCCGTTGTTTATTTTTTAGCCTTGTCTGCTCATTTGTTGACTGTTGGGTTCTGCTTTTCTGGGGTTTTGATCCAGTTTTTTCATTGTTGGTGGTTGAGATTGAACAGTGTTGTTAGAGATGCAGTTAAATCATGCTTCATGTTATTTGATGCATCTGGAGATATTGTCAGGACCCATTGTTGCAGTATTTTCAGCTTTTTATAGCACTTTTAGAGCCTGCTCTGTGTGATAGCTGGAGGCAAGCCAGTTTCAGGCATATCTTGAGGGACAGACACAGGGGAAAGTGGGATAAATTTGGTATGGTAATGGTAGAGTAAATTTATCAGCCAATAGGTTTGCTATTAAAGCATCTAATTACTTCCTCCATGCTGCTTTGTAACTTAATTGTTTACAGAAATTTTCTTTTGTAGAAATGTGGAATTGTTCATCCTTGGCCTCTGCTGACTATTTTCATTAAAATGCAAATAAATAAACATACATTGAATTATATAGGAGAAGAACTCTGCTTAAGAATTTACAAAGAGTGGCTGTTTACTGAGACAGTGCAAGAGTTCAGGATGTCCAGTGATGAGACTATATAAGTCAGCTTAATGCGGATAAGACAGCAGTTAAGAAAACTAGATCTTTGTGGTCCTGATTAGGAATGCAGCTGCCTTCTATCCTGTCCTGTTATGGAAACTTGCATTTGCATTTGTAGTGCATCTGGAAGCATTATTCTCAAATCAAATCCTATGTCTTCCGTTAGCAGCAGGAAAAAAATATATATATACTAATATCCCTGCTACAACCTCTTTTCAGGAACGAAATGCACAAGTTAGTTTTTTAAACCACAAGTGTTGAGTATACAAACACACTTGTGCTGAGATCACATGAAAAAGGCGACATACTTGTAACTTACCCCTTTCTTGCTAGCCTTAATGATGTTACATTTGCTACTTTTGTCAATGACAGTGATGTTATTTTTGTTATTTCTTAATGACCATTGGTGCATGGACATTGCAAACTCACCACAAACCCTGTGATTTAATATCTTACACAGAAGCTAAAGATAGACTAGTGAAATGGATGAGTCAGTGGAAAAATGACTAATCTGAAAAAGTTAAGCATCAATTTGCACGTGGCATACTATTTTGTACCACCCATTAACCAATAAATGCATGAAATGTGAATAAATTTATAGACAAAATTTCTGCATGTATAGCACAATTTCGGGTAACATGTTACAAATCTGTGCATAGTGGAACCAAGCTTATGTTGTTCAATGATGGAATGAATAAACACTTTGTCAAAATTGTAAGTATAATAAACATATACTTCATTTATCAGGTCTCAAAAACTAAGACTATAAGGTATAGCAATATACACCTGCATGCTGTCAAGGTGAAATTAATGTTAAATGTTAATATAAATGGGGTGTCACAACGACATTCTTTAAAAGCTGCATGCCTTTTGCTGGCTGCGTAAATATGTATACTGTTATTCATAGGGTGGTACTAGGCTATCAGCCCTAGGGCCTAGCCATAACAATTCCCTGGCTATTTCTTCCCAGAATATTTACTTCCCTGGTCCCCTGTCTAGCAGGGTGACTGACGTGATCCCCAGGGTGAATTTCCTATCTCCCATCCAATCATCAAGGTTCCTTTTGAAGAGGGCCAAAGAGGCGCTCAGCTTGACATGTATGGGCAGTCTAGTCCAAAGTATGGGGAATCTCTGGGTCAGGAACCTATCCCTCCAGCATGTTTTGTTCATTGTGATGACCAGGTTTAGATCCCTGGAGTGTGTGGCTCTGAAGGATTGGTATTTCTTTAAGTGTAGTATGTCCAACAGCACTAGGTTTGAAATGGCCTTGTATGTTAAGCAGAGATGCCCTCTGAATAGGCGATATGCAACAGAGTATAGCTGGAGTTTTTTTAGATGGTCAGCATAGGGCATCTGCTTTAGGCCTGTGATTCTTTTAGTGAGGTATTTCTGAGGCCTTTCCAGTTGTTGCAGATGTCTTGTGAGGTACATACCAAACAGGCGTTGTACTCTATAATGGGTCTAATGAGGGATGAGTACAGTGGGACAATAACCTCTTTTTTTCTGGATGAAAAGCCCTTAGTGATGAGGTGTGCCACAAAGAAGGATTTCCTGGCTGTTGTGGCTATGTGGTTATCGAAGGTGAGACCACTGTCCACCTGTATCCCTAAGTCCCTTATCACACTTTCAGTGTTTAGTGTACTGCCACATATGTGGTAATTCATGGGTACATGGTTTTTCCCAAAGGGGATAACTATACATTTCTTGGCATTGAGCTTGAGCCCATAGCTCTGGTACCAAGCATCTGTTTCTGTAAGGCCCTTTTGTAGAATATCCACATCATTTGGGGATTCAGTAATGGCTCCCAGTTTGCAGTCATCTGCAAACTTTGTTAGCCAGAATCTCTTAGTGCTGACCTGTACTTCAGAGAAGTAGATGCCAAACAAGAGCGGTCCCAGGACTGAACCCTGAGATACTCCACTTGTCACTTGTCTGGAGTTGAGTTGGCTACATTTACAGTGTGGGTTCTGTCAGTAAGCCAGTTGGCAACCCATCGAGTGACATAGGGATTAATGCCCAGCTTAGTAAGTTTATCTATGATTCCAGAGGTGGGATGGTATCGAAGGCCTTGGTGAGGTCCAGATAGGCTGTGTGGACCACCTTACCCTCATCCTCAGCTCTGGAGACTGTTTTGCAGAAGTCAATCAAGTTGAGGAGACAAGATCGGCCCTTTACAAAACCAAACTGGGTGGGGTCCAGTGTTTGAAGGTTGCCAATGTCTTTGTTTACAAGTTCCATGATAATGCATTCCATGGCTTTGCAGATCAGACTTGCTAGACTGATGGGATGATAGTTCCTGGGATCCAATGTGGATCCCCCCTTGTGGAGTGGGATAACTGTAGCTGTACGCCACTCATTGGGCACAAACCCTGAGGTGAGGCTATGAGTAAACATGACACTTAGGTGAGGTGCCAGTTCATTTTGTAGTTCATGTAGTACACATCCCGGGATATCGTCTGGTCCCATGGATGCTGTATTCTTAGCTTTGGAGAGTGTGTTTTTTACCTGTGTGGCTGTGATTACTGGAATCTGGCAATCTTTTGGTATTGAGATGGGCCCTTTAGGGGGTGAGATGGGGGTGAAGTTGGCACTGAATTGATCTGCCAGGATATTGGCAATATCCTTGGGATCAGTATATTTAATGCCATTCTGTTGTAGCTCAGAGCAGATCTGTGCATTGCCATTTAGATTCCTGACATAACTATAGAATGCTTTGTTGTTGTCCTTGGAACCTTTGGCAATTTTTATTTTCGTAACTAGCTTTGGAGGATTTTATGAGGGATCTCAGCTTCTTACTGAGGCTGGTAAAGGAGTTTTCTGCATCCTGGGATTTTCCTCTTTTCTGCAAAAGTTTTTTTCTTCTGTTGTAAAGTTTATTTTTGGCAGGGGACTACCAGATTGGGTTCCTTTTTTTGGAGGAGACCATCTTGGTTCTGTTTGGAATGGCATGCATGAGTGGATGTGCTCGTACAGTGCCTTAGTGTAGGATTCAGCGGTCAAACTTTCAGTTCCAGTCTGCATGGGTTTCATGAAGTTTATCACTTCTCACTTGAGTAGCATGAAGTTGGCTTTGGAGTAGTTTTTTTATGGAGGTTTCCCTACTGGGGGGTGGGATGTGGACATCAAGGGTGATTAGCTTATGGTCAGACCTGACCAGTGAGGGGGTAACAACTGGTGTGGAGCATCGATCTCCCATGTTGGTAATGATGAGGTCTAGGATATTTGAGCCCCTGGTGGGACTATGGATTAGTTGATCCAGGGCGTTGGAATTTATGAATTCCAAGAACCGTTGGGCAAAGGTGTCAGTACCCGAGTAGTTTTCCAAATTAATGGCAGGGTAGTTGAAATCACCCAGTATTAGGGTGTTTGGTTGTTTCTTAATATTTTCTAGTATGTTTAGAAAGGTGTAGTGAATATGCTGGGGGATCTGTAGCAAGCTACAATTTGGATTGCAGTCTTATCTAGTGTTAGTTGCACCTGTATAATTTCAGATGCATTCTGTTGGGCAACTAGCCTGGAGGTGTGAATATCCTTGATGAATATGGACACTCCTCTGCCTTTAGTGCTTTGGTCCTGGTTTGGTGGCCGAAAAGTGTGGTAAGAGTTGTAGCCTGGTACGGCAGGGGTGCTCTCTGGAGCATTGAACCAGGTCTCAGTTACTGCACAGATATCGAGGTTCTCCATTTTTAGGAGTGCCTCGAGAGAGCGCATTTTGAGGTTTAGACGTCTAGCATTGAGTAGCATTACCTTCAGATTTTGCATGCTTATATCTGTTATGGTGGTGGTTTTGTCCTTTGAGCTTTGCCTAAAAAAGGCACTATAGGGTTGGCAAGAGTCTTAGTCAGTAACCTGAATCCCAGGGGTGACAGGTGCAGACCATCTCTGGCAAAGCATCGTGATTTGTCGATTATGTCGTCCCATGGAGACAGATACTGGATCCCCTTTGAATGACACCAGAAACTTAACCAATTGTTGAAGTCACTCATTTTGTCCTTATACTGTGGTATCCTTCTGGGAGAAGGCAAGATGCTGCTCAGGGCTAGGGTCATACCTGTCTGGGCCACATGATCCAAGAGCTCTTCCATTTTTCTTTTCATGTAGTCCAGGGAGGTACATCTCAAGTCATTCACTCCAACGTGGACAATGACAGAGTTGTATTTGTTCTTGTTGTGGAGTGACTTGAGTGCATGCATTATGTGGTGGATCCTTGGACCCGACAGGCTGCTGACATTAATTTTCTCCTTGTTCAGCCTGGTGAGTGGGACATCAGTGTGCCTGACTATAGAGTCACCTATGACTAAAGTGTTGGGTACGTTATCTTGCCTTAGAGACTGTTGTTTGGTGGCACACTGGTGTTTTGATCTGTGTGTCACTTTGGCTGTGATTGGTGTTTGTTTGAGTTTCAGCTTTGGAGGTCCTTGTTGCTTGGGCAGGTTAATGTTAAGGACCTCCACATAAGTGGGTTTAATGTCACTATGTGTGGATGTTGGTGACGTGTTTTGAAGGGCTATGTGTTGCTTGAGGTGTAGTGCAGGTGTTAACCTTCTCCTCTTGACTGTCTAGCACAATCTTGGCTGGAGAGAGCTTTGCTTCCAGTTTGGCTATGTAAGTGCATCTCTCACAGGTTGTGTGCTGGGTGGTAGAAGGAGAGGCTTGTCGGTGTACAGGAGGCAATTTGGTAAGGTATTGATCAATATTACAGAAGTAGTACAAAACCAGGTATTCTGAGAGACAAAGAAATTCAGAGTTAATCACTTACTTTAGTATGATACTGCGTATATATAAAAGTATTACCCTGTATCACCAAAAATGAACAGTGACTATTTAAAATATGCAAAATCTAAAATCTTTATGAATAGTTACTATTTTTAGTTAACAGTCACTGTGAGTTACAGTATCATTTTCTGATTTTGAACATAACTCTTCCAAAACTAAATTTAAGTTTGTGTTCACACATAATGGTCTACATCAGAAAATGTTATCAAATTACATCACTAGAAACAAGAGTGAATAGCTGCAGAAATCTCAAACTATTCTAGGTGGGAAGAAAAATCTGACCACTAAACACACAATACTGAGGCAAAGTATTCTAAGTCCAGGACTGTTGAGTAACACTTGTGAGGTAAATGTAGCCAGCACAATTACATCAGCTGCTATGACATCATGTATTAAGGGTTAAGATATTTTCAACATCCAGATTATTGAGGTCTAAGGTAATGTGATCCATAGCTTGACATATGAGGTTAGTGAGACTAACAGGTCTATACCTACCAGGGTGCATTGCTGGGCCACCCTTGTGTAATGGCATTACAATGTCTGTTTTCCTGGCTTCAGAAATGTAACCAGTAATAATGCTTAGATTAAAGAATTTAGGTGGGGATTCAGAAAGGCCATATTTGTCACTGATACACCACCTGGTATGGTTTTGGCGCTCATGGATGATGTATTCTTATTTTCTAAGAGGGCTGAGATAATTTGTTCCATAGTAATTAAAGGGGTTGGCTGGGATTGTGGAACTTGTGGAATAGCTATAACTGTGGGCAGAGAAAACTTTATACTAAATTTGGTAGCTAGGATATTAGCTATTTCCCTTGGATTAGAGAGTGTAGTATTATTGTGGACTAGCTCCAAACATTGTTGGGTGTTAGTGCTTATCTTCCCGACATAGTTAAAGAAAGATTTCCAGTTATTTTTTGTTTCAATGGCTATTTTAAGTTTGTTCTCAGCTTTGAGCTTCCTAATGGTTCCCTTAAACTCTATTAGTTTGCTTGTGTGCTCCTAAGGTAAGTAGAATGAGACCTCTTTTAAGCATTAAGCAGTATCATTCTCTTGTTATTTTTATTTATTTTATTTTTATTTAACATTTGTTTTCAGGGAAAGTCAGACTTGGAATGAGCCACTTTTCAGCGGAGACCTGGGGAGAAATGCTCCAGATACATGCCTTTGTAATGTGGGAGGAAACCAGAGCACCCAGAGGAAGCCTACACAAATGCAGTGAGGACATGCAGACTCCGGACAGAAGGCACCCCAGCCAAGAATCAAACCAGAGAACTTCTTGCCATGAGGTGAAAACACAAACCTCCCCACTGCACCATCCCCCAGAACTAGCTGTTGTGTCTTTCGGCTTTTCCCAGTTAGGGGTCGCCACAGCGGAACTCCGATCCGCTAATGATTGGCAGTTGATTTTTATGTGCTGAATTGCCAGCCCTAACGCACAACCTTCAACGAAGGTACGTCCATTCACGCATGTCTCCACACAGAAGACGCTCTAGCTGAGAATCGAACCGGTCAGCATCTTACTGTGAGGCAACACCGCTACCGCAGCACCACCACCGCGGATTATCCCCCAAAACTAGTCTCGTTATTTAATTTTATTATACAGACATTTCACCACAAGGGTTTGTTTTTAAATTTCTCATTATATTTGGTGAGGATAGACACTGCCTTATCAATACTGCTATGCAGGTGGGAGCAGAAGTCAGAGAGAGGCATAGGTAGGATTTTTAGCATCCATCTGCGGTGGATTACAGCAGAATTTATTTAAATCATTAAATAACTGAAGAAGGTTTGCTTTTGAGAACTCCCTAAACACAGAGATATTTATAAGGAAGTACCACCTGTTTTAAAGGAAAGGGTAACTAAATTATGGTCTAATTTAACAAGGCATGATGATACATATAGAGATGTGCAAGAAGTGGCCATATTTGTGAGGATGAGATCAAGGATACTGGGGTCCCTGGTAGGATGGCTAACTATCAGTAAAAGAGATTTAGTATTTCTAATGTGAAGGAAGAGCTGAGCATGCTGACCATTGGCAGTGTAGGTTATTCAGTTTTTTGATGGATGCTTGAAGTCACCCAGTAGAAAGGACTTGCGGTTTAACATGAATTTAATGTATTAAAGTAGCTATCATGTTCAGAAGGGGATATAAATGGTGCTCTATAGCTAGCTATGAAGTGGTATTTAGTCTTGGAGAGACTCAAGTTTAGGTATTTTTTGTTAAGACTCCTGGTACTGAGTAGAGCCACATTATTGTATAACAAATTAGAATTTACTAGGTTGCAATGTCCATCAGATGGACTCTGCTTAAAGAAGGCAATATGGGGGCAGCAAATGTTTTAGTCAGAATATGAAAGCCTTGTTAAGAGAGGTACAATCAGTGGCAAAGCAGGAAGGCTTTTTAGCCATCTCATTCCAAGATGGCTCATACTGGATCCCCCTAGAATGACACCAGATACATAGACAATTATCTTTTCTTTAAATCTTGGCATCATTCTGAGTAATGGCAAAATACCACTCAAGATGGGTGTCTTTCCCGCCTCAGATAAATGCATAGCAAAACCAGCAACAGCCACCAATACTCTTAAACTCACTTGTCCTATATAAGAAGAAAGTCCAAAGCTCCAACAAAAACAACAGGACTAGGAGGTAGCTTCAGGATCCAGTACAAGCAGTTTTATTGAATATACACAAGCGCTTTCGTGGGCAACCCCACTTCTTCAGGTATCAATGAATGGTATAATATGTAATATATATAATTATATATATAATTATATATATAATTGGTTGTTTTATTTTATATTGTTCATTGACACCTGAAGAAGTGGAGTTGCCCACGAAAGTGCTTGTGCATATTCATTAGAACATGCATAGCAAGTTCAATCATATCCTTCTGCATGCCCCTCTGGGTAGCGCATCTAAGGTCATTCACTGCCACATGGACCACTATCAAGCTAGAATCACATTTATCAGGACAGAGCAATCTAAAAGCCCATGTTACATCCCAGATACTGGCTCCAGAATGATAGCTATCACCTTATTCTTATCCAGCTTGGTGAGGGTGATGTCCATATGTCTTACAATCGATTCATCTATTACTAAATGTTACTATGATGCAGTGTGGGTGGACAATAAGGACTTGTATTTTGCACCCTGGTGACACTTAGAGGTATAAATCCTAGGTATGGGTGTGAAAGGCAAAGGTGAGCATGTTGCTGGTGGGTTTGGAATAATGGTTAAGGTTCTCACTTCATTGATACAAGGTCCAGGGTTTGTTTCTAACCTCAGAGTATTGGCTAGGCTTAAAATGGCCCTTTAGTATTTACCTATGAACTAATGTCTGAGATTTCTTAGTCTTTGGCCTGGGAGGCTTAGGCAGAGTTCTTGTAACAACCTCAGCATAAGTAACTGGAAGTGCTCTGCGCCATGTGTGGTTATGTGTTGTGCTTATGGAATGTGTTCTGAGGTGTTAAGTTAGCCTCCAAGTTAAGCAAATACTTACACTTCTCACATACCGAATCATTGCCAGATAGCAATAAATATATTTCCAAATAAGTCTCTTTTTAATAATAATCATGATAATTTTTTCCAGTGCCTTGCATATGAAACTAGTTTACAATTACCCAGGTCAGGAGGTGGCCCATCCTTGTCCAGAGGGATAATTGCTGTATTCATCCTTTATTTATTGATTTTTGATTACTAGGAAAGTTGGACTGGGTAGGAGCCCATTTTCAGTGGAGGCCCAGGGAGATAAGCTCCAAAGTATTATAAAACATTGTAAAAACCATAATTTTATAGTCTTTAAAAATAATTAAATTTAATACAGAAATTGTAGCCAGGTTATAGAGAAATTAAAGGTAAATTAGTATAATACAAATAGGAATTGCAATACACAGTGAGAGAGAAGTAGGCTTATGCTGTATTCAGAGAGAAATCCAGAGAGAGAAATTTTATTTATTTTTTATTTATTTTTTTACCGGGAAAATCCGACTTGGAACAAAGCCAATTTTCAGCAGATGCCCGGGGAGAAACATTCTATAATGTAGGAGGAAACTAGAGTACCCAGAGAAAGCTCACACGAATGCAGGGAGGACATGCAGACTCCGCACAGAAGGCACCACAGCCAAGAATCGAACTGCACCACTGTGCCATCCAAAATTGATAGAAGTAAGCAAGTGAATGAAGAAGGAAGAGTAAGGAGATGTAAGGTATTGTTAGGAAAATGTATAACTGCAATGCAATATGTAGGCTTAGTGTATTGAAATATATAACTGCAATATGCAGGTTTAGTGCATTAAGGGTTAATAGGAGTTAATACATTTATTCTGCTTATTCTGTGTGAAAATATGCAGCTGCTAGAAGCTCTGAAAAAAGAACAATGGATGTCTGTAAATCTACCATGGTCAGCAGAATGTGTATTGAGGCCAGGACTGTAACTTGAATGTATCATATCAGAACTAGAGAAAGAATTGTGAGAAACTAAGGAAAGCTGAAACAAGCCCAAGGCCAGGTTGTTTTTCTCAAATATGTTTTTGCAAGACAGCAATTATTTGACCATGTCAGCAGCAAATCTAATAATAGCATCTTTCTGTGAACTTGCAGAAAACTGTATAAAAACTGTAGGCTGAACTATGGAAAATCAGACAAACCTTGTACCTACATGCTTTGTCTCCTTGCTGCAAGTAATAAAGGGTGCCTTGCTTGAACCTAACGTGCATTGATCTTTGTGTTTTCTTTTACAGATTGGTCCTTCGGACCAGAAACCCTCTCTTCACCTCGGATCAGACGGCCAGGTGGCTGAAACCGTACGGGGAAGAAACCAAATCGGTTCTTCTTATATGTAAAGTCCTCCAACTGAATTGTCGTCAAAAGAGGCCAGCCACTTTCTGATCTGTGATGAAGGACGGGTTTTCCGCGAATCGGCGATCAATCACGTGGGCTCAGGTAAGGTGAATCTACTTTTTTTTCTGTTTCAGGATCAGCGATTAGATGTGTATTGTTTTTTGTCAGATTGTAATTTTCTTACAGTCAGGGATAGGAAAGGTACTGTCTTGTCATAGATCAGGAAAAACAGAATAAGTAGAATTTAGGCAGTCATTCTGAAGAGACTATAACAAAATCCGTGGTACACGTTAAAACTAGAGAATCAAGGTGAAGTTACGTAACAATCAAAGGTAAAGGAAAATGAGTAATAACTGTACAAAAACACCTCGAGACCCACCGTTAATGGAAGATGCAAAATATATGCAGTCACTGCGGGCAGACAACGTTAGATACTTTTCAAAATGGGTTATTAAATATGAATTTGACGGAGAATTAGAAAAATCCTCACTCATCAAACTTACTAAACAACTTAAAACTAATTCTAAAGGTCTGGGTGTCTGCTTTGGAGGTCTGTGATGCTTTTGCGGGTTTTTATTTAGAGCCTCCAAGTATGATTTTGTGTATTTATGTGTACTTTTTGCCAGTGCTGGTTTAGTATGTCTATGTGAGGCTGGATGTGTGGTGCATGTGTTAACCTTTGCCTCATGACTGCTTGTTCCAGTCTTGGGTGGAGAGAGCTTAGCCTCCAATTTAGCTATATAATTGCATCTCTCGCATATGTTAATGTTTTGTGGTAGGAGGAGAGTGTTGTCTGTGTACATGAGGCAGTTGTAACATTGCCTCAGGATACCCAGGTTCACCAGATGGACTGGAGAGTATACCTGAAATTCCCCTTTGGTCATGTCTGAATAGTAGGGTGAGCTGCATAGTTGCTTGGTTGATGAGGGGTGAATAATGAGCCTTGCCCTGCTGGGCAATCAAGTGTCGGGGTATATTAGTGCTTGCCATTAGGTCTGAGCAAGTGATGGACTGGAGGATGCTGTTTAAGTGCTTAGGTTGAGAGTTAGACTACTTTCAAGGGAAAAACTGAAGAGGAGACTTGGTGGAGCCGGGATAAATTTAGTCCTAGCTAACCAGTGCTGCCTGGACATGCAAAACCGTGCAAATGCGTTTTTTTACAGTGGGAAACAAGGAAATCTTTTTTAAAAGATAAGGCAAAAACAGTAAAATACACTTAAAACAGCTTTAAATGACTACAAACAGTAAAAAATACACTTAAAACAGCTTTAGATGACTATAAACAATCAGAAAAAGCTTTTAAACAAATTACCCAATTAACCAGTAAAAAAATCTCAAAACGGAGCCCTGTTCCTGTAGTCTTCAATCAGACAAGTTCTAACTGCACACTCCTGCCACTGGGGTGCAGGGGAACCTTTTCCAAAAAAGAAGGCCTGGACTAGTGCAAAAGTTATACAAATAAAGCTAGATTCAGCAGGACTGGATCTAGTCTATGCTACAGCAAACAAGGCGCACCAGTTTCAGTAAGAAACAGTTCAAATATGCAGGCACTATAAGCCTTTAACCAGAAATTCCCAGCTCAGAAGGGCAGAGTCCAGCCTCTCCTCCCTCAAGAGTGCAGACCACGAACCTTCTTAATGTAAAATAACTGGCCTGAAGCCCAAATGCTTAAACCAGAACTAATACACTTTTAGAATAACAGACACTGAGCCCTCAATCAGCAGTTCCCAACTTAGAAGGATGTAAGCTACCTGTCCTGCCACAACAGTGCAGACCACAAACCTTCTTAATGTAAAACAACTGGTCTGAAGCCCAAGTGTTTAAACCAAAAGGCTTAGAATGATAGCTACACTTTAATCGGTTTACTAACAAGCAGTAATAATTACAATTGAATACTTTAAAGAAGGCCTGGATTAGTGCTCAAGTTATACAAATAAAGCAAGATTCAGCAGACCTGGATCTAATCTATGCTACAGCAAACAAGGTGCACCAATTTCAGTAAGAAACAGTTCAAATATGCAGGCACTATAAGCCTTTAACCAGAAATTCCCAGCTCAGAAGGGCAGAGTCCATCCTCTCCTCCCACAAGAGTGCAGACCACAAACCTTCTTAATATAAAATAACTGGCCTGAAGCCCAAGTGCTTAAAGCAGAACTAATACACTTTTAGAATAACAGACGCTAAGCCTTCAATCAGCAGTTCCCAACTTAGAAGGATGTAAGCTACCTGTCCTGCCACAACAGTGCAGACCACAAAACTTCTTAATGTAAAACAACTGGTTTGAAGCCCAAGTGCTTAAACCAAAAAGCTTAGAATGATAACTACACCAAAAAGTAATAAATACAATTGAGTACTTTTAAGATGACGCAAAAGCAAAATAAAGTAGGAAGAAACACAAATACAGTAAAAGCAGATGAAAAAAGTGCAAGTTTTTTTTTTTGGGGGGGGGGTTGTGAGTGAGCAAATGAGATGGGCCCAGGAGGAGTATCCAAATGCAAATTTACAAGAGGGGTGGGCAGTTTCAAAGCTACCAAGATTAACACCAAAACAAAAGCATGGAGGGTGGGTGGGGAACTAACTGAAAAAACAGAGCCACAAATTCCAGCTAGATAGTATTCAAAACAACACAAATAAATCAATTTAAATACTGTATTATTTGAAAAAAGTGCAGATAAAGATTTACTTAAATTCACTTATACGTCCAGTTGATTTGATTTCATGTAGGTCTTAGCAGGTGAAAGCTCAGAGTTTAAGCAGAAAATAACTCAAAATGTACCACTTATATAAGGCAGGAACCAAATAACAATGAAGTAAACTACCCCCACTTATCACTGACTATTCAAGAATTCTAACAAGCACTAAGGTGCTGTGGTAGCGTTGTCGCCTCACAGTAAGACATTGTCCTGTTCGATTCTCAGCTAGACCATCTTCTGTGTGGAGACATGCGTGAATAGGTGTACCTTCATTGAAGGTTGTGCATCAGGGCTGGCAACTCGGCATGTAAAAATCTACTGCCAATCATTAGCGGACCGGAGTTCCGCTGTGGCAACCCCTAACTGGGAAAAGCCAAAAGACACAATAACAACAACAACAACTAACTGAAAAAACAGAGCCACAACTTCCAGCTAGATAGTATTCGAAGCAACACAAATAAATCAATTTAAATGCTGTATTATTTGAAAAAAGTGCAGATAAAGATTTATTTAAATTCACTTATACATCCAGTTGATTTGATTTCATGTAGGTCTTAGCAGGCCAAAGCTCAGATTTTAAGCAGAAAATAATTCAAAATGTACCACTTATATAAGGCAGGAACCGAATAACAATGAAGTAAACTACCCCCACTTATCACTGGCTATTCAAGAATTCTAACAAGCACTAATTGAAAAAACAAAGCCACAACTTCCAGCTAGATAGTATTCAAAGCAATACAAATACATCAATTTAAATGATGTATTATTTGAAAAACAGTGCAGATAAAGATTTAATTATATTCACTTATACATCCAGTTGATTTGATTTCATGTAGGTCTTAGCAAGCCAAAGCTCAGAGTTTAAGCAGAAAATAATTCAAAATGTACCACTTATATAAGGCAGGAACCAAATAACAATGAAGTAAACTACTCCACTTATCACTGGCTATTCAAGAATTCTAACAAGCACTAACTGAAAAAATCATAGCTACAACTTCCTGCTAGATAGTATTCGAAGCACCACAAATAAATCAATTTAAATGCGGTATTATTTGAAAAAAGTGCAGATAAAGATTTATTTAAATTCACTTATACATCCAGTTGATTTGATTTCATGTAGGTCTTAGCAGGCCAAAGCTCAGAGTTTAAGCAGAAAATAATTCAAAATGTACCACTTATATAAGGCAGGAACTGAATAACAATGAAGTAAACTACCCCACTTATCACTGGCTATTCAAGAATTCTAACAAGCACTAACTGAAAAAAACAGAGCCACAACTTCCAGCTAGATAGTATTTGAAGCAACACAAATAAATCAATTTAAATGCTGTATTATTTGAAAAAAGTGCAGATAAAGATTTATTTAAATTCACTTATACATCCAGTTGATTTGATTTCATGTAGGTCTTAGCAGGCCAAAGCTCAGAGTTTAAGCAGAAAATAATTCAAAATGTACCACTTATATAAAGCAGGAACTGAATAACAATGAAGTAAACTACCCCACTTATCACTGGCTATTCAAGAATTCTAAGAAGCACTAACTGAAAAAACAGAGCCACAACTTCCAGCTAGATAGTATTTGAAGCAACACAAATAAATCAATTTAAATGTATTATTTGAAAAAAGTGCAGATAAAGATTTACTTAAATTCACTTATACATCCAGTTGATTTGATTTCATGTAGGTCTTAGCAGGCCAAAGCTCAGAGTTTAAACAGAAAATAATTCAAAAGGTATGACTTATATAAGGCAGGAACCGAATAACAATGAAGTAAACTACCCCACTTATCACTGGCTATTCAAGAATTCTAACAAGCACTAACTGAAAAAACAGAGCCACAACTTCCAGCTAGATAGTATTTGAAGCAACACAAATAAATCAATTTAAATGCTGTATTATTTGAAAAAAGTGCAGATAAAGATTTACTTAAATTCACTTATACATCCAGTTGATTTGATTTCATGTAGGTCTTAGCAGGCCAAAGCTCAGAGTTTAAGCAGAAAATAATTCAAAATGTATGACTTATATAAGGCAGGAACCGAATAACAATGAAGTAAACTACCCCCACTTATCACTGGCTATTCAAGAATTCTAACAAGCACTAACTGAAAAAACAGAGCCACAACTTCCAGCTAGATAGTATTCAAAGCAACACAAATAAATCAATTTAAATGCTGTATTATTTGAAAAAAGTGCAGATAAAGATTTACTTAAATTCACTTATACGTCCAGTTGATTTGATTTCATGTAGGTCTTAGCAGGCCAAAGCTCAGAGTTTAAGCAGAAAATAATTCAAAATGTACCACTTATATAAGGCAGGAACCGAATAACAATGAAGTAAACTACCCCCACTTATCACTGGCTATTCAAGAATTCTAACAAGCACTAACTGAAAAGACAGTCCATCAACTTCCAGCTAGATAGTATTCGAAGAAACCCAAATAAATCCATTTAAATGCTGTATTATTTGAAAAAAAGTGCAGATAAAGATTTACCTAAATTCACTTATACATCCAGTTGATTTGATTTTGTGTCGGTCTTAGCAGGCCAAAGCTCAGAGTTTAAGCAGAAAATAATTCAAAATGTACCACTTATATAAGGCAGGAACCGAATAACAATGAAGTAAACTACCCCATTTATCACTGGCTATTCAAGAATTCTAACAAGCACTAACTGAAAAAACAGAGCCACTACTTTCAGCTAGATAGTATTCGAAGCAACACAAATAAATCAATCTAAATGCTGTATTATTTGAAAAAAGTGCAGATAAAGATTTACTTAAATTCACTTATATGCCCAGTTGATTTGATTTGTGTTTGTGATGATTTTTTGTTAAGTCATATCTTTTGTTTTGTGATTCGGCCACTTATCAAGTATTTGTGGATATGGTTTTCAGTTTAAATCTCAGACTGTTGTGTTTTTCTTGGACTGTTATTTTCAGCGATTTTCCTTTATTTTGTTTGGATTCAGTGTACTGTATCAGAATTAGGTGTCCTAGATCAAAATCAATATGACCATTTGAGGGATCAGCAACCAACTTAAAATGTATTATTTGAATAAACTTGTGTCCTTATTTTATTAAGCCTATAAATGCAGAACACCTAAATAAACTGTGTCAAGAAAATCAGAATACATATAAAATGATAGAGCAGTGTAGTATACAGTACACTAAACAACAATAATTATAATGAGGGTAAGGTGTATCCAAGAAACGAAGTACAAGGGCAGCACCCAAAGGTGTTTGGCTTGGGATCCAGAGACTGCTACTCAGGGGGACAGCAGACTAGAAATGTGAGAATTTGGGTAGGACAGTATCTTCTGAAGACACTCAAGGATGTGATCAAAATTAATGATAGAATCGTGCCACTCAGACGTCAGTATAAAGATGGAGCAGTATTGTCCCACAGCAGGACTGTGATTTTAGGACAAGAGGACATTCAGGCAGCAGTCAGAGGGGGATCTGAATGCTCATATTAGGACAAACAGAATGGGATATGAGAACTGACTGGGTCCACATGAGTGGGCAAAATAATGAAGGAGAGGCCATTCTAGACCTCTGCCTGACAAATGGTTTGATGGTGGACAACATCTGGTTCACCAAGAGAGACAGTCAGAGATCACATACAAGAGTGGCCAATATGCAACTTAGGTAGTCTTCCTCCTAGTAAGTAAACACCACTGGGATATAATTTAATTCTGCAACGTCATCTCCAGTGGAGCAGCCAGAGCACAGCATAAACTACTAGTGGCCCAAATCACCTACACACAGTGGACAGAGAAGGTTTTAACATCAACAGAGACTAGGCTGAAGACCTTGAAATTGACTTGAGTGAAAGCACACGAGTCTGAAGGAAATATTCAGGCTCTAATACCTCAAGAAGAGGAAATAGGTAGAGCTGAAAAACAGAATTTCAAAACAGCATGTGTGAAGACTATAGAACAGATATGATGCTGAGACAGGTATGGAAACAAGGTACATAAAGAAAGCTGATGGAGGAAAGCAGCAGGAAGTCATTAAAAGAAAGGAGTGCAGAAAGAAGTGGGAGGACAGAGCAGACAGAACACGGCGACAAGGAGTCCTGGTTGGATGAAAAAGAGACTGAAAAAACAGTCACAGTGGTAATGAACAAGGCCACAAAGAAACTCTACCATCTTCTGGAAACTGACTCAGCAGATGGCACAAAGCTTAGGTCCAAGGTAGAAAAAAAAAGTCATCAGAAGCCATCTATAAGGGATGTCAGCAACAATCTACTCACTATTCCTGAGGACATTAAGGTTAAGTGAAGACTAGAACAATTAGGGAAGCTTGACGTGAGGGAAATAAAATCTTTAAGATGAGTAGCAGGATGCACAGTCTGGACAGATGAAGAAATGAGAAGCAAAAGTAGGTTCAGCTGCAGACATGCTGTTAATGTTTCTCTGTGGACACCCCACATGTAAGCCCTGTGATCTCTTTATGTAAAATAAATCATGGATTATTTGTGAAAAAAGTGAATTTGTAATGTTTCTGTGCCCAACAGGATGGTGTCACAACAGAACTGTGAGTTTCATGGTTTTCTGTTAAGTTCGTAACGGTTGCATTTTGTTATTTGCATATATGCGCAAGAAAGTATGGTAAGGATAAGCCTTCTCACTTGTAAAGCAGAAGATGGTTTAGTAAAGATGATATGGTAGAGACAGAAAGAAAGCAACAGGAAATAAGCATTCCCAGCCAATAGATGGCTGGGTTTTGTGAGAAAGACCTGTGACAGTCAGGCATGGCTGTTGAAGAAGGTAGAAGAGTGGCACTGAATCAAGACAGTTGCTAACAATTGATTTGACACTTTGACCCTTTGTAGAAAAATGGGAGAGGAGAAAGATAATGATGATAAATGATGCTGGTCCTCTTCAGTTAACCTTTGTTTCTAGATAGCTCAGTCTGAGGATTAGCCACAGTTAGATGATGGAAGTCATACTGCAGGTGTTGCAGTCAAATCCCCATACAGGCAAAAAATACTTTTTAATACCATATGTGTTGACAAAACTGGCTTGAATAATTCATTTTCGAAATAAACCCCCTCACCTATCAATATAGAAATTACCAGAATACAATTCAAATAATGCTTTATTTATTAGTTTGTTAACTTCATTACAGACCAGAAGTTGTGACTTCACCTTCAGTTGTATAGACCAAAATGCATTTGTATATGTCTGCAATAAATGTTCAAACAGGAATGTTTGAGATTAAAAAGAAACATGTGTGTGCTGATTAACTTGATTTCATACATCGCTTCACAAATAACAAGACCATTAGAGTATTAGTTCTAGACATGCACGTGGCTTATTGTGCGTTTCCTAAGTTATACAAAGGAAGACAGCAACACACAATTCTTAAGTTCTGAATTACTACTTTTTAACTTGTTATAATGCACCATAATACATTTACAATCTAAACAATCTACAATTATGCATATGCAGAGTTCCAAAATTAAAATACTAATATTTTTTTTTGTTTATATGAAAGAAAGAACATTAACTTTGATGCCCAAGTGTATTAGACCATCTTGCATTCTGTCTCAGAAGACAAGTTGTACAAATAGTAATGGGATGTTGGTGCCACCTACTGGCCAGATACTATATAGCTGTTTCATTATAAAAGTAATGCATTCATTCCTAGGTTACACTGGTGAAACATATTGTTTATTAGTCAGAATTAAGTATTAGTGTCTTCAATAATAGGGTTAAAAATTATATTTAACTATGCTGAGTACTAAAAGCCAAATTTGTGAAAAGGTGATTTTATAGATTTCACTATTAGTCTATATACAGCCAAACATGAGGGCATATTGATTTATTTATTTACAGTTTATTGGCCAGATTAGTTTCACTAAACCAATGGCATCTTTTTAGGGTTGACCCAAGGTGATATTTAGAATAGCTAGGAGAAACTGGGGACCCCCCCCCCACTCTTTTTGAAAAGTGTTGTGGTGGCATCTTTTACATCCAACCACACCTCAGAGCTCCACTGTGATGCTCACTTGCAGTAGCCTTTCTCGCCTCATTCTGAGTTAACAGCTGTTGGGGGTTCCTAATCATTCTTTATACTCTAACCATTAGGTTCTTTCCTGTGTAACTCATTACTGTTTATCTTTGTTTGTCTGTTTATTTTGGATTTATCATTCACAGTTGTCACACCATAAACCACGCCAGCTGTCTTACTAGGCTCCATGTGATTTCAGCTGTATATTGTTAATGTCACCCTTTCAAAAGTCTGCTCCATCTGTTTGATTTTCAGAAGTATAATGCCCCATGTGTCACACTTAATTTTCAAAGGCCTCCATTTGCCTTTAAATTTTACAGTATGATCTGAAGCATTTGTATTTTTATTCCAAACTATTAAGAAGAACAAATGTGGCATAATCAATGTCACGGGTCAGACTATAGCACATTTTCCTACCGTACCAGGAAAATGAGAAGGCTGTGGGTTCTGTTTGAACATGAGGTACTAGGATTCATGTTCCAGTATTAACAATATAATGGAGTAAGTGTTTCATTCCTTAGGTACTGTCCATAGTATGTGACATCACACTGAGTTCCCATCTGCCTGAGACAGAGCTGGCTCGTGAGGATGTGAAAGACCCCATGGCATATATTGGGAAAAAAAAAGAGTAAGGTGATGTATTTACTTTTTCTTATGCAGTACAAGTAAGCAAACTTCCTACATTATAAATAAAAACATTTTAAAAACATTTTCCATAAAGCATGTCATAAATGAAAAGCACCACCAAAGATAAAACTCATAAATATATTTGTCCGGAATAATTATATACCTTCTTTTCATATTCCCCTTTTCCTTATGAATGTCACATTCTTCTTATGTTTGTTTACCCATTTCTTTTTGTATAACACTTATTTTATTTATTTTATTATGAGTTTGTTAACCAGGTAAGTGAGCTGGAACATACATCATTTTCAGTCACGTCCCAGTACTTAAAGCAAATACAAGAATTACAAGACTATAAATGCCTGGCAAACATAAGAAATACATGTGATAAAAGCACTTGTGTACAGTAAATAGTTTACATGTATAATAATGAAAAAGAATAAACAAATAATATATAATTTACAATAGTGAGTAAAGCAGCAAGTTATTATAATGCTGTATTTGTCATGTAAAAATAACCAAAACAGCAAACAGCTAAAATAGATTATATTTCAGTGATAGAGTAGTGGAATATAGTAAAACGCAAAATCCATAGGTGCATAAGTTTGGTCACAGTGTTCAGGTCTCACAGGCTTCAAGAAACATTGATTCCTCAAGAAATGGAACAACAATTTTATCACCAGCCCATATAACTTCATTTTAAAAATGTTCAGACTTCTAGACTGCCTTATCAAAACTTGCATATTATTCCACAGTTTTTGTAATGACTGTGACATATGAACTCCTACCACTAGACCTTCCCAGTTTTTTACAAATTTCACATGGTAATGTTTATATGTCTTTGGGCAATTAAAACATATATATTATACATTAACTGTAAGACAGGGTTGTTAAATATTTTACAGTGGATTTAAAAAGTTTACACACCCCTGTTAAAATGCCAGTTTTTTTATATAAAAAAATGAGACCACAATAAATAATTTCAAAACTTTTCCCACCTTTAATGTGACCTATAACCTGTACAATTCAATTGAAAAATAAACAAATCTGTTAGGGGAAAAATATAAAAAATAAAAAACGTACAATATGCTGGTTGCATAAGTGTGCACATCCTTAAACTAATACTTTGTTGTGTGTGCACACCCTTAAACTAATACTTTGTTGAAGCACCTTTGGATTTAACTGCAGTATTCAGTCGGTAGCGTTGTTGCCTCACAGTTAGACGTTGCACGTTCGATTCTAAGTTAGAGCGTCTTCTGTGTGGTGACATGCGTGAATGGGCGTTCCTTCATTGAAGGTTGTGTGTTAGGCCCGGAAAGCCAGCACGTAAAACTCTACTGCCAATCATTAGTGGACCGAAGTTCTGCTGTGGCGACCCCTAACCGGGAAAAGCCGAAAGACACAAACAATTCAGTCTTCTTGCGTAGGAGTCTATCAGCATAGCACATCTTCACTTGGAAATATTTGTCCACTCTTCCTTGAAAAAGCACTCCAAATGTGTTAAACTGTGAGATCATCTCTTGTGCACAGCCCTCTTCAGGTCACCCCACAGATTTTCTATTGGATTTAGGTCTGGGCTCTGGCTGGGCCATTCCAAAACTTTAATTTTCTTCTGGTGAAGCCATTCTTTTGTTGATTTGGATATATGCTTGGGGTCATTGTCATGTTGAAAGGTGAAATTCCTCTTCATCTTCAGCTTTCTAGCAGACACCTGAAGGTTTTGGACAAAAGTCACTGGTATTTGGAGCTGTTCATAATTCTCTCCACCTTGACTAAAGCCCCAGTTCCAGCTGAAGAAAAGCAACCCCAAAGCATGATACTGCCACCACCATGCTTCACCATGGCCATGGTGTTCTTTTGGTGATTCGAAGTGTTGTTTTTACGCCAGACGTACCTTTTGGAATTGTGGCCAGAAAGTTCAACCTTGGTCTCATCAGACCATAACACATTTTCCCACATGCTTTTGGGAGACTTGATGTATTGTTTTGCAAATTTTATTCAGGCCTGGAAGTTTTTCTCTATAAGAAAAGGCTTCTGTCTTGCAACCCTATCCCATAGTCCAGACATATGGAGAATATGGGAGATTGTTGTCACATGTAGTACACAACCAGTACTTGCCAGAAATTCCCACAGCTCCTTCAGTGTTGCTGTAGATCTCTTGGCAGCCTCCCTGACCAGTTTTTGTCTTGTCTTTTTAACAATATTGGAGGGACGTCCAGTTCTTTGCAATGCCACTGTTTTCCCATATTTTCTCCACTTTTTGATGACTGTCTTCACTGTGTTCCATGGTATATCCAATGCTGTGGAAAGTTTTCTGTACCCTTCCCCAGACTGATACCTTTCAACAATGTGTTCCCTCTAATGCTTTGTAAGCTCTCTGCGAACCATGGCTTTTGCTACAGCAAGCAACTGAGTAAATGTTAGGAAAATCCTACTAGGACAGCTGAACTTTATTTGGGGTTAATCAGAGTCTCTTTAATTGATGCCAGGTGTGTACCCAAGAAGACTGACTGCTGTAATTAAATGAAAAGGTGCTACAACAAAGTATTAGTTTAAGGGTGTGCACACACAACAAAGTATTAGTTCAAGGGTGTGCACACTTATGCAATCAGCTTATTGTACATTTTTTATTTTTTATATTCTTCCCCTAACAGATTTGTTTGTTTTTCAATTGAATTATACAGGTTATAGGTCACATTAAAGGTGGGAAAAGTTTTGAAATAATTTATTGTCGTCTCAGTTTTTTATATCACAAAAAGCTGGCATTTTAACAGGGGCGTGTAAACTTTTTATATCCACTATATACACCCATATCAGTTTAATCCAAATATGTCAGTAACATAAAGAAAAGAACTTGAAATGCTTACCTCTGATTCCATAGTCTAAATTATTAGTTGGTAAAATTTTCTTTGTGAATTTCCTCTGAATGCATTCTAAGGTTTTTAATTGTTTGGGTATATATATGAGTACAGAAAAAAAGACCAGTGTGGAAACACAGCAGTCACAA
This sequence comes from Protopterus annectens, assembly GCF_019279795.1. Lineage (NCBI taxonomy): Eukaryota > Metazoa > Chordata > Ceratodontiformes > Protopteridae > Protopterus > Protopterus annectens. The sequence goes on along the minus strand of NC_056726.1, from coordinate 1,343,489,681 downwards.
TTCAAAATATCCAAAGGTAAAGTAGGCAGCAAACAGCAGGCAACAGGTAAAATACATCCAAGTTTAATGCATATACAAACTGGTAAGCACTTTTGCTATGGAATCATAGCTTCTTCAGACCCTAGTAAAATAGTATCTTCACTATACATTTACATAACAATGTCATAATACACAAACCAATCAGGAGCTAAAACTAATAAAACAAATAGTTAATGCTGAACTCACTAAATAAGTGAACCCAGCAAAAGGAGGTAAACATTACTTTTTCCTTCTCTTTCTGGCTTTTAAAACAGGTTTCAAGGGTACAAATTTATTTAAGCCTAACCCCATATGAGAACATAATTTGGCTATCCATCTTGCTTCACATCTCACTGTTTCACTTTCAGTGTTGCCTAACCTAGCTTTCTCATATGTAATATCTAACACAATAAAAGAAAACCTATGCGCATTACCTTGCATCTGAACATGTTTAGCTAAGGCATTGATGGCATTACCTTTATTTATACAATATAAATGGTTCCTAATATGTTCACGAAACCTACAGTTGGTTTTGCCAACATAAAATAAGCTGCATTGCTCACAGTTAGCAAGTTCATGGTGTCACAGCTGGCCATATCATTTAAAAAATATTTCTACCCTGCCTATGGATGAACAAACACATTACCCTCTCTGACATACTGACAGAAATTACAAGTCCCACAGTTTTTGGTACCCTCTCCCCATTGACAATAGCCCAACTTGTCCAGATAACACAGCAAACTCTTTAAATTCACCATATTCCTGTAATAAAACATAGGAAATGTGCCAACTAATGCTTCAGTAGATGAATCAGAAGTTAAAATATGCTAATTCTTTTTAATTACATCAGTGAACTTATTTATGTCGCTGGAAAAAGTCATAGGGACTCTTAAGATGTTGTCCCTTCTAACTTGTCTATGTGGGTCCCAGTTGGGGATCATGAAATAGGACCTCCCAACACTCTTCCTAAGCGGGCGGGCAGCACACACCCTTAGCTATCTCAGTCCCTTTATACCCCTATCCTTTTATACTGGCAAAACCAACCGCCAGTTTTGTGAATGTATTAGGGACCATATATATTGTATTAATAAAGGTAACACTGTCAGTGCCTTAGCTAAATATGTTCAGATGCAAGGTAATGCACATAGGTTTTCTTTTATTGTGTTAGATGTTATATATGAGAATGCTAGGTTAGGCAACATGCAAATGAAACAGAGAGATGTGAAACAAGATGGATAGCTAAACTATGTTTTCATATGGGGTTAGGCTTAAATTAATTTGTACCCTTGAAACCTGTTTTAAAACCCAGAAGGAAAAAGTAATGTTTACCCCCCCCCCCCCCCAGCTGGGTTCACTTCTTTAATGAGTTCAGCTTTAACTATTTAATTGTTTTATTAGTTTTAGCTCCTGATTGGTTTGTGTATTATGACATTGTTATATAAATCTTTAGTGATGGTGCTGCTTTATTAGGGTCTAAAGAAGCTATGATACCATAGCGAAAACGCTTACCAGTTTGTATATGCATTAAACTTGGATCTATTTTACCTGCTGCCTACTTTACTTGTGGATATTTTGAACTGTGACTGCAGTGTTTCCCAAAGCTAGTTACGAAAACAAAATCGCCACTGATTCTAAAGACAACCACAAAGCATTCTATAGCTATGTCAAGAATCTCAATGGCAACACTCAGATCTGCTCTGAGTTACAGCACAATGGCACTAAATATACAGACCCAACTGATATTGCCAACATCCTGGCAGATAGGTTCAGTGCTAACTTTACCCCCCTCTCACCCCCTAAAGGGCCCATCTCTATACTGGAAGAAAGCAAAGTTCCTGTAATCACGGCTGCACAGGTAAAAAACACACTCTCCAAAGCCAAAAACACAGCATCCATGGGACCTGGCAACATCCCAGGCTATGAACTACAGAACGAACTGGCACCCCACCTAAGTACCATGTTCAATCATTGCCTCACCTCAGGCTTTGTGCCTGCTGAATGGCACACAGTGACGGTTATCTCACTCCACAAGGGGAGAGCCACCACAGACCCCAGGAACTTCTGCCCCATTAGCCTGACAAGCCTGGTCTGCAAGGCCATGGAACTTATAAACAAAGACGTTGGTAATCTCCAAACTCTGGACCCCACCCAGATCAGGTTTGTAAAAGGCAGATCATGTCTCCTAAACCTAACAGACTTCTTTGAAGCAGTCACCAAAGCCGTAGACAAGGGTAAGGTGATTCACACAGCCTATCTAGATCTTGCCAAGGCTTTTGACACCACCACCCCCACTCTGGAATTATAGATAAACTCACTAAACTAGGTATAAATCCCTATGTCACAAGATGGGTTGCCAAATGGCTCACTGGCAGAACCCACACTGTGAAAGTAGCAGACTCCAAATCTGACTTCAGACCAATGACAAGTGGAGTACCACAGGGTTCAGTCCTGGGTCCTCTCCTGTTTGGTATCTACTTCTCTGAAGTACAGGCTAACACAGAAGGTCTTTGGCTAATGAAGTTTGCAGATGACTGCAAACTAGGAGCCATAATCGAGACTCCTAACGATGTGAACATGCTACAAAAGAGCAGCACTGAGACAGATGCCTAGTGTCAAAGCCATGGCCTCAAGCTCAATGCCAAAAAGTGCATTGTCATTCCCTTTGGTAAAAACTCTGTACCCATGAACTACAACATAGGCGGGAGTATACTAAACACCAAAAGTGTGATAAGAGACCTTGGGACACAGGTGGATTTGATAATCATATCACCACAGTAGTCAGGAAATCCTTCTACGTGGCACACCTCATCACAAAAGGTTTCTCATCCAGAAAAAAAGAGGTCATTGTTCCCCTCTGCTCATCACTCATTAGACCCATTTTAGAGTACAACACCCCTTTTGGTATGTACCTCACAAGACATCTACAACAACTGGAAAGGCTGCAGAAATACCTCAGAAAGAGGAATACCGGCCTCAAATAGATTACCTATGCAGACTGTCTAAAAAAACTCCAGCTTTACTCTGTCGCATATCACCTACTCAGAGGTGATCTCTGCCTAACATACAAAGCTATGTCAAACCCAGAGCTGTTGGACATGCTCCACTTAAAAAAATCCCAATCCCTCCAAGCTACATGCTCTAGGGACCTAAACCTTGTCACCACAATAAACAGAACATGCCGGAGGGATAGATTCCTGTCCCAGAGACTTCCCATACTCTGGAATAAACTACCTATCTATATTAAACAAAGCTCCTCATTAGCACTCTTCAAGAAAAATCTTAATGATTGGATGGGAAATAGGAAATTCACCCCGGGGATCACTTCTGTGGCTCTGCTCAACAGTGGCACAGGAAAATAATTTTCTTGGGTGACAAAAGCCAGGGTACCTTTTTGGCTGGGCTTGTATAGGCCCTAGGGCCAATAGCCTAGTACCTACCTATGAACCACACTGGTGCTTTTTTCTGTACCTAGTTTTGGTTCCTGGCTACTAGTGTGGTTTGTCTGCTGGTGGAATTTTTGTGTTTTATATTTTGGACTTTTGGTTTCGCCAACAGAGCATAGCTGAAGGATTTTCTGGTAATCCAGCTATAGACACTGTAAAGAACTATGAGCAGTTAATGGTGAAAAACAACAGGATGACAAGATTTCTTTATGTCGATACAAACCCCCTGTTGAACGGTGAATACTCTTTGAGCGAATCTAATACTGCTGAAGGGGAAGTAAGGAAGCTATTTGCTGCTAAATTGAGGACTGTAGAAAATAACTTGTATGAACTTAAATGATATCACCACCAGAAACTGCATTTTGAAGCTTGTATACAGCTTAAAGTTATACCAAGGTGTCTCAGGGTTCTTAATATCCCCTCACAAGGCACTCACTACCCTGAATTATTAGCATCTTGGCAGAAAATTAATTTGGAGACTAGGTTTCACTATCTTTAATTGTTGATAGACTTTTTTCTGCCTAAAGAAACTGAACTTTGTGCTGATATCCAATGGCAAGGAAGTGAACTCTATACACTGAGATCACCAGATGAGGTTGATCTGGCCATTAATCAGATCATAGACAATGTGCATGCCTATGAGAGGAAGTTGATTAGTAGCTAGAGGAAGAAACCTAATCGTGATTTTCATGCTGATTATGTTTTTTCCTGGCCAAGAACTGTGACAAGTGAGAAACTGAACACAGCAGTACCCTCTGGTGCATCTGAAGTACATGATGATATGGCCTTAGCTAAAGCAACACCAAGTAGCTCTCCTAAATTAACTACAACATTGAGTGATAGTTATTTATACCACTCACCCCAATGAGACCAGCAATCAGATGAAAATTTACCAAGGAGGGATGACTCCAGCTACAACCAGTACTGTTGAGCAACCAGTAGTTAGAAGGAAAACTGCTGTTGCTTCTGTGGGGCAGGGTTTTCCGACTCTGCCACAGCCAGGGCCGGCCTTAGCCGAAATGGCACCCTAGGCAAAGTAGTGCTCCGGCACCCCTTAAGCCCCACCCACACAACAGTCATGAAACACCCCTATTTGAGCCACACCCACATGGTCACTCCCCAAGAAAGCCACTCCAGTCATTTCCTTAAATTATTTAAATGCATAGGAAGAATAACTATATTACAAGGTATCTTTAACTACAACTACTTCTGCATAGTATTTTCCACTTTAAATACCAGATCCAGATCACGGTCAAATAGGGCCCTAGGCAGGGTAATAGACTGCCCCCCAGAGCAGCCACTCCTGCAGCAACCCCCTCCCCCAGCAGCAGCCCCCTCCTCAGCCATTCCAGTGTTCCATTATTTGGTTATTTCTCACCAGTTACCATGCATACTATTCTCTTATTTGCTTCTACAGTCATTACAGATATTGGAATAAAATAGCATAAACACAGGTAGCCATTTGCTAAACAATACAGTCTCACAATGAAAACAGACTTAGCATAAGCAGTAAACCTCTATGCCCTTGAAACTCACATTCATTGAAATGGAAAAATTCATATTTATTGAAACAACATGAAAACCCACATTCATAGAAAATGCATCTGGCCAGTGAAGAATTAAGTTTACCTTTGGGCTGTTTTCAAAACAGACTCCTTGCACACATTTGTTAGGGCCATGCATACGTGTATTTGTTCTTTGATTCACTTTCCTGATCGCATTGAATTATATTCCCTGTATAATACAGCACCACTTGTTAGTGTTTTAAATTTGTAGTTTTAAACATTCTTTTAATAAGCAATGAAACAAAATGTATGAACCAATAACTACCCATTTCAGAAATTTTCAACCATAAAAGGCCACTCAAGAATTCTGTCATTATAATCCACCAATATTACTCCATACTCACTATCTCTGCAGATGTAAAATCATCTGAATTCCACGTTAAAGAAATCCATACCTAATGAAGAGGTTGCTACTGGCAAAACAACTTCACATATCAATGTTTTATCTACAAATTTAGTGCCTGCTTTCCTTGAAGAATTAATTGCCTATATTGCATTAAAAATTGGTAATTGCAATAGAAAATGACCTATTGCAATAGGAAATGACCAACAAGTTCATAGTCACTAGGCATCTCATACAAAGGATATACTCAGGAGTGTAGAACCCCTATCCCCCTTATAATGCACCAAATAATCAACAATCATATGCGTAATGCAATATCAGCACTCCATCTACATGGTGTGGGAGTAGAATCTAAGTCTTCTGCACTAAAGTCAATTATGCTACTAACACTGCTTTCAGATTTTACAACACAGTGTGCCATTTGATAAACAAAAAACAGCTAGTCGCACATTGAAACATTTACACTTTTTAGAGTATGTTTTAAATTTGTAGTTTTGAACATTTTTCCAGTAAGCAATGAAACAAAATGTATGAACCAATAATGACAAAACTACCCGTTTCAGAATATTTTAACCATAAAAGGCCCATCAGACATCTGTCATTACAACCCACCACACATTTTCTGAAGGAAATGAAGGCGGAAACTCAAATGCATGACATTTAGTTATTTAAATCTTCAGTGATTTGCCAGAAAACCACAAATTTTATGAGGAACAGGCCAAAAATATGAGGCAAAAATCTGGATAGTTGAGAGGTATGCATACCTATCAATCTTACTGCAAGAAATCTGGACATGATGTGGATGCAATGACCATAAAAATAGGGACAGATTTTAAATATTACACTTTTTTAACTTAAAGTTGCAAGAACAATAGGATTTGTGTTAACTTGCATTTCTGAAGGATATGAAGTCTGAAAGTCATATATCTGAGATCCTCGGCAGGTCTGAAAGTCATATATTTGAGACCCTCGGCAGGTTAAACTTCAGGCAAATGATGTTTTTGAGTTCAGTCTTTGGCCATCCATAAGTTACTCTCTTTAAGAACTACCTGTCAGCCTCATCAAAAAATCAAAGTCATCAGTAAGTTTATATTTTACTTTTATATAGAACATATTATTAACTTCTGCCAACCAACTTTAGTGGTCTCTTCTTTATGATACAAATCAACCTCATCATACTATAGTGTACCAGTGACACTTATCCAGGGACCAGTGCAGCCTATCTCTAAAGGTCCTTGGCTGCCTACCTTCAATGAAATATTTTATTGCATTCTGCTTGCACAAGGAAACTGTTCCTACTTCCAGCTATGCCCACCCCAGCCTGTTTGGTATCCCAGAACTTTAAAACTTCAGATTATATGCTCGTTTATCTCTTCCCTCCTAGTACACCCATCTCCTTAGAATATTTTAGGCTGTGCCTTACTCTGTTGAGCTATGTTCCTGTCTTCATCCTTGTCATGAATTTATAGGGTATCTTGACTCTAAGCAGAATTTAAGAGAAATTATCCATTATGATGAGGACATACCTTTGATATCTGTCATGTTAATTGCTGATATTAGTACTGCCTCAGACTATTTGATCAAGTTAAAAAAAAATAATAGAGGTGGGCTGCAGTCTCTTTGGATAAAGCCAACATCTCATTGAGATGGAGATGTCCATCTAATTCATATTCAGCATGTACTTGTACATCATTCATGTGATGTATATACATGAAATAGGTTCATAGGTGTGTACTAGGGTAATGACCCTTGAGCCTTTACAAGCCTAGCCCATAGGATTACCCTAACATCGTGCCACCCGACCTTAGATCCCAGTGCCTCTGTCGAGTAGAGCGACTGGAGTGATCCCAGGGGTGAATTTTCTATTTCCCATCCACTCATCAAGATTTCTCTTGAAGAGGGCCAGTGAGGTGCTCTGTCTGACATATATGGGTAGTCAATTCCATAGAATGGGCAGTCTCCAGGCTATGAACCTGTCCCTCCAGCACGTTCTGTTGATTTTGGTAATGAGGTTGAGGTCTCTGGAGCGTATGGTGCAGAGAGATGGTGGTAATTGTTTCCTTTCAGTTAATGTTTTCCTTTGGTTTAAACACCGGAGAAGCTGTTAGAAGGACCAAAGCAAGCACGCTTCTGACCATGAGGATAATAGTTTAATTTTAGAAGAAAAGAGGAGCCATCAAGGTAGGAGTCTTTGGGCAGGATAGTGTTTATGTTTTACAAAAAAAAAAAAGAAAAATAAATGATACAAAAAAGAATGATTGTACTAGCAGCACCAGTTATTTCATGACAACTCTGTTGCATTACGTATATGCAAACACCGTAAGTAAAACGGTGATAAAAATAACATTGCTTAACAATCACAGCCATCGCAGTTCAATAAAAGCTGAGGGTGAGTCTATTTTCATTATTTGAAGACCATACTGTATCACATTTCACTGGAGCTTTGTAAATCAGCGACAGTACTCCACCCCCCCCCCCTTTCCTTATTGCAGCTTTATCGGTGTGTTACAACTATGTGATGTTACTCTGCAGATCACAAGGGGTTAACTTGGCGAGGGTATCTTTGAATTGCCAATTCCATTTGGCTATGTTAGAAAGGGGGTGTTGTGGCACATTCCATTTGAAAATCACCCCCCCCAACTCCTTTCGGGAGCTCCAGTAGCTTACATTCCCTTTTCGAGTAGGAAAGGAGTTAGTGATCCATCCCTGATGTAGAAAAGGATTACACAAAAACAGTAATACTGGAAGTAAAACCAAGGCCACACAAATTACCCTTTTTTCTTTAATTCTGTATGTACTTGTTTGTATTGTACGTTGGACTCAAACTCGTGGATGGAGCCGGTGGGATATTAAGACTGTCGGGCACCTTTTAGACCTATAAGTGATGCGGGGTCCCGGGAGCGGGTTAACTGATGCCTTTTGTGGTTGAATTTCAAAGAACCCTGATATTGGAACCAACTAAACTAATCCCCATCACACATACACACACATGTAGATAAAAGAAAACTTTGGCGCATCCAGGGACTACTAAAGCACTTTACTAGCTAACTTTTAATAAGCTGGGGTACCAGAAAGAAAAACAAGACAGTTTACAATGCTCTTCACAAAGGTAACATGTTTGGAAAGGAGCACAGCATGTTAAGAAGCAGTCCCCGAAATGGTGCTTGTAACCCACTGGCTCCTACTGCTGTTTTTTTTTTTTTTTTTTTATTATTATTCTTGAAGCCTCCAGTTCTGGCCAACCTGCAGCTGTAAAGGTGGGAGGGCCGGTCGCTTCACCCTCCTCGCCCTACGATTTCAGCACCCTATGGTTTATTTATTTTAATTAATTTACTTTTCTTATTAAGAAAAGTAAATTAATTTAAATAAATAGATAAATACACACAAATTGCGCCCTTTACAAGGCCGGCCTGTATGGCGCCGTAGGCGGTCGCCTAGTTCGCCTGTGCCTAAGGCTGGCCATGGCCACAGCCTATCAAAACACATGGGTCGGGTGACCACTCATGTTCACGCAGTCAAGGGAGTGGGAAATGGAAGAACAGCCATGAAGGAAAGGAGAACAATTTAAAGAGAATGTGACTCATGAGAGACAAATGCTGATACACAGTGGATCTATGAAGGTACTGCCTGAGGCAGAAGTGGCCATTTTGAGTAAAGGTTTGTCTTTCATCCAATCTCAAGGTTACAATGTGGCAGATGTTTTTATTTCATGAATCTAGTACATTTGTTCCTGTCAGTTCTACATTAGAAGTGTTTTTGAGAATGTGTGATTGACATTTATAATGTGCTACAGAAAGGTAAAACCAGTCGTAGGTTTGTTAATTTTCACCAGATGAGTGGCATGTTTTACGCTCCCTCATGAATGAATGAAGTATTGTGATAAAATCTGTTGACAAGGGGGGCATGGTGGTTGTCATGAACAGTGAATTTTATTATAACAGTGTGAATGCTATGTTGTCTGACACTGAAATTTATAAATGCTTTTCTAAGGTTGAGTTATATGGTTTTATCAGCAGTATTCATGGTTTGCTTTATAATGCCAAGTTAAAAGAAGCTATTTATGATGATTTCTACAGGGACTTACAGGTTGATTTATCTCTTGTTCCATTATTTCAGGGTCCACCCAAGATTCACAAGAACATGATCCATCCTCCCATCAGACCCATAGTTGCTGGAGGGATGACTCACTGAACCTATGTCCATTCATTTAGAGACAAAGTTGAGACCGATGTTGGACACACATATTTTTGTGTTAAAAGATACACAGCAATTTCTTTTTGATTTGTATGAGTTTTCTAAGGAGGATGTGTTTCCATCTAGTTACCTTTTGGTAACACGATGTTGTATCACTGTTTACAGTGATAAAAAATGATTTGTATGAGTTTTCTAGGGAGGATGTGTTTCCATCTAGTTACCACAAATGATTTGTATGAGTTTTCTAAGGAGGATGTGTTTCCATCTAGTTACCTTTTGGTAACACTTGATGTTGTATCACTGTTTACAGTGATAACAAATGATTTGTATGAGTTTTCTAAGGATGATGCATTTCCATCTAGTTACCCTTGGTAACACTTGATGTTGTATCACTGTTTACAGTGATACCTAATCAGCAAGGTATTTTGATGGTCAAGGATTTTATGGAAATGAGAAGTGATCTGTATACTAGGCAGATTGAGCTTATTGTATTTCTCCGTGAGATGGTTTTGGAGAACAACATTTTTACATTGACAATAGATATTACAACCAGAGGCAGGCCGTAGCTATTGGCACACCTTGTGCCAATAGCTATGCCAATGCAGTTATGGCCATATGGGAATGCAGGTTTCTGGTGAGTTCGAGATGGTGAAGTCATCAAATATGACTTTTTTATGGTTTGGACTGGCACCATAATGGAATTAGATGAATTTATCTGCTATCTTCATTCCACTACAGACTTTTTGCAGTTCACTGCTCTGTAGCTCAGGGGTTAGAGCACTGGTTTTGTAAACCAGGGGTCATGTTTTCCCCAGGGATCACTTCTGTGGCTCTGCTCGACAGGGGCACAGGAAAATTATTTTCTTGGGTGGTGAAATCCAGGGTACCATTTGGCTATGCTTATATAGGCCCTAGGGCCAATAGCCTAGTACCTATCTATGAACCTAAGTCCTGTACTGACAGATCTTATTTGGATGTTATGTTGAAGAGATAGCCTGGTAATAATAGACTTATTACAAGCCTTTATAGGAAGGATTGTTACAAACAGAGTTTTGTCCGCCGTAGCAGTATGCATACTAACCATGTGTTTGAGAATGTGGTGAAAGGATAAATGTTAAGGGCCTCTAGGCTACAGGTTAAACACCAGGACTTTGAGGAATTTATCGTGACCCTGAAGGATGATTTTGAGTATAGGTTGTATAAAGGGACTGAGATAGCTAATGGTATGTGTGGTGCCCACCAGCTTAGGAAGGGTGTTGGGAGACCCTATTTTATGACCGCCACCTAGGACCACATAGACAAGTCAGAAGGGACAACATCTTAAGGGTCCCTATGATTTTTTTTTCCAGCAACATAAATAAGGTCACTGATGTAATTAAAAATAATTTGCATATTTTAACTACTGATTTATCTACTGAAGCATTAGTTGGCACATCTACATTTTATTACAGGAATATGATGAATTTAAAGAGTTTGTTGTGTTATCCGGACAAGGTGGGCTATGGACAACTGGGAGAGGGTAGCAAAAAATGTGGCACTTGTAATTTCTGTCAGTATGTCAGAGGGGGTAATGAGTTTGTTCATCCAAAGACAAGGAAGAAATGTTTTTTAAATGTTATTGCTAACTGTGACCCCATGAATGTTGCTTATTTAGCTAACCGTGAGCAATGCAGCTCATTTTATGTTGGCAAAACCAACCGTCGGTTTTGTGAATGTATTAGGGACCATATAAATTTTATAAATAAAGGTAACACTGTCAATGCCTTAGCTAAACATGTTCAGATGCAAGGTAATGCACATAGTTTTTTTTTATTGTGTTAGATGTTATATATGAGAAACCTAGGTTAGGCAACATTGAAAATGAAACAAATAGATGTGAAGCAAGATGGATAGCCAAACTACATTCTCATATGGGATTAGGCTTAAATGCATTTGTAACCTTGAAACCTGTTTTAAAAGGGTCTATATTATGTTATCGAAAAGTGAGTTCATCAAACTGCATCTACGTGCTCACTCTCTGCTGACAACTTACCAGCAAAATACTTACAACTAGCATCCAAAGCTATAGCTTACTCAGTCAGCATTCTTATCAATCGTTCTATCACTGACTCATACATTCCCCTACTGTGGGAAAAATCCATTATTACCCCACTTCACAAAGGAGGTAATGCCCATGATCTCTCTAATTACCAACCCATCTCCATACTCTCCCCACTGTCAAAAATCCTAGAAAAATGTATTCAAAACCAACTACTCAATCACCTCATCAGTAATAACCTCCTATCTCCAACTCAACATAGCTTCTGCCCAGGCCATAGTACAACCTCAGCTTTACTCTCTTTTACAGCTATAGTGAATAAAACTCTTGATCCTGGCCTACCCAGTTCTGTACTCCTGCTAGATCTTTCAAAAGCGTTTGACACAGTATCTCACCCTAAGCTTTTACAACACCTAGAGAAACTTGGTTGCTCTCAAGGTATAATAACCTGGTTTTCCTCCTACCTAAACAGACAGTAATCAGGTAAATGGAAAACCAGCAATCTGACCACCTATCAAACAACACAGTCATCCCACAAGGTTCCATTTTAGGTCCACTAATTTTCAACATATTCATCAATGATCTACATAAAGCCTCCCATCAAAGCACACTAATTCAATATGCACATGATTCAGCTATCATCTCATCCTCCAAAAATTTTTCTGGCCTTCAGAAAATCACCCAAGATGCCTTCTCCTCTATAGAAACCTGGCTAAACAACTCTCAATTAATGCTCAACCCCAAAAAAACTAAACTGTTACTATTCTCATCAAAACCTCCAATTACAGAATTCAAAATTCTCTCCCATAACAAAACTGAAATCGAACAGGTACAAGTTGCAAAACTTCTAGGAATTACTATCGACAATAAACTCTCCTTTGAACAACATATACTAAACACAGTAAATAAAGCCCACTTCAAACTGGGCAAACTATGCCAACACAAACTCTACCATGATAAACAAACTAGGATCAAACTAGCTAATACTTTGCTTATTCTATCTGTTATGTATAGGAAGGAGCCCCATTTTCACCAACCTCCATACATCCTTCAATAATAAGCTACAACAATGCTACTATAAGATAGCAAATATTTGCATCTAACTTGTCTAACCGCTCTCACCACTGCAATGATTTCCCAAACCTGTCTTGGCTAGAGTTTCACCAATATCTCCAGCTTATTCAACTAACTATTGCCCACAAATTAATTTTCCAACCGGATAGCTGCCCCACTCTTCAATCCATCTTACACACATATACCCCTACTCGATCCCTCTGCTCTTTAGAGAGAGAGAGAATCCTTCTAAGCATAGCTAAACCCAACAAGAGAGTTGGACAATGCCTATATTCCTACAACATAGCCAAACTATGGAATGCCCTCCCCTCTTTCATTACCCAACTACACTCAGTGAAGACTTTTAAAGCTGCACTAAAAACCTACTTTTTACAGAATCCAAACTGTACATATGAATTACAATCTAAGCCCCCTTAGTCTATAATTTATTTTTCCAAAAATCCTGCCTTAGCACCTCTGATTCCAATCTACTCCTTTGAATGGCAATACTCTATTACTTGTCCTTTACTATGTGCCTATTTTTACTATGTTAAAATTGTACTTGTGGTATGGTGCATGTATAGTAATTTGTATAACATTTGTTTGCATTTATGTTGTTTTCTGTGATAGTCTGATTTATTGTAACTGTGGAGCCTTCTCCCCAGATCTGTAATTCAAATGTATATTTTAACTTTTGTTATGACCAGCTACCTTCGCTTTATTGACGATGTATTCATAGTCTGGCAAGGTGAGAAATCTAAACTCACTGAGTTTATCCATTATATCAGCAACTCCACCTCCTTCTTGAAATTTACTACTTTCATCAGTTCGGAGTCAGTGCAGCTCCTTGATATGACTGTCAGTATTGATAAAGACAGAGGAAAATTAATTAGTAACATACAGGAAACCAACAAGAGTAAACAATTTACTTCGCAGAGATAGTATGCATCCAGTAAAAACTAAGCACAATGTAATAAAATCACAAGGCTACAGATTACCACAGATTTGGCCCCTTTTTCTCAAAAATATGAATGATTTCTTAACCAGAGGATATGAATCAAACATGTTACATGTGATCCTGGATCCCATTAGAGAGCTTAAAACTAAGAATGACCCTATGTGGACTAGGCCTTTTAGCAGAATTATGCAATGAGGACATCCTAACCAAAAAGAAGAGAAAAGTAAGGGCAGTTAAATTCTAAGTTTCACTTGGGATTTCAATATAATTAAAGTCATTATTAAGGAAAATGGGGTCATCTTCACTGACAATCAGCGGCTTGTGAGGGTTTTAGATCACCTTACTTTGGCATATAAAAAGAGTAGAAGAATACGTAGCTATGTGGAAAAGAAAAATAAGGATCACCAGGATGACATGAGCATTAAAATCTGTGGTCCTCCTAAACCTAACTGCACTTTCTGTGAATACTTGGAGTGTGACTCATTTGAGTGCCCCTATCTTAAAAAGATAGTGAAATCTTCAGCAGGTGGTAACTGTAATACTGAAAAAGTTGTATGTAGGTCCATGTGTGATGACTGCCCTGCATTTTATGTGGGTAAGGCTATGAATAAACTCAAAAGGAGGATCTTAGGTCATCTTTCTGACAGATGTAAATGGCAGAGGAATGCCTTATCAAAACACTTTATCCACAACAAGAATAAGAAAAACAAGTCTGAATCACTGGTGTAACAACGATGTCAAGTCCCCCAAATGAAAGCAAATTCCGTGATGACTACTCAAATTTTATTGTAGGTTTACTGGTTTAGCACTTTCATCTACTCACTGTAGACTTCCTCAGAACACTATATACTAAGACATTAAACATTTAAATATTAAAGGCCATCCAATCACTTCACCTCATCATTTAACTTCATAAATATTCATGAATTAATTACCATAACTACGTATTAGTACCTTAAATTCCGAATCTAAAATATACAATCAATTATTTAAAAACTCAAACACTCCATTCTTAAAAAAAATATATATAAAACAATGTTAAATACACAATTAAATATAAATACATATATAAAACACATTTCAAATTTTTCAAATATAATTAAAACAATGAAATATCTGCATTTGTGTATATGAATGTGCATGGATGCAGTATACAAAGTAACTATATGTTTGTTATTTTATATCATGGGTTTATTACTTCTAAGTTACATTTTATGTAAAAAAACACATTTATGTAAAAGATGAATATAAATGTAATAAATAATAAATAATTATTTCCTAAGGGATACGTTCACTTCAACTACTTAATAATGGTTTCACTGGAATACATTCATTTATTCCAGGTGGGGTGGCTGCATTTAATAAAATAATTATCCAAACACTTATCAGAACACCCCAGACATTCTAGTTTTAAATTTATCATTCTGGACTGTGTGGAGATAGATGAGCTTGAAGGAGACGTCAATGGTGTTTTGAAGACAAAAGAACTATGCTGGAAGTTGAAATTAAACGATTTCAGAAAACCAGGACTTAACTACTATTGCTCTATTAAGAGCATGTTGAATTTACATAAGCTGACACACAATCTCTAAAGGGTTTTTTTACAGAATTTTTTGAGGCATATTTTTATATACTAAAAATATACTAAATTATAAAAATGATGTGTAGAATGTGTCTATATATATGTATATGGAGTCCATCCATTTGGTCGAATTACACTTAGTCGAAAATTATACCAGGCATTGTACTTCACTGAAAGCTCACTTGACTGAAAGCTCACTTGGTCGAAGTTCATTTGGTCGAAAATGGAATATAGCCCCTGGAGTGAGAATATTAAATAAGGGGGGGCATAGCCCCCCCACATAATTTTAATGTATTCACTATTATAAGAAGGTATATCCATTATAAATGCATTTATATATATATCTTTAGTAAAAACTACACCCCCCTTATTTAATATTCTCACTCCAGGGTTGCAGTGCAGTGGGGCAGGGGCTATATTCCATTTTTGACCAAATGAACTTCGACAAAGTGAGCTTTCAGTCAAGTGAAATGCCTGGAATCATTTTCTACTAAGTGTAATTCGACCAAATGTATGGAAATGTATGTTAAAACTCTTTTTATGTATGTTATGTTTTTCTTAATACCTGATCTTGGAGTGTGGGTTGCAAATAGATAGGTAGTGTTTCCTTAACTAAGATTTAATTTGATCTAATCAGTAGTAGTGTGTGGGGTTGGGTACTTGCTGTTCTAAAATACACTTTACGGCACTGTTTATATTGTTTGCTGTGAATAGGCTGATTTAAAATTAAACAATACATATATTTTCCACACCCACGTCTAAGTATATAAAAGCTGATAATGTTTAACACTGTTAAAATATTTCTGATTTTTTGTTACTGAGGATCACTTGTCTGTGACGAATAAAGGCTCATTGCTTTGGAACACTATTTGGGTTTCATGATTTTTGGAAATTATTGTGACCGAGCTCATCAATGAAGTTTTAAAACCACTAGCTTCTCTGTTTTTATTTATTTTTGTGTGTGTTTATTATTTAACTGCAAATAAATTAGACAGCATGAATTATATAAGTTTAATGTTAATATTTCTACTATGAACATATTTTTAATTTACCTTGTATTTTCAAGCACACAAGGGTGAAACACATTATTTGGGTTACAACAGTTTGTCTAGCACTTTGTGCAGATGAGTAAGGCTATAAGCTGTTAAAGAACTGCTTCCTGAGTACATGGTTTGATTCCTTTGGCCTTCATTTGTCTTTTGTGTTATTCTGTCTAAGGTTGCCACCTGCCCCATTGTCAGCGGGACACTCATGGGTTAAGCTGCCTCATCCCATTGCCCATAATGTTTGCAACTAAAATTATGTCAATATGGTTTGTTTTCATTTATATAAATGTATGATTGTCTATGTCATAAGCGATAATTTACTAAAGATGTTTATTATTTAAAAAAAATTTTAAAAAATCTGTCAGAAACAAGGTTATTTTGTCTTCACAGTGTAGCAGCATTTACACAGAAAGTGTCCCATTTGGAATGTACATCTCCAAACATCTGCACCAGCAGGAAAGGCCACTGAAATACCTCACAAAGAGAATCCATGGCCTCCAAAACCTGATCTATGCAGACAGCTCAAATCACTATCACTCTACTCGGTATCGTACAGATTGCTCAGGGATGATCTGTGTCTCGCCTACAGAGATGCTCCATATCTGTAAGTCAAACTCCTCACACACTACCCACTCAAAATGCCTGAACCTAATATGTGACATTAACAAAACCTGCTGGAGAAACAGGTTTGTCTCCCAGAGGCTTCCCTGTCTCTGGAATATATACGTCAAACAGAGCACCTCACTAACCCTCTTCAAGCACAACCTTGATGAGTGGATGGGAAACCACAAATTCATCCCAGGGGTTCCACCTGTGTCCCTCACTGACAGGGGTGATAGGTGCTGACTGAAGTTTCTTTTTGGGGATAAACTCTTAGCTAGGCTTGTAAGGGCCCCACGGACATTAGCCTAGTAACCTCCTGTGATCCTCTAATGCCATCACAGTTTATTAGTAACAGATAACAAGGAGTGGTTGCTGGGTATAGCAGATAGTTGTATGACTGATGAGACCCAAAAATGCTTAAAAGAGTAGAGTGCACAGGGCTCTATTTCTGTGCACCAAATCTTACTGTTGGTCTGAACACAAAATGCACCTTTGGCACTATTTAAATGTAGAAAGCACAGTGCTTCATTATGCACCCCAAAAGTACTAATCAGCTCCCTCCAAGTGCCTCTTGCATTACTAAGAAGTAGGACACGCACGTTGCAGCCATATTGGGTACCCAAATAAACTTAGTGCTGACATGCTGACTACAGTAGGGCACGTAGTTTGACTTACTATAAAACCACAACAAACTTTAGCTCCATGTTTCATCTTGCAATACAGCTCTCAATATGTACTCAAACAGATGTTGCACAGTGTTGTTTCTCTGCATGCCATTCATCCTGAGGTGTACACACTCAGATGTGAGACTCAGAGTCATGCATCAGGTAATATAGCTCATGAAACCCAGCCTACCCTCTGGCTGCTACACAATATGGATGGCATCTTGGAAGCAGGTTGTGGATCAATAAAAGGTCACACATTCTTGCAGTTTTAAGTGAAGACAGGAGTGATTTTTGGTGGAACATATACATTTTATGTTTATCTTACTTCCTGAATTGGTAAAGAAACAGGCCCACACTTCTCCCTTTTGTTAACCTAAGCACCACTCAAAATGGAGAAAGAGTGAAATGTTAAGTCAGATAAAAGTATCTCTTGACCCAGCAAATGCAGTAGACATATTTAAATATTTATTGTCCAGTTCCCCAACTCTCAGACTAGGCATTACAGGAAGCACTAAAGAAAAATAAATACAACTTAGATTGTACAGCCTGAATGAAATGGTAAACTAGTAGAGAAGAAACAGTAAACATGGAAGATTATATATATCCACACTAATATAAGAAAGCCAAGTTGTCACATTCTCTTATTAATATCTTCCAAAGTGTACTTCTTTACCAGAGAAAATAAGTTTCAAATCAGTCAGCCGCAGTCTTTCTCAGTGGTTAAAGAGTATTTTCTGCCTATTTACCAGCTAAAGAGATGTAGCTGACAGAGAGACACACTGCTTATAGAACAGATTGTCATTACTACTTGTGTTGAAGTGTGCACTTCTAAGCTACGTGTTTGCCAACTTTCAGTCCTTTGTAGTACGAGAGTCAGTGTGCCAAGCTGTGATCATCATTTCATTCATGATGTATGTTTACTGTGTCAGTGTTAGATTAGTAGCTGCCAAAGGAAATGAAACTGATGTGAATAGTACATATGTATCCACAATGACATAAGAAAGAACAAGGATGACACTTTCTCTTATGAATGTCTTCTAAACTGCACTTATTTAATAGAGAAAAAAACTTCTAAATCACTATGAAATGCATGTACAAGTTAGTGAAAAGAAATAGTTGAGCTGTCTAAAATCTGGTATTTGTAACAGATGTGACTCTGCAATATGAAACAAATGATTCTGGCTTATTTTGCATGGGGGCATCCATAGTAATGAAGCATGATGATGAGTATATGCCGAACCATATCTACCATCAAGGTTTTGCCTACAGTATATCCCAGAGATGACAAGCATTAAAGACAATAATATGCAGTCATGTCAGAGCAAACGTTATTTGCAGTCATGTCAGAGCAAACGTTATTTGCAGAAGACCTCAGAGAATGTCAATGCGGTTAGTTGTATACAATGTAAGAAATCATCAAAACAGCTTAGCATGTCATCCTAAATTAATAAGATAAATACTGCAGTAAAACTATACTTTTAAAAAGCATTTCCAGACTAAAAATTGATAAAAGGCTGTTGACATTCAGAGCACTAAAAGAAAGTGACATGAAACACAATCAGCACCATGAGTCACCTACAGTCATCTTTTTCTCCATAGTCGACATTTAAGAAAAAAACAAATCACATCCCCTCACTTAAGAAAAATTCAGCTGACAAAACATCAAACCTGTCAAGAAAAATCAGTTCCAAAGCTGCACTCAGGTTCGATAATGAGATGTTACAAGTGTTCTACACTTCTACTTTTGACATTAGCTTTTGTGATTCCTGACTGATCCTACAGGCAGTCTTCTCTGCTGTTACAGTTGTAGGTTGAATTGTAGGCTGTAGATACATGCCATGCATTCCTGTAATGTCATCTGATTTTTACTTAGCAGACAAATGCCTGCATGATAGCTGAATGAACACACACACACACACACACACACACACACACACACACACACACACACACACACACACACACAAGCTCAAGTTGAGTGCTATGAAATTAGAACCTCTACATATATAATTACACAACCTGCAGAATATAGTACTTAATGCTAGAGCCACCACACAAGTCTAGAATAGTTCAGCTGAGGAAGTTTCATCAAACTATGTTCATAGGTAAGTACTAGGCTAGCTGCCTTTGTGGGCCATTTTAAGCCTAATCAATTTCCCTTTTAAAGTTGAGAAGCAAACCCTGTACCTTGTGAATGGAAAGTGAACACCCGAGATATTGATTGAAGCTAAATAAATGCTGAAACAATCAGTACTAAGTTGTGCAAACTCCATGTTAGTCTCTAGAGCTACTTATAGATGACCATAAGGATATTTTATAACCTTGTGACAATCTAGTTCAGAAATTAGAAAGAAATGGGCAAACGAGGTAGAAGCACCCCACTTACAAAGAGTTAAAACACAAGATTACCTTAGGAGGTAGGAAAATAAAGACTCTTTAACAGAATTTAAAGCTACCATCCCCTTCCTCATCTCTCACATGCACACGCACACACAGCATTAGAGTTCAACTGAAGCTGGCAAGATCAACTAGATGACAGTAATGAAAGACTCATACGTCATATATCTGAAGTTAAAATTAGGTATTTCATTGTTACCCATTCATTGCAAAACCTGGGTGCAATAACTTTTCCAGAGATGTTATATCAGATATAATCAAGGCTGTTTCTTGACCTTTCCCTGGGAATCTATAAGAAATTTTAATAAAATTTAGGACTTGATATCTCTGGTACAGAACATTGCAACCCTAACCATAGTGCATATAATGCAGGTTTGAGTAATGAATGTTGAACTCATATGAGGTGGTGGAAGTGAATGGTCTATGTTTGCTCACCCATCTTGGATGACAGAGCTGCTAGGGAATTCAAAGAAAGCTAGGAGTTCAGCAGAAGCAGCATTCCAGAATTAAAGGATTCCATAGCATTATGCAATGTACTCCTGCCCATGGAAGCATGCATGCATGCATGCATAGTACATGACAGGAAATGTATATCATGCAAGGCACACTGTTATCCAAACTTGTGAATCATATGGCTATTAGATGAATATAAAAAGCCTAAGGAGACACACATGACAATCAACTATTTCCTTGTAGGGAAAATGGAGCAGAAACCATATCAGATGTGGTAACTATGTAATGATATTGCTGTACTTTTAGGACAAGGAAGGCATGGATTTGTCATGCATATTATCACACCAACCAGTTCTAATATGTCAATCTTGATGTGACACAGTGGTGTCATGGCTTTAGACAGCACTGTCCAAAAGTGGACAGGACTATATGTAAGCAGAGCAGGTCATATCAGAAGTGTTCCTATCCTAGAGATGAGCTTGCAGGTGGCCAGGAAATGTAATATGGGAAAACTAAATTATTCATATACATTAGGGAATGCAAGTATATATGGAAAGTATAATTACATTACTGTAAAACAGAGAGAAGTCTAAAAAATTCAACATCTCAGTCAAATATACTGAAAGAACCTTTTTGCCTCAGTATTTACAAAGGAATAATACCATAAGAAACAGAGTCAGTATTCATGAGGCAAATGGATGGATGGGAAAAGCAAAAAGAAAGTGCAAAAAAGACCTCAAAGTCCTCAGTGAAATACTCTGCAACAAAGTCCGTTGCAGGGCACTAAATAATTGAACTGGCAATGATGCTTACTAAACATTAGGTAGAACAGTACAGTCTTTCCCTTAGAAAATGGAGTTGTACTGAAGGATTACTTGCAAATAATGTTGATCTTGGAAACATATGTGAAATGACAGGCCTGTTACTCATACTTCCATTTTAGGAAGTATTATGGCAATGAACCTGAGGGGATAGACTTCTGGCAATCCTTAATATTAGGTGTTTGGACGATGCCCAGCAGCATGACTTTATATAGCACGTCACTTGATACCAGACTTTTCAAAATGGCCATCTGAATAACTCTACATAAAGTATATACTGGTATCTGCTTTGAAAACATAAACACAAAGAAGAATACTGGAAACAATGAGTAGAAAATTCAAAATGAAGACATTCTTCTCTTGCCAAGCACATTACATTAACAGCCCTTCCGCTTCAAAATGCAAATCATCAGTCTTTCAAGAGGAGTCCTGGAAAATCTAAGAAAATACATACAAGACATAACTGTTCACACACTGAAAAGATGTACTGATCAGGTTTCATGAACTAAGAGGATACTTGGTATTAGATCTCACATTTGTTTTGTTGCCCTTCACCACAAAACACCATCTCCCGTATCCCAGTGCCCCGATAATAATAATATATTTGTCTTTAAACTAACTTTCTATATAAAATAATATCATTCATACATAAAAGTTGATGTACTGTATCAAGTTTTCATCACAAGTATAATGTGCTGCCTCTTCGAAATATAACAAATTAAAATGGTTCCTTGAGCAAGTTTACCTACTCAAGAAATATATCAATGAATAACCAAATAAGTAAAAAAAATGTGATCCAGTTCTGTAACTATCTACCACTGAAGTAAACAAGAAAAATCTTTTAGTTTCAACAAAATTATCTAACATTCTACCTAACAGAAGACTGGAACAGGAAATTAAAGAGCAAGAGGCTGTATCAAGAACTGATGAAGTATGCACCAAACAAGCTGACTGACCGGAAACAGATGGTGGCATTTAAGGGTGGAAATGTCCACAAAGAAATCATTAAACAAACCTCAGCAAGGATTGCTTCAGGTATCAGTCCTATTCAAATAGGTCAGCAGTAGCTTATAGCATTAAACTGAAAAATGGTAGGCTGAAATTAAATGTAAAAGATATATGTTTATGCAGTTTGATGTGGGCTAATTCTGGGGAAAAATGCATGTTTTGTTGGGTGACCCTACTTTGGACAGAGGTAAAAAATGACCTTTGGGTTTTATTGAGGTCTAAAGTGACCCATGTCATATAATTTGAAATAACAGGGTTGACTGATGCCTGAGGAATAGAGTTCAAAGATGTTGAGGCCACTCTTCCATCATATATTACTCCGATAAGGTGATGACTGGAGTACTAAGTGCAGTTCTGCTGGCGTATAAAGGAACAGATATTATGCTGGTAGACAGCATGTACTGCAGAGTCATGGAATCAGTGAAGGAAAGGGAGGAGCCGAAGAATGAAAACAGACAGGCAACTGGCTATATATATATACACTACAAACAAGAAAAGGAAACAGGATTCTGATGCAATGCACTGGTAACAGGTAAGTAACGAGTGCAGAGCTGAAGAGGAAAGACAATATGGATGGGAATTATAAGACAGAACTTAAGAAATATTACAAAAAAGGTGGTAGGGCACTGGAATGCATGTGCAGCAGCCAGTGATGGTCTAATGCTGTACTGAATGCATGTGCAGCAGCCAGTGATGGTCTAATGCTGTACTGAATGCATGTGCAGCAGCCAGTGATGGTCTAATGCTGTACTGAATGCATGTGCAGCAGCCAGTGATGGTCTAATGCTGTACTGAATGCATGTGCAGCAGCCAGTGATGGTCTAATGCTGTACTGAATGCATGTGCAGCAGCCAGTGATGGTCTAATGCTGTACTGAATGCATGTGCAGCAGCCAGTGATGGTCTAATGCTGTACTGAATGCATGTGCAGCAGCCAGTGATGGTCTAATGCTGTACTGAATGCATGTGCAGCAGCCAGTGATGGTCTAATACTGTACACGTTAGAGCTGTTTGCTCATGCATAGTACAAAATAAAGTCCTGGCACAGCAACATGGGTGCTAGTCCTCATTTGCCAGAAGATTCAGCCACTGAACTATGAACAAATACCCCTGGTGTCATTTAAAACCTTTGTACTTGCCACCCATCAGGCTATTTACTTTATAAGGTGCTATGAGTGTTTTTAGCATGAATAGAGGCCTCTCTTTAATTGGAGAGGTAACTGTTTTCTTACAGTGGCACAGTTTCTTGGAGTTCAAAAACCTCCTTGCAATAATACATCTAGGAAATTCTTTTAAGGGAGGGGAGTTCTTAAAATAAAGTGAACTTGAATCTTTCCTAGTTTAGACCCTGTAAAATGTAAAGTTATAAAACCAGCAAGACATCTGCTTATAACTTAGGATAAGGGTAGATGCTGTAGTAAGACATCTGAGTAGAACTTACGGTAGGGGTAGATGCTGTAGTAAAACATCTGAGTAGAAGTTACGGTAGGGGTAGATGCTGTAGTAAGACATCTGAGTAGAAATTACAGTAGGGGGAGATGCTGTAGTAAGTCATCTGAGTAGAACTTAAGGTAGGGGTAGATGCTGTAGTAAGACATCTGAGTAGAACTTACGGTAGGGGTAGATGCTGTAGTAAGACATCTGAGTAGAACTTACGGTAGGGGTAGATGCTGTAGTAAGGCTGCCAGGTTGACTAG
Source organism: Protopterus annectens (assembly GCF_019279795.1). Lineage (NCBI taxonomy): Eukaryota > Metazoa > Chordata > Ceratodontiformes > Protopteridae > Protopterus > Protopterus annectens. The sequence continues at coordinate 1,343,465,798 of NC_056726.1, read as the reverse complement.
ATTCTGTATATTTGCAGACAAAACCAAATATCCTATATTCCACCAAAAGAAGACTGCCATTTGGGGCTTCAAACATCACTGACACTGCCTATGTGTAGTCTGTATGTTGGTATACACCTCAGGAAGAACATCATCCCTGCTGCTGTGAAATAGCATGTAAACAGGACCTAAAAAGTTTAAGACTTTTTTTCAGCCTTCATAGGATGCTGCCCAACTTGCTAGGATCTGCTTTGCCTAGTTTGCTCAAGGCAACTAGGTCACTTTTCACTTTCTGTAGTTAATGGCTTGGATAATGGTTTGCAGAAACCCTTGGGAAACTACCATGTTGTGAGGAAAAGGTAAGGCTGTCTCAGTTACAAATACATGACCAACTAGGATGGAAGTTGCACAACTGATGCCATCTTTACCGTTATTGTTTAAAAGGAGCTGACTGAACCAGTCCTCTGAATTCAATGTCCTTATTAGGCTATTTAGCATAACAATGTTTTCCAGTATTCTTCTCCATAAATATACCAGATGTCAAACTTCCTGTTTCACCATGTGGCTACAATAAAGATGTTTGGGAGTGCAGCTCATACCTCTTAACTGCATGCCTTATGAGGAATGTTTTTCATTTGTGTCTTAAAACTTCTAAGTTCTATGGTGTTCTACAATGAAAGGATCTACTTGACATTCATAGTTAAACTTTTTTAACAAATATTCATGATAAATAATATTAAATCAAATGAATTCATCCAATACATTATTAAGTATAAAGTAACACATTTTAACCATGCTATGAGCTTCCTATGTGAAGCTATTAGCAAATGTTCCACATTTTACCTACTTTTTAGAGGTTATGAGTGATAGTGAACCACATTTTGGAGATGAAATGAAGAGCTATTGTATCACTAGGTCACCTCTCTAAAATAAAATTTTATTTAAAGTCGTTTTGTTATATTTGGTAATGTTGATTCATTTTAATTAGCCTGTGTAATATAACACTTGCTGATATTACTTTAAGTATTTTTTTGTATTTTTAAAAACAAAAATGATCCCTGTGATTTAGAAACATTACTGTCAGTAGGTGGCTGTAGACATTTCTGATTCAGAGAGAGCCCTCCTGCAGTACTTACCTCAAACAGGTGAAGCATCACAGTGGACTGTCTCTGTAGCCTAAAGCAAATGTACATGAGGCATTCTGGGGGAGGCATATGATAATTAGCCATGTGCTTTCCCTCAGAAATGCCTGCTGTAATTGCTTTACACTGCAAAGCATTCACAAAATGATTTTGCTGCCTAAATCAGTACTGGCAGCCACATTAATCAACTCAGCCCAAATTTCATATTCACCCATTCCTTTCAATGGTTGAGATCACATTAAAGAGAAGTGCTGGGGTGTTTACTGACAGTTAGTGTTGTAGGGGGGGTGTATAAGTGTATGCAGAGGTAGGAAATTTTTGTGTGTGTGTGTGTGTGTGTGTGTGTGTGTGTGTGTGTGTGTGTGTAATAGGGGGAGTATGTTTTTGCCAGGGTGGTCATAGTAGTGGGGTTAGTTAGGTGATAGGTAGGGTTGCTGTGTATGTGTCTGAGTGAAAGTGCATGTGTGAGTGCAATGAAGCGAGCATGTGTGTGTGTGTGTGTGCTGCATGTACTGGTGAGTGTTTGTGTGTGTCCATGCATGACAAAGTGTGTGTGTGTGTGTGTGTGTGTGTGTGTAATTCATATCTCTCAATTGCTACTAGTCTAAGGAACACTGGATGTATTACTGGGGTGGGAACTAGTCACTATGATCACTTTTTAAAATTACTCTAATTTGCTAAAAAAATATGACAAAACAACAGGTTTAGCATCATGATGCAATTTCTGAACAATAAGAAGCATGAGACTCTAATGTCTGGCAGTACTGACCAGCTGTATTGTTTTGAGAGTTACAAAATCAAGGACATTCTGTAAAAAGTGATGTTTAAAGGGGTAGTAGATATGTCCATGTTTTAAGGGATAGGGAGCCACCATGCCTCACAATGGCCATTCTCTGCACTTTTGAGCAAAGCTGGCAGGACCACTAGACAACAGCAGAGAATCTTTGGAAATATTTCCACAATTCACTTAAATTAATAGAACAACAGACTTTGCATCACAATGTGGTTTCTGAATAAGATGACAGAGAAAACTCTCATGTGTAGTATTATCAACTGACTGTAATTAAACATTTCTTATGAGGGGTATGGACAACCTAAAAGGCAACATCATATATGCTCTATAAACTCAGGGACAATTGGGAGGTATATTTATACATGTATATGTGTGTGTGGGAATGAATAAGGGCAGTGCCTGTGCCAATGTGATGCATAAACATCAAGTATTTTTTGTCTCAGCAAAGTGCTTATTTGCAATTGTTGTATCCACCAAGATGTTCAGAGACATGGAAAATTAGTTCATAATGAGGTCTGTCCTCATTGTGGATAACATGTCACTGAATCACTTTTTTCTTCAGTCACCCTAAAAGATCCTTTTTGCTGCAGCTTCACTGCTTGTGGCCAGGCCTGTTTCTGAATCCCAGCCTTTGTGCTTACAAACCACCGCAAGTACTAGTCAGGTGACTTTGTTCTGCATGCAGAGTGATACCAGAGTGCTGCGGTATGATGAGTGGCTGGATTGGCTGGATTTGTTCATGCGTATACAGTACTTGGCATTCCAGTGCTGCATCACATTTTTATACTGTGCATGCTTCAGCAGATTCAGTCTCTAGAGTAAAAACAAATACTCATAGTAACATCTACAACTCCAGGCTTTTACATAAGGTGGTAAAGACTGCTTTGTATGAGGGATACAGAAGAGGGAAGGGGATACGTTCCAAGCCTTCGACAACTTTTCTGGTTCCCAGTTATATACTAGGCAACTAACGATGTAGGAAAAGGAAGTCTATGCATGGTCCTAAAAAGCAAGTGTGTGGGGTTCACGGGTTGAAAACATCCTAGGGATCAAGGTTCTTTTAATCTACCAGTGTCTGATAAAATAAATACTCGTGGTGGTGTTTAGTGCTTTATTTTTCTTTTACTAAAAATAAAAAGAAATGCTTTTAACATCAGTGACTGTTACTTTCAGCATATACAGTAAGTTAACTAAACTGAGTTAGTGTTACTGCATGTAACAAAAAATAAATGATTTAAGATGGTTGACCAAGGTGCAGTATGTTGGTGGCCAATTATGTGCTCCCTTAGAGCAATGGGCCCTAGGATGCCAACTGCTATTTTAATCTGCCACTGCTTACAGAACATGATTAAGACTGACAAGGGTGTTGGGATCTTTGACATTGCAGGCCCAAATTTTAAGGAATCCATTTCTCATCATCTTCAAATAAGCTTGCACAGCTCAGACTTTGAAAGAAATCTTAACGCATGCCAGTTATTAAAGCTTTGGGTGCTCCTATATTCACTTATCAGTTTAATATTTCAGTATAATTTCTTTACTGCTTTTCTTCTTTTGTTACATGCATTTACTGCAACAACAGTTCATTGTGGCAGGTGGGTCTCACCCCCCCCCCTCTTTTTCTTAGCCCTGTATTGTTTTACACTAATAGCAGAATCACACAATATTCCATTTACTTACCCAGTAAATGCTCTAAAAATGTGTTACCTTATCCATGACACACACTGAATCTGATCATTTCAGGACATCATATATCATATAATGTATTGTTTTAATACAAACTCCTTCAATCCGATCAGAATTTCTGCAAATCATTCATTTCTTTTGTTTGATTCTTTCCATGTCTTTCGGTCTCCTGTCCCAGAGTTCTCTCCTACAAAGGGAATTGTTGATCGTCTCTGGAAGTCTGGCTGTTTTCGACAGTCCCATTACACTCCCCACTCACCTCTATGCCACTTCCTTTATATTCTTCTTAACCCATCCCCTTAAATGACATATAAACACATTACCAAGTATCAAAATTTCATTTTCTCCTCACTTAGTTTCTTGCTCCCCCCATCAGCTCATTTATTTTCCATCTATGACTTTCAGCGATGCAACAAGTTGCACACTCACCTTTGGTGCTGGACGACCAGAAGGCTGTGGGTTCTATTCATACTCCAGGTGACTAGATTGCTGACATTTAGATGCAGCATTGGGGGGGGGGTGCTGTACACCTGAATATGTTGTACTGCTGATGAGACATTAAACTGAGGTTTTATCTACCTGAGCAGGCAGTAGTGTGGGTTGATGTAAAGGATCCCACAGCACCTATCAAAAAGAGTATGGGAAGTTCTTCAATGTGCTGGTCAAATTTTCCCCAGTAGTAGAAATATCACCTTGGGTCTCCCCTGAAAAGAGGCCAGTAGCCTAGTGGGACTAACCTGGTCAACAAAGGATAAATAAAACTAAATAAATCCCAAATTAACAAAACACCCAGCTCTTCTCTACTTATTCACTATTTATTGTTCTATAAATGTCCATGCTTTCCTACAAATATCTCTACCTACCAGGTAATACCACCACATATTCAATTGGTCCTTCTCCACACTTCCGACATCTTGCCTTGGGATGCCAATCCCTCTTCTTTAATTACAGTAGTATGTAATATCACTAATGATTCAGTTTCAAATAAACACCCCCACTAGGCACTCATCCTAAATCTTCCATTACTTCCCAACCCCTACACAAAGTACATACCTCTTGAAATATTTACTATACTGCCCTCTTAATTTCCCTCTTAATTTTTACATACCTCCCTAGCACTCCTCCATCCTAGCTGCCTATATAACATGCCATCTCCCCCTTAACAGTTTCCTTCCACCTCATCCCCTCCTTTCTCTTCATCAGTGTTTCATCTCTTTCCTCGTTACCACCTTTTATTTGCAGTATCTTCAACAATAACCTTATGTAGAATAACCAGTCTTCTTTCCTAATCTGGAAATGTTGCTACTTCTCCTTATATTTCATAACCCCCCCCCCCTTCATCAAACCAACTTCTATTACTCTATTCAGCCCCTCATCTTCCTCTCTCCAGCACTTCCACACCACAAATTAAGCAATGACCACTCCTCCACCTCATATCTCTCTACAAAGCATGCCCCTCTACTGTCCACATTTTTGCAGAATGTCCAGATATTTGCCCAATATTTTTGGTCTGTTCCTCATAAAATTTGCAGTTGTCTGGCAAACCACTTTATACTGCAGTCACAAACTAATGACAGATAATTGAGTTTCAGACTTCATACCCTTCAGAAAATGTCTGCCAATGCAAAACATGTTATTTTATCAACATTATTTGTTTATAAGAAATAAATTGTCCCCATTTTGGGGCCTTTGTCTCAACATTATTTTCGGCTTTGTCTGGAATTCTTACACTTAGAAAGTGAGAGGTATGCTACAATACTGTCAATCATCTTAACTATGTCTCTCTCTCTCTCTCGCTCTCTCAATTTGACTAAAAGACACTTCAGTCTAATCAGCCCTCCCATCCTTCCAATGCACACAGCATAACCATTCCTGTCACATCCCCTCAGCCTCTAAAACAGAATGAATTTCAAGTACCTTTGTAAACCCTGGTGGCCTCACCCTTCCCTTCTCTATTGTACCCCTTTTCTCCTTTCACCCAAATCTGTTGCAAAACTTTTGAAGCTCATTCTCTTTTTATTCTGTGGATTTTGTCTGCTCGTGTATCACGAGGTAAAAATCATAAACCTCACCACCTTCACCCATCTCTTCAATGTAAAAGTCCTCCCAGACCTTCTAACAGCTGCCCCACCATCTCTCTCAATTCCTTCAGTCCCTATCCATATCTTCCAGCACCATTGTGTACAGTCTCAGTCCCAGACACCTCTGATCCTTTTTTACTAAAGATAAATCTACTTCTTCCTCCTCTTACCATCCTAACAATTACACTTTTCTTCAGAAGACGACACAAACCAGAGTCCGCTCCAAAGCTGCAAAACATTTCTAATACCCCAGACAACAGCATCTTCACATCTTCTAACAAAAACATACAATCAAGACTTCTCAGCTGTCTTGATTTTGAGGAACATATCTACTTTCAAACCTGATTTACCACTAGACACAATGTACATGTTTTTGGAGGTTTTCAGTCTTGATTTACCTCATCACATAAATTGTTGAATCCCTCCTCATCACACTTGATTTTTGAAGCTACTTCACAGAATACCATATTATATGACCAATGTATTAATGGCACCAATGATTTAAAAAAAGGGGGTATACATCTCCATTTTTTCAAAGCAAAAATAAATGTTGTGTGGCAGAATTTTGCAATTCAGTTTATTAAAGTTTACAGATTTTGCACAGTCTGTTTAATAATACGCTTTTATTTCTCCATCAATTTTGTCATTTTTAAAAACATGTTTCTGAATAGTATCTCACATTGCAGGTAGTAAATCCCAACAGGAGAGAAGGGGACCATATAGGTACCATTGAGATGTTTGAATTAAGGTGGATACTGAGACTAAAAGCTCATGTTCAACCTGGGCTTAACTCAGTGGTTAGTATCCGTCCTGCTCTTTTAGGATCTATATAACGTGCCTGCTACCTTCTCCGTTTCTATATTTACAAATATTATAGGTTGCTATACACTTTTAACACACTGTGATCCTTCTTTATAGTTTTACGTTATATGCCAGTTTTCATGGTATATTATACATGACTTAGGTTCACACATTGGTGTATCCTTATACCTCAACAATTTTTGTTTGCCATGCAATAGAATAGTATATATTTGCATGGCTTGATTGTATGAGTTCTTGTAAAGAATATATACACCTGCGTACATATTGATATGTGCATGGCATCTTTTATTGTAATAGTTTTATTATTAGATCTGTGCATAATTACAAGCAGTTCTATTGAAAATGTTATTGATTGAGATATGTACCATGAAATTAGATAAGTACGTCAAACAATGAATATGATTACATACTCTAAGCATATGTTGATGCAATATTTTAATGTGATGCATTTCTAACAATATTTAACTCTACTAACTCTGACACCTCCATATTTGATGCTTATCGTGTAGTCTGTTGATATTAGACATGTGTAAATATAGCTTTACTATTTTATATCATTCTATTGCTTCAATATATCTTTAAGATAATTGAACATGCTGACGTAAGCAGCGGAACAATTTTAATTTATTTTTACTATGGTTTGCCATCTCTCATGATGTATGGTCCTTCTGCTTGGCCAACACATTTTTTGGCCAAATAGTAAATAATGATTTTTTGGGGTCATCATTAAAGGGTAAAAATGTTATGCTGAAGCTCTTAATTAACGCGCCTGCTCATATTGATTGGTTTAGCAGACGCTGTTTCCGATCCGCAGTGACACACGGATTGTTGAAATTTTACTACTTGGATTTATAAATGATGCACAGGGTAATCTTTTTGAGAGTGTGCGTGATTCATGACCTATATTACATGTTTTTTATAAATGATTTTTTATAAATGATTTTTTATAAATGCTTCGATAAATGATTTTTATAAACCTTGTTGGTGACTGATCTTGACTCTGGTGAACAGATTGGCAGCTGCATTTACATATTTGAATATGGGTGCTATAAGATACTTTGAACCTGTTTCTTTAAATTGTAGAATGCTTATTGTTTTAATTGCATTATTATTGTTTTATTAATTGTTTAATTGATATATTTTTCTTGTATATAAGCAGAGAGATTTCTCTTGTCTAATTGTAACCTGATGAAGCGCGCCTGTGTGTGCGTGAAAGCGCTCGTTCCACATTAAAACGTTTCTATTTTTCATGGTGGTTCCTTGCAGTTTTTTCTATCTTCAGGTTTTCAGTCTTGATTTACCTCATCACATAAATTGTTGAATCCCTCCTCATCACACTTGATTTTTGAAGCTACTTCACAGAATACCATATTATATGACCAATGTATTAATGGCACCAATGATTTAAAAAAAGGGGGTATACATCTCCATTTTTTCAAAGCAAAAATAAATGTTGTGTGGCAGAATTTTGCAATTCAGTTTATTAAAGTTTACAGATTTTGCACAGTCTGTTTAATAATACGCTTTTATTTCTCCATCAATTTTGTCATTTTTAAAAACATGTTTCTGAATAGTATCTCACATTCCTACTGGAAGTGGGAACAGTTAAGTTCAATTTGGTATTCAAATGTTATACTAATTAGATGCCCAGATTTTTGGCTGGATGTGCCTACTTTTTAAGGACCTTTGTACTTATTTTTGATATCTGCAGGTTGGGAGGTATGATACAGTCATCCACTCCACCTTTCATTCTCCCATGCAAAACTCCACAGTGATAAAAAGCAACCTTTCCTTGTGCTCCTTCCTAACTGAATCTTTTCCATATGTTCCCATTAACCAGTAGCCTTATGTGTGAAAATTTTAAAAATGCCTTTACTCCCACCACCCATCTTTCTTCCCCTATTAACTTCATCAGATTCTCAAACATGTAAGTTGAACTAACATAATCAAAACTCTTCAGTATGTCCATTACCAGATGCCAGCTTATCCCCCTTTACAATTTAACAATGCTCTCCACTGATATTACATTCACAAAACCCACCTACACCTCTCATCACCTTAGGCAAAATCTGTTCTAGCCTTGCATATGCATTATATAATGGCATCAGACTACAATTAGATGGACCCTCCATGCCTCATTTGTTGTTCAGCAATACTAACAACATGGCTTCACACACTGAAGCCACAATTAACAAATGATTCTTCATTTGTAACCCCATTCTTTTATAAAAATCAGTTGGATGCCCATCCATCCCTCCTGCATTGCCTAATCTCATCTATCACCTACCCCACCCCTATTCTTTTTCATCATTCTCATACCTTCTGCATCCAGCACAGTTTTCTGACAGCTGCCAAAACCAATCACAGACCTCTGTACATGCTTGTACAATTTGCATAAAATTTCCTGACTAGCAACTTATTGTCTTTACTACTAATTAAACATAAAAACTTCTATCTACTCTTATCCCATAAAGGCAGAACTGGCCATCTCTTCCAAACTCACACTCACTACATCCAGTCTATCATCCTACCATATTACTATATGACATATACCTATATAACACTATATTATTTATTTATTATATTTTTTATATTATATTATATTATTTATTATAGTTATATGACTATATAACATATTACCATATTACTTCTGTGTCACTACTAGACAGAGGCACAGTAAACTAACCTTAAAAAGGGCACAGTAAACTCAAATCAAAGGGTGGCGAAAGCCAAACACACTCGGGCTAGGCTTATAAATGTCCCAGGGCAGATAGCCTAGTATGAACCTATGAACCATACATTCTTTTCTGACCCTACTTACTTCTTTATTACTTCAAAACTCTGTGTACTTAGGCAGCACCATGGCACAGAGGGATAACACCCTAACTATAGCGCAGGTGATCCCGATTCAGTTATAGGGCTGGGCATCCGAGCTGCTGGGAGGGAGAGATGGGTGTGTCTACCCCATGGGGAAAGGGTATTCATCTAGGAGTTCCCTGAGAGGAGGAGGGGTCCATAGAGCAGAATAGTACTCAAATGTAACAAGCAAATGCAGGGGAAAGAAGATACCATGGGGGTAGGTCATAAATGAAAAAAATCTTCTGGCAGAAGCAATCAATCAATGACATTACCCCCATCCCCACCCCAGGATGCCCTTAGATTCCACAATAGCCCCAGACTTAGAAATGAAAAAGTCTGTGGGCAGTAGAAGAGGCTGGTAGACCTGGAAATGAACTGGAGAGCACTGGGATAGCAGGAACAAATGAAGCAGAAGGGGAACAAAAAAGAACTGTCCACTACCTCCTTCTACCTCTTCTTTAATTAGTTTTCAGTGAGAATACCCCCCTCTCCGTCCTATCGTTATAGCTTCCATCTGCCTTTGGTAAAAGGCTTCTCCCCAGTTTTGTTTGACACCATGCCTGCCATCAGCATTTGGTAGAAGGCTTCTCCCCAGTCTCGTCTGACACCATGCCTGCCATCAGCCTTAAGTAGAAGGTTTCCCCCCAGTCTCGTCTGACACCATGCCTGCCATCAGCCTTAAGTAGAAGGTTTCCCCCCAGTCTCGTCTGACACCATGCCTGCCATCAGCCTTAAGTAGAAGGTTTCTCCCCAGTCTCGTCTGACACCATGCCTGCCATCAGCCTTTGGTGGCAGCAAGGACTTCTCCCACTGACTCTCTTTATCCACTCTTCTTTTCATCTTTTGCTGCAATAAAGGTTTATTCCCTTTCATTTAATATTAATTCCTCCATCAGCCTTTAGGCACATCAAAGGCCTCTCCCATTGATTCCTGTTTTCTTTGTTCCTTCAATCTGTTTCTCTCCACTTTCTTTTGATACCATTTCCTATATCTTTCTTTGGTGGCAGCTACAGCCTCTACCTTTTACTCCTTCTTCGGCCCTCGGTGATAACAAACTCTTCCCCACTTCACTTTTCTCCTAACAACTTTCACCCTTCCTCTCTCCCTACTTTCTGTAAAGAAAGGCATGTTCCTACTACTAACTAAATACTCCTCCACAATCTTTGCTCCCTTGAAAGCTTTTCTGCTTTCCTTCATCCACACTTTCACACCTTTTGGTTTGTCTTCTCTTCTGGTCCCCTCTCTATTTTTTTCTATAAAATCTATAAAATGTTCCCTCCACTTATTTCATAACTGCTTTCCCTCTCTTTTGCCACACACACACACACACACACACATATATATATATATATATATATATATATATATATACATATATATATATAGTTCCTATCAGTTGATCGAGTTTACAGAAATTTGAAATTCATATGGTCGAGACCATATGATCAAGTTTTTGAAAACTCAAAGCTTTTGAATGGAGATCGCGGTACAGTGCAGATCGGGAAATGTACCCTTTTCCTCACTGTGGTGTGATCTCAGAGTTGGTATATATAATTTGCAGGGGGTGTGTGGGAGCACAGCCCCCCACATGGGAGTGCAGGGGGCAATCCCTGCAAAAATGTAAAAAAGGTAAATTTTTGTGTTTTTTTTTTTTTTTTGTTTCTGATGTTCGACTTTTCAGAAACTCAATCATATGGTCTTGACTGTATAAATTTCGAGTTTCTGAAATCTCAGTCATCTGACATAGACCTATATGTGTGTGTGTATAGACAATGTATATTTTAACTCTTTTGCCTCAATACTTATTCATACTCTCCTCCCCATTTACCAACCTTCTCATCTTTTATCTCACCACTCTTCCACTCATCTCTCTGCCTCTCTGTCTCTCACTCCCCTTCCCCATGCTTTACTTGTTCCTAGCTCTCTTCCCCAGAAACTCCCTTCCTGAAATATAAGCTCCATCAGGGACACCTCTCCTATGAATCTACTCTCTTGCCCCTCTCAATTTAGTTCCTCTTTCTATATTATCCCCTGCCCACACCTCACTACCATGCCCAAATCACTCGTACCTTTCTCCTAATCACTCCTCATCCTCTTTTTCCTTCAAAGGATGCCTCAGTTTGGTCTCCTAAATACTGACAGAATTACCCATAAATTTAACTCCATTGACATATTTTTACAACTGAACAAGTCTGACCTTTTTTTCTCACAGAAACCTGACTAAAGAACAGCAGCCATAATATAATGTTTTGTTTGCTTCTTTATGATGACTATCTCAGTTACACCCTTCAGACTACTTCATCCAATACTGAATAATTCAATTTCATCTGGATTGTTGCAAACCATGTGTCCACATCACCACGAAACAATCTATCGCTATAACACACCTCCTGCATTTCCATCACCATTTCCTTGTTTGAGTCACTGCAAAAAGACATCTCTCCCTACTATTCAGTAAAATTAATAATCTAATCTTTGGTGATTCAATAGTAGTTAACTAGGTCCACTTAGACAAAATTGCAAGAAATGTTTAGCTAATATATCCTTTCCCATCAGGGTCTGAAAACATTTGGTAACATACCTAACGAAAGTGCTTACTTTAGTTGTCATTAAAGTGCTGATTGTTTTCTGTTTCTTTGCCTTTTTTGTTGATTTACGTAGTTGGTTTTACTTTTCCTGAGTTTAATCTTTTCCCATCTTGTCCAAGAGCATACTAGGCCTATCTTTACCTCTAATAATTATTCCTTCCTAGATTATATCCCTAACAAAACTCTAAACAAAGCATACTCTGCACATCTTATCTCCTAACTTCAGTTATCACTGTCCTATTCTATTCCACTGGTCTACCAGAAAACCTACAACCCCCCCCCCATTCTCTATACTATCTAAAATAGGTCCTCCATCCATATTTACTCTCTTCATGATAATCTGCTTTTAGTAACCGCCCCTGTCAGTTGCCTCTCCCTCTCTTGATTCTGCTTGTTAGTACCTTACCAATCACTGCAAAAAATATTTTTCCAAAAGCATTCAAGTAAAGAAATGCAAGATCTTCAAGATGGCTGCACATTGAGTAACAGCTTAATTCTAGCTCTCCCAGTGTGAAAACAGAAAATTAGCAGAGAAAGCCAGTGGACCTAAATTTCTGGTTACATTTCAGCAACTGGCTAGCAGGCATATCTTTCAGGGTCTACTTCATTTCACTGAAAGCTCATTTCACTGAAACTCAGTTGCCTGCGCACAATTCAATGAAAGCTCATTTCACTGAAAACTCATTTGACTGAAACTCATTTTGTTAAAAGTTATATATGGCCTTTTTCCCACTGTAGTGCGATCCTGGAGTTAGTATATAAAGTAAGGGGGGTGTGGGGGGGCACAGCCCCCCACCTATTTTCAATGTTTAAAACCATAGATATGGATACTTACAAGTCCAATGAATAACTCTTTCCAGAAGACAATATATAACCAAACTATGTGGCAGAATATGCCCCCACACCCCCCACACACACACCTTACTTTAAATACTAACTCCAGGATCGCACTACAAAAGGCCATATATAACTTTCAACTAAATAAGCTTCAGTCAAATGAGTTTTCAGTGAAATGAAGTAGACCTACCTTTCGACCTCTTAGAGCAAGAAATCTGGACAAAGACATAAATAATGGGGGGGCAAAAGCCCAAAAATAAGGACAATTTTTAAATATAACGCTCGCAAAATTAGAAATTTGACAGAATGACAGGTTTTCCATTCACATTAATTTTCTGAAGGGTATGAAGTCTGAAACTCAAATGTCTATCATTATTTTTTTACTTCAATCTTTAATGATTCACCATTGATTTGCCAGAAAAACACAATTTCATGAAAAACAGACCAAAAATATGAGGCAAAAATCTGTACAGTTCAGAAGTATGCTAGCAAGTGCACTGCCTGGATGCCAGGAAGACCTGAAAAAAGAAATGCAGAGGACCTAAAGCAAAATCAGCTACAAAAGGTGGCAAAGAAACACTGACTGAGAAAAGTACTGCAGCTGTTAAGCAAAAAGCAGTGCAAGTTTTAGACATGACTTCCAATAACCTAGAGGAAAGTATAAGGTAACTACACACAGACTGATTAAAATAAATGAAACATTGATGGAGTATATTAACTCAAACAATAAAAGGCTGAAAAAATGGAAGAAGCTTTAAACAGATATTCAGATAAGGTGATAAAACTGCAAAACTCAGAGGGTGAAATGAAGAAAAGGCTGGCTGAATATGAGAATGCACAAGAACAAATGTTTAAAAAAATAATAGAAGTATAGGACAGGGAAAACCTGAGATTTTCTGCTTTACCAGAGAAGCTAGAAGGAACAGACTGTATTAATTTTATGAAAGCACAAATAAGCAACTGGACTGGTACTCCACAACAAGAATTGTTAACTGAAAGGGCATATCATGTGTATGCTCCAAACCTGGCTATGAGAAAGCAACCTAGTCCTTTAATAGTAAGGGTGCAATCTTACCAGCAGAAGGAGTTGATTCTGGCAAAACTGTGGCAGAAGGGCAAAGTACTAAAAGTGGGAGACAGTAGTGTGTTTGTGGAGAATGATTACTCATGTTACACCAGGCAGAACAGGAATACATTTATTCCATTATTCAGGGAATGTCAAGAAGTAGACGAGATTCATACTGCTGTACCCGGCTACCTTCAAAGTATTTTTCTCCGGAAGGACAAAATAATTATTGGTGAAGTACATACTAAGGAAGAAATACAAAAGTTTGTCCAACAAAAAGTGAGCTGTGAAACAGAAGGAGATTCTGCTTTGTGTTCTGGTAATAAAGAACACAGAGAAATGTGCCAGTGAAACCTTTTCCAATGATTCAATGAAAAATGCTTGAGAGAAGGAAAAAAAAGCACAAGAGTCAACTAGAAGAACTGAGAGTACATTGCAAATGAAGCAAAGACAGGATTTGAAAGATGGTGATGAACAGAAATAAAACCAGTAAGTTGAAAACTGACACATGCGGGATTACATAGCAATGCTTATATTTGCAAAACTTGACAGAACAAGAAAATCTTGAAATATTGGACTTTCTTGGACTTTGTTAAACTTGTAGGAAACTCCAAAGCATATGCCCTACATCATGTCATTAATGTTCAGAGAATAAAACCAGTAACTTGGAAATTAACAAATGTGAGATTACAAAGCAATAATTATATTTGTGAAATATGACAAATCTCGAAATACTGAACTTTTTTGAACTTTGTTTTACTTGTAGGGGGACACTAAAGCATATGTCTTACTTCATGTCATTAATGTTTGGAAAAATACTCGGGAGAGGGGAAGAGGAAGGAGAAAGTTAACTGTAATTAAAACAAACTTTTTTTAATGGTACTGATTTTCTTTGCATGCTATAAAGTTTTTTGTTATTTTTAAGTGTAAAGGTGATTCTTTTTTTTTTCTTTCTCCTGTTCAGTTTTAAGAAATGTAGGCACTGCAATGTAAAAAAAAACAAAGAAGAAGAAAGATCTGGTTAAAAGAGCATAACAAAAAGAAAAGTTAGTGCACCTTTTCTCATTCATACATAAAGGAATGACTGGGTTAAGGCCCTTAGCTTAATCTAGTAACACGTTTTAAGAGAAAGCAAGTAAATGAAAAAGAATATGAAATATTATAAGGCTTTTTCCTATTACATAAATGTAAAATGCATGCTTGGCAGGCTTTTTTTCTGGATCTCATGTCTCTATGAAACAATCTAATAAAGAGAAATGGCTTAGAGAAAACATTTTCTGAAAGCATTCAAGTGGTTTCCCAGCTGGGAGAGCTATAAAGATAAGACAAAGCCATACAGCACTTAGTAGAAGCACATGCTGTACCAATGTACCTTAGCATGGATAACCTTCCTTTTAGGTTATCTCAAGTCTATGTGTATGGCTGTCAGTTTGGAATATTTGTTCCCATTAGGAGGGTAAAACGTCAATATTTGAGGGTTTACACAGTTTTGTGTGTTATTATTAAGTTAATAGGTTTTAGGGGGTATTGGAGGTGTGCTTTATTTTGATTGACGACTTTCAATAAAACAAAACGTTTTGTAAGATGTGACATATGCTCAAATGGAGATCACAGGAAAAAAACTGCATAAAAGATTAACCAGCCAAGGGGCTACTGGCAAGGGAGGATGATTACACTGGCATGTATTTATATTCCACCAAGAACTACTGTAATGGAGATTAAGAAAATTCTGGTAGAAATAATTAGTTTTCAGCAAGGAATATTTTTTATAGATGAGGACTGGAATTTGATCTCCAACAGTGAAGATTTGTCTGGGGGGGCTCAGAAGGAGAAATATAACAAAGGAGGGTAGATGTTTGAAGAAATGTATGAAAATATTTGGCATGGAAGACTTGAATTCAGTACTAGGAGTTCAGCATGAATTTACATATTATTCCCCAAGATATAAAAACTGGGCTAGGCTAGACAAAATTTACATTTCACAGGAACATGTACATTTAACTGAAGGTTTTGATATGCACCCAATAACTATTTCAGATCATGCGCCAATAGTAACTAAAATATAAACACAGGGTAATGAAATAAAAATGAGACACTGGCACTTTCCTGCCTATCTGTTGAAAAGAGAGGACTTAAGGAATGGGTAGAAGAAGTAGGTAGGGAGCAATTAAAGAAGATAGAAATGCTTTTCTGAAAGTATAGC
This sequence comes from Protopterus annectens, assembly GCF_019279795.1. Classification (NCBI taxonomy): domain Eukaryota; kingdom Metazoa; phylum Chordata; order Ceratodontiformes; family Protopteridae; genus Protopterus; species Protopterus annectens. The sequence goes on along the minus strand of NC_056726.1, from coordinate 1,343,449,745 downwards.
TAAAGAGTGGGATAAAAGTAAAGTGGAGTTTAAAATTGGTGGAAATAAAAAAAAGGGAGATATGGTTAAGAAGTAACAAGAATTATTTAGAGGGACTGGCAAATATTAAAATATTGCAAAATAGGGGGAATCCCACAGAACAAGAAGTAGAGCAACTGCAGAATGCTAAAGAGAAAATAAGGGATCACCTTGATAATATGCATTAGTTTAGAAAGATTGCTGTTAAGCAACTGTTTTTTGATAACTCTAGAGCACAAAAACTTTTAGCACAATGACTCAAGCAAAAGAATGTAGAAAGGGCTGTCACCAAGTTTGGGGAGCCTATAACAAGGAAGATAACAAGAGATCCTGTAGAAGTGGAAATTCTATGAAAGTCTGTATAAAGTAGAGAAATATGGGAATCAAGAAAAGATACAAATGGAAATGTTTATGGAAGAATTAAATATGCCAAGGTTAGAGGTAGATGAGGCTCAACGACTAACAGGATAGGAGGAGATGAGAAAAAATGGTGATGTATAACCAATCTACAGGAAAGTCCCCAGGAATAGATGATATCCCTGTGGAAGTTTGGAAGCTAAGTGGGAAAAAACTAATAAAGGTCTGGAAGGTTTTGTTTAACAGTATTTTAAGAGGAGGAGATGCACCAACATCCTGGAAGTAAGCAATGGTAGCAGTAATAGCTAAAAAAGCCATCATATCCAGCTTCATACAGGCCCATTTCGATACTAAACCATAATTATAAAGTGTTTTGTATGTCTATAATACTAAAATAATGGCAAAAGTGATGCCAGCATTGATAGATATGGATCAATGTGGTTTTGTGTAGGGGAGGCAAATATTTGACAACATTAACAGAACATTGATGTTCCAGAGGAAAGCAGAATGTAAGAAAATACCACTATTGTTTGGTGGGTCTTGATACAGAGAGAGCATTTGACAGAGTAAGCTGTGATTCTATGAGCAGGACAATGGAAGCATTTGCATTCCCAGATAGAATTATAAGGTTGATAAGGAGGATATATGCGGGACCAGAGGTGAAAATTACAGTGGGTGGGGTCCTCTCTGATAACTTCTGCTTGGGCAGAGGAACCAGGCACGGGTGTCCTCGCTCCCTTTTGTTATTTGATTATATTTAGAACCATTGGCAAAGAAAATAAGGGACTCAGAAATTCAAGGATATAATTGATATGGTAGTCAAGAAAAGCTGGCTGTATTTGCAGATTATATTTTTATACTTGACAAAACCGGAAAGAGACATTACAGTGATGTTGATCATTCTGAGACAGTTTCAAAACTTTTCAGGATACAAAATTAATGAAGCTAAAACAAAGGCAATAGTGGTAAATTATGTACCCACACAAGAACTGATTCGACAATATCCATATTTATGGGGGCGTGATAAAATGAAGTATTTAGGAGTATGGATTAAAAATGATTCTGGTGTGGTAGCTAAGGATATGTGGGAAGAGACTAAACAAAAGAATACAAAAACTGAGAAAGTGGAAGCTCTGTTATATGGATATCGATAGTAAGATGTAAGAAGTTAAAATGTTTTTAGTCCCTTTATTTTATACATAGGTCAGGTATATTTTTATCAACCAGAGGATAAGTCGTGGATAGCAATTAATAAAGAGCTGAAGGATTTTATCTGGGTGGGGAAGATGGCAAGAGTCAAGTAGGATAAACTGATTCTTCCAATAGAACAAGGCGAACTGGGATTACCAGATTTGAAGGTGTATTTCAGAGCAACACAGTTAAGGCTCATATACATAGCACAAGCATAAAACTATAATTCAAAGTGTAAAGGGATGATGTTGAAATAGGGGAAGCTCAAAAAACAAGGAGAGACTGGGATTTTGAAAGCAGACCTTTAAGTTGAATAACAATAATCATACAGAATATTATATTCATAAAGTAGCAGAAAGTATTCTAAGAACTAAGCAAACATGGGAATGGAGAAAGGAGATTCTGCTGAAAGGGATAACTGCAATTAGGTCTACAAGCAATAGGAAGAGGAGGCTGGAATTTATTGGAGAAACCTGACAAAGGAACCAAAGTACTGGGAGCAAATAACTAGTGAAGGAAAGGTAATAGAATGGCAAGACAGCAAGAATGTATTTGGACTGCAGGTTAGAAATTGCATTCCCAATCAAGGACTGATATCAGAGTATAGGCAAAGAGAAAAAAATAGTGGGGTCTTAAATGAAAGACCAGCACTGGTAGAGTTTACAGTAGAATCTAGAACAGAAGTGGCCATTAAAAATTAATAATTAGTAGAGTATATAAAATATTGCGTGATAACTATATGAATAAATCAGCAGAGTTTAGAAATGATCGTGAATAGACATTGGATAAGCAATTCACAAAGAAACAATGGGTACATATATATGTCTCCCAAATATGCAACAAAGTCTAGAAGATTTAGGATCTTTGCTTGGAAGTGTTTACATAGGTTTTTCATACCCCGAGTAGACTTCAAAGAATTTTCCTCAGGTCGATATCAAATGTTGGAACATATTTTCTGGGAGTGTAATGAGTTGGCAGATTTTAAAGATTCCCTGCAGGCTGATTTGTCAGAGATACTGGGTAAGCAATTTTGTGTAACTGGGAATTCATTTTTTGAACTATGATAGAGAATTGGAATTGAGTGGACATAGTAAGTCCTTGCTGAGTCTAGTTGTGGTGGCTGCCAAAAAAAGGAATTACTAGAAAATAGAAATCAAAGTCTAAACCATCTTTAGTATAAGTAACAGGAATAAAACAACTAGAACTGGGATCTTTAGAAAAGGGTAGAAGCAAATTACATAGGAAAAAATGGGAACTGTGGGAACAATATGTGCAGAGGAGGAACAAGGTTTGAAAAGAGTCAGGATTTGAAGGAGCTATGTAATGTTTGACTAATAATGATTGGATAGATTATAAGTGATGTATAATGTTTGCAACTACAATTGTGTCAACCTGCTTTGTAATGTATATTTGCATCTGGAATTGTGTCAATATGGTTTGTTTTCTTTTATATAAATGTAACTTTGCCTATGTCATATGTGATAATTTAATAAAGAAGTTTTTTGTTTATAAAAAAGTAAAGAACAGCTAAAGAAAGCTCTGGATGTCCATCCAGCTCTTAAAGTTACTAAAAGTGAGGGACAAAGCTTGGGCCTCCTGGAAACAAAATTCCAGCTGTTGACGCTACAGCACAGTATATCTCGCTTCATAATACTTCAAAAATTAAATTCACAGGCAAAAAGCCCACTAATACAGAGTAAGGCAAAAGGTAAGTGGGCTCCTAAACAAACCCAGACTGTACTAGAATTAAGTTAATTTCATTTTAGGGGAAAAAAAGTCAGCCCAGTCACACAGTCCCTTCACTCCCCTTCACTGGCATCTTATCTAGCATATCATTCTCCACAACTCCTGAGCCATTTCATGCTTTATTCCTAAATTTAGCCTAGACATGCATCCTTTTTTCCTTAAACAGATGCCTTCAAGATGAACTACAAAACTCCTTGAAGAACTTGAACTACCAGCTCATTATAAGACACATTTGAGCAGTCTCTGCTACTGGCTCCTTAAACTCTGCAAAGACTACATTCTTTAACTACTCTATCATCTTTTTAACCATTAGCTATGACTTGACTCTTTCTCTAAGAATGGAAAGAATCTGTCATTCTCCCCAAAACAAATTATTCTTCCCTTATAAGCAGTTGCTTTCTTGACATCTGTCTGCAAACTCCTAAATTTCATAACCATCATCAAATTCTAAGTTACAATTTGGTTTTAATTCATGAAACAGCACACAAACTGTTGTGTTTTCTTTAATAGATTTCATTCTTACAGCCATGGACCAAGGCCATCTTTTTTGTAACCCTCTTCACTAACCTCACTATCACCTTTGATTCAGTAACTCTTCTTCTTCTACTCTCCTCCTTACACTCTGCCAGTCTCCCCACTGAAACCATTAACTGGTTTAGAAGCTAGTTGTCTGACACGTTATCTTAAATCAAAGTCAGCTTCATTATCTTATTTCCTGCCCCTCTTCATTTTGAGGGTTCTTTCCTAAATGCACTTTTTGTTCCCAGTTTCATAACTTCACTCCCCTTTGACCTTGACCTGACCAACACCATTATGTATACTAATAAACTTGCCCTGAATCACTATACTTCCCCTGTCTAAACCAGAATGTTCAACATCCTTCACTATCTCTGCAAGCTCTTCTCCTGGATGGAGGCCAAACATCATATATATATATATATATATATATATATATATATATATATATATATATATTTTTTTTTTTTAACACCAAAAATTGAATTATCACTTAAGACATAAGCAAACATACATTTATATAAAAGAAAAAAAAAACATATTAACATATCCCCAGTTACAAACATACACCACATATATTCTTTTGTATATTTATCATAAATTCAATAATTCATAAATTCATCAGTTCCAGTCTTTCCATTCTTCAAAACATTATACTACATGTATAGTTCCCACAATTTCCATTTATTTTTATGTAATTTGCTCCTACCCTTTTCTAAAGATTCCACTTCCAATACCTTTATCTCTGTTACGATATTCAATACCTCAAACACAGTCAGTTTAGACTTTGATATCCATTTTCTAGTAATTCCTTTGGTAGCCACCAGAATTAAACTTGGCAAGGCCTTACTAGGCATTTTAGATCCTGTATCCCAGGTCAGAAAATCATTTCCTTAGGTACATCCATTTGCTCACTCAGTAAGTCTGACAGAGTACTCTGTAGGGAATTTTTGACATCTGCCAAATAATTATTCTCCCCAAACATATGTTTCCAGTTACCTCTTTCCTCCCCATCACACCTCCAACATTTGCAAACTACCCGAGGAAAATTTCTTCGTAGTCTGCTTGAGCTATTAAAATACCTATGTAAACACTTTCAAGGAAACATTCTGAATCTTATAGACTTTGTTGCATATTTGACAGATATACAAATGTCCTCCCATTGTTTCCTTGTGAATTGCTTATCTGATCTTTTCTAACTTCCTCCAACTGATTCCCATAGTTATTATGCAGTATTATATGCCCTACTAATTATCTCTTTTTAACAGCACTTCTGGTCTAGATTCAATGAAAAACTCTACCAGAGCAGATAACTTAGGATTTCCCTATCAATTTCTCTTTGCCTGTACTCAAATATCATTCCCTGACAGGGAAGGTAGTCTCTAGCCTGCAGCCCAAATGTCTTCTTGGCTTCTTCCTGTTATATAATATTACCTTGTCATCTTTAGATATTTGCTCCCAATAACTTGGTTCCTTTTCCAGTTTTCTCTAGTGAGTATGACCCCCTGTTCCCTATTTTCTGTACCCCTAAATTGCAGTCATCCATATCAGCAAAATCGTCTTTCTCCATTTGCGTGTTGATTTAGTTCTTAGCATACTTTCTGTTGCTTTATGAATTTGATATTTTTAATTATACTTCAAATCTTTTGAGTTTTTAATACCATGATGAAAATGGACCCCATTCTTAAGTCAAAGTATGATTAAAGTTCATGAAATTAGTATTCCTTCAATCTTTGATGTCAGCCAGAAGTGCTCTTTGCAGCACCGGCTATATGCCCAGTAATGACTCCTCCTGCAATTTGTACTGAGTTACATGTATTGGTAACATATCTAAATATGATTGTAAATTCTTTTTTATAAGACCTGTTGCTCCTACTACTATTGGAACAGTCTGGGTGTCTTTCTTCCACATTGCTTGTGTTTCTGCCTGCAAATCCTGAGATTTTATGACTTTGTGTCTCTCTATACGAGAGACACTGTAGTCAATGGGTATAGCGATTTCAATGATCAATGCTACTTGTGTCTTCTTTTCATGGACCACTATATCTGGTTTTCTCACATCTGTCTTTTGAACTATTGTTAATGGGTGATCCCATGTGATGAAGACTTCATCATTATCTATGATGCTTTGTGGCTCATGTTTCCAGTGTTTTTCAGCTACTTCAGTATTATAATGTTTGCACAATCGCTAGTGCAACAGTCTTGCCATATTATTATGCCTTTCAGTATACAGTCCTTCTGCCATTAGTATATCATAACCAGCAACAAGGTATGCAACTGTTTCCAATTCTGTTTTACAAAACCTACATTTGTCTGTTTCTCCCACATGTTCAATGGACTTTGTAAGCCAAAGTGTATGTAACCCACTATCTTGGGCCGCCAATATTAACCTTTCATCTTTTGATATGAATTCACCTCTCATTAACCATTCCTGCATTTGATCCTGATCAACATGAGGTTCTTCCAGGAGTTTTCTATACTTGCAACTATATTTATGCATTTTCCACATTTCTTGTCTTCTCATCTGATCCTTCACCTTATATTCTTTCTTTTTTTTTGGCACATTCAGTTGATGCCTGATTTTTATCTACATTTGGTTTAATTTCCATTCCCAATTGACGCTAATATGCTTCTGCTAGACTAAGAAAGGAAGTCATCTTAGATTTATTCTCCTCATGTTTCAAAATTTTCATTATGTTTGGGTCTTGTGAGATCAGAAGATAAGAATGCAGTCCCAAGATTGCAGATCTATATGTGTAATCAATTTCAAGGAGGCCCATACCTCCTTCAGAACAGGGAATATATAATCTTGGTATGCACTGATTTTTATAAATCATTTGGTGAGCATGAAGCATCCCTCTTGTTTTCCTGTCTAATCTATCCAACACCTTTTCGGGCCAATCAATCACTCCAAAACTGTAAGTTAGGACAGGAAGAGCAAATTTGTTTATAGCTTGAATTTTGTTCCTAGATGTCAACGCTGTTTTCAAGACTAATTTAAGTCTTCTAAAATATTCCTTACTACGTTTTATTCACATTTTGTTCATGTTTTATTGTTGATCCTTCATCAATTCCTAAATATTTATACACTCCCTCTTGCTCAAGTTATTTTATGTCACATTCTTGTCCCAAACTGATATTTTGTTGGTGCTGCAGCTTTCTTGCTTTAATGGTTGCTTTTGCATATTTATCAAGACCAAATTACATTCATATATCATCTGAAAAAAATTTGACTACTTGCAGTTGAGCTTTCGGTTTCTCATCTGATGAGCTGTGCAGTTTCAAATCATTGACAGAGATAACTAGAAGTCTTTATACTTTGTTGCTTTCTGGGAGCCAAATTATAGCCATGACCTAATCTGTTAAGCAGACAACTTATTAGGTTAAGGGCAAGGCAAAAGAGCAACTGTGATATAGTACCCCTAGAATATCCCTCTTTGGATTTTTATCCCTTGAATAACAATTTGTCCTTTATTATGGCTTAACTGTAAAGTGGTTTGCCACTGTTTCATGGTTGCTGTGATGTAGTTTATTAGTGTAGGGTGTATCTTATACATTTTAAGCACCCTTTTATCCATGAATGTGGGATACTGTCAAATGTTTTTTGCAGCTAATCCATGTCATACTTAGAATTTTCCTCTTTTTACAGTTCTCCACTGTCTTTATTTAACAACAAATGATCCTTTTTTCCATATGACTTTCTTTTATTGCCCTTTCATTCTACTGCCATCATTGAGTTTTCTTCTAAATGACTATAAACTCTGTCAGCATCAGTTCTAGTGTATAGTTTATATGTCGACATAAGACCAGTTATTGGTCTATAATTTTTAGGGGAGCTTGCAGGTTCACTCTTAAGTAGAAGCATTGTGTTTCCTGTTGTTAGCCAGGTTGGTGTCTGTTTGGGGTGTGCATATAAATAGTTCTTATTCATGGCTAAACCTTTGTGCAAAGATGTTATTACTTTTAACCAGAAGTTAAATATTGCATCTGGGCCTGGGGTTTTCCAATTAGAGGCTTTTCTTAACTTTGTTTCAATGTCTATGGCTTATTTCATCCCATTTCATATCCTGTATCTTTAAACTTTTTATTCTTTCTTTTACGTCTTCTATCCATTTAGCATTTTTGTTATGTTCCACAGGATTTTTATAAATACTTCTCCAAAATGTATCTATTTTTTTTTTTTGGTGGTCTTTCAATTCCTTTTACCTTGTTTCCCAATTCTCTATAAAACTTTTTTTGGGTCACCAATAACTTGCTTATTTTGTATTTTTCCTTTATATTTATCTGTATATCTTTTAAGTTTTTCTGCCTGTGATGATATTTTTAGTTTATTATTTGTGACAGTGCATGATAAATCCTGATCCGTTATAATACTGTGCATTGCTTTTATCACATCTTTCTGAGTATTTTTGTTGATCTGTTCCCTCTTCTATACTCTTCTAACAGTGAAACGCCTTGTCTTAATTGCTTTATAGTTTTCTCTAGTTTATACATCCGTGATGGTACACTATTTCTTCCCTTCCTTTCCCTTACTACCCTGTGTTCTTGTGGTAGAATTTTATCTGTCATTAATTTAGCTGCATTGTAATGTATCATGTTTACTTCTGTTATATCACATGGATTTCTGTAGACAGTCCTAATTACTGTGTTCATTTGTTTTATCAAACTTCTAACATTTGAGTTTTATTGACCTTCTGCAGTCCATTTCTTTCATTGTTCTTAATATGTCTACATATCTCTATTAAATCAGACTCTTCTCTTATCTCATTTTCTTCTAAACAGAGGGCACATTTTTTGTTCTCCATTTTCTGTGTGCATTCTATAGAAAGTTCTATAGCATCTTCCTGTGGCACATTCTCTTCATTTTCATCCTGTCTCATCCATTGCTCTGTTATATGTGAACTCACTAGCCTATCACTCTTCATCGAGTGCATCAGAGTTGCCACAGTTTCCTGTTCCTTCCCTTGCTGTCCAGCTTCAAGTGAACATTTATACTGGTTTCCTGTGAAAGGCTCCAAAATATCTTCATATGGCAACTGACCACTGGTTTCCCCTTAATTTGGATATCCATTGCTCTATCCTTCTGTGGTGCTTTCTGAGTTAGATTTTCAACACTGAATATTTCACTTCACAGGTACTCCATAACCTCAGTTTCTATTTCTTTAACTTCTCCATCACTAATCTTCTTTTCTACTTTTCCTCTTTGTCTTCTTCTTTTTTGTATTGTAAAGTTTTCCATGTCTGGATTCCTTTGCCTGTATTTCTCTTCAAATATCGTTGGTGCTGCTCTTTTTGCATTGCTAGTTTTGCTTTCTCCTTTGCGTAAATATTACACCATATTAAAACTCTTTTTCTTTCCCATGTCCATATTTCTTCTTCAGATGTCTCCTGATCTTCCTGTTTCTCCTTATATTGGGGACTTGTTCCACACAGCTGTGAGGTAACCTGTGTTAGACCTTCTACACCAAATCCTTCACTTTGCAGGCATTCCATAACTGCAACTTCTATTTTTTTTTACTTCTACTTCACTAATCTTCTTTTCTACATTCCCTCTTTGTAATATTATTAATTTTTTAGTTTTAAATTTTCCATATCTGGATGCCTTTGCCTGTATTTCTCTTTGAATATCTTTGGGGCTGCCTATTTTCTACTGATTAATTTGGCTTTCATCTTTGCATAAATATGGCACCATATCAAATCTCTCTTTCTTTCCCATGTCCATATTTCTTTTTCATACTTTTCAAAAATCTCTGTGTTTTGTTGTTTATATTTTTGCACTTCCTCAGCTGCTTCTTTTTCCACACAGATCAAAGTTTCTTGCTCTATAGAGTGTTTTTCACAACTTTATTCTATTAAGGAACACAAATTTGTATTTGAAGCTTCTGACAGTTTTTCTTGTGGAAGTATTTTTTTTCCTCTAATTTATCTCTTAATCTTTTTGTATATCGCATGTCTGGAAATTCTGGGCTTTTTACATAATAGTAGCAATACATAATGTCTTTCTTATCCTCAACAGTCCATTCTATCATCTTTATGGTTCTTCTTTAGCCTATCAGTTTTTGTGATTTTTGTGGATTGCTATTTCTTTCTACAACAAGGAGCCATCCTCTCCCTAGTTCTGGCCCCATTGTAGGAATGTCATTTTTTTCCAGTCCTGGCACCAGTGCACCTACCAGGATTGGGCAATTTTTTATCCTGGTTCTTGTGCACCCAGCTATCGTTTTTAATTTTTGAACTATTTCTGCCCATAATATATGCTATATAAAATACAGTCTATATATCACTGTCATCTTGGTGAGATTTCATGAAAAACAGGATCCACATTGAGAAGGTAGTCACCAAGACTTGAGGATGAAGTCAGTTTCAGCAATACTACTTTCCTTTGCTTCTGGTATCATCTCTCCATTCAGGCCCTCGCGGGTGGTTGTTATTCCCCTCAAGGATCTGCATCCAAAATCCCACTCTCTTCTAACTTCTCAAATTTCCCCCTGCATTTTCATCACCCCTTTCTACTCTGAATTATATCTTTCCGTTTGCATTATGTATATGATCCATAACTGTGTAGCTCTAAAATATCCCTTCTTATCAGGTAATCCTAATCCATCTTGTTCTATAGGAAGGCTCAATTTATCCCACTTGACCCTTCCCGTTTCCCCTCCCAGATAAAATCTATCAACTCTTTATTAATTTCTGTTCACAACTTTTCCTTTGGTTGTTAAAAATATACTTGACCTATATATAAAACTAAAGGGACTAAAAACATTTTCACTTCTTGTATGTTGCTATCTATATTCATAAACAAGACCTTCAAGGTTGTCAGTTTTTGTATTATCTTTCATTTAGTCTCTTCCCAATATCCTTAGCTGCCATAACAGAATCCTTTTTAATCTATACTCCTAAATATTTCACTTTATCACGTCCTATAAATAAAGGTATTGCTGGACCAATTTATGTGTGGGTACACAGTTTACAGCTATAACCTTTGTTTTATCTTCATTAATTTTATACCCCAAAAAGACTTGAAACAGTCTCAAGATGTTCCACAAAATTGAGATGTCTTTTTCTGGTTTTATCAGGTTCTAAATAATAATGTCTGCAAAAAAGCCAACTTTTCTTGATTACTGTACCAGTTATATCCTTGAATTTATGAATCCCTTATTTTCTTTGCAAACAGTTCTAAATATAGAGCAAATATGAAAGGGAAAATAGGACATCTCTCTGTGGTTCCTCTGTTTGGATAAAACTGGACAGAAAGGAACCCTCCCACTTTAATTTTTGCCTCCAATCCCTAATATATCCTCCTAATTAACTGTATTATTGTATCAGTGAATGCAAATGCTCCCATTGCCCTAGTCATAAAATCCCAGCTTACTCTGTCAAGTGCTTTCTCTGCATCAAGACCCACCAACAACAGTAGTTTTTTCTTACACTCTGCTTCCCCCTGGATCATCACCATTCTATTAATGTTGTGAAATGTTTTCCTCCCCTCCAAAAAAACACATTGATCCATATATAGCAATTTTGGCAACACCTTCACCATTCTTTTAGACATTATAGACATAACCACTCTATAACCATGGTTTAAAATTGAACTGGGCCTATATGAAGCTGGATCTGATGGGTCTTTACCACCTTTAGGTATTACAGCCCCCACAGCTTTCTTTTAAGATGTTGGTGCTTCCCTTCCTTTTAAAATACTGTTAAATAAAACCCTCCATACCTTTATCACTTTCTTCCTTTCTAGCTTCCAAACTTCCACAGGGATACTATCTATTCCTGGAGAATCTCCTGCAGATTGATTGTACATCACAGTTTTTATCTCATCTCCTCCTATCTCAACTATTAATTGTTGAGCCTCACCTACATCTAACCTCAGCATACTTGTCTCCCATAAATATTTCCCTGCTTTATACAAATTTGCAATACATTTCTAAAATACCTCTAATACCTCTACAGGATCTCTGGTCATTTCTCTTGAATTAAACTCCCTAAGTTTGGCAACAACCCTTTCCACTTTCTGCTGCCTAAGTCATTGTGCTAAAAGTTTTTGTGCTCTGGAGTTATTACCAAAAACAGTGGCTTAATAACAATCTGCCTAAACTAGTGCATATTATCCAGGTACTCCCTTATTTGCTCTTTATTGATATGCAGTTGTGCCTCTTCTTGCTCTGTGTGATTCCCCTTATTCTGCAATACTTTAACCTTTCTCAGCCCCCTCTAAATAGAATGATACACATATTATCCTAAATTGGAGTAAATTCAAATGTATGCTTTTCAGAACCCCAACACACCAGCCAAATAGTTTTCTCACATGCAGAAATCACTCTGGGAAATTTGTTCCTACCGCCAGGAAACCCACACCTTCATCTAGACTTTACCCTTTTGAATGACTTCACTGATTAATGTTATTATAACTAAAAATCAGAATGTATTTATGTTTTGGAAAATCTCAATATTTCTTAAATATGAGGATTGTTCTGCTATAGGAGTAGGAATTCTTTAACCTCAGCTCAGATGTTGTCACTCACTTATCACTTGTCACCTAATCTAAGAAAAAAAGTTTAACACCCTCCATACTCTCTCTCTCTCTCTCTGGCAAAATCTGTTGGTTCACTCTCCTATCTCCAAATTCAAACATCACTGTACCACTCTATCTTGTACCAGCTGGTTACCTGTAAAGGAAGAATCTGACTTTCTTCTTCAGCCTCTAATCTTCAAAATCCTGTACCTTAAGGGTACCCCCACCTTATACCAAAACTCTCCACTTAATCCATGAGATCACATGCACATGGTGCCATTATTCTAAACAGAACCATTAATAACTTAGCAAGCTATGACCGACCATGCCTTCTTCCTCCTCAGACCTGGAATGCCATCCATTCCAACATCAGGAACTCTAAGACTCTTCCAGCCTTTTGAGCAGCCTGCTCCTACCTTACCTCCTGCTAGTCTCACCTCCTCCTCCTCACATAACCTTTCCCAACTCTGTCCCTGATTGATCCAAATATTAGCTCTGTCCCTCTTAATCCCTTATAAAACTGGTGACATCGAGAAATTGTGATGCATTCTACATAGCTAAATAATTAAATAATGACAATTAGAGGTGCAGACTTCTTTTACTTCTGGAAATGTATATTAATTTACATTCTTGTATTCTGTCTACATCTCAATTTAATAGTACTAACATTTTAAAAAGTGTTACTGATTGCCCCTAATTATTTCTGGAGTATCCCTAATTTTAATGAAGTTTGTCCACACTTCATTTGAGAGCGATCCTCCTCAGCACATTGTTAATGTATTATAGGTTAATCTGTTTTAGAAAATGGATGGATTGCACATACAATACCCAACTGAGGAAATCACAGTATCAAGTCTATGGCTTCAATGCACCATATTAAGTGCATGAATCATGGACCAAGGAGAAAATAAAACACAGCCACCATGTTGTTCCTGAGTGCTAAGTGTGGAAGTTTAGGAGAGTGCAACAATAAATAAATAAAAAGAAAAGTGAAGTAGATGGCTATGTAAATGAAATAACTGCAGCATAGTTACAAGGACTTGTCATTTTATTTTCTCTTTACAAGCCCTGACTTGAAAAGCCACATTTAGAAAGTGAGGGGAAATGAAACAAAAGTAATGCAGTTTTGTATGCGTGTGTGTATGTGTGTGTGTCTAAGTGAATGTGAATGTAAGTGTGCATATGTATGCATGAGAGAGGGGGAGAGAGATCAGGGACAATTTTTAAATATTACCATAATTCTGTTAAAAAGTTAATAGAACAACAGGTTTTACATCACATGCTTTTTGTGAACACTAAGTATGAAAATATAATGGCTGGATTTATTGTATAGTTGTAGGCACCTTGCAACACAATAAGCAAACATATGAAGCAAAATCAAGACTGTTCTACAAACTCAGAAACAGCTGAGATGTATTTAAGAGAATGACATACATTGCTTTGCACTTTGTGTTTTTTATTCATTTGATCAGTGGCATATCTGAGTGGTAAACAGTCAAGAAAGTGGTTGTGATCTCTAGGTTTGTGTGTGTGCATGTAAGTATGCATCTGAGTTTCTGCATATGTGTGAGAGACTGTCTCTCTGCCTGTGCATCTGTTAGTGTGTGTGTGTGTGTGTGTGTGTGTGTGTGGACATTAAATACTTATATAATGTATATATGTAAATTTTGGAAGTAAAATACATCTCCCAACAACAATTACATATCCTTTAGCAACTATAAAACATTAGGCAGAGGAAACTTTGTGTGACGAAAGGAGCTACTACCAGCCCAGCTAGATGGAATCTTATAGGTTCATAGGTAGGTACTAGGCTATCTGCCCAAAGGCATTTATAAGCCTAGCCAGAATGTGTTGGCTTTCGCCGCCCCCTTAGATTAGTTCCCTGTGCCTCTGTCCAGCAGAGCCACTGAAGTGATCCCCAGGGTAAACTTTCTGTTTCCCATCCACTCGTCAAGGTTTCTCTTGAAGAGTGCTAGTGAGGAGCTCTGCCTAATGTAGATTGGAATCTTGTCCCAAAGCATGGGAAGTCTCTGGGACAGGAATCTATCCCTGCAGCATGTCCTATTTATTGTTGTGGTGAGGTTTATTTCCCTAGAGCGTGTGGCTCGAGGGGATAAGGTTTACTTTAGGTGGAGCATGTCCATCAATTCTGGGTTGGACATGGCCGGCAGAGATCACCTCTGAGCAGGCGGTATGCAACCGAGTACAGCTGGAGTTTCTTCAGTCGAGCTGCATAGGGCATCTGTTTGAGGCAGGTGATCCTCTTGGTGAGTTACTTCTGTGGTCTTTCCAGCTGCTGCAGGTGTCTTGTAAGGTACATCCCAAATGGGGCGTTGTACTCTATGATGGGTCTGATGGGTGATGAGTAGAGGGGCACAATGACCTCTTTTGATCTGGATGCAAACCCTTTTGTGATTAGGTGGGCCACATAGAAGGATTTTCTAACCACTTTGGCAATGTGATTATCAAAGGAGAGATTACTATCTACTTGGGACCCCAGATCCCTTATTATGTTTTCCATATTTAGGGGACTACCACCTATGTGGTAGTTTGTGAGTACTTTGTTATTAAGGAATAACTATGCACTTTTTGGCATTTAGCTTGAGGCCATGATTTTGACATCAGGTATCTGTCTCAGTGAGACCCTTTTTGAGGATGTCTGTGTCAGCCGGTGAGTCAATTATAGCCCCTAGTTTGCAGTCATCTGCGAACTTGGTCAGCCATAGTCCTCCTGTGCTTGCCTGTACCTCTGAGAAGTATATGCCGAACAGGAAGGGTCCTAGGACTGAGCCCTGGGGAATGCCACTTGTAACCGGTTTAGAGTCAGACCTAGCTCCCGCAACTCTCACCATGTGGGTTCTGTCCGTGAGCCAATTGGCAACCCATATTGTGACATAGGGGTTTATGTTCAGTCTGGTGAGCTTGTGTATAATACCAGAATGGGGAATGGTGTTGAAGGCCTTAGCGAGATCTGGGTAGGCTGCGTGTACAACCTTTCTCTCGTCTATAGCCTTGGTAACTGTCTCAAAGAAGTCCACCAGATTTAGGAGGCATGATCTGCCTTAACAAAGCCAAACTGGGTAGGGTCCAGTGTTTGGAGGTTCTCAATGTCTCTGTTAATGAGTTCCGTGATAATGTACTCAATAGCCTTGCAGACTAAGCTAGTCAGGCTTATAGGGCGATAGGTCCTGGGGTCTTTTGTGGCTCCACCTTTGTGAAGCAGAATAACCGTTGCTGTGCACCACTCTATGGGTACGTAGCCTGTGGAAAGGCTGTGTTTGAAATAATTATAAATATATGTCATTGGTGAATATCAAAATGATTCGTGTAACATGTTTGTGTTACAAATGTATTAGAACTGTATGTCATGTGTCTATCAAACTGCTTGTACAGACGTGTGTTGAAAATGGTATTTGCAAAATGCTTGTGTTTAAAATGTAACTACATTGTGCTCTACTGGAAGAGAACAGAAATGTGCATGCACTGTTGTAACTGTTTAAATCGGGTCTGTATTACCTAGTCAAACAAGCAGAATGTTGACTAACCTTTAATCGACACATATGTGTCAAAGCTGCCACATCATTGAACAGCCAAATCTTCGATTTCTTTCCAAGGGAAAGAAATCGATAGGCCAACCATGCACACTACATTAAAACAAACACTATAAAGTAGGGGGCTTCACCCCCACACCCCCGTCAATGTGAGGGGCTGTGCCCTCCACACCCACCCTAACTAAATATACTAACTCCAAGATCACACTACAGTAAGGAAAAGGGCAGATTTAAAAGAACAGCCAACTGATTTCTTTTCCTTGGAAAGAAATTGATGATTTGTCCATTTGCTGAAATGCAGCTTCGAGACATATGTGTCGATTAAAGGTTAGTCAACATTCTGCTTGTTCGACTATGTAATACAGACCCATTTAAATCTATATGTTTTAACAGTGGAAACTGGCATACAGGACGTTAACCTCAATCTAGTAAATTTTACAAAAACAACTGAAATTAAATTACTTTATGGGTAGGCCATAAAATATGGTATCTTTCAGTTTTCAGTGCAGCAAGAGAGACAATGTTTGCACTAGGAAACTTTCTGCATGGTCTTTAGGGTGAATTAATTACTACCTCTGAAAGCATGAAGGAATACAATTGTTTTATGACTTTCAGCATCTTCCAAAGATCTGAGGTCTATGTATTATTACAGGTACATGCTAAATATTGCCAGCTTCCAACAGTGGGGGTTTCACCTGGGAACTAGTCAGATGACAAGAAATTATGTCATTCTGCGAGCTATCCCAGCAGTAATATTTGAGATATTAATTTGAGAAGACTCTTACTGAGACAGAGCATTCTGCATTTGACCTGACAACAACTAGAAGATCCATTCATCACATCTGCCTTGCTCAATTAGTAAGTTCTTAGGTTATAGTAATCCTGTAATCCTTTTAGATACAGTCAGAAATATAGTGAAGCTTAGTTTAGATATTTGTCTTTATTTATTTGAGACTGTCTTGCAATGTTGTTTTAAATATTTCCTGTGGTTTTGAACTTTGATGTCACTGTGAATATATATTTAGTATTGTCTTGTTCATTTATTATTATAAAAGATATTTAAACCTTTTGTTGTGGCTCATCTGTGTAAAAATATTTAAGTTCTGAGAGTACTTGCATATTTATTTGATGACACTGTGTGGGCCACTCCTATTAGCCATGCTCTTAGTCAAACTACGATTTGTATTAGTATTAATATTACACAATAAAATTGGACACCCTTTAAGGGGTTCTGGTGGCAGGGATAACTACCTTATAGTCTGGGCTGAAGGGGGCATAGCTAGTAAACCTGTGCAAGGTGTGTGTGTGTGTGTGTGTGTGTGTGTGTGTGTGTGTGTGTGTGTGTGTGCGTGTGTGCGTGCGTGTGTATGTGTGTGTTTCAGCTACTTGGGCAAGGACATGAAGTACTGTTTGAACAGAGAGAATGTTGGAGGACTTGGCTTGGAACCCTGGCTAAGGACTCAACTCTATATCTGTACCAGTGGGGAGTTTTATTGGGAATCTGGAGAAAGAGGAAGAAACCAGCCCCAGCCTGACTGTGGTCTCTGCATGCTCTTAAGGGAAATTGCATTTGATGCAAAGAGCTGCATCTGGAAATACTGTGTGTGTACCTGTTAACCTCTCAGTGAACGTTCCCCCCACTGTTGCCAGTGGTGGGGATTTAGGCTCCTTGATTACTGGTTGGCAGTGGTGGGTCATCAAACTTTACATTAAAAATATAAAAAAGATGCATATACTAATAATAAAACCAATATAAAAGATTGCCAATTTTCTGAGTGAAATAATGACCCCCAAGTGTGAGCTTTATATGGGGAAATAATTGACCTTCCAGGGTGACAATCCTGGAAGGTCTGTTATTTCCCCAATAACACCCACCCCATCAGGAATTATTGTACTGTTTACTTTTCTTCTCCTTGGTTGTGGTTAAAAGGGGTCCTCATGGATCAGTCCGCAACTCCACCAAATAAACAATTAAATTATTCTACCCAAATCCAGTGTTAGTAATTAATATATGGTATTAAATGAACTCTGATCTATAACTTGAATCAGCATGTGTAGCTGATAGAATGTAAAGATATGCTATAGCTGTAGAAGGCAATGAATATTTGTAGTTTAACAGGCTGAAAAGTTGTAATTAGAGCTCATATATTATCAGAGAAGCTTGTTCTAGATTGTGTGGTGGAAGAGAGAGTCTAACAAGTTAAACTGCAATATTTACTGTTGCCAGATAATATGGCCTGAGGTATTGTCGTCATATATGTGAATAGCTGTAGCCTTGAACATTGAAAAATGAACAAAGAGCAAAACATGGTTTTATATTTGTTAAAAGCTACAAGCAAAACCCAGCAAAGCTAGAGTTTTCACTGAATAATGTCTTAAACCTCCTGTAGTGAAAGTCCATAGAATATAAACAAATTATCTATTTATAACATAACCAGTGCTTTAGCTACATTTTTATTTTCACTTGTTTACACCTTAGACTGGTACATTTAGGCCAGTAAAGCCAAACCCCAGTAGTTGTAGACATGCCATGTTTTGCCCTTTTTCTGAGCTTATCAATACATCATAAGTGGATTGCTGAATCATATTTTAGAAACTTGAAGCTTATAAACAACCCAAATGTCCATATTAGGGTAACTTCAAAATATCCTAAATAACATCCAAACCAAAAAGTAAAAGTATCACACAGACAAACCGTTTAGCAAAAAAATACATGAAAGACCAAGCAAAGCTAGAGTCTTCACTATATAACCTTAAAGCACCTGGAGTAGATGCACATGACCCCTTAAGAACATACCAATGTTTCAGCTTGTAATAAATATGCATGACATCATTACTGAAGAAGTTATGGAAGGCATAGTGGCACAGTGACTTGCATTTCTGCCGCAAAGTGTGTTGTTCTCCAAGTGGGTTCCCAGATGGAGTTCTTTCTATGTGATTGTTTATTATATAAATACAATTATGACTACAAAAGAGTATACATTGTTGTAAAATATTTTTTTGTATCTGGTAAGAGTGAAACATGGTATATATACATCTAGTTAAGTGTTTGGCTTTATTGGACTGATCACCAGTAAAGATTTTGAAAAGTAAAAATAAAAAAGTCATGAGCACTCAGAAGTCATTTAGCTAAAATGTGTAGTTTTTCCTAAATAGTTTGCCTGTGTGAACTTTTTACCCTTTGGTTTAGATGGTTTTACATTTAGCCTCAGCATTGACTCCATCAACAGTGTACCACAGATTTTTTTGAAGAAAATTTGCACCCCTCCCTGAGCAGTTGCTGACTATAAAATAAAAAAAGAAAGTTGCGACTAGCTATTTGTATATTGAATTTTACAGTGTTTATGAGAATCAGATAAGGTGAAGGAGCTGTAGTATTTATGTTAGTTAAGGAATATTATACAAGTACTGAGAGGGTGAGTGTTTGTAAGGAGGGATAATTCAAGCATGCTATTGTCAAGGTGAGGTATGCTGAAAACAGGTAATTATTATTAAATACATGCTATTTCTTACCTTCATAAGCTCAAAAATGTTACAAACAAACAAATGCAATTGCCTCTATAAGCTATTTGGAATACTAATGAAATGAATGCTAGTGAGTCTCTACAGATTAGGGTGCAGAAGAAGCAAAAATGTACATACAAAGTATGCTTGTAGTGCATTCGTAAAGAGTGGGTATTTATGAGAGGGATGACAGCAAGCTTGCACTAGAGATTTCTACTCTTATTTGACCCCGGGTATAACATGTAAACCCCATTATCTCACTCTCTCATTACATTTGTTTTGTGCATTTTAAACCATTCACATTTAGCAAATTATGTCACTCAAATAAAGGCTGTTTGATTCCATTAATTAAAAAAAAATCTCAAAAACAATGTGATCAACTGGATTACTCAGACACAAATTCACAAATAAACTTAAACATCTTATGTGTTTCTGTAGGTATCCCTAAGATTAATCTGTTTTTGTCTAGTTGTAAGACTAAAGACCATAGTCACAGAATTTGAAATTATGAGCAATAGTTTCTTACAAAATACCTTATGTGTACTATATAAATAATGTGTAAACGTGTCATTCGTAAGCTTCCCAGAAGTAACTGCAGAAGGAAAAATTACTACTGAACTGTGTTTTGTTTATATGAAAAAGTTAACAGAATAATTTCCTGTCTAAATGTTACAGTACTATTTCATCCATGCACCCACTACACAAAAGAAAAAATGATGTGTTGGTGACACCTACTGGTCAGATTAAATCTAACAGTTTCATTCAAAAAAAAAAAAAAAAAACAGCGGCTCCTGGTCAAGGTTGAAAAAGACACAATTTACCAATCAGAATTATGTGATAATGTCTGCATTACACTACCTATGGACAAATCATATTTAAGTATATTGATTACTTAAAGTTTATATTCATCCAAAGGTAACATGCATTCACCTCTGATTTGTATATATTTTATTTATTTATTTACATTTGTTTACGGGAAATTCCAGCTGGACACGGGTCCTATTTCAGTGGAGGGCCAGGGAGAAAAGCTCCACAGAATAATAAACGAGCAGCAGAGTACATGAAGAACAATTGGACGGTGCAGTGATAGCATTGCCATCTCACAGCGAGAGGTTCTCCGGTTCAATTCTCAGCTGGAGTGCCTTCTGTGCGGAGTCTGCATGTCCTACTTGCATTCGTGTGGGTTTCCTCCGGGTGCTTCGGTTTCGTCCCACGTTATTAAGACATGCATCTGGAACATTTCTCCCCGGGCCTCCGCTGAAAATTGACTTTGTTCCAAGTCGGACTTTCCCAGTTAACAAATGTTAAATAAATAAAATAAAATATACATACAATAGCAAATAATACATACTGCAACAAACATTAGCTATACATACAATGCGAAACATAGTAATGAACAGGTATACCAATATCTAGCTAAAGGCTAGGAATAAAGATAGCACCAAGCACAAACAGATACTGTTCTAAACTCATATACCTAAATCTTATATACAAATATTGCACTAAACTAAAGCAGATATAAAGCAGAAGCTCCACATGAAGGTGGAACAAGCTAGAACGGCTAATGGAATGGAAGGGGAAGACAGAGGCATAACTGAGGAGACTGAGTGAGTAGTATACATGGTAGTGAGAGGAAACTAGGTGTAAGTCCATTGGATATGTATTTGGAGTTGAGATAAAGTGAGGTTGTTAAGCATGTTATAACAGGTCTGAGACATTAAGTGTGGAGGAAAGGGGAGGGTAAAGGGTGACCCTGAGCCTGCAGAGGAAGGAATGCAATAATCAGATGGTGTGAGGCACGGTGGCTAGGGGAGAGGAAGGAGAGGTAAAAGGAGGGTTACTAGTCGGGATTGGTGCATGGGTGTAACCAGAGACTTTTTAAGTGAGTTTTTAGTGCAGTCTTGAAGTGATTGCAAGAAGGTATTGTGGTTATGGGGGGGGGGGGGATTGTTCCATAATCTGGATATGATGCAGGAGAATAGTGCTTCTCCCACTGAGTTCTTGGGTTTGGTCACTAGAAGTAGGATTTTGCTGCTGGAGCATAGAGGTCTAGTGGAGGAGAAGGGCTGGAGAAGATTTTGAAGGGATGGGACTTTAGGAGGATGGTTTACTAACCTGTGGGCAAGGGAGAGTTGATTCAGGTGAAGAAATTAAGGGAGTTCAAGCCAGTCAAGTTCTCTAAGTGAAATACAATGGTGGCTGCGATAAGACACACCAGTGACAAACTTAGCAATTTTATTGTAGCAGGCCTTGAGCTTGTTTAGGTCTGTTTGTCTGTGATAGGTAAGTACAGGAGAGGTGTAGAGTAAAGTGGAGATTAGGTGGGAATTGGCAGCAGAAATTCTGGTTGTCTTGGTGAGGAATTGTGTTTCTGTACAATGCACCTATTTTTTTGTGAAACTTTTTTATGGTAAGAGAAATGTGTGTGTCAAATCTGAGATTATCAACCTCTACACCAAGTAGTTTGGCGTGTTCTTTTGGGGAGATGACTATTATCTTTGGCTAAAATATTAAAGTGGGGGATAACTGGATTAGATTTAGTGGGTTGGAAGATAAGGAGTTTAGTCTTGCTCAGGTTGAGTAATAACTGGGCATTAGATAGCCAGTTTTCTACAGATGAAAAGGCTTCCTGTGTGATCTTGTGAAGTTCAGGTATAGTTGGGGCTGAGCAGATGAGGGTGGAGTCATCTGCATACTGTATAAGAGAAGCATGCTTGGTGGCTGTGAACAGATCATTGGTGAAGAGTGAGAATAGTAGGGGACCAAGGATGCAGCCTTGGGGAACACCGACTGTTACAGGAAGTCGAGGAGATAGGTCATTATGCCAGACAACTGATTTTTGGTGGCCAGATAGATAGCTGTGAAACCAATCAGTAGCTGATTGGGAAAAGGATAGGTTAGTGAAAACAGTGATTAGTAGTTTGTGTGAGACCATGTCAAAAGCCCTGGATAGATCCAGAACTACAGCAGAGTAGAACAGGCCATTATTTTTACGATGAAGGATAGCATTAGTGAAAGAAAGCAAGGCGGTAGTAGTGCTGTGGAGTGAAAGACAGCAAGGTGTTAGTAGTAAAAAGTTATAGGGTATATCACAAAGTATGGGATTGGGTGTCACCACAGAGAAGCTAAAACTGGAGACAAATTCACCTATTCATGTTAGATTATCATATTACCTTAATATGCCAATGCAGCCAAAATTTAAATCCTATATTTTGGATCAAATAAGCACAAATTAACTTACATGTTAATGTGTTAATATTAATGTTAATACATATGCATGACATCATTACCAAAGTTGTTACAGGTAACACAGTGGCATGTGTGTGTGTGTGTGTGTGTGTGTGTGTGTGTGTGTGTGTGTGTGTGTGTGTGTGTGTGTGTGTGTGTGTGTGTGTGTGTCTGTGTGTGTGTGTGTGTGTGTGTCTGTGTGTGTGTGTGTGTGTGTGTGTGTGTGTGTGTGTGTGTGTGTGTGTGTGTGTGTGTGTGTGTGTGTGTGTGTGTGTGTGATAAAGTCCACAACACTTACAATTAAACTGAAATAAAAATTAGTAGTGAACTTCCACAACCGTGTCTTTGGTGTGCTCTTTCATAGTAACATGTCATCAGTAAACATCCAAAGTGCAGTGCTGGGACTGCATCAAGTGCAAGAGCCATGCAGACATTATAAGCAATATTTTTAAATAAAGTTGGTACGCTGATGGAAGATGATGTTTATAGTAATTTGAGTAGAGCAGGGAGTATGGAAAAAGGAAGTCATCTGAGGGTTGGGTTTTGTTATTTTGGGTAGGAGTCTAATAGCTGCATTCTTTGGGACAGAAGACATGGTATTTTAGTACGTTGAAAGCTTAAATATATAGTATAAAACGTTTAAAATGTGATGTTTGCAGGTTCTCAGATAGCAATGTTGCAGGAATTCAGACCCTACTGGCTTGTCAATTGTTTTTTTTTTTTTTTGAGAATATCTTCAATCACTTTGCATTTAATTTGTTTTAGATAGAACTGAGGGATGGAGGGTGAGAACTCGTATTTCATCAAGTATATTACTTGGTTGTGCAATGAAAAAAGAGTTCAGAATTCAGACAGAAGCTAACTGTCCATGAGCTGGACATGGAGCAGTGGATAGGGTTATCCTTAGAGTGGGTTGTTTTAAGTAGACCTACACGTTACTAGGGTAACTTGTTCCCAAAACTAGTTGGGTTGATAGAAAATGACTGACTGGTGGAACTGGCTAAAGGTAGCTTTGTGCATATAAATAGCTTTTTAAATACATTGCATAGTAGCATAAATTTGCAACAGGTGGAGAAGTCTGAAGTCCTTTTCCAAAGAAATCAAGCTTTATCCTTAAACTTTAAAGTTGTTTCATTTTTTTTTTTTTTTTGTAATCTATGATTGTTTTGGCTTTTGCCATCTTGCAGTTATTGGAAATAATGTATTCTTAATGGACAGTAATCTAACAGTATGATATCAGCCTACTCTGGGTCTGAGAACTAGGTTCTGCTCCAATGTGATGTGGAGATTCTGTAGCTGATAAATTTTGGGGGGAGCTGAGGACTGTTCAGGAGGAAGAAGATATTAGGGAAAGCTGAAAAACCTACTCGTTGTTTGAAAGCTTCATGCTAGGATGAAAGTTCTTGACCTATGGAAGGATCGCAGAATCCTAATGCTCTGGCAGCAGGGACACTGTGCCATTTGCTGCACCTGAATAACTGAAACAAATGCATAACATTTCTTTTAGCTATGATCTCGATAAGAGGTATACAAGAAAATGCAAAAAAAAATTAATAAAATAGGTAGTGACTCCAGTCAAAAGAGCAGACATAACAGTAGTGTAGTGCAAAATGTTTGTAATAGGACAAAGGGTTCAGAAATTAAAGTCTGGGCCCTCCCCGAAAGGAAGTTTGTTTCTGAAACTGAACACCCTGGGAATTTAGCTGAAATTTCTGAAATAAACCCATTGCAGAAATTTGCATGTGGACTGTTGGTTTAAAAATGGCTAGGATATAGTGCTGCGCCTTCTTTTCAGATTGGAACCGGAAATAGCTATAGTCTGTCTGACTCCAGTCATAATCGTTCTTTTTGAATCCAGGACCTTGAATGTTATCTTCATGTGTATGAACCACAAAGAAACTAATATAAAGAAGAATCTAAGACTGTTTGTGCAGCATAGAGAGAAAAAAATATTCCCCTCATAAATACAAGATACAGGGTTTGAGTCTTTCCTCCAGTTATTGACTAGGCTTTAAATGGTCCTTCAGGGCAGTTAGCCTAGTATTCACCTAAGAACCTATATGATTAGCTGCAGTGGCAAATTATAATATCTAAAACAAATGAAAAGTTTTGTAATATTGACCATTGCTAACACATTTTAGTTAGCTTTCATGCTGAACATAATTACAAACAAAAAGTATTTATAGTTAGGTTTAATTTTTAAAACAGAGTTAAATGATGTTGCAGGTATTTGCCTCTGCACACTAGAACTGCCTACCATTTTTATTTATTTATTTTACATTTGTTGACCGGGATAGTCCAACTGGATATATGTCCATTTTTAGTGGAGGCACGGGAGAAAAGCTGCAGATAACACAGGTAGAACATAACAGATATGAGTGAAACATATTTACAAAGCCCTCTAGTAGGTACTCACAATATAGACAGTATGTAATAGTATACAAAAACAACAGGTTGCAGCAAGTTATTATGAGCAAGAGATGCGTACAATATTAATTTAAATAAGGCATTGAATAAGTAGTGCTTAATCTGGGTTAGTACATGGACAAAGCCAGTACTCTTTAAAATACTGTTTGAGGCCTTTTTTAAAGAGACTTAAAGAAGGTTCGAGGGTAAGGTTAGATGGAAGTGAATTCCAAGTTTTACCAATGATGTTGGCAAACAGAGAGTCGATGACTGAGTTAATGGCTTTGTGGGTTTGGACCAACAGTTTACTGGATGATAGTAGTTGCCTTGGATTACTGTATGGCTTTATGATATGTTTGAGTGCCGGAGTATTTTCAGGGTGGTACAGATTTTTTTTGTGCTACAATAAGCTGATTGAACAGAAGTAGGCTAGGCAGTTCTAGCCACCCAAGAAGACTGAGGTTTTGACGGTGATGTGTGCTATATGCTGAGCCTGTGGCAAATCTGGCAATATGGTTGTAACAGTGAGAGAGCTTACTAAGTTCAGTTTTGCACAAATTGGAGAGTATGGGGGAGGCATATAGAAGGGTAGAGAGTAGGTGTGAGTGGGCAATTGCAGCCCTAGCTAATGGAATTAGAAAAGGTTTGCTTCTATATAATGAGCCAAGCTTTTGATTAATGTTTTTTATAGTTTTATTGATATACAGATCAAATTTGAGATTATTGTCCACTATTACTCCTAAAAGCTTAGTAAGGTCATCTGGAGAGAGAGATATACCATTTTGGATGTTATGGAGAAGGAAAATGGGGTGGATCTACTGGTGGGGGTAAAGAGGAGCAGTTTAGGTTTGTTGGGATTTAACAACAGACGGTGATTAGAGAGCCAATTTTCAACTGTGTTAAATGTGTTTTGTGTTAAGGTTTGCAGGTCTAAAGGGGAGGAGGCCATACAGATAAGAGAAGAATCGTCTGCATATTAAATGCAGGTTGCATAAGGGATGGCAGTATGAAGACTGCTGATGAAGATAGAATAGAGTAGAGGACCTAGAACAGAGCCCTGAGGTACACCAAGGGTGAGAGGTAGCAGGGAGGACAGTTTGCCCTGCCATAATACAGCCTTTTGTCTGTCATTCATATAGGATAGGAACCACCGAATAGCATGGTTATCTAGGGAGATGGATTTTAGGGAATGGATGAAAAATTTGTGGTTGACCATATCAAAGGCCTTCGACAGGTCTAGAAATAGGGCTGAAGATAGCATGTTGCTGTTCCTATTTTGGAATATGGTATTTGTAAAAGAAAGGAGGGTGGAGGTGATGCTGTGAAGTGGCCTAAAGCCATGCTGAGAGTTGGCAAGCAGATCGTTCTGAATGAGATAGTCCATAAGCTGCTTACAAGTGCACTTCTCCATTAATTTGGCTAGTGGTGAGAGAATGGCAATGGGTCTGTAGTTGGACAGTTCTGTTGAACTTCCACCTTTATGGAGTGGGATAACATGGGATATTTTCCATATTGGTGGGATAGTTCCATCAGTTAGTGTTCTATTCATTAGGATAGAGATGGGGAATGCCATGGCTTTGGCAGCTTTTTGTAGGTTCTCTGCAGGAAGGAGGTCAGCAGAAAGGGTGGTAGAGTGGTCGGTTTTGGTTTGCAGGTGTTCAGCATGGACAAATGGTGCTCTTCAGCTAGTGTGCTTTAGTTTTATTTACTTATATATATATATATATATATATATATATATACATACACACACACACACATATATATATATATATATATATATATATATATATATTTGTAAGTAAGTTAATATTTCTTAGCATTAACATATAAACTTCCCACGGTGATCCTGTCTAAAGCAGCAACAGCTTTTTGCTCCTTACCTTCCTATGATTCATTTGTACAGCAATGCATACAAAATCTACAAAAATTAAACACTATAGGATAGTCACATGCTAGTAGTTAGAAGGAAAAGCTGTAGCGTGACCTGTTTTTTTTTTTTAATTGTGGCAAGTAACTAGATTTGGCCCAGACAGTAAGGGAATGGTTAGAAGATCTGGTGATGGGGGTACCTTGCTGTTGTGCAAACTATGCATTTGCATGAAATGAAACTGAAATCTGGATCGATCTTATTTTTATCATTTCTTTACTGCAGTTGTTGGTGAAGGGAACAGAGGGGATGAGGAAGTGATGGTAGGTATGGTGTTAAGCAAAGGAATGCGGAAGGTCAGATGGTAGTGGATTTTGCGAAAAGGATGGACATGGCTGTGATGAATACGTATTTTAACAAGAGGGAGGAGCATAGGGTGACATACAAGAGTGGAGGAAGATGCACACAGGTGGATTATATCTTATGTAGAAGGGCCAGTCTGAAGGAGATGGGAGACTGTAAAGTGGTGGCAGGGGAAAGTGTAGTTAGGCAGCATAGGATGGTGGGTTGTAGGATGAAATTGGTGATCAAGAAGAGGAGGATGAGTGTGAGGGCAGCACCAAGGATCAAATGGTGGAAATTGAAAAAGGGTAATTGTGAGGTGATGTTCAGGGAAGAGTTTAGACAGGCACTGTGTGGCAGTGAAAAGTTACCGAATAGCTGGGCAACTACAGCAGAGCTAGTAAGAGAGATGGCTAGAAAGGTGCTTGGTGTGACATCTGGAAAGAGGAAGAAGGACAAGGAGGCCTAGTGGTGGAATGAAGAAGTACAGGAGAGTATACAGAGAAAGAGGTTGGCAAAGAAGAAGAAGTGGGAAAGAGAGAGGTGGTGAAGGCTAATGATAAGGCATATGAAGAGTTGTATAAATGGTTGGACACTAATCAGGGAGAAAAGGACCTGTACCGATTGGCTAGACAGAGGGACCGAGCTAGTAAAGATGTGCAGCAGGTAAGGGTGATAAAGGATAATGAGGGAAACGTACTCACAAGCAAGGAGAGTGTTGAGCAGATGGAAAGAGTACTTTGAGGGGTTGATGAATGAAGAGAATGAGAGGGAGAGAAGGTTGGATGATGTGCGGATAGTGAATCATGAAATGCAGTGGATTAGCAAGGAGGAAGTAAGGACAGCTATGAAGAAGATGAAGAATGGAAAGGCTGTTGGTCCAGATGACATACCTGTGGAAGCATGAAGGTGTTTAGGTGAAATGGCAGTGGAGTTTTTAACTAGATTGTTTAATAAAATCTTGGAAAGTGAAAGGATGCCTGAGGAATGGAGAAAAAGTGTTTTGGTACCGATTTTTAAGAATAAGGGTGATGTGCAGAGCTGTAGTAACTACAGAGGGATTAAACTGATCAGTCATAGCATGAAGCTATGGGAAAGAGTAGTGGAAGCAAGGTTAAGAAGGGAGGTGATGATTAGTGATCAGCAGTATGGTTTCATGCCAGGAAAGAGCACTACAAATGCGATGTTTGCACTGAGAGTGTTGATGGAGAAGTACAGAAAAAGTCAGAAGGAGTTGCATTGTGTCTTTGTGGATTTAGAGAAAGCATATGACAGGGTGCCTAGAGAGGAGTTGTGGTATTGTATGAGGAAGTCAGGAGTGTCAGAGAAGTATGTAAGAGTGGTACAGGATATGTACAAGGGTAGTGAGACAGCAGTGAGGTCTGCGGTGGGAATGACGGATGCGTTTAAGGTGGAGGTGGGATTACATCAAGGATCAGCTCTGAGCCCTTTCTTATTTGCAATGGTGATGGACAGGTTGACAGATGAGATCAGACAGGAGTCCCCGTGGACTATGATGTTTGCAGATGACATTGTGATCTGTAGTGAGAGCAGGAAACATGTGGAGGAGACCCTGGAGAGGTGGAGATATGCTCTAGAGAGAAGAGGAATGAAGGTCAGCAGGACTACGACAGAATATATGTGTGTGAATGAGAGGGAGGACAGAGGAATGGTGAAGATGCAAGGAGTAGAGGTGGCGAAGGTGGATGAGTTTAAGTACTTGGGATCAACAGTTCAGAGTAATGGTGAGTGTGGAAAAGAGGTGAAGAAGAGAGTACAGGCAGGATGGAGTGGGTGGAGAAGAGTGTCAGGAGTGATTTGTGACAGAACAAGTACCAGTAAGAGTGAAAGGGAAGGTCTACAAGAGGGTAGCGAGACCAGCTATGTTATATGGGTTGGAGACAGTGGCATTGACAAAAAGGCAGGAGTCAGAGCTTGACGTGGCAGAGTTGAAGATGTTAAGATTTGCACTGGGTGTGACGAAATTGCACAGGATTAGGAATAAGTATATTAGAGGGTCACCCCAGGTTGGAAGGTTTGTAGACAAAGCCAGAGAGACAAGATTACGTTGGTTTGAACATGTGCTGAGGAGGAATGCAGAGTATATTGGGAAAAAGATGCTAAGGATGAAGCTGCCAGGTAACAGGAAAAGAGGAAAGCCTAAGATAAGGTTTATAGATGTGGTGAGAGAGGACATGCAGGTGGTTGGTGTGGCAGAACAAGATGCAGAGGACAGGAAGAAATGGAAACAGTTGATCTGCTTTGGCGACCCCTAACAGGAGCAGCCGAAAGAAGAAGTTGGACATCATTAATAAAAAAGAAAAAACATGGACAACAAAGTAGCTATAATTGCTGGTCTGGGAATAAAGGCTGTCTATAGATGAAATGTGAGAGACTGTTATTATTTGCTGAGATTTCCTGATTTGGCTTTGCTAATATGGTTTGTGTGAAACAAGTTAAAAGGGAATGCTTGTGGGTGATCTATTGCTTTTACTCTCTGGTTACTGTCTGAGTGGAATAAAGTTAAAACTGTCCCTGATTTTGGAAAGCCATGGAAAGACTTATCATGGAATTAATCCTTCAGAACATAGGAAACCTCCAAACACTGGACCCTTCTCAGTCTGGATTTGTCAAGGGCAGCTCATGCTTACTCAGCCTGGTGAATTTTTTGAAAACGTCACCAAATAATGGATGAAGGGAAAAAGGTACGCACGTCATATCACACCCTGGATAAAGCTTTTGACAGAATTCCCCGATCAAGCATTGCAGTAAAGTTAAATATACTTAAAACAAATCCCTATGTCACCTGCCAGATTGCCAACTGGCTCACAAATAGGCTACAAATAATCAAAATAGGGAAAGTTACCTCTACAAACAGACCAGTGGAGTACCCCATGGTTCTGTGCTGGGACCTCTCCTATTTGGCATCTACTTTTCTACAGTAAAAGCCAATACCAGAGAATGCTGACTGACTGCGTTTGCAGATGACTGCAATATAGGAACAGTCACTGAATCCACAAATGACTTAGCCATCCTGCAAGAAGGTTGGTGGCAAAATCATGGACCGAAACTAAATGCCAAAAATGCATTATTATATCCTTTGGGATGTCATCTGCCCCAGGGAGCAACCACATTGACAATACACCACTAAGAGTTGACATAAATTGTTTGGGGTCTTGGGAACAAATCTGGACAGTGACCTAACTTTCAACCAACATGTGCCTATTGTTAAAAGAGAGCCCTTCTATATTGCACAGCTTATAAACAAAGGGATTGTGTCTAGATCTAGAAATGTTATTGTCCTCATTTACTCAGCCCTCATTTGGCCAGTTATTGAATATAATGTCCCCTTTGGCATGCATCTGTTCAGACTCACACAACTGGAATGCCCACAGAGACACCTTACTAAAAGGATACAAGGCGTAAGCAACATGTCATGAGGTGTACACAGCCTGGTTGCAGTAACTGCTGAGAAGAAGTAGGGGCTGTTTTGGAGTGAAATTAAGTTACACTGTTTGCCATTCACTCAGTTTAAACAATCTGGTTTTGCTGGATTAGCATGCATTTGTGAGAATGTGTTAGAATAATTATTGCTGCTGTTCCTCTAAAACAAAAATATAGCTTTCAGCTGTCCCTTAGTCCACAGAATGCCCAAAATGGTGCCTCATGTTTTGGTTTGCGCCTCATATTATTTCTGGTTTTGTCACAAATCATTAAGGATTGCAGTCAATAAATAATTATAGACATTTCAGTTTTAGACTTTATATCCTCCAGTAAATGCAGGCTATTGCAAAAAATATTATTCAGCCATTTTTGAAGTACAAAAGAGCAATATTTAAATTGTGTTCATGATTTTGGGTCTTTGTCATTCATTATTTTTGGCTTTATCTCAGATTCTTGTGATACGATGTTGATTTTTTTTATCATAATCAGATGAGGTACACACACTAAAGTAACTATACCTGCTGGGTGGTGGTGGGGACCATGTGTGAATGAAAGTAACTTACTCTCTTATTTTCTCAGAGTAAATAGTCTGGCTTTGCAGGGCTAGTGTGCATTTCTGTGAAATAAGCTGAAATACTGGGGCTACTTTGTGTACGAAACAAACTTAAAATACATTACTACACCCATAATTATTACTTAGCATTATCACAATCAGACATCCGAGATGTAAATAGCCAACAATGTGGCTAAAGTCACTGAGCATGGGGATGTCTGTGAATAAGAATGTCTGACCCAGCTGTCATGATCAAGTTAAACAGTCATTTGTCTGGCCTTGCAGGATACGTAGTGTGAGTAGTGTGTATTTGTACAAAGCAAAACAAAGTAGAATATAATGAAAGTGTTATTTTTGCTTTTAACAGTTTATTTGATGATTTTGGTATATCTTATATGAACTTGTTATTAAAATGTTATGATGACAAGTTAAATGTTCTTATTGATGAAGTTGAGCATGTTAATGAAACTATTTTGCGTAACCCTGCCTTTGAGCAGTGGTATGATTTATACCACAAACAATTCCAAATGGCAGAGACTACAGCGGAAAATATTTTCCGAAGAAAAAACAAAAAATTAGAGCGAGACATGGAGTCATATAGAACTTGTAAGGTATATGTCTGGCCACAAGATAGGAAGTACAGATCAGAAGAAGGGTACACCTATGTAAGAGGTAGGAGAGAGTTGGACAGACAGGAAAATTTTCAGGGAGGAAGACACCATCAGAATTATGGGAGAACAAATTTCCAGAGCAACAGGAAATACAATTAAAATCAAGACTTAGTCAGTCCAAAGTGACAGCCACAGGTTCTTTTTCTTCAGTTCCATCTAGAAAGATTCATTTGGATTTATCCCCCCGTGTTACCAACAACGAAGGTATATTATGTGTACAAGATGGAACTTTGAATATGGTTAAACAGGTAGCAGTTACATTGGAAAAAGACAAGCCTAGTATAACAAATTTTCAAGGCTTCAATGTATACAATTATACAGATGTTCCAATCCAGGATGACTTATGCTCTCTTCTATGTAAAGGGACCAAATTCATTCCCACCCAGAAATTTAATTTAGTAGATCATATTAAAGAAATTAAATTGTACAGTCGGAGGCTTAACCTTGCTCTCCTTTTTGAGAGAGGCAAGGAAGATGAGGCTACATATATACCCACTGAATTGAAAAGAAAAAGCACTTTCATACCACAGTACAACCCACAGGTCAATGTGTTTGATCAGATGATTTGTAAAGATTTATACCATTTCAACAAAGAAATCACCAAAGGGTATCGGAAAAATCAGGAATTAGTAGATGACAACATTACAAAACAAGAAAGAGCTGTACTGAATGAATACATGCACAAGCAGGAAGTAAGAATAATGAAACCCGACAAGGGTGGGGGGGCAGTCATTTACTCCCAGAGGGCCTATGTCACTGAGGTACACAATATACTACACCTTTCTGGGAATTATGAGTTGGTTTCCATCAATCAAATCAACACAGGTTTTAGAAGAATTGATTCAGCATTGGAAGAATATTTGATTGACAATCGGATTACTGATGAACTTTATAGATTTTTAAAAGTTGATTTTCCAGTGATGGCTCGGATAATAGGAATTCCAAAGATCCACAAATCTCTGACCCAACCACCTTTTAGACCTATCATTTCAGGTTCAAAGTCAAAGACATACAATTTAGGAGTAACGATTGACAGATGGACCAAGCACATTTACCAAAATGTACCTTTCATTATAAGAGACTCATGGGATTTTTTGGCCAAGCTCAGTCCTGAAAAATGGACAGAACAGTGCACATTAATCACCATTGATGTATGTGATTTATTTTCTTGTATCCCCAAGGATGAAGGGCTTGAAAGGTTTGCCAGAAGTCTAAGAAAGTTTTCGTCAATGACTTGGGATAAAATAAATTTAATCCTAGACATGATGGGCTTAGTATTAGACCACAATTATCTCACTTTTGAGGGTGAATTTTTCAGACAGAGCAAGGGAGTTGCCATGGGGGCATCATGTGCCCCCATTTTTGCTAACTTAGTTATGTCTGATTGGGAGAATGAATTTATTACCAATTGTGTATTCTCTAGCTACATCACCTTCTATGTGAGATTCTTGGACGATATATTCATTTTGTGGAAAGGACCACAAGAAAAAATAACACAATTTGTTGAATATATCAATGGAACAACCAACTTTTTGAAATTTACCTACGACACCAGTAACACTGGTATTCCCTATTTGGATGTGTACATAGGTTTGAATGATGAAGGTTTTACATCCAAGATATACCGGAAAAGTACATTTTCCAATGATTATTTATATTATGGGAGTGAACATCCTCCGCATATCTTTAAAAATATTATCAAGGGACAATGTATTAGATGTGCTAGAATGTCATCAACCAGAGAATTCATGGAAGGAGAAATGGTACTTCTAGCGGAATTATTTGACAGAAGGGGATACCCTAGGGGCATGATTAGTGATACAATTGAATATGTCAAATCCCAATGGGGAACTAAATACAAACCCTTACTGGGTCATGAAAAGGAGATTAATGGAAACATACAGAATGAAAATATGGGTAGAGTATGTGTTTTGACCTACACCCCTTATAGTATAAAGATTAAGGACATTATAAATAAATACTGGGACGTTATAACAGTAACGGATGTTAACAAAAAGATTTTAGGTGAGAAACCTAGGATTGTGTATAAAACAGGTCCCAATATAAAAAGGTTATTGGAAAATTCAAAGTTAAGAAAAGGTGAAAATAAAAAAGGAAAGACATTCACTAGAAAGTGTGGAAGATGTAAACAATGTAAATACATAAATACCAACAGTGATATTGTTTTGAATGATATCAACCACACTAGGATTAGGAGTATAGGGGGCAATTGTTGCACCAAGCACATAGTATACTTAGCTCAATGTAAACAATGTTCGGCCTATTATATAGGCAAAACAGAAAGGGAGCTAAAGAAACGAATTTATGAACATTATTACAAAATCAAGAAAATGGATAGCAAAAATGCACTATACAGACATATCAAGGAATGTGGTGAAGAACATATTTTTTCATTCTTTATTATAGATGAGGAGAAGAAAATACTTTTGGGGGGTGATTGGAAAACAAGACTAGCCTGCAAAGAGAGCAAGTGGCAGATTTTGACTGATTCAACTAGGAATCCAGGTATCAATGATTTTATTAGTATAAAACCCTTTTTAATTCTGGATTCACATTAAAAATTATTTAAATATTTAAAATTATTTAAAATCTTTATTATTTAAATTTTAAAAATTTTAACAATGTTTAGTGGAACATATATTTTATAATATATTTATAATGTTTAATAGAATTTATATGTTTTTTATGTGACAAATTTTTAGTTTTTAGCCTCATTAAGTAATTATAGTGATACTGCAGTGGATCACTGTCTCTTTAAATGGAGTATCAAATTTTGGCGCCAAAAATTGTTTTTAAATGAAGGGATTAAGATGTTGGCACTAGTTCTGATGAAGTCTGCGATGGTGCAGATGAAAGCGCTTAACTAGTGCTATTGGATGTGTTATCGTTGTTAATAAAGGATTAGTTTTACCTTTCAGCGGTTTTTTCATCTTATTTGAGTTTGGAGCTATTGGGTTTCGCTATTTGTGACAGCATTTGGATTGTGTATTTATATCTACAAGTTTACTCTGCAGTCTGGAATAATCGCTAAACTCGGCAGCAGTATCGGGGCATTTTTACGTTTGGTTTAAAAAGTACTTAGTGGCATCTTTTTTACGTTCTGTTTCTACAGTCACTTTGTGACATTCATTTGAGCTGTTCGTGGCTATCCTAGCTACGTTCCACCGCCTGTTACCTGCAGGAGCTGTATATTTTGTATCAGTTGGCTGCTATTGGAACATTTGATTTGTACAAAGCAAGTTGGAATACTTTACAGTGGCAATTTCTATCATATTCAGACATTTGAGATATACACAATCAAGTAGTTACAACTGACTGTTATGGACATGGTGGATTATAATGAAAACAGTTCAATTACTCTTTTATGGCAGAAATATTCTGAAATATGTAATTCTATTAAAAGTTGCCAAATTTTGTTTCACTTTTTGCTAGAATAAAGTTTAAAAAAGTGTGGAGGCCATAGCATTTACAATCTGCCTTGATGGGAGCTTGGCTGATTTGTAAATGCTCTTGGATCTGTTTTTCCTGTCTTGTACAGATCTGTTTTACAGATTGCTATCCTGGTCTTTATTTGAATATATATATATATATATATATATATATATATATATATATATATATATATATATATATATATATATAGGTTCATAGGTTTATACTAGGCTATCTGCCCTAAGGCATTTATAAGCCTAGCCCAAAGTTATGTGGCTTACGCCACCCCTTATGTTAGAAATAATGTGCCCATTAGTTTGTTGTGCCTCTGTCCAGCAGTGACACAGAGATGATTCCCGGGGTAAACCTATGATCTCCCATCCACCGGTCAAGATTTCTCTTGAACAGAGCCAGCAAGGTGCTCTGCCTCACATGGACCGGGATTTTATTCCACAGCATGGGGAGTCTCTGGGTGATAAATCTATCCCTCCAGCACGTCCTATTTACATCCGTGCTAAGGTTTAAGTCACTTGCTCTAGTGGTTCTGGTGGATTTGCATTTTTTGAGGTGGAGCATGTCCATTAATTCCGGGTTGGTCATGGCCTTGTATGTCAGGCACAGGTCACCTCTGAGCAGATGGTATGCAACTGAATAGAGTTGGAGTTTCTTCAGTCTGGCAGTATATGACAGGTTTTGGAGTCCCTTTATCCTTTTGGTGAGGAACTTTTGGGGTCTCTCCAATTGCTGCAGGTGTTGGGTGAGATACATCCCGAATGGGGCATTGTACTCGATCATTGGTCTGATAAGTGAAGAGTACAGGGGAACAATGACCTCACTTGATCTGGATGTGAATCCCTTCATGATCAGATGAGCAATGTAGAAGGTCTTTTGAACCACTTTAGCAACGTGAGTGTCAAACGAGAGGCCACTGTCAACCTGGGTACCCAGGTCCCTGATAACCTCTTCTGTGCTTAGTGGGTTTCCACCTATATGGTAGCTTGGGGTTACCTTGTTTTTCCCGAAGGGTATGACTATACACGTTTTTGCGTTTAACTTCAGGCCATGGCTCTGGCACCAGCTATCAGTTTCCGTGAGACCCCTCTGAAGGATGTCTGTGTCCGATGTACTATCCACTATGGCACCCAGTTTGCAGTCATCCGCAAACTTTGTCAGCCATAGTCCTCCTATGTTTGCCTGTACTTCTGAGAAGTAGATGCCGAACAATAGGAGGCCAAGGACTGAGCCCTGTGGGACACCACTTGTAACCGGCTTGGAGTCTGACATGGCTCCAGCAACTCTAACCCTGTGGGTTCTGTCCTTTAGCCAGTTTGCAACCCATCTTGGCATCTTGTGACATATGGGTTTACATTTAAGCTGGTAAGTTTCTCTATGATACCCGAGTGGGGTATTGTGTCAAAAGCTTTTGCAAGGTCAAGGTAGGCCGTATGGACTGCCTTTCCCTCATCAATGGCCTTGGTAACTGTTTCGAAGAAGTCGACCAAGTTCAAAAGGCAAGATCTGCCCTTGACAAAGCCAAACAGGGTTGGGTCCAAGGTCTGCAAGTCCCCTATGTCCTTGTTTATGAGTTCCATTATGATCCTCTCCATAGCTTTGCAGACCAGGCTTATTAAGCTTATGGGGCGGTAATTACCAGGGTCCGTAGAGGCACCGCCTTTGTGGAGTGGGACCACAGTTGCCATACGCCACTCCTTGGGCACATATCCTGTGGTAAGGCTAAGATTAAACAGCTGCCTTATGTGCGGGTTTAGTTCTTCGTTGATTTCATGTAGCACACAGCCGGGGACACCATCCGGTCCCATTGATGCTGTGTTTTTAGCTTTAGAGAGAGCAGCTTTCACCTGCGCATTTGAGATGTCAGTGTTTCTAGCTTTCACCTCTTATGGCAATTTGGCTACCAAAATCCCTCCTGTTCGCGCCCCCTTTGATTGCTGTCTTTCGTTGTGTAAGCTCGTTAAGAACTTTTCCCACCCATTGTTTTACAAGATCTGTAATACTGAGACCCCACTCACCAAACAAGTATTGCTCTTTAGCTAACCTCCTTTACTACAAATTAATTCCCATCTGCTTCTCATCCTTGCCACATTAGAGGGTCCTGCATAAATCATGTGCCACCCCTGGCAGACAAAAGATTTATCTTACTGTTTTGCACTTCATTTAACTGCTTCATGTGCCAGTTTTTGCGCTTTAAATCTTTTTCAAGTACCCCTGATACTGTACTGTTTGCTGATTGCTGAAAACTGCATTTTTGAAAAGCTTTACTGGCAGCGTTCCTGTGTAAGTTGCTATGTTATATTTTTGCTAGTACTTAATTGTTGTATTCCTGCAATTATGGCCCTACTAAAGGGATTCTACACAGTTTCCTTTGCTTTAAGTGTCTGTATGAATTTGGCATGTTTCAGAGACTCTTGGCTAATTTATACAGAGCTCAGAAACACTTGGTGTCCTTGTCTGAAGCTCTGAAGTGATTTCCTTGCACCATGTGCCATTCAGGCCCAAGCTAAGTACTTGTATTTAAAATTCACACTTCCAGAAGCTATTTTAGTGATAGACTGTTATTTTGTTCTGTTTGTGTATTTAAGGCTAACATTACTGTATTTGCTTATACTAACTTGCTATTGGTCTGATTGACTTGAAATTGCCTTGTCTAGCTAGTTTGTTAAAGTTGTTTTGTGGTAGCATACACCCTCAAGCAATCTTTTTTATGCTTTTACATTAAGAGGACTGGGATATTCCTTCTTGTGGCAGTAGGTGGTGGCCTGATCTATCTGAGTTGGAAAACACGGATGTTAACCTATAAAACTAGCACTGGGACTGTAATCTGCAGTTTAGTGATGCACTGTACAAAGTCAAGCTCAGAGCAGCTAGCTTGTGCATCAGATAGCACTTATACCATATGCTAGCACTTTTCACCTCTTGTCCCTAACCATGGGGACCACTTTAGAAGACCTCTGTAAAACCCAGTCCTCAAACCCTAATAGTTCACCCTAATACAGGCCCAGACAACCTGGATTTGGAATTTCCTTATGTCTCCAAAGCCAGCAGTAGATATGAGCACCCTGAGACAATGTAGCAATTGTCTCATGTTCACTGACAACCTTTTAAACCTTAAAGAAATTAACACAATATGCAAGAAATGTAAATAATTTCCTTGGAGGCAAAAATCTTGCATACAAATAAGGTTGTCAAGAACACACACATCCACCACACATAGTGTCCCCACACACATATACCATCTTATGCTGAGGCACTAAAAAGCAATCTCTACAAACCTCAAAGACTTCCTAAGCCTACAAACAAAAATGCATATCCTCAGCAATCTCTAAGGCATACAACAAAAGCAACACCAAACACCACACATAAGCCTACACCCAATGGCACCCAAAACAAAGCCCATCAGGCAAGCAAACAATTTACCCAGGAAACTCTTGTCATGGAGAACTCAGTTGTTTGACACACAGATACTCCACTTCCCAGCCTGGACAAAGAGATGATTACAGTCAGTTGCTTATCTGGAGCTAGGATCCATTAGGTTACACACACACTCAAGTAATTGCACCACAGGTACTAGTATGAGTCTATCATAGTCCATGTTAGTGTAAATGACTTGAGACATACCTCTTTGGATTATATGAAGAGAGATATTATGGACCTATCTAAATATGTATCTCAGACTGGTATGTGCCTTGCATTGAGCAGTATTCTACTTTCACCAATGACGATGCCACAGTATGAAGAAAAAAATGATTGGCTTTGACAGTTGGCTTAGTTTCTGGTGTCAGTCCAGGGAGATTCGATATCTGTCACCCTGGGAGGACATGGTCAGCAGACTGCATTACTTTGGCTAAGACTTTTATCCACCCCCTAAGAGCTTTATTTAGGCAATGTCAAAGAGATAAACCTACTGATGTTGCAAATAAAACCCAAAGGAACCTAAAGGTGTTGCTGTCCAATGCTGAGCCGTAACAAGAAACACCACACCCTACAAATGCTCCTCACTTTGAGGCATATAGTATAGACATGCATGCCATTGCCAAGATATGGTTTAAAGCTGCAGAAAGTACTCTGGTAGTGCAAAGCTACAGTGCCTTCCACTCTTTAGACCATGAGTCACACAGACAGGGACTAAAGGTGGAGGTGTCATGTTCTACATTAGCAACAAGTATACCTCTAGGTTGGTTAAACAGGATGATACCCTGGAGTTCATCCACTTACAAATCACCTCAGATAGAGTCCCCTACCATAACTTATCAAGCTACAGGTCACCATCTATATCGCAAGAACCCACAACTCTTACCTAGACCTACTGGAAGCACTCTCCATTCAACCAAACACTATATTCATGGAAGACTTTAACTACCTCTCTATAGACTGGGAACCAAACATTGCCACCAACTTGCAGGCAGAGCATTTCCTGGACTTAAACAAAAATGCCCTTGATTACTTAGTGTGCACTTCAAGCAGAGGTTCAAACATACTGAACCTTGTTCTCACGAATATGGGAAAGCACTGCCCACCCCCCCCACACCCCCACCCCCATGTCACGTCATGTCCCCAGTGTTGAGGTTGGATCACACAGCGGTCTCATTCAAAACAAAAATCAACTTGGAAAACCCAGCAAAACCAGTTATAATTAGAAACTATTCTAAAGCAAACTACATACTAAGTGGCACTTTTTTAAAATTCAATGCCCTGCCCAACCCACAGTTCACAACAGCATATGCAAAATTGTTTACAGAAGCACTGT
The DNA here is from genome assembly GCF_019279795.1 of Protopterus annectens. NCBI lineage: Eukaryota > Metazoa > Chordata > Ceratodontiformes > Protopteridae > Protopterus > Protopterus annectens. The sequence goes on along the minus strand of NC_056726.1, from coordinate 1,343,409,612 downwards.
ATAAACAGGTAATGGCTGTACAGGGGCTGCTGTACCTAACAGAAGTCCAAAACAAACCACACATGCCAAATTGAGAAAGAGCAACACTAATAATTGCAAGAGCTAACTAATAAAACTAAGAGGACTAACTAAATCCAACAAGACCAACTACAAGGTAAAGCTAGCTTCACAGGCTAAAGACAACCACAAGGCCTTCTATAGCTATTTCTGAAACCTCAAAGGTAACACACAACAGTGTGCTGAATTGGTAGTTAACAGTACCACCTTCATTGAGCAGAGTGGCATAGCAAATCTATTTGCTGACAAATTCAGCTCAAACTTTATCCCCCATTCTCCCCTTCTCACTCCTTGTGAAATCCCTACCATCATAACCCACCCCCAACTATCAGCAGGGAGTTGGTCATTGCGGAGCTCATTAAAGCTAAAAACATAGCCCCAATGGGGCCTGGCAATATCCTAAGTTACCTTCTAAATAGCCTGAAACATGACATATCAGGACCACTTGAGTCACTTTCAACCACAGCCTCAAAACAGGCTTTGTGCCAAGCAAATGGAGGATGGCAACAATTATCCCCCTTCACAAGGACAGACCATCAACCGACCCCAGAAACCACAGATCCATTAGTCTGACTTCCCTAATATGCAAAAGTCATGGAAAGAATTATCATGGATAGGATCAACAAAGAAATTGGCAACACACAGAGATTGGACCCATCCCAGTCTGGTTTTGTCAAAGGACAGTAATGCCTACTTAACCTGGTAGACTTCTTTGAGAAGATAACCAAGGGAATAATGGCAGGATAATGGTGCATACTACCTACCCAGACCTGGCAAAGGTATTTTACACAATACCCTTCTTTGGTATTGTGGGCAAACTCACTGAACTAGGCATAATTTATCCCTACACAACTTAGAGGATTGCCAGCTGGCTCACAGATAGGATCCAAGAAGTCAGGATTGGTAAGACCACCTCCACCAAAAAGCAGATAACCAGTGGAGTACCACAGGGCTCCATGCTGGGCTCATTCCTGTTTGTCATCTGCTTCACAGAGGTCAAGGCTAGTGTCAAGGGCTTTTGGATGACCAAGATTGCAGATGAATACAAAGTGGTAGTAGTCAAAGAATCCCCCCTCTCAAGATGCAAACATCTTACAAAAGGGTCTAACAAAGACAAATGATTGGTACCAAAGCCACAGCTTAAAACTCAGTGCCAACAAATACATTATAGTATCTTTTGTGTAGTCAACCAAACAAGGAAACTACATTATCAATAAAAAACTCCCCACAGAGTTCACACACTAGTCAAGGATCTGGGAACTCATGTAAATAGTAACCTAGCCTTCAACCAACATTTGTCCAAGGTAGTAAGATAATCCTTCTATGTTGCTCAACTTATAAGTATTGGCATGGCATCGAGGTCCAGGGAAGTCATTCTACCGCTATACTTGGCCCTCATCAGACCCATCATTTAGTATAACTCCCCCTTCAGTATGAACCTGACCAGACACATGCAGTAAATAGGATGTCCGCAAAGGTTTCTTACCAAAAATAAATACAGGGCATAAACACAGTGTCCTATACAGATCACCTTAAAGTCCTATCTCTGTACTCAGTCTTCTACAGACTACTGAGAGGCGATGTATGCCTGGCACACAAGGCATCCTTGGACCCTACTCTGATGAAATTTTGCACAGCCAAACAAACAGCATCAGAACTAATAGAGTAAAGATCTAAATTTTGCTTATGACATAAATAGGACATGTCAGAGAGATAGATATGTATCTTAGAGAATCCCATCTCTGAACAGAGTCCAATCCTAACCCTATTTAAATGCAACCTGGACCATTGGATGGGAAATCAAGAATTCACCCCGGTCTGGCACCCATGTCTCTGATCATACTTCTCAACCACTCAGCACAAGAAATCTGGACAAACCAGAAATAACGGGGGGGGGGGGGGGGGGCAAAGACCTGAAAATAGGGACAGATTTTAAATATTGCTCCTATAAACTTAGAAAGATGTTAGAATAACAGGTTTTGCATTATTATATATTTTCTGAAGTATACACAATCTGAAACTCAAATGTCTGTCATTAATTATTATTTAGTGATTTCAATCCTCAATGATTTACCAGAAAACCACAAATTTTATGAGGAACAAACCAAAAATATGAAGCAAAAATTTGGACATTCTGTGAAAATCTGGACAGTTGAGAGATATGTCTCCGATGGACAGAAACAGTAAACCATGTCATAATCAACAATCACACCCTATATAAACATTTAAAACATATAATTTGGGGGATGCAGTTGAGTTGCATGGCGGGGCTTATTAAGGCCCTGGCAGTCATAGTCATTAACCTAGCATACACCTATAAACATATGAACGTATAAGAAAATGTAAGACTGTAAGAAATTAAGTTTCCATTTAACTGACAAAAGCAACAAAAAGCAGGTGCATTATAGTAAGGACACATGAGTCACCCCACAATTCATTTCTTGAACAGAAAAGCCATTCATTTCTTGCACAAAAAAGCTCAATCAAATAGATAATTAATTGAAAAGTAAATATAATTCCATTTACTAGATTAAGCAAGAAATGCAAAAAGTTTTAGAAAAAAGGACTAAGAATCTCCTGTGTGACTATTAAACATGAGAGAGTGCGTTACAAAGTAATAGTGAAACTGATAAAATATGAAAAGCAGTTTGAGTGGCAGCCCTAAAAGAACTCCCATAGTGGTTAATACAGGAAGAAACTAGCGACTGAAAAAAGTAGGTGGGATGTTTTAGAAATTGAACTAATAGAACTCTAATGGCAAAAGTAACTTTAAACAAATATCTTTCTTCTTCAGAGTGACCCAGATTAACTGATCTGGTGCATGGCACAGTTAAATGTAAAGGCAGCATGGACAGAAAGGAGAACTGCTTTTAAATGTGGAGTTTTGTGGCTTGGCTTTGATATGAATACCCAGTAGTAAGGAATCCTCAAAGTGACAGGGATGTTTTTATGAGGAGGACCAGCGTTTGCAGAGAGTAAAGTTGTGACTTGGATTCAGATACATATTATATAGATCAGGGGGGGCAATGTGTGAGGAAGATAAATTGGAAGATCTGAGGGGTTTTGTTTGTATTTTTTTTTTTTTCTCCACGCATAAACTTGTGGGACTGCAGACAGTAGCAATCAAATCACAGAAGTGCCATTTTTTTTGCTCCTCAACCTAGTGTTGAGGGGTGTTACAATCAGTGAGCAGCACCAGTCTCCAAATGAGTTAGCTACAGCTCTGGTATAGATTCCAGCAGGTATGCAAAATCATAGTCACCAGTGTACTGTGTTATGGACATCAGGCTTGTTTTTTAGGCTATGGGTTTTTAAAGTAAGGCCAAACAATCCACTTATGCTGTACTGATGAGCTCAGAAAAAAGGGTAAAACATGGCACATCTGCAGATAGTGGGGTTTGGCTTCATGGTCAGCCAGGACTATGGCTGACCAAGTTTGCAGACGACTGCAAACTAGGGGCCATAATTGATTCTCCGGCTGATACAGACACCCTCCAGAAGGGTCTCACTGAGACAGATACCTGGTGTCAAAATCATGGCGTCAAGCTAAATGCCAAAAAGTGCATAGTCATCCCCTTTGGGGAAAAATAAAGTACCCACGAACTACCACATAGGTGGTAGTCCCCTAAATATAGAAAATGTAATAAGGGATCTGGGGACCCAAGTAGATAGTAATCTCTCCTTTGATAATCATATTGCCAAGGTGGTTAGAAAATCCTTCTATGTGGCCCACCTAATCACAAAACGGTTCGCATCTAGAACAAAAGAGGTTATTGTGCCTCTCTACCCATCACTGATTAGACCCATCATAGAATACAACGCCCCATTTGGGATGTAACTTACAAGACACCTGCAACAGCTGGAAAGACCACAAAAGTACATCACCAAGAGGATTACTGGCCTCAAACAGATGCCCTATGCAGCACGACTCAAGAAACTCCAGCTGTACTCGGTTGCATACCACTTACTCAGAGGTGATCTCTGCCTGACATACAAGGCCATGTCCAACCCAGAATTGATGGACATGCTCCACCTAAAAAAAAAAACAAATCCCAGAGAGCCACATGCTCTAGAGATATAAACTTCACCACAATGATAAATAGGACATGCTGGAGGGATAGATTCCTGTCCCAGACACTCCCTATGCTTTGGAACAGGATTCCAATATACATCAGGCAGAGCCTCTCACTAACACTCTTCAAGAGAAACCTTGACGGGTGGATGGGAAAAATTTACCCCAGGGATCACTGCAGTGGCTCTGCTGGACAGTGGCGCAGGGAACTAATGGCTCTGCTGGACAGAGGCACAGGGAACTAATCTAAGGGGGTGGTGAAAGCAAACACATTCTGGCTAGGCTTATAAATGCCCTTGGGCAGATAGCCTAGTACTTACCTATGAACCTACTAGCTTAACTGCACTAGTAAAATCTTTAAAAAGTAAAAGGACATTCAGAAGTCATGCAGCTGAAACACTGATATGTCCTTAAGGGATAATTTGCCTATATCCCATGGTCCTCCAGTACAGGAGGTTTAAGATATTCCACAGTGAATACTCTATCTTTGCTGTGAAATAGCTTAAACCTCCTGTACTGGATGTTTAAGCTATTTCACAGTGAATACTCTAGCTTTGCTGTGCGTTTCTTGTAGCTTTTACTAAATGGTTTTGTCAGAGTGACTTATACACACACACACACATGCATTTATACATATCCATACTTGTTAACATATTATTTATGCATGCCTGTCAGCTAGGATAGATCAAAGTGGACTCACTAAAGCCATTCTTTGGTAAAGTAAATCTTGACAAGACTCACCAACATTATAAACTATGCATCATATGAATAAAAGTTGAAAATGATATCCATTTAAATGGTGGGAATGGTTTTATACTTTTACAGTAAACTTTCAGTTAACTGGAACTCAAGCAACCAGAAAAAAAAATTGAAGAAATACAGCACAGTATGAACAATTCGGTTTTTCATGTGTTGCACTTTGTTTTCCCCCTGCAGAAACATACCATTCATTTATAGAGTTTTAAAAAGGAAGATACAAATAAATTCCCTCTCCCCACAACCTGAGTACAAGTTAAACCAAACAAATCCAATTGCTAAAATGTCAACACTCGCTCCATACTCACTCAGTTGGCATCAGATTGCACATTCTCTCTGATCTCTCACACACAGTCACTTCTGCTTTCATACATGCATTCACTCTTTCTCTCTCCCTATTCAATTCATCCAATTCCAATCCACTCAGTGTCACTGAAAACCGTTCTGCGTGCCATGCTTTCTAACGGAAATATACGTTTAAAACATTATTCCAACTAGGCTTTGAATTACTGCATTGCAATATCAAAATCAAATCAATACAGTGTTTATGGTATAGTACAGGGTACAGTATTTTTCAGGTCTGTTTTTAATAGTAACTTTCAAGCAACCAGAAACAGCACTTATCCACCATCTCCCATTCCCCATGGGTGCCGGATGACTAAGAGTTTACTGTATAGGGATACATACATTCATTCTCAATCAAGAAGCATTATGCATTACACCTGTAATGCTCTCATTAAGTGAATCAAAACACTGGTAAGAACTAGAATACTTTAATATTTAATATGCTACAATGAATTAAAACTAAACCTAGTGCTTATATTACCTCATCTTCCTTATCCAGTATAAACTATTCTTCCCTTACACCCCATTAAAACAGCTAAAGTGGAAAAAAGGCAAGGGCACTACTTTTGACCTACTTCATACTAAAAATGGGAGGAAGTTTCGGTATCTTACACTTGTATAACAGTTCTCTGGTTGTCTGATAAGAACAGTTTTACAGTGAATAAATTGGACGTATGCAGCCCCTTGGAAATCAGAAATAAACTGAATGTATTCCATTATTTAATATGTTTGGTTTGCAGTAACCAGACTGTCTTCTTTCTTCTGTACGTATTTCCATCATCAGTTATGTGTCTATTTTAATTAACTATGGTTAGATAAACTGATGATGCTCAAAACTGCCCCACATCTGTGCAGTATATGATTATGCATATTTGTCCAGTGATGGACTGGCACCCCATATGGGATAGTTTCTGGCTTTACTCCTACTGCTTGCTAAAACAGGCTCTGACCTCTCATGATCTTAAGTTGGAAGAAGATGATGCTGAAATAAAATGAATGATATAGTTGCAAAGTTGTTGAAAAAGTAACAAGATCTTTGTCATCTCCATGGTGTAGAAGCATGACCCAGATGACTGAGATTCAGTTAACAGCTCCACCACTGCGGGGGGTGACCGTGGTAAAAGAGGGGTACAGGGGTTGTGTCTGCCTGCTTCTCCTATGTGGAGGGGAGAAATGCATGTCTAGGGATGGACACTGCATCTAAGTTTCTTTGCAGAGATCAAAGAACTGACAAAGGCATCTACTCCAAAGTAGGAGGGGATATCTGTCAACTTATATCACTTTTGAAGTGACCAGCAATGCTATGTTACACCCATAACATGTCCATCCAACTCTAGGGTCACTAATGAGCAAGTGCAGCGGAGTAAATCTTAGCAACAAACATATACACACACACACACACACACACACAAATCCTGTGATGGTTCCCTGGATAACAGCAGCACCACAACTGGCCTTCACTTGGTCAGGAGCAGAGCCATGGCAATTGACCACGTCAGCAGGTGTGGAAAGGCTAAAAAAAAAGAAGGAAAAATATCATAATTTTTAACAGCCACATCAAACAAAATATCATCACCCCCTCCCCCCTAAAATGAATACATTTTGTTAAGTAATGGAAACTCACTGACAATCTATATTCATTCATGTTTATGATCATGATTATGTTGTCATTCAAAACTGGAACATTCCCACTTCATATATGTGTAAGTAAAATTATTGTGAACCCCACAAACAAACTTCCTTGAAACATTTACATATACTGATTTCTAGATTCACTTAAGTCCCTAGAAATACCTATATGCTCTAATGAACAGACCCATAAGCTACAACAGACTTTTTATCCAGATCTCAGAAAATGATACAGGATGGTTTCGTTTTCATAGGTAGGTACTAGGCTATCGACCCTAGGGCTTATACAAGCCTAGCCATAACTATTCCCTGGCTATTGCTTCCCACAAATATTGACTTTCCTGGACCCCTGTCTAGCAGGGCTACTGATGTAATCCCCGGGATGAATTTCCTATCTCCCATCCAATCGTCAAGGTTCCTTGTGAAGAGGGCCATTGAAGCGCTGTGCCTGACATGTATAGGCAGCCTATTCCAGCATATGGGGAGTCTCAGGGTCAGGAACCTTTCCCTCCAGCATGTTCTGTTCATCGTGATGACAAGGTTAAGATCCCTGGAACATGTGGCTCGGAGGGATTCATAGGTTCATAGGTTCATACTAGGCTATCTGCCCTAGGGCATTTATAAGCCTAGCCAGAATATGTTTGGCTTTCGCCACCCATTTTAAATTTATTTTGCTATGCCCTTTTTCGAGGTTAGTATACTGTGCCTCTGTCTAACAGTGACATAGAAGTGATACCTGGGGTAAACCTATGATCTCCCATCCACTCATCAAGATTCCTCTTGAAGAGAGTCAATGAGGGACTCTGCCTAACCTGGACTGGGATTTTATTCCAGAGTGAAGGGAGCCTCTGGGTTATGAATCTGTCCCTCCAGCATGTCCTATTTATTTCAGTGCTGAGGTTCAAGTCTCTCGAGCGTGGCTCGATGGGATTTGGATTTTCTGAGGTGCAGCATGTCCATTAATTCCGGGTTGGGCATGGCTTTATACGTCAGGCACAGATCGCCTCTGAACAGGCAGTATGCCACTGAGTAGAGCTGGAGTTTCTTTAACCGGGCAGCATATGGCATCTGTTTGAGCCCTTTGATCCTCTTGGTGAGGTACTTTTGGGGTCTTTCCAGTTGCTGCAGGTGTCTGGTAAGGTACATCCAAAAGGGGCATTGTACTCAATTATGGGCCTGATGAGGAATGAGTAAAGAGGCACGATGACCTCCCCTAATCTAGATGTGAATCCCTTCATGATTAGGTGGGCTATATAAAATGTTTTTCTAACCACTTTGGCCACGTGGTTGTCAAATGAGAGATTGCTATCAACTTGGGTCCCCAGGTCCCTAATTACTTCTTCTGTACTTAATGGATTACAACCTATGTGGTAATTTGTGGGCACTTTGTTTTTGCCAAAGGGATGACTATACACTTTTTGGCATTTAGCTTGAGGCCATGGCTCTGGCACCAGTTGTCTGTTTCTATGAGGCCCTTTAGGAGGATGCTTGTGTCGGCTAGAGAGTCGATTATGGCACCCAGTTTGCAGTCATCTGCGAACTTGGTCAGCCACAGTCCTTCCATGTTGGCCTGTACCTCCGAGAAATATATACCGAACAAGAGAGGTCCCAGGACTGAGCCTTGTGGGACACCACTTGTAACTGGTTTGGAGTCTGACATGGCTCCAGCAATTCTAACCATGTGGGTTCTGTCCTTGAGCCAGTTTGCAATCCATCTAGTGACATAGGGGTTTATATTTAAGCTGGTGAGCTTATCTATAATGCCCGAGTGGGGTATTGTTGGGATTTCTTTAAGTGTAGCATGTCCAAGAACTCTGGGTTTGACATAGTCTTGTATGTTAGGCAGAGATCACCTCTGAGTAGGCGATATGCGACACTGAAATGCTGTTTTTGAACAATCCCGATTCTTTGATTAGTAATACATCTAGAAGTCCCTTTACAAATTTAGTAACCTGGTTACTCTTCATAATCTTCAATAGCTCTTCTCATAAATGAAGATCTCAGAAACAGTTTTCTTCATGACCTTTTCTATAAAACTTCATCTTATTGCAAGATCTGGTAATAAACAGGCTCCGGCTAAATGGAATTCTTATTAATCAGAACTCATAATTTAACTTATTAATTAATTATTATTTAATTTAACAAATTGCTGGAACCTGTGTTCTGAGAGACTACCTTACATATTATCTGCAATTATACAGAGCTGAGTATATATTTTTTTGGTTATAGAGTTTAATTGTTGCTTTGATCTGTGTTGAAACTGTTGTCTCACTGTTCTGAGAGACTGATCGGCAAATATACAGAGCTGGGAATATTTTTTTTTGGTTTTAAAGTTTGTACTGTTAGTTTTTGCTTAGATCTCTGATGAAACTGTTTTCCCCACCCCACCCCCATTTTCTGCTGTGTCTTCAGTTGGCATAGTAACAGCTGCATTCAAATTGCTGGAACCTGTGTTCTGAGAGACTGCCTTACATATTATCTGCAATTATACAGAGCTGAGTATATATTTTTTGGTTATAGAGTTTAATTGTTGCTTAGATCTGTGTTGAAACTGTTGTCTCACTGTTCTGAGAGACTGATCAGCAAATATACAGAGCTGAGAATATTTTTTTGGTTTTAAAGTTTGTACTGTTAGTTTTTGCTTAGATCTCTGTTGAAACTGCTTTCCCCACCCCACTCCCATTTTCTGCTGTGTCTTCAGTTGGCATAGTAACAGCTGCATTCAAATTGCTAGAACCTGTGTTCTGAGAGACTGCCTTACATATTATCTGCAATTATACAGAGCTGAGTATATATTTTTTTGGTTATAGAGTTTAATTGTTGCTTAGATCTGTGTTGAAACTGTTGTCTCACTGTTCAGAGAGACTGATCGGCAAATATACAGAGCTGAGAATATTTTTTTGGTTTTAAAGTTTGTACTGTTAGTTTTTGCTTAGATCTCTGTTGAAACTGTTTTCCCCACCCAACCCCCATTTTCTGCTGTGTCTTCAGTTGGCATAGTAACAGCTGCATTCAAATTGCTAGAACCTGTGTTCTGAGAGACTGCCTTACATATCTGCAATTATACAGAGTTGAGTATATTTTTTTTGGTTATAGAGTTTAATTGTTCCTTAGATCTGTGTTGAAACTGTTGTCTCACTGTTCATAGAGACTGATCAGCAAATATACAGAGCTTTGAATATTTTTTTGGTTTTAAAGTTTGAACTGTTAGTTTTTGCTTAGATCTCTGTTGAAACTGTTTTCCCCACCCCACCCCCATTTTCTGCTGTGTCTTCAGTTGGCATAGTAACAGCTGCATTCAAATTGCTGGAACCTGTGTTCTGAGAGACTGCCTTACATATTATCTGCAATTATACAGAGCTGAGTATATATTTTTTTGGTTATAGAGTTTAATTGTTGCTTTGATCTGTGTTGAAACTGTTGTCTCACTGTTCTGAGAGACTGATCGGCAAATATACAGAGCTGGGAATATTTTTTTTTGGTTTTAAAGTTTGTACTGTTAGTTTTTGCTTAGATCTCTGATGAAACTGTTTTCCCCACCCCACCCCCATTTTCTGCTGTGTCTTCAGTTGGCATAGTAACAGCTGCATTCAAATTACTGGAACCTGTGTTCTGAGAGACTGCCTTACATATTATCTGCAATTATACAGAGCTGAGTATATATTTTTTTTGGTTATAGAGTCTAATTGTTGCTTAGATCTGTGTTGAAACTGTTGTCTCACTGTTCTGAGAGATTGATCAGCAAATATACAGAGCTGAGAATATTTTTTTGGTTTTAAAGTTTGTACTGTTAGTTTTTGCTTAGATCTCTGTTGAAACTGCTTTCCCCACCCCACTCCCATTTTCTGCTGTGTCTTCAGTTGGCATAGTAACAGCTGCATTCAAATTGCTAGAACCTGTGTTCTGAGAGACTGCCTTACATATTATCTGCAATTATACAGAGCTGAGTATATATTTTTTGGTTATAGAGTTTAACTGTTGCTTAGATCTGTGTTGAAACTGTTGTCTCACTGTTCTGAGACTGATCGGCAAATATACAGAGCCGAAAATATTTTTTTGGTTTTAAAGTTTGTACTGTTAGTTTTTGCTTAGATCTCTGTTGAAACTGTTTTCCCCACAACACCCCCATTTTCTGCTGTGTCTTCAGTTGGCATAGTAACAGCTGCATTCAAATTGCTGGAACCTGTGTTCTGAGAGACTGCCTTACATATTATCTGCAATTATACAGAGCTGAGTATATATTTTTTGGTTATAGAGTTTAATTGTTGCTTAGATCTGTGTTGAAACTGTTGTCTCACTGTTCAGAGAGACTGATCGACAAATATACAGAGCTGAGAATATTTTTTTGGTTTTAAAGTTTGTACTGTTAGTTTTTGCTTAGATCTCTGTTGAAACTGTTTTGTCCCACCCACCCTCCCTATTTTTGGTTTGTAGTTTAAATTTGGTGGCTTTTGCAGTTGCCTACCCCACTGTAGATTTGATCTGGGACACTCCCCCATCCCCTCTCTCTACCACATTCTACCTAATAAACTTTTTCTGCACTTGCTTTTAGTCCTTTTTAATTTAATTGCATTTTTAAACTGTGTTTGGTCTAATATTGCTGCATAGTCAAGTGTGTTAGCTTGCACTGCATGTGAATTGTTTTTTTGCTACTGTTTTTGCTACTTTTCTGTAAAAAAAAATGTAAGCCTGTTTCCTACCTTTCCTGTAACTAGTGTTCCAGATACAGATTTGCTGTATCCAGGACTGTATATAAGCTTCTGAGTCCCCCAAGCCTTTCTGTGTTGGAGGGAAGCCTTCTAGCTTAGTGGGAGTGGTAAGCACTAGGTAACCTGTCTACCACATAAGTAGTGGTTCTGGCCCAGAATTTGTAGTTATTGGCCATTTGGGCAATCTCTTCCATCTCTCTCAACTTTCTGATTTGAAAGCCTGGATTTGCACTTGTTTCTGTCCTGTAACTCATCTAGTGCAGATACAAATTTTAGTTTTAGCACTTAAATTTGCTTGTTCATGCCCAGCACTTGTTCAGAACTTGTAAGCACTAAATAAGCTACTAATTACTATAGCACTCTATCTTCCTCATTACCTAGAGGAAAACAGTTTTTGTACTTACTTTTCTCACTTGCTTAGAGAAAAACAGCTCTTGTACTCACTTTCCTCAGTTATCTAGAGGAAAAACCCTGCAACTCTCTTTTTGTGTGGCCTTGCGCACAGAGCAGTGTCAGGCAGTGCCAATTAGCTGGGGTATAGTATTCCCGGCCCCACAAAGTCTGCACTGTAAATTTTCCCTTAGAACTAGGCAAGCCTCAACTCAAGTGCTTCAGATCAGCTGCTCTTATTGCAGCACTTGCAAAACAGAAATCAGCACTTGTCCTAATCTCCTAGATAGCACTATTATTCTCCAAATTTCCTATACAGCACTATTATAATATAGCATAAGACCCTCGATCATCTGCAGGACTTAAGTTCAATTTACTCTTCAAAGCATGTCCAGAGGTCAGCTTCAGGTGTAGTCTCCAGTTCATCTGGTGTAACTGGGCATCCTGAAGCAGTGTCACAACTGCCTCATGTATACAGACAACCCTCTCCTCTTACCTCTAGACACAAACACTTGTGAGAGATGCAAATACACAGCCAGACTGGAGGCTAAGCGCTCTCAACCCATGACTGTAACAGACAGTCAAGAGGATAAGGGACACACTTGCATCACACCACCTGTCACACATGAATTTACAAAACAAGCACCGGCAAACCATATGCATAAATACACAAAAACATATTCAGAGGCACTAGATACCAATCTGAAAAAGAAACAGTGCCCTCCAAAGCAGACAAGCAAGCAACCTGCACCCCCAAACACAAGCCAGAAGACACATAATTCACCTCAGCAGTGTGCCTCACAACAGCCCTTAAGGCAAAACAAAACACCATACCTAACACACTAGTAATAGGAGACTCTATAGTAAGGCACACGGATGTTCCACTCACCAGGCTGAACAAGGAGAAGGTTACTGTCAGCTGCCTGTCGGATGCTCGGATCCGCCAAATAACACAGGCACTTAGGTCACTCCAGAACAAGTACAAGTATGACGCTGTCATTGTACATGTTGGTGTGAATGATCTAAGACGTACCTCCCTGAACTACATGAAAAGAGACATTGAGGAGCTCTCTGATCATGTAGCCCAAGCTGGTATGATCCTGACCTTGAGTAGCATACTACCTTCACCTAGAATGATACCGCAATACAAAGACCAAATGATCAATTTCAACAATTGGCTAAGCTTCTGGTGTCATTCTAAGGGGATCCAGTGTCTGTCTGCCTGGGATGACATGATAGACAAGCCTCGCTGTTTTGCCAGAGATGGGTTGCACCTGTCACCCCTAGGTTTTCGAATACTGGCCAAGGCTCTTGCCGTCCCCATAGTGCCTTTTTTAGGCAAGGCTCAAAGGACAAACCAACCACCTTAACCAGCACAAGTAACCAAAAACTAAGGGTAATGCTACTCAACGCCAGAAGTCTCAACCTCAAAATGCACACACTCGAGGCTCTCCTCAGCATGGAGAAAATCAATGTTTGTGCAGTGATGGAAACCTGGTTCAAGGCTCAAGAGAGCACCCCAGCACTGCCAGGTTACAATTCATATCATACCTTCCGGCCTCAGTTACCGGATCACAGTACAAAGGGCGGAGGTGTATCCATATTCATCAAGGATACCCATATCTCCAGGTTAGTAGAACAGCATGATGCCCCAGAGATCATCCATGCGCAACTATCAGCAGGCAAAACCACATTTCAAGTCATAGCCGGTTATAGATCGCCCACCATGTCCCAAGATGCTCACTCTGCATTCCTTGAGACATTGGAAAATATAAAGGTCCTACCCAACACCATAATCTTGGGTGATTTCAACTACCCTTGTATAGACTGGGTGAACTACCAATGTTCCAACTTCTATGCTCAGCGATTCATAGAATTTATAAATTCAAATGCCCTTGAACAACTAGTATGTTCCCCCACTAGAGGGGACAACATATTGGATTTAATCATCACAAATATGGGCACCCATTGTACCACACCCGTTATCACCCCATCCTTGGTCAGATCCGACCACAAACTGATAACCCTGGACATCCTCACTCCTCCACCTCCCCCAATCAAAGAAACCATAGTCAAAAACCTTTCCAAAGCAAACTTCAAAGTACTTGCATCCGAAGTGGAAAGCTTCACTATTTCCTTGCAGAAGGATAATGAAATCCAGGATGCGGAATCCTACACCAAGGCACTCTATATGCATCCTCAGGATTGCATGGACCATGCTATCCCAAATAAAAGCATGACTCCTTCCTCAAGCAAGAAGAAACCAGTCTGGTGGACTCTGGCCATAAGCAAACTTTACAATAAAAGGAGGAGACTTACACAAAAAAGGCCAAATCTCAAGTAGAAAAATCATCCCTGATCAGCATTAGTAAGAAATTGAGGGCCCTCATCAAGTCAACTAAAGCTAATTTTGAAAAGAAAGTTGTCAAGGATAACCATAAGGCCTTCTATGGCTACGTCAAAAACCTAAATGGCAATGCTCAGGTCTGTTCTGAGCTAGTACAAAATGGAACAAACTACACTGACCCTTCTGACATTGCCAACATCTTGGCTGACAGGTTCAGTGCAAATTTCTCCCCCCCTCCTCACCACCTACAGGGCCTATTACCATTCTAGGGGATTGTGTAAGTCCAATTATTACTGATACGTTGGTTAACAAGGCTCTATCTAAAGCTAAAAACACTGCCTCCATGGGACCAGATGGTGTCCCAGGCTGTGTCATACGCGAGCTCCAAAAGGAATTAACCCCACATCTTAATACCCTGTTCAGTCTCAGCCTCTCCACAGGATATGTGCCCATAGAATGGCGCATGGCAATGGTGGTCCTGCTACACAAGGGTGGGGCCACAACTGACCCTGGGAACTACCGATCAATAAGCCTGACCAGTCTGATCTGTAAGGCTATGGAGCAAATCATTATGGAACTCATAAATGGAGAGATTGGGAACCTCCAGTCGCTGGACCCCACACAGTTCTGCTTCGTCAAGGGCAGATCATGCCTCCTGAACCTGGTGGATTTCTTTGAGACAGTTACTCAGGCTATAGATAAGGGAAAGGAGGTACACATGGCTTACCTTGACCTTGCTAAAGCATTTGACACCATTCCCCATTCAGGTATTATTGATAAGCTCACCAGCCTGGGCATAAACCCTTACATCACAAGATGGATCGTAAACTGGCTCTCAGACAGATCCCATAAAGTAAGAGTAGCAGGATCTATCTCCGAATCCAGACCAGTAACGAGTGGTGTGCCTCAGGGCTCTGTCCTGGGGCCCCTCCTGTTTGGCATATACTTCTCAGAAGTACAGGCAAGCACGGAAGGGCTGTGGCTGAATAAGTTTGCGGAAGTCTGCAAACTGGGTGCTATAATAGAGTCTCCGGCTGACATGGAGATCCTCCAGAAGGGCCTAAATGAGACTGATGCATGGTGTCAAAGCCATGGTCTCAAGCTAAATGCAAAAAAATGCATAGTAATCCCCTTTGGAAAAAACAGAGTAACTGCAAACTACAACATAGGAGGTAATCCCCTGAAATCTGAAGAAGAAATAAGGGATTTAGGGACCCAAGTAGATAGTCAGCTTTCCTTTGATAACCATGTTGCCAAAGTGGTTAGAAAATCCTTCTATGTGACCCATCTGATCACGAAAGGTTTTGCATCAAGATCTAAGGATGTAATGGTGCCCCTCTACTCTTCCCTCATCAGACCCATTATTGAGTACAATGCACCAATTGGAATGTACCTGGCTAGACATCTCCAGCAGCTGAAGAGACCACAAAGGTACCTAACCAAGAGGACTACTGGCCTCAAACAGTTGCCCTATGCAGCACGGTTGAAAAAGCTAAGACTGTTCTCTGTTGCATACCACTTTCTCAGAGGTGATCTTTGTCTAACGTACAGAGCCATGTCCAACCCAGAATTGTTGAACATGCTCCATCTTAGCAAAACCAAATCTACTCGAGCTACATGCTCTAGGGATATAAACCTCAGCACAACAATGAATAGAACATGCTGGAGGGATAGATTCCCTTTGCAGAGACTTCCCTTACTATGGAACAGGGTCCCGATCTACATAAGACAGAGCCCCTCACTATCACTCTTTAAGAGGAACCTTGATGAGTGGATGGGTAACAGAAAGTTCACACCGGGGATCACACCAACAGCACTACTAGATAGGGGCCAAGGGTACTAGCTGCTAGTACAAGGGTCTAGGGAACTACTAAAGGGGCAGTGAATACCGCACAACATGGCTGGGCTAATATATGCCTTCGGGCAGATAGCCTAGTACCAACCTATGAACCTATGAACTGTGGGATACTAAATATTGATGTAAGAATGAAATGATATTTAAATGTAATTTTCTAGCAAAGACTATAGTTGTTAAACGTACACCACCACCACCACACTTTTTGTATAAATATAACCTCCTCACAATACATTCGGATTTTGGAGTTTTTAACTTGGGTAAATCTATTAAGTCTCAAACTATTCGTACTGATAAAAAGCTACTATGGCTACAATGCATAGTTTTAAAGTATAAACATACAGCAGTGCTACATTCAGCTCTTAATGTGTAGCTCTCCTTTTCTGTCATAACTATATGTCATACAGTTAAGCACTACAGCGCACGTGTTTAAGGAGCTGCTCATGGTGTTCATCCTCTAGTCCTGGGTTTGATTCCCTCAGTTTTCTCTTACATACAAAGGAATTCTGAACACATCACCAGGCAGTGCTCCCATGTTGTTCCAGAAAAATCCACAGGTACACATAATTGGTTAACAAGTGAATAATGTTGTACCTTATTTGTTTACCTGGTTAATAAGTGAATACAATTTTCTGGTCCCGATGATCATTTAAATATACAGTATTGTAGCTGTTCCAAGTAAAATCTCAGGATTTGTGATACAGTATTACTTCCATCTTTCAGGCAGTGCACAGTTCTGTTAAACTAAAGTAATGTAAAATACAATTTTAATTTAAAACAGTTTTTTAAACATTTTTATTCTCATTCATAGTTAAGCCCTTTCTCACTTCCTCTCTATCTCAGTCTGGTAAACAACTCATTAAAACAAACAAAACAATTAATGATTTGAATTAGGATCTGTCAAAAAAGAAAAAATAGTCATAATGAATATCATCTTTATCATTTAATGCAATAAATAAATAGATAGCAGAACAGCTTACAATCACTGCAAACAGGCACAGCCAATAGATTTATCTTTTCCGTTAGTATGTTCGACACATTTTCTATATCTGTGGAAGCAATATTCTTGATTCTCCCACTGACTCAAGATGCACACTGTTGAAACTTTTAATTTATAAAAAATAATTATCCAAATATTCTTAAAAATTGCATATCTGAAACATCCTTTCCCTTTAGAAGCATCCAGTTTTTTGAACTTCACATTTTGAAGATGACCTAATATCATATAAACACACTAACAAAATTAAAATGCATGTCTGAATTAGTCGTGTTAAACACAAATATCTTACAGTATATTAAGTTTTACAAAAAAAAGAGGTCAACCAGGTCAAAAATAATGCAGTACCATGACAGTAGACATAGGGTGACTTATATGTGATATTAGCTGACCAAACAGCTACTTGGTACCATGGAGCTGCTGTTTGACTCATAAACCCAATACTGTGTAAGAGCAGAGTTTATGCTAAGTTGAGTGACTGAGAAGGTAACACAAACCCATGAACTCAGCCACTTACATTTTTACCTGAGGTCATCAGGCATACATACATTTTATAGGCTGTCTCTTAGATAATGTTACACCTGCACAGAACACTGACTGACAGGTGTAAGGAAATCCTGTGGCACCAGAAGCCTAGATATGAACCTTGCACGCAGCATAGTTCCTGCAGCTAAAAGACACTTGCAGACTAAAATGACAATGTCATAGTTAGTCTCTCTGTTTCAATGTACATACAGAAGAGCATGACAGAGAGCATGTGAGGGAGAAATGCACATAAACAGGCAAAGGGATTGTTCTAACCAACTCAGAAAATTATACTTGTTGCATTTTAAAATACACAAACATTTTTAGGGGTCCTAATCTATGCTAGGTAAATAACAGACTTTTGCAAAATGTGGTATTGTATGAGGAAGTCGGGAGTGTCAGAGAAGTATGTAAGAGTGGTACAGGATATGTACGAGGGTAGTGTGACAGCAGTGAGGTCTGCGGTGGGAGTGACGGATGCGTTTAAGGTGAAGGTGGGATTACATCAAGGATCAGCTCTGAGCCCTTTTTTATGTGTAGTGGTGATGCACAGGTGGACAGACGAGATCAGGCAGGAGTCCCCGTGGACTATGATGTTTGCAGATGACATTGTGATCTGTAGGGAACACGTGGAGAAGACCCTGGAGAGGTGGAGATATTCTCTAGAGAGAAGAAGAATGAAGGTCAGCAGGACTAAGAAAATATATGTGTGTGAATGAGAGGGAGGATAGAGGAATGGTGAGGATGCAGGGAATAGAGGTGGTGAAGGTGGATGAGTTTAAGTACTTGGGATCAACAGTTCAGAGTAATGGTGAGTGTGGAAGAGAGGTGAAGAAGAGAGTACAGGCAGGATGGAGTGGGTGGAGAAGAGTGTCAGGAGTGATTTGTGACCGAGTACCAGTAAGAGTGAAAGGGAAGGTCTACAAGAGGGTAGTGAGACCAGCTATGTTATATGGGTTGGAGACAGTGGCATTGACAAAAAGGCAGGAGTCAGAGCTTGATGTGGCAGAGTTGAAGATGTTAAGATTTGCACTGGGTGTGACGAGGGTGGACAGGATTAGGAATAAGTATATTAGAGGGTCAGCCAAGGTTGGAAGGTTTGGAGACAAAGCCAGAGTGGCAAGATTACGTTGGTTTGGACATGTGCTGAGAAGGTATACTGGGTATAGTGGGAAAAGGATGCGAAGGATGGAGCTGCCAGGTAACAGGAAAAGAGGAAGGCCTAAGATAAGGTTTATGGATGTGGTTAGAGAGGACATGCAGGTGGTTGGTGTGACAGAGCAAGATGTAGAGGACAAGAAGAAATGGAAACAGATGATCCGCTGTGGCGACCCCTAACAGGAAGAAGAAGGAGAAGGGTATGTAATGATTCAGAAAAATATGCATCTTAATAAAATTGTTAAAAATGTCATTGCTAGGGGTGGGAGCAAGAGACTGAAAATGAAAACTAAGGTACTAAAACAAAGCAGGCATCATTATTCATTTTCAGAATTTTAACAAACAAAGACTTCTGCTGTACTTGTATTTACTTATCCGACTGTTGGGAGGGCAGTGAAACAGATAGTTAACAATGATCCTTTTTTGTTCTTCACATTTCATATTTAAAGGAATATTTCTTTTTAACTTATCTGTATCTATGTTTGTGTGATAGCATCACTAAACATGAAACAGTATATAGCAAAACCAAAAAAGGGACAACAGATTTCCACAGAACTCCTTATACAAACAGGGTATGGGATTGGCGGAGAGGAAAAGGCCTACAAGTCCCAGAGTGCATTTTAGGGAGTTCATCCAAATGTCTAAGCAATGTTTTAAAGGCCTGCATGGAGTCATTTTGCTTGATGTGCAAGGGAAGTCTACTTCAAGGGGAGGCTCTGTATAATGAACCTCTCTCACCATTTAGTTTTGTTTAATACTTGATGCAAATTGAGATCTGCTGTTTTTGTGTTGGCTACTTTATTAGTTATATCAGAAAAGAAGAGGTCTCAGATAATAGGGTCACTAAGGGCATGGTAGGCAAGACACAGGTCTCCCCTCAAGAGTCTTTCTAATATTTTTAAGGCTAAGAGCCTTTTTGTTTGGAACTTCTGCATTCTTTAGAGTTTTTTGATGTGCCTAGTGAGCTGCATGAGTTAGTGTGCATTATATTCTACAATGGATCTAACCGTGGTAGAGCACAGGGGTACAATAACTTCCCTGGTTTTAGAGGAGATGCCCTTTGTAGTTATTGTAACATACAGAAATATTTTCTGCCTAGAGATGTTACATGGTGATTGAAAGACAGGGAGTTATTGACCCAAGTGCTAAATCCATGATCACAGACTCATTGGAAGTGTGGGGTGTCACTGATACATAGGAATTTGTTGTTTTCTGAAGGAGATGATACTCCATTTCATAGCATTTACTTAGAGCTCTTCTTCAGTGCACCAGAAGTTAATGTATGTTAGTTCCATTTAAAGGGTATTTGTATTATTGGTCGATTTAACTATTACACCCAGCCTACAATCATCAGCAAAGTTAATCAGCCAGAGATCTATGCTGTCAGTGTTTAAGTCTAAGAACTAAATGCCAGAAAGGAGGAGGCCTAGTACAGAACCCAGAGGTATGCCACTGGTCACATTTTCTCTAAATGAGGAGGCATCACAGAAACTGATAACATTTGCTCTGCCCTTCAGCCAATTTGCTATCCATCCTACCACAAAGAGATCAACATTTACAGACATTAGCTTATTAACAATCACATCATGTGGCATGGTGTCAAATATCTTTGCCACATCCAAATAGGTAACATGAACAGTGTGATCACTATCCATTACCTGTATGACCTTTTCAAAGCACACAAGCTTTAGCAGGCATACTGTACCCTTAACAAATCTGAATTCTTGCAGGTCAAGTGTAATCACATTTTTAATATCCTGGTATGTGATGATGCATTCTATGGCTTTACAGGCAAAACCTGTAAATCAAATGGATTTGTAGTTTCCAAGGTCAGTGGTGGGACCACCCTTATGGAGGGGCAGGACATCTGCAGTATGCCTTGATTCAGGAGCATACCCTGAGGCAAGGCTAAGATTGAACAACTTAAGAAGGTGGTCAGCGAGAACGTTTGACACTATTTGTTAGAAAAATTATATATTGTTGGAACCCAATGAAGAGGCGTTTCTAGTAATGAAGAGTACTTTAATGATATGATCCTTGGCACAGGTATGCGGAACATGACTCGGGTGTGTTTGGAGTAGGGATTATAGTTTCAGTGCAAATATTTTCAAAAACGTGTTTGTCGGTATATTGGAAATGTCTTCAAGATATGAATAAGAGGTGTCATTATATATAAGTTAAGAGAAATTATGTCAATTATTCTTTAGTTTTCTAACGCATATAAAAATGACAAAATTGTACTTAGCCTCAGAAGCTAGATTACATTCATGGGATGCTTTGATGGTTTTTACAGCTGCCAAAAGAAAGTATCAAGTTGAAGTTCTGAATTACCTAGTGTGAGCTGAAGTTCATTGAGCTCACTGGGCACTCATGGGGTATCACATTAGAAGGGATAAAATCCCTGTTTAACACTGAGTCACCTTCACCATTACCACTGGACTTAAAGGCATGATAGACATAGAACCCTGAAATGGATGGGGTGCTGTTATTACACTTGTACTATGTCTTTGTGACTATACAAATGTGGACTTGCTTCAAATGCAGACATGCCTCCAAATTGGGCAGTTTATTGTTAAGACTCCTGACATTGAGAAAGGTTGTCCAATTTGATTTGATTTGTTAGTTAGATCAGTATGTTCATTAGATGAACTCTAATTAAAAAAGCCATGATTAGGACAGTAAAGAACTTGGACAGTATGTGGAAGCCCTTGAATAAAAGGTGCAGACCATCCCTTCACAGGCAAGGTTTAAGTCTTTAGAATGGGTAATTCCAGTGCTGTTGTTTTGTGGATATGCATGAGGTCCATCAGAGTGGGGTCTGACAATGCCCTGTATGCAGGGGTGGCCCGTGCTATTGGACTGCCGGACTGCAGCCCCCTCAACTTTAAAATAACAAAAATAAAAATAAATAAATAGAAAAAAAAATTTTTAAAAATCGCAGACTTCGCGCATGCGCACTAGTCCGGACTGTTGCTGAGACAGTCTGGAGCATGCGCAGATTGTCTCAGCAGCAGTCCTGACTGGGAAACATGGAGAACAGAGCTCCCAAAAGTCTATGCAGTTTTAAACTGCATAGACTGTCCTGGGAACTCGCTGGGGAAACGCGTCGGGGTCAGACTGCAACGTCAGCAGTCAGGAATTTAGGGTCTGGATTGGAGTTTGCTGCAGTCTCGTCGGGGGAAGATCTCGCGATGGGCAGGGTCAGATGTGCGCGGGTTTTGGATAGGGATCGGATGTGCGGTGGTGATTTACAGGCAGGATTTATTTTATTTCGGACTTTGGAGTTATGGCAGGATTTATTTTATTTCGGACTTTGGAGTTATGGCAGGATTTATTTTATTTCGGACTACAGGTAAGTGTGTGTTTGAAAATGCCCCAGGTGCAATATACTGGTGGTTAGAGTCATGGTGGTGGTGTGGTAGGGTATACCTCAGGCTTGAACCCTGTACCTTGTATGCAGGTGTTAAAGACCTGAATTCCCTACCCACCACCATTTGTAAAACAATTGCAGATTTTTTGCCTCATATTTGATCTGATCTATTCCTCATAATATCTGTGGTTTGTAAATATTGCAATGCTTGATATTTGATGGTACAGTGGTAGCATTGTTGCCTCACAGCTGCAGGTTCTTGGGTTTGATTCTTGGCTGGGGTGCCTTCTTTGTGGGGGGGGTCTGTATCTTCTCCCTGTGTTTGTGTGGGTTTGCTTTTGTGTCCTCCCATGTTACAAAGACATGTCAGCATTATTTCTTCCTGGGCCTCTGCTGAAAATTGTTTTTTTTTGTTCCAAGTCAGACTGTCCTGATTAACAAATGTTAAATAAAATTGACAGGCATTTGAATTTCAGACTTCAGGTTTCTGAATGTTTACTTCCTTACATATTTGATGGTGCAGGGGCAATATTGTTGCCTCACAGCTATAGATTTTCTGGTTTGATTCTTGGCTGGGGTGCCTTCTGTGTGGAGTCTGCATCTTATCCCTGTGTTTGTGTGGATTTGCTCTGGTGTCCTGCCATTTTACAAAGACGTGTCTACAGTATTTCTCCCTGGGCCTCTGCTGAAAATTATTTTTGTTCCGTCAGAAGTAAAATTGACAGGCATTTGAATTTCAGACTTCATATTCTTCAGAAAATACATAGTAAAACAACTTTTTATTCTAGCAATAAATATATAGTAACACAACCTTTTATTATAGCAATTTTTTAAGTTTATAAGATGACTATTTGAAATTTGTCCTTATTTTTCGGACTGTAATACCCTGTTATTGGCTTTGTCCAGGTTTTTTGTGCTAAGGTTGACAGCTTTGGCAAGAACTGAATTCACTGAATATGTTTGAGGGCTGTATTCCTTCATTACTGGGTTTGTCCAGGTGTTTTGTGCTAAGAGGTTGACAGCTATGGTGAGAACTGAATTCATTAAATGATAGCCATTTAAGTTTCAGTCTTCCTCTCTTTCACAAAGCAGTTGATTTGGTGTAGTGGTATATTGCTCTTGACTATTTTGCACAGGGACCTTGGCAGTAAAATGTACAGTGGTAACACAGCATTTTTCTTTCACAAAGCAGGTGATTTGGCATAGTGGTATGTTGTTCTGACTCTTTTGCACGGGGACCTTGGCAGTAAAATGTATGGTAGTAACACAGCATTTTATTCTAGCAGCTTTCCAAGATTGTACAAGCAATGTTTAATGCATCCCTGGTGTTTGCCCTTTTGACCCACCCCAATAAATTTGGCTTTTTCCAGACTTCTTGTGCTGCGAAGTTGAGATGCAGTTGAGTATTGAGATGATTTTACAAGGAGCTGAGAGCTGCAGGGGAAGAGAAGTTTAGTGCTGATTATGCTAAGTCAGCTCACATTGCTAATAGCACAACAGGTTGTGTACTTGCTTTTGATGCAGAAGGTTGTTGGTTCTACTCCCATAAGGGGTGAATGCTGCCGTACTGAAAGTTAAGATACTAACTATGAGCCTGTTATCAGTTTGCCATCCATTTCCTTTTGCAATATTACTAGCTTATTTTTAATGTAATTTAGGCAATTTATTCCTCAGGGGCTTCAGACACTATTTTTCGATGAAACCATGAAATGTAAAGGTGATTGCTAGCAGCAACCTCTTCATTACAGGTTTATTTAAAGTGGAATTATTTAGATGACTTTTTTACTACTTCAGAGATTGTGCATATTTACTGATAATGGTGGACTGTTGAATTGTGCATATTTACTGATAATAGTGGACTGTAGAAGTTTGAGCAGACTTTTATGATGGAAATGTTCTGAATTGGGCAGTTTTGTTTCATTGTTTACTAGAAAAATGTTCAAAGCAATAGGAAGGTGTATCAAAGAGCACATGTATGTTTCATATGCAAGGGGCGTATGATTTGAAAACAGCCCAGAATTAATTTTTATCTGCCACGAGTAAAATGTATTTTATTTGAATGTGGGTTTTAATGTTTTTCAATGAATGTGAGTTTCAAGGGCAGAGAAGTTTTAATGCCAAGTTTGTTTAGCAGATGTCTTAGTGTTTGTGCTGTAAAATGCAAAATAAAACTTTCAAATGAAGTTCAAATCATCATAGAAGTAAATCAGTATGCACATTAGTGTTTATGGTAAATGGAGTGAAACAGCAAAGTAATGGATCATTGGAATGGCTGCAGGGGGAGGCTCCATTCGACCATGGTTTTGTGAGGGGGAAGGGTGGCAAACTTAGGCAGCCCCAGCTGAACTATACCTCCTAACTGTCCAGATTTTCAAAGAATGAATAGATTTTTTGCTTCTTATTTTTGGTTTATTCCTCATAAAATTTGTGGTTTTCTGGCAAATCATTTAGGAATTAAGTCACTAAATAATGACACACTAGTTTCAGACTTCATAACCTTCAGAAAAATGCATGCTAAAGTAAGACCTGTTCTATCAACGGTCCAAGTTTATACAAGAGCAATTTTTAGTACTGTTTATATGTTCCCCCAATATATTTGGCCTTGTCCAGATTTATTGCATTAACAGATTGAGAGGTACATGCAAATAAATTGCTTTATAGAATTAGGCATAGCCAAACCTCTCAACTGTCCCTGATTTTGGCTCAAAATGTTGCTCTTCCCCTAATGATCCCTCCGCAAAATAGCAATTTTGGAAGAAAACATGGAGGGTTTATAATTAAGAAATAACTGTAATAATCAGATTACTTTTATTTCAGAAATGCATGTAGATTATTTTATTTTGTCAGCTGCTCAAGTTAGCAGTACTAATATTAAAGTGTCCCTTCTTTGACAGGTTCCCAGCTGTATTGTGTTGCTATTTTATATTTCTACATCACATTTTTGGTCCATTTTTCATAAAATTGTGTTTTTTTGGCAAATTAGTGACAAATAATTAAAGATTGAAGTTAGAAAATAATGACAGACATTTGAGTTTCAGATTTCATACCATTCAGAAAATTCATACTAATGCAAGACCTCTATTAGCTTTCTAAGTTTATAAGAGCAATATTTTAAAAAGTGTCCTTATTTTTGGGCCTTTGTCCCATTTCTTTGTATGGCTTTGTCCAGATTTCTTGCTCTGAGGTTGAGAGGTATGACAAATGTGTCAGGGCCATCACAAGTCAGCCAGACACATTTCAAACTGTGACATACTTGTTGCACCCCACTCCCCCAAGTAGTGACTCTGGATGTGTCGAAGCAAGCAAGGAATAGTTATGCAGTGTAAATGTGCAGAGAATCCCACCCATCCAAGGTAGACACAAGTACTAGAGTGGCTTTTCATCTGCCCTTGATTTTTACAGAATGGTCTGGTTTCTGTCATATTTTTTGTACTGTTGATTTATGCTTATTACTCAAAGTGCCTGTTGCTCTGTGTTTAAGTAGCAATACTTTAATGACCATCAGGTAAGCTTGGCTGAGATTGCAAGATGCAAGTAAGCTTTAATAAGCATACTGTTAAAGAATTGCCAACATTGAAAGCCTTTCTGTTGCCATGTAGAGAATACTTAACTAGATAATGTATAAGCCTTGGGTATTGAAATGCATATGCCAGTATTTGTAATAAAGGACAGAATTACATTATTTTAAGAGTCTCATTACACTTGGAGACTTGCAGGCTTTACCCGTAAACCGAATGCCAATCACGTGGTCCATAACCTGTACAGTAATCCTTTTAAGCAATGTATCTTTGAGCTTATTTCTTGTTTGCTTTTCATTTTTTACTTTGATCATGTTTTCCCCATGAAACAAGTAGATGTCAGGCAGCAGGTCTTTTTTTGGATAAGGAACATTTTTACAAGTGGGGGCATCAGCGATTTCTACTTTCAGCATGCTACTTGTTACTTTAATAAAGCTGAATATAAATTATAATTAGAACTGCAGTGCAAGAAGTGGTTTGAGTTGAGTGCTGCTTGTTTTTCTTATACTTGATTTTGACTGGCATTCCTTTAATGTATTAAAAAAAAAGTAATTTATTTTTTCATGCCTCACAACCTTTTTTGTTTCCATCTAGATATTAAGCTGTCATGCAGCCAATGCATTGAAATATTTTTATTCTTCTACACTTCATTTTGTCTTGATTGGACTCTCATAATGACGGTTTGGCACCCAGGGCAGTATATTTAGTTTTTGTGGTTTGCTACTACAGGTGTGTGTGTGTGTGTGTGTGTGTGTGGTAGGGAATACCTCAGGCTTGAACCCTGTACCTTGTATGCAGGTGTTAAAGACCTGAATTCCCTACCCACCACCATTTGTAAAAAAAAAAATTGCAGATTTTTGCCTCATATTTGATCTGATCTGTTCCTCATAATATCTGTGGTTTGTAAATGTTGCAATGCTTGATATTTGATGGTGCAGTGGTAGCATTGTTGCCTCACAGCTGCAGGTTCTCAGGTTTGATTCTTGGCTGGGTTGCCTTCTTTGTGGGGTCTGTATCTTCTCCCTGTGTTTGTGTGGGTTTGCTTTTGTGTCCTCCCATGTTACAAAGACATGTCTGCATTATTTCTTCCTGGGCCTCTGCTGAACATTTTTTTTGTTCCAAGTCAGACTGTCCTGATTAACAAATGTTAAATAAAATTGACAGGCATTTGAATTTCAGACTTCAGGTTTCTGAATGTTTAATTCCTTGCATATTTGATGGTGCAGTGGTAGTATTGTTGCCTCACAGCTATAGGTTTTCTGGTTTGATTCTTGGCTGGGGTGCCTTCTGTGTGGAGTCTGCATCTCCTCCCTGTGTTTGTGTGGATTTGCTCTGGTGCCCTGTCATTTTACAAAGACGTGTCTGCAGTATTTCTCCCTGGGTCTCTGCTGAAAATTGTTTTTGTTCCGTCAGCAGTAAAATTGACAGGCATTTGAATTTCAGACTTCATGTTCTTCAGAAAATATATAGTAACACAAACGTAACACAACCTTTTATTCTAGCAATTTTCTAAGTTTATAAGATGAATATTTGAAATTTGTCCTTATTTTTGGGACTGTATTCCCCCATTACTGGCTTTGTCCAGGTTTTTTGTGCTAAGGTTGACAGCTATGGCAAGAACTGAATTCACTGAATATGTTTGAGGGCTGTATTCCCCTCATTACTGGGTTTGTCCAGGTGTTTTGTACTAAGAGGTTGACAGCTATGGTGAGAACTGAATTCACTAAATGATAGCCATTTAAGTTTCAGTCTTCCTCTCTTTTACAAAGCAGCTGATTTGGCGTAGTGGTATGTTGCTCTGACTGTTTTGCACAGGGACTTTGGCAGTAAAATGTATGGTGGTAACACAGCATTTTATTCTAGCAACTTTCCAAGATTATACAAGCAATGTTTAATGTGTCCCTGTTTTTTAGGCTTTTGACCCCCCCCCCCCCAAAAAAAACATTTTGGCTTTTTCCATTTTTCTTGTGCTGCGAAGTTGAGATGCAGTTGAGTACTGAGTAGATTTTACAAGGAGCTGAGAGCTGCAGGGGAACAGAAGTTTAGTGCTGCTTAAGTGAAGTTGGTTTGCCTTGTTAATAGCACAACAAGTTGTGTACTTGCTTTTGATGCAGAAGGCTGTGGGTTCTACTCCCACAAGGGGGTGGATGCTGCCGTACTGAGAATGTTCTCCTTGGTGAAGATACTAACTATGAGTCTGTTATCAGTTTGCCATCCATTTCCTCTTGCAATATTACTAGCTTATTTTTTAATGTAATATAGGCAATGTATTCCTGAGGGGCAACAGACACTTTATTTTTCGATTAAACCATGAAATATAAAGGTGTTTGCTAGCAGCAACCTCTTCATTAGTTACAGATTTCTTTAATGTGGAATTATTTAGATTACTTTTACTTCAGAGATTGTGCATATTTACTGATAATGGACTGTAGAATTGTGCATATTTACTGATAATGGACTGTAGAATTGTGCATATTTACTGATAATGGTGGTCTGTGGAATTGTGCATATTTACTGATAATGGTGGACTGTAGAATTGTGCATATTTACTAATAATGGTGGACTGTGGAAGTCTGAGTAGACTTTTATGATAAATGTTCTGAACTGGGCAGTTTTGCCATTATGGGTGCATGCGTTTTGTTTCATTGCTTACTGGAAAAATGTTCAAAACAAATTTGAAACGCCCTCTAACAACTGTACTGTATTGTACAAGGAATATAATTTAGTACAATGAGGAAGGTGTATCAAAGAGCACATGTATGTTTCATATGCAAGGGGCCTATGATTTGAAAACACCCCAAAATTAATCTTTATCTGCCACTGGCAAAATGTATTTTCTTTGAATGTGGGTTTCAATGCTGTTTCAATGAATGTGAGTTTCAAGGGCAGAGAAGTTTTAATGCTAAGTTTTCATTGTGAGACTGCATTGCTTTGTTTAGCAGATGACTTAGTGTTTGTGCTGTAAAATACAAAATAAAACTTTCAAATGAAGTCCAACTCATCATATAAGTAAAGCAGTATGCACATTAGTGTTTATGGTAAATGGAGTGAAATAGCCAAGTAATGATTCATTGGAATGGCTGCAGAGGCTCCATTCAACCATGATTTTGTCAGGGGGGAAGGGCAGCAAACTGAGACAGGCCCAGCTGAACTATACCTCCCAACTGTCCAGATTTTCAACGAATGAATAGATTTTTTGCTTCTTATTTTTGGTTTGTTCTTCATAAAATTTGTAGTTTTCTGGCAAATCATTTAGGAATTAAGTCACTAAATAATGATACACTGAGTTTCAGACTTCATAACCTTCAGAAAAATGCATGCTAAAGTAAGAACTGTTATTCTATCAACTGTCTCAATTTATGCAAGAGCAATTTTTAGTACTATTTATATGTTCCCCCAATATATTTGGCCTTGTTCAGATTTACTGCATTAACAGGTTGAGAGGTACATGCAAATAAATTGCTTTATAGAATTAGGCATAGCCAACCTCTCAACTGTCCCCGATTTTGGCTCAAAATGTTGCTCTTCCCCCTAATAATCCCTCCGCAAAATAGCAATTTTGGAAGAAAACATGGAGGGTTTACAATTAAGAAATAACTGTAATAATCAAAGTTATACTACTTGAAATGCATGTAGATTCTTTTATTTTGTCAGCTGCTCAAGTTAGCAGTACTAATATTAAAGTGTCCCTTCTTTGACAGGTTCCCAGCTGTATTGTGTGGCTATTTTATATTTTTGCATCACATTTTTGGTCCACTTTTCATAAAATTGTGTTTTTTGGCAAATTAGTGACAAATCACTAAAAACTGAAGTTAGAAAATAATGACAGACATTTGAGTTTCAGATTTTATACCCTTCAGAAAATTCATACTAATGCAAGACCTAGTCTATTATCTTTCTAAGTTTATTAGAGCAATATTTTAAAATTGTCCTTATTTTTGGGCCTTTGTCCCACTTCTGTGTATGGCTTTGTCCAGATTTCTTGCTCTGAGGTTGAGAGGTATGACAAATGTGTCAAGGCCATCACAGTCAGCCAGAGACATTTCAAATTGTGACATACTTGTTTCACCCCACTCCCCCATGTAGTGACTCTGGATGTGTCCAAGCAAGGCAAGGAGAAGTTATGCAGTGTAAATGTGCAGTGTGTCCCCCCATCCAAGGTAGACACAAGTACTACAGTGGCTTTTCATCTGTCCTTGATTTTGCAGAACGGTCTGGTTTCTGTCATATTTTTGTACTGTTGATTTATGCTTATTACTCAGAAAGTGCCTGTTGCTCTGTGTTTAAGTAGCAATGCTTTAATGACCATAAGGTAAGCTTGTCTGAGATTGAAAGATGCAAGTAAGCTTTAATAAGCATACTGTTAAAGAATTGCCAACATTGAAAGCCTTTCTGTTGTTGCCATGCAGAGAATACTTGACTAGATAATGTATAAGCCTTGGGTATTAAAGGACAGGATTCCATTATTTTAAAAAGCTCATTACACTTGTTGGAGACTTCGAGTCATCTCTACAGACTTTACCCATAAACTAAACAGAATGCCAATCATGTGTGGTCCATAACCTGTACAGTAATCCTTTAAGCAATGTATCTTGAGCTTGTTCCTTGTTTGCTTTTCAGTTTTTACTTTGATCATGTTTTCCCCATGAAACAAGTAGATAGTTGTCAGTCAGCAGGTCTGTTTTGGATAAGAAACATTTTTACAAGTGGGGGCATCACAGAGATTTCTGCTTTCAGCATGTTACTTGGTACTTTAATAAAGCTGAATATAAATTATAATTAGAACTGCAGTGCAAGGAGAAGTGGTTTGAGTTGAGTGCTTCTTGTTTTTCTTATACTTGATTTTGACTAGCATTCCAGTAATGTATTTAAAAAGTAATTTATTTTTTCATGCCTCACAACCTTTTGTTTCCATCTAGATATTAAGTAAGCTGTCATGCAGCTAACACATTGAAATATTTTTATTCTTCTACACTTATTTTGGACTCCCATAATGATGGTTTGGCACCAGGGTTGCCAGATTTCCGATTGGACAGGGAGGGACAAAGTGAAGACCAAAAAAAAAAAAAAAAGGTCTTTCATACATAAATGAATGACAAGGACTTGTACTGCATACAGTCGCTGTTTTTAATTAGATGTATTAATCAAACCAAATATGCAAATAAGTACATACAATACAGTAGTACTGAAGCAGGAATCACAGTTATTATACATTACAACATTACAAACAGTCACATATTGATTAGATACCTTCTAAACATTTTAGTTAAATTCTAATTATAAACATGCATAATCAAACCACATACATGGAATTAACTACATATACATAATAGTCACACAGTAACAATAATAATAACAATAGTACAGTAGTACACTTTGAACATTTGCAGGAATCACAGTTATTATGCATTACAAACAGTCACATATTCATTAGATACCTTGTAAACATTGTAGTTACATTCTAATTATAAACATGTATAATCAAACCATATATATGCAAATAACTACATATACAGAATACTCACACAATAATAATGACAACAATAACAGCAATACAGTAGTACACCTTTGAATGAATATTTTGATTTAAATCCACAAAGTTATATAATAACAACAGTTTTATTACAAGTACTTTTCACAGCTTTTAGCTTGTTTCAAAATATATTCACCATCTTTAGTCGATAAAAATTTTCTAAAGTCTTTACAAGTGTAATTAAAATTTTGTTTGACCATTAATTCAGCTTCCACAGTCTTTAACAATAATGTTTCTCTCCTTTCTCCAGGCTGCACTCACTAGACTAAATATTCTCTCACAAATTGCATTGGAATGTGGAATTGAGAGTATGTGGGCCACGATTTTGTACAAATGACTGCAAGCAGGATGATCTTTAAAAAATATTATCCATTTCTCATCTATTGTTTTTTTCTCATTTGCTTCAGTCCTACTCAGTACAAACTTGTTTAATAAACAGACATCTTCATATAGAAGGTCAGTATTGCAAGTAATATTAAATAATTTTGTTAATTCTTCAATTGACGGAATTGATTTTACATTTGGTTTTAAGGATAAGACATTAATGCATTGAAATTTGTTACTTTCAAAGTCAAACCATTTCTGTAGGTATTTTATCGCTGTGTCAAATTGTAGTAACATTGTTCTAGCAATGCTTCCATAAAAGGCATCATCTTTTTTTTGACTGAGTGACTGCAATACGCCGTTCATTATTTCAAAAACATCAATTATTAAAACATCATTGCTTTGAAGTTTTGTTAACGCATTCTGAATAATACTGCATGCATTTGCAACAAACCCCAGGTATGCTAATGCCAATTCATCACTGAAAAACAATTCAAGAATTTCAGATTTGGATTTTTGACTCAGAAAGTACAATCGTATTGGCTCAAAATTTTTTATTATCCGCTCAATTGCGGGCATCAAAGTGAGCCATCGAGTCGGCACATGGCATAACATTTCAGACCACTCTACTTCTAGCCATTCGAATAATTCTTTCAGTTGTACGACTCTTTTTGTTGACGAACTAAATTCATTATAAATTTTTATAACGATCGACTCTATATCAAAAGGTAAAGTTTGTGCAGCTTTTTTAGCAGTATTATGTAGTATGTGACAATTACACCCAATTCCAATTATATTTGAATTAAGTTCTTTTAATTCTGTAAAGACGCTTTGTTTTTTACCAAAATTGACGTTAGCATTGTCGGCGCAGAAAGCTGTTACATTTTGTATTTTTAAATTATTATCTTTTAAAGCCGTTGTTATAGAATCTGCTATACTAACTGATGTCTCGCTTTCCAGTGAGTAGAAGGTTAATAATTTTGTTTGAATGCCCTGTTCTTTGTGAAAATACTGTACAATTAATGGGATATATTGCCTTTATTTGAGGCGTCGGTACTCACAGAAAATGGCTGGTCATCTTGCAATTCTTTCAAAATAATTCTTTTTGATTCAGGTGCAAGCAAACGTGTAATAATTTTTGTTGCTTTAGTTCTACCACAACAATATTTTTTTGATATTTTTGAATCTGGGAACAAACAAGAAAAGAGCAATCCTGCAGAGTCACTGGAAATGTAACTGTGTGAATGCTTCACAGTGTGAAAACAAAAAGCTGTTTCTGCAGCAATAATATCATCTTCTTCCTTTGAATTTTTTGTCATGAAAAATGTTGTTATTTTGGTGGACGTCGAAGCTGCTGAAATATTGTTGGTGTGCGCAGTAGACTTCATCTGTCGTTTGATGTCATGTTCACCACCATGTCCAATTGAAAACGACATATTATTGCACATCGAGCATATAGCATATCCTTCTCGTCCTTCTCGTAACCAGGAATATTTTTTCATCCAATCAGTGTTGAATTTCACAAGCCTTTTTATTTTCTTTGAAGGAGTATTATCAACATCTTTGGAAGTACTCATCTATATAATAATGAAAAGTTTTTACATGTTAAGATATTTTTAAAAGAATGTAGAAATCGACTATGAACAAGCAACAAATACCAGGCTGGGTGTTGTAAACTCAACAAAAAAGTTGTAAAATAACACCACTAAGCACAGAGACAGAGTCCGACTCCAAGTTGATTTTACTTTTTAGTGTAGTTAAACTGCAATAGTCGCTATTCGATGTTTCTTAATGTAAAACTGGTTTTGAGAGCTCAAGTGTAGTACCAGATGCTTTACAACAAAAGGCAGAACTCCTGCAGTAAGATGATCCTTAGAAATAAGTTCACAGACTTCTACATAGAAAACCTTTGCAAAACCCAAAAGCTTTTGCAGTATCAGAGGAGGTTAGGATGTACCGACGGTACCTCACCAGATTTGTATAACTGGAGCTGTAAACACCCTAGAGGCTTCCAACAAAGAGAATTCTACATTTAAAATCTCTAAGCTACCAGAAAAGACTAAAAGCATTGTCTCCCTGGCCTTGAGTGTCTTACAGACTCTTCAGAGGAAATCAATACCTTGCCTTCCACACAGTCAGGCGACCCAGCAGTCAAAGACCTTTTGTACCTTCATAAATCAAACAATCCCAAAAATATCAGAACATCAGATCTAAACCAGCTTTAACAGAGCAGTAACACAAGGTGGAGAGACAAATTAGTTACTCAGAATTTTCAAAACCTCTGGAATAGACTCGCTCTTCAGATACAGCAGTGTAACACACCACCTTCTTTCAAATGGGACCTGGATAATTGAATGAGTATTCATAAATTCAACCTAGGCATGACTGGCACAAGACAACCCTCCTCGAAAAGGGGGTTACACAACTTACAACAATCTATGGTGGGGAACCGACATGGCATAATGGTGCAAGACTCAGTAACCTTAAACTTCTTGTGATAACATTAAATACACTTAAATGGGGAAGACATCCCTGATCAGTATCAGCAAGAAACTATATTCTCTTGTAAAATCATCCAAGGCTAGCTTCGAAAGAAAAATTGCCATGGACTCCCAAAGATAACCACAAGGCATTCTTTAGCTATGTCAAGAATCTAAGTGGCAATTCTCAGATTTTCTCAGAGTTGGTGCCGAGAAATACACTGAACCGACCGATATAGCCAACATCTTGGCATACAGGTTCAGTGCAAACTTCACCCCCCTCTCACCCCCCAAAAGGGCCCATAACTATACCAGAAGAATGCAGTGCCCCTGAAATCACAGACACTTAGGTTAAAACAGCCCTCTCCAAAGCCAAAAACACAGCATCAATGGGACCGGATGGTGTCCCAGGCTGCATCCTCCTACACGAGCTCAAAGATGAACTAACCTCTCACCTAAACACGCTGTTTAAACTCAGCCTCTCCACAGGCTACGTGCCCACAGAGTGGTGCACAGCAATGGTTATTCCGCTCCACAAAAGGTGGAGTCACAACAGACCCCGGGAACTATCGCCCTATAAGCCTTACTAGCTTGGTATGCAAAGCTATGGAGTGCATCATCATGGATCTCATTAATAGAGACATTGGGAACCTCCAAACACTGGACCCTACCCAGTTTGGCTTTGTTAAGGGCAGATCATGCCTCCTAAACCTGGTGGACTTCTTTGAGACAGTTACCAAGGCTATAGATGAGGGAAGGGTGGTCCACACAGCCTACCTAGAGCTCACAAAGGCTTTTGACACCATTCCCCACTCAGATATTATAGACAAGCTCACCAGCCTGAACATAAACCCCTGGAGCTAGGTCTGACTCTAAAGCGGTTACAAGTGGCATTCTCCAGAGCTCAGTCTTAGGACCCCTCCTGTTCAGCATATACTTCTCAGAGGTACAGGCAAGCACAGGAGGATTATGGCTGACCAAGTTCGCAGATGACTGCAAACTAGGGGCTATAATTGGCTCTCCGGCTGACACAGACATCCTCCAAAAGGGTCTCACTGAGACAGACACCTGGTGTTAAAACCATGGCCTCAAGCTAAATGCCAAAAAATGCATAGTCATCTCCTTTGGAAAAAACAAAGTACCCACAAACTACCACTTAGATGGTAGCCCCCTAAATTCAGAAAACGTAATAAGGGATCTGGGGACCCAAGTAGATAGTAACCTCTCCTTTGATAATGGTTATAAAATCCTTCTATGTGGCCCATGGCCGGCCGCTCACCTAATCACAAAAGGGTTTTCATCCAGATCGAAAGAGGTCATTGGGCAAAGGGCCCCTCTACGCATCACTCATCATTAGACCCATCACCCATCATAGAGTACAATGCCCCATTTGGGATGATCATGTACCTTAGTTACAACAAGACACCTACAACTGCAAAGACCACAGAAGTACCTCACCAAGAGGATCACTGGCCTCAAGCAGATGCCCTATGCAGCTCGACTGAAGAAACTCCAGCTGTACTCGGTTGCAACTTGCATACCGCCTACTCAGAGGTGGTCTCTGTCTGCCTGACATACAAGGCCATGTCCAAGTCCAACCCAGAATTGATGGACATACATACTCCACCTAAAGAAAACCATATCCCCTACCTATGAACTTATGTTTGCCAGTCTGGTCAGGAAGTTGAGTTGGTATGATGACCCTTTTAGGTAATGACCCAAACCAATAAGCAAACAGCACAATATAAATTTAACATACACAGAAGTAAAATACATTTCAATACTTAATCAAAATTAAATAAATAAAATACATAATGTTCCACAGAAGAACATAAAAATAGATAGTGAATCTAACGGAGTTACGGAGATAAACGATTCTTAGTTAAAGCATAATGTAAATAATTTAAGAGTGGAATCATATAGCATAAATCAAACAATTAACACTTACATCCACCTAAATTTGACCTATACAAGTAACTACAGCACAGCAACAACTTTGTAACACCCTCCATATTTCATCCTTTCCTGTACTTTCAAGGTACTCCATCCTTCAAATGCTTTAACTATCCTTATCTATGTCTACTATTCCTTTTCTTTCTCCAGTGACAGTCTAAGAAACAACCCAAAAGTCTAAGAAGCCCTTTAAATAAGAATTGTATCATGTCACAATGTGTAATGTTTCATGTGCAAATTGGTTCTGAGAGCAGTTGACCTACTTTGTCACATAGTGGCTTATTAAGGTTAACATATTTAAACAAGAGTATTGAGCTTTTGAGCTCAATGTTAAGTCACAGTTCTTTACTTTTTTTTTTTTTTTTTGCTGGTTCAGTGGATAAGCAATCATTATTTCATGACTAGACAGTCTGTAAGTTTCTCAGATCATGGGTAGAAAGAAAAATCTTACTGTGTGTGTTTCTATTTCTAACTTATGTATTAGGATATTATCAGCTTTTTTTATATAACGCTGGCATGCTGCTTAAGTTATCAATTAGTTAGCCTATTAAGAGGAGATATAATATATATACTTAAATTAAACCATCTGCTTGTCTCTGTCATATTATTCACATCACATATCAATCAATAACAGTTATTATTTCTCTGGCTGGCTGCATGTTCAGCCTCTAATACTGTTGTCTTTGACTTTGGGCCAGTTTGGGCTGAATAAAAGCCTGAACATGAGAATTGGGCATTAGGATCTGTGCTCCCGAGCAGTTTAACACACACAAATAATTAAATAAATAGTCTCTCCATTGAATAACGTTACACAATACTACAAATACAATATGTAAGGTTATCAACTCAACTCACTGTGTAGCTCGCTCGTAGAGTCGTAGTAGCTAGCATCGATCATTCGCATGACACAGCAGAGCAGAACGGAACATCATGTAGCCTTATCACGCCCACCCACACACAGGATGATGAAAAAAAGGGTACATATATACGTACAAGACAAGCGCACAGCCAGGCAACATACAGGAAGTCACACACACTTCATCGCCAAATTTGCCATTGGGATTTTTACAGCTTAAATGGAACCTGGGATTTCTGTGTTGATCTCGGGATAATCCTGCTGAAATAGGGTTGTCTGGCAACCCTGTTTGGCACCCAGGGCAGCGTATTTAATTAAAGTTAGTTTTTGTGGTTTTGAGCATAGCTCCTCCCCTTTCTAGTTGGCCACACCCCTTCCCTTGACCCCACCCATTCAGCTGTCTCCTGCAGCCCCCCTTTGATTTGAAGTCACCAGCCGCCACTGCCTGTATGACAGGCATAGATCTCCCCTCAAAAGCTTGTAAGAGACAGAATACATGGATACAGCCTTGAGGCGGTCTGCATGGGACATTTTACTTATGCCCTGTATTCTTTCAGTGAGGAAACTCTGTGGACGTTACAATTGTTGGATATGCCTGGTTAGGTACATACAAAAGGGGGCATTGTTCTCAATGACAGATCTGATGATTGCTGAATACAGTGGAACAGTGACTTCCTTGGACTTACATGCCATACCTTTGTTTATAAGTTCCACAACAAAGAACAATTTCCTCACTACTGTAGACATATGATAGTACAAGGCTAGATTGCTATCTGTGTAAGTCCCTGACTATTGGGTCAACTCTAGGGGGTGTGTTGTCTATATGGTAGTTACCAGGGATGAATTACTTCCCAGAGGATACTGTTATGCATTTCTTGGCATTTAGTTTTAATCCATGGCTCTGACACCAGTTGTTTGTATGTGTCAGCCCCTCCTGGAGAACATTTGTGTCAGTATGAGATTCAATGACTGCTCCTAATCTGCAAATTTAGTCAGCCAGAAACCAATGGCATTGGCTTTGACTTCTGAAAGTAAATGCCAAAAAGGAGTGGTCCAAGAACTGATCCCTGAGGCACTTCACTTGTGATTGGCCCCTTTGTAGAGGTGGACTCCCCAATTCTAACTTCCTGTGACCTGTCTGTGAGCCAGTTGGCTATCCACTGGGTGACATACGGGTTTGTACCCAACCTCTTGAGTTTGTCAACAATGCCTGAGTGGGGTATTGTGTCAAATGACTTGGCTAGGTCAAGGTAGGCAGTGTGAATGGTTTTTCCCTCATCCATTGCTTTGTAGACCTTCTCAAAGAAGTCCACCGGGTTGAGTAGGATTGATCTGCCCTTGACAAAACCTAACTGGGTTGGGTCCAGTGTCTGGAGGTTTACTATATCTCCACTTATCATGTCCATGATAATTTCTTATATGGCTTTACATATAAGACTAGCAAGACTTATGGGTCTGTAGTTTCCAGAGTCTGTAGATGGCCCACTTTTGTGCAGAGGGATGACTGTTACCTTTCTCCATTCATGAGACATGAAGGCTGTTTGGAAGCTACAGTTAAATAGTAATTCCAGAGGTCCTGATAGGTCATATTTCATGCTATTTACAAGGCATACTGGGATACTGTCTGGGCCCATTGATGCAGTGTTCTTGGTCTTAGAGAGAGCATTAAGGACCTGTTCCCTAGTGATTGTAGGAGGAGTTATATTTGATGACATTTCCTAAGGGAGGGTTGAGGGAGAGAGGGGTAAAGTTAGAGCTGAATTTATCAGTCAGAAGGTTTGCTACATCTTCTGGCTCAGTATAGGTGGCTCCATTTACAATGAGCTCTGTACACAATTCTGTATTGCCATTGAGGTTGCAGAGATAGCTAAAGAATGTTTTGTGGTTGTCCTTGGCCTGGGAGGCCAAACTTACCTCAAATTTGGCTTTGGTAGACTTTATTTGTCCTCTGAGTTGTTTGTTTAGTTTGATGGGAGTGCTTTTATCCTGCGGGATGCTGCACCTCCTAATTTTTGCCATGATTTTCTTCCTCCTCTTATACAGCCTATTGATTTTGTGATTCCACCAGGGTGGCTTGTTTTTTGAGTTAGCTCTGTACTTCTTCCTGATGGGTAAAGCTGCCTCTGTTCAGCTAATAACATGCCTGTACAGGGTTTCTGTGAACAGTTCTGCATAGGCAGCAGTTTATGGGGGCTAGAAATTTTGCCAGGTGCTCACTTAGCAGGAGGTTAGCCTTAGAATAGTTCCTAAATATTCAAGGTTTAGCTGGGGGGCCCAGGGTTTTATTTTTACTTCAAAGGAGACCATTTTGTGGTCTGACCTTACCAGGAAAGACATTACAGTAGGGAGTGTGCAGCAGTCTCCCATATTAGTGAGGACCAGATCCAGTATGGTTACACCTCTAGTTGGTGTATTGACTATCTGGTCCAAGTAGTTTGTGTTTACAAAATTCAGGAATCTTTGTGCATGTACGTTTGGTGTAGTATAGGATTCCTAGTCAATAGTGGGGTAACTAAAGACACCCATGAATATTGTATTGGGTTGGATGGTTAATATTTCTAATAAGTTTAAATACATGGTATGGGTTTCCTGGGTCATAGAGGGGGACCTATAGCTTGCAAGGAAGTGGTATTTGATTTTAGCTATGGTGATTTGAACATGGAGCAGCTCAAGTGCATTGTCCTGTTTGACCATCCTTGAAGTATATTTATTTTTGATGTAAATAGAGACACCTCCACCTTAGTCCCTGCCTGTGAAGTAGCTGACCTAAATGTGTGGAAGGCATTATAACCTTGCACTGCTGGTGTGCTCTCCACAGCTTTAAACCATGTTTCAGTGACTGCACAGATGCCAGCATTCTCCAGGGTAAATAGAGCTTCTAGGGAGTGGAGTGGAGTTACTAGGATATTTCCAGAAGCTGGTGTATACTTACCAAACCCAGACTGTTATGCTGCTGGTGACATGCTAATGTAGGGGTGCATGTAGGAGAAGTATTAGGGAGTTTTGTTGCTGCCTACTCTTAAGAATTCCGGAAGGTTTTGGTAGTATTTTTTATGGCAGCAATATATGACAGTTTAGTATTGTCAAAATGAGAATGTTTTATTCATGTGGGTGGTGGTAAAACAGTGTGATGTTCACTGCATAAATGAGATTCTGAGAGGGCTGCCTCTAGGTTAGCTATGTGTTTGCTCCTCTTACAGAAAGAATCTATTTGGTTAAGCAACTCTTCATTTTCAGTTAGCATGAAGCAGAATTTACATTGCCTTTGGATACCAAGTGCCAGAAGGCTGGGAACAGAAGGTGAGGTAGCCTGCTATCTCTCCAGGCTCTCCAGTGCTATATTATTTTTACAGGAACTTGGACGGAAATGAAGTAAGGAAAATAAATGGTCATACAGAATATGAAGGGGAAAAAGTATTACAGCTAGTAACAAGTCTATGCAGGTCCATGCAAACACATATAGTCCAGAGTAGACTAGAGACAGTGACCCACAAGATGAAAGAAGTATTTTTGCAATAAGCAGTAGGGAAAACTTCAATTGCACACAGTAACCACTATCCAGCTACAACTATTTCTGTGGTTCACACAGTGCAGCTGATCTCAATGTATAGCAAATAGCAAAAAATAAAGAACCAATGAAGAGCATCTATAACGTTAACCATTTAGTGCCTGGCTATCTAGAAACAGCAGCGGTTAGTGCACCCTCACTGCAATAGCCACTGTCTCAAGATGGCTCCCAAGCTAATTATAGACAGCAAAAACAGTGATTTAAATGGAAAAAAAAGGCAAAATAGAATAAAATAAGCAAAAATAGTAAAACAACTTTACAAGTACAGTAGGAACATCCAAAAAAAAACTTCCCTGAGTTATTTCTGGTGTGTCAAATGATCAGAACAACTTTCCAATGTGTCAGGCTCACACACTAGACCAGAAACAAGCTAACTTCAAACAGTGAAAATAATAATTTGAGTGGGAAAAAATCAGTCAAAACAGATTAAATTCAGCAAAACTAGCAGTGGAAAAACACAAGAAAATAACTTCCTGAGTTATTTCAGGTATAACAAATGATCAGACAGAAGTGAGGGAGCGAGATTACAACAGAATCTAAGGACTGACTGTGCATACATGAATGGAAAAATACAGAGGTACAAGTAGATACCAAAAATGCTAAGGTTTAGAGGAATGAATAAGGAAGCAATGTATGGCACAGAACAAGTATTCCTACAATGACTGATTTTATACAATAAGACACATATGCAAATAAATATCAATTTAAGAACAGTTGGCCTCACAAACAAATAGAACAGATACGTTCCTTCTGCATTGGTTGACCTAAGAAAAGGACTTTCCTTGATGGATGATTGGTTAAACTCTTCCTTCCCACCAATCACATCTCAGTACATTTTCAGGAAATTCTTGTTTGGAGACATATGCAGAGCTGGTCCAATGTATACTAAGATATTATCAGCTGAATATCTAAACAAGCCTGCTGCCCATGCCTACCAGTTTAATGTTATATAAAATAGTGAGAATATTTCTGCAACTCAAGAAATAATTACAATTTATAGTCACATTACTGAAAATTAATATACAACTATATGCTTGTTTGATTTATAAGAAACTCTAGCAGTAGAAAATGACTGGGGAGACTGTATAAGGGGATGTAGAGAAAAATATATCTGCCCCATCAGGGCAGGTTGTTTTCATAGGTCAACTGATACAGTAAGAACACACTTGTTATTTCTAACTTGGGCTGAATCCAAAGCAGTAAACCAGCTCAGTGGAAGACAAAGAATTATACAACACATATCTCAGAGGACTGGGTCTACAAGTGGCTTTTCAAATTAGGCTTGACTCCCAAACTCACAGTCAAGAGAGTAATTTTTGCGTGAAGGTAGCAGTCCAAGTGTCTGAATGAGAGACATATCTGAGGCATGCACTAGAGGCAGTCACTCTTTCAGTGGTGCTGGCTTAGATCATGGCACTTTTCAATGGGCAACTGGGTGCCTGATCGCAAAATATAATGTAGCTAGCAATTCACTTGGAAAGAGTTTGCTTAGTACCTGACAGATCTTACCTCACTGGACTGAAGGAGGTGAACAACTGGACCTGTCTTCCTAGGTTTGTGCACTCACCCTAGGTAACATCCAGGCTGACAGTAAACATCCTGAGAATGAAGGGCTCCTCCTTCTCAGATTTCTATCACTGCAGAGAAAACCAGAAGATAAATGGACCTGATTAAAGTTAACTAAGAAATCACCTTCTGAAGAAAACATGGTTGCATTGAGCCTTGTGAAAGATTAGATGTGGTCCCCTACCTCTTAATAGCTTGAATCTCTGAAACTCTATGAGCATAAGTGATGATTACCCAGAAGATAGTCTTCCATAAAATAAATGTCACCTTCAATGCTGCCAGCCTACCACACTTAAATGGCAAATAGGCAACCCTGTCAGTCATGAAGTTTGGGTCCCATAGAGGTAAGGAACTGCTTGGCCATAATCCTGCCATCCATAAAGTTATGATATGCAGGACACAGTGTCACAAGTGAATGTACATTTACAATAACAATAGATTTTTGAGGAATAATCACTGTAACAGTAAATCAT
Organism: Protopterus annectens; assembly: GCF_019279795.1. Taxonomy (NCBI): domain Eukaryota; kingdom Metazoa; phylum Chordata; order Ceratodontiformes; family Protopteridae; genus Protopterus; species Protopterus annectens. The sequence continues at coordinate 1,343,367,131 of NC_056726.1, read as the reverse complement.
AATGACTGAGTTATATTCTGCCTTACCTGTGTCTTCTTTGGTCTGAATTCCAAAAATCAGAAGCTTCTTTTCCTGTAGAGACCAGTACAGTCTCATCCCAAAGGGTACTAATGTAGAAATGCATATGCGTTCCTTTTGTATCTCATGTTGACACACATTCTCTTCTGTTCTTCAAGAGAGAATTCCCTGACAGGGAAGGATGAATGTGGTGGGCAAATTTCTCTTTTGATACATTTACATTAAATACAAAATGAAAGGTGGTATGGGTAAATGTGCTCAAGGAGTTATCGTGGTACCAGCACAAACCCTTAAAATCAAACAGAATAGCAAAAGTACTAGTAATGAAACAACTGACCAAGAATAAAGCTTATAGCAAAAAGTACAGTCCAGCAAACAAAATACTCTGTCTTAATTTGAAGGCATGCAGCAGAAATGATTCCTTAGAAGCTGGAAGATGGCACCAATAACACAAATATTTGGTTGTATCCTACTGTTAAAGTGCTGTGTTTTTGTTTAATGTAATAAAATAACTTTGGTATTGCTAAAAATTGTATAAACAGTTACATAAAAATAACTGAAAACTATAATAAAAACATCAGGAACATTTTGGTATGAATTCATAAGAAGCAGACAATATATCTGTGTTGTTTAGTAAATGTAAGCAATTAAAATATTTTTTGTCTGTGAAAGACTTACAGAAACGAAATGCAAGTTAACTCATTTAATTCTGAACAGTAGGAGAATCATTTACACATTTGCTTCCTGAGATCTTCAAAGTCAGGAAACCATTTGTTTCCTCAGAGCTTTTTTCCAAAATCCTCCACTGAAAACAGACTTCATCAGATTTATATCTGATAAATTGTTTGAATATGATGTTGCTTTGGTAGACAATGGGCTACACACTGGTGTTAGTATCAAAGGTCTGTCTATAGATGCTGATTTGGTATTGCAGATTTATGAAAAAATGTATTTCATTTGCCAAAAAAAAATATTGTTATGCTCAAAAAAGATTATAGCTCTGTAAGAGTGCATAATAAATCCAATATATCGGTGAGGCAATTGTTCACCTGTTTAAGCGATTTCCAATGATGTATGACGAGGTGATAGCATAATGCGGTTTTGTTATATTGCCAAATCTTTGGAAATTATGTATATAGTAATTTCAGAATATTTTAAAACAATATTAAGCTAGAAAACCATCTGTGTTACATGGCAAGTATCCATTGTATATAAGAACTTTGACTTATGGGTGGATGTGGACTGCTCACCAGATTCAGCATCTGAAGCCTGTCTTTTTTGTCTGCTTCCAGTCTGCAAATATTTATATTCACCTGCTATATGCTTCCATAACATCTTCAGTGTGAATGCATTTATGGCTTTCCATATTAATGCAGTATTTGTTAGAATATGTCTGAAGAGTGTAATGGGTTCAAATCTCTTCAGGCCTGAACTTTCAAGATGGCTTCACATTAATCAACAAGCTGATTTGAGCTCTACCAGTTTGAAGACAGAAATTGTGGAAAAAAAAGGTCATTGAAATTGTTCTCATGGATAAAATTCTATTACTGAATAGTAAATTCCACTCATACCTCTCAACTGTACCAATTTTTGCAGAATGTCCAGACTTTTGTCTCATATTTTTGGCCAGTTTTTTCATAAAGTTGTGGTTTTATAGAAAATTATTGGCAAGTCACTAACGAATGAAGACAGAAAATTACATACATTTCAGTTTCAGACTTCATACCCTTTAGAAATTTCAATATGGAGAACATCGATGTCTGTGCTGTGACAGAAACCTGGTTCAAGGCTCCTGAGAGCACCCCAGCACTAACAGGTTTCACCTCATATCATACGTTCCGGCCCCAAAATCCGGACAACACCAAGAAAGGAGGGGGGGTGTCCATATTCATAAAGGACACCCACACCTCAAGGTTGGTGGCAACGCACGATGCATCTGAGACCATCCAGGTGCAATTAACCATAGGCAAGACTGCTCTGCAATTTGTAGCATGTTACAGGCCACCCTCTCAAACTCAGGAACCTCACATGGCCTTCCTGAAAACATTGGAGGGATAAATGTATCTCCAAACACCATCATACTAGGTGACTTCAACTACCCTAATATAGACTGGGAACACTACTCAAGCCCGAACACTCTAACCCAAAGATTCCTGGAGTTCATAAACTCAAATGCCATGGAACAACTAGTCACCATCCCCACAAGAGGTGAAAACATACTTGATCTCATCATCACGAACATGGGATCAAAATGTTCAACACCGGAAGTATACCCCTCACTGGTGAGATCAGATCATAAACTAATCTCGCTGGAGGTCCTCATCCCGCCCCACCTGAAACAAAAAGACCACAGTGAAAAACTTCTCAAAAGCCGATTTCACACTTCTAAAAACTAGTGTGGTCTCCTTTAAGGCCCCTGAGCCAGTGGTAAACATTACTCAAACCGCTGAATCACTTACAAATGCCTTCTACCAGCACCTACAGGACTGCATGGATCAGGCAATCCCAAACAAAACTAAGACTCTCTGTACCAAAGGCAAGCGTCCAGTCTGGTGGACCCCAGCCATAAACAAGCTCTACAACAAAAGGAGGAAGCTACTACAAGATAGAGCAAAATCCTTGAAAGGTAAGACACCTTTGATCATTATAAGTAAAAACTAAGAGCTCTCATAAAATCATCCAAGGCAAATTTTGAGAGAAAAATCGCCAAGGACTCTAAAGACAATCATAAGGCCTTCTTTAGCTATGTTAGAAACCTAGGAGGAAACTCCCAGATATGCTCAGAATTAGTTCAAAATGATGTGAAAATTACTGAACCTACACACATTGCTAACATACTGGCTGACAGGTTCAGTGCAAACTTCTCCCCCCCCAAAAGGAGAGATATCTATTCCAGAGGATTGTAGCCCCCAAACATCTCCAACGCCCAGGTGAGAACTGCCCTCACTAAGGCAAAACACAGCATCCGTGGGACCGGATGGTGTCCCCGGCTGTGTGCTTCATGAACTCAACGAGGAATTAAACCCACAGTTAGGACAGCTGTTTAATCTTAGCCTCACCTCAGGATACGTACCCAAGGAGTGGCGCGGCGACTGTGGTCCCACTTCATAAGGGCGGTGCCTCCACAGACCCTGGAAATTACCGCCCCATTAGCTTGACAAGCCTTATCTGCAAAGCCATGGAGAGGATCATAATGGAACTCATAAATAAAGACATAGGGAACTTGCAGACTTTGGATCCAACCCAGTTTGGCTTTGTCAAAGGCAGATCCTGCCTCTTAAACTTGGTTGCCTTTTTCAAGACAGTCACCAAGGCCATTGATGAGGGAAAGGCAGTCCATACAGCCTACCTCGACCTGGCAAAGGCCTTCGACACAATACCCCACTCAGGTATCATCGAAAAACTCATCAGCTTGAATGTAAACCCATACATCACAAGATGGGTTGCAAACTGGCTAAGCGACAGAACCCACAGGGTCAGAGTTGCTGGAGCCATGTCAGACTCAAAGCCTGTCACAAGTGGTGTCCCACAGGGCTCAGTCCTGGGTCCACTCTTGTTCGGCATCTACTTTTCTGAAGTACAAGCAAACACAGGAGGGTTATGGCTGACAAAGTTTGCAGATGACTGCAAACTGGGCCATAGTCGAAACACATCTGACACAGATATCCTCCAGAAGGGCCTCACAGAAACGGATAACTGGTGCCAGAGCCATGGCCTGAAGTTAAACGCCAAAAATGCATAGTCATACCCTTCGGGAAAAACAAGGTTACCCCTAGCTACCATATAGGTGACAATCCACTGAGCACAGAAAAAGTCATCAGGGATCTGGGGACCCAAGTTGACAGTAGTCTTTCGTTTGACACTCATGTTGCTAAAGTAGTTAGGAAAACCTTCTATATCGCCCACCTGATCATGAAGGGATTCACATCTAGATCAAGGGAGGTCATCGTCCCCTGTACTCATCACTCATTAGACCTATGATTGAGTACAATGCCCCGTTCGAATGTATCTGACCAGACACCTGATGCAGCTTGAAAGGCCCCAAAAGTTCCTCACCAAAAGGATAAAGGGTCTCAAAAATATGTCTTATGCTGCCCGACTGAAAGAACTCCAGCTTTATTCAGTCTCATACCGCTTGCTCAGAGGTGACCTGTGCCTGACATATAAGGCCATGTCAAACCCAGATTTGATGAATATGCTTCACCTCAAAAATCTAGATCCCTCAGAACCACAAGGGCGGAGACTTAAACCTTGACACGGTTATAAATAGAACGTGCTGGAGGGACAGATTCATCACCCAGAGACTCCCTATGCTGTGGAACAAAATCCCGGTACATGTGAGGCAGAGCACCTCGCTGGCCTTGTTCAAGAGGAATCTTGACCAATGGATGGGAGATTGCAGATATACCCCAGGGATTACTTCAGTGTCACTGCTTGACAGAGGCACAGAAAAATGATAGGCATAGTTTTTATTCAAACTAAAGGGGTGGCGAAAGCCACATAACTATGGGCTAGGCTTATAAATGCCCTTGGGCAGATAGCCTAGTATGAACCTATGAACCTATGAACCTATGAACTTATTTATTACTATGCCTTTGACCCCCCCCCCCATTACTTATGGCTTTGTCCAGATTTCTTGCTCCAAGAGGTTGAGAGATGGCTACACTGCCTAGATGCCAGCAAAGAAGAAATGTGATTGTAATAGAAAATAAATTATTTTCTATCTTTAATAATGACCTGTACACAGTCACCTCAACAGCCACCTGCATTCAATATGCAGATAACGCCACTTTGATTTGCTTTGCCACCTCCTCTAAGTTTGCAGACTCTATCCCAAAATGTTTTTAATACAGTCAAAAATTGGCTCTGTAATCGACGTCTCCTGTTAAACCCTAACAAAACGAAGCTGCTGCTTTTCTCCCCCACATGTAAAGCCTCCTCTCCTACCTTTGCTATAAAATCTAACAATGGCACTGCCATTGTCCCAGACCCCTGTACCAAACTCTTAGGCATAACAGTTGATGATAACCTCAATGTCCCAGACCCCTGTACCAAACTCTTAGGCATAACAGTTGATGATAACCTCAAGTATGATACACATATTAATCAAACTATTAAAAAAGTTAATAAAAAACGTGGCTCACTATACAAGATCAAACCTTTTCTCACTCCTCTAACTAGGACTGTTATTGCCCGTACACATCCCCTCTCTTCACAAACTTTTCTTCACCTATTTTTATCGAAAATGCAATTTCACAAAAAAAAAAAAAAAAAAAAATCACTCTTTGCATGTAGATTTAGTTGTACATCAACATGTAGTGCTTAGATCGTGGTACAGCAGGGATAAGGGAATATTCCCTTTTCCCACTGTAGTGCGATCTCAGAATGAGAATATTAAAGTAGGGGGGTATGGGGGGGTGCAGGGGGGCTTGCCCCCCTGCATAAACGTGAGTAGTTATTTAGGCATTTTTTTCTTTTTGCGAAAGTACACGTTCAATAAAATGCACTTTTGCGAAAGTGAGTTCGCTCATGTGCGTTTCACTGAAACGTACTTTCGATGTTGTAACATAGATCCATATATATATATATATATATATATATATATATATATATATATACATACACACACACATATACATATGAAAATATTTCATATGGTAGAAGTGAATTTAGTAGTAGAAAATCAGACAGAATTTGCATATTATTCCCCGAAGTACAACAACAGGGTGAGGGTGAGACTGTATACAAACTGTTTCACAGGAACATGTGCATTTAATTGTAAGCTTCAAAGCACATCCAATAACTATTAAAGATCATGCACCAATAAAAACAAACATAAATATATGGTAATGAAACTGAGACACTGGCATTTTCCCACCTATCTGTTAAAAAGAGAGTAATTTGAGGAATGAGTAGTGGAAAATTATTTGAGAAATATTAAGGAAGATAGAAATTTCATCAGAAGGAATAGTTGGTAAGGGAGATAAAATGACAATGGGGTTAAAAAAGGATAGAAATAAAAGAGAAAGATATGTTTAAGTAGTAATATAAATTATTTAGAGGGGCTGACAAAAGTTAAAGTATTGCAGAATAAGGGGAATCTCACAAATAAAGAGGAGGAGCAACTGCAGAGTGCTAAAGAGAAAATAATGGAGTATTTGGATAGTATGCATGGATTTAGAAAGATTGTTATAAAGCAACTATTTTTTATAACTCCAGAGCACAAAAGCAAAAAAAGTTTGAGCACAACTTATTGAGCCTATGACAAGAAAAATAGACATATTTGGAAATGTCATGAACATTTGTATAAAGCAGAGGAAAGTGGAACTCAAACACAGAGACATTGCAATAATAATCTGTACATGGGCACATAGCTTACAGTTGTGGCTTTTTTATCTACATTTATTTTATAACCTGAGAAAATTTATAACTGTTTCAAAGTATTCCACATTACAGGAACATCTTGTTCTGGATATGACATATATATTATTAAGCCATCTGCAAACAATGCTATTCTTTCTCATCTCCCCTTCCACTCATACCTTTGGATCTTTGTAACTCTTATTTTTATTGCTGCTGAGAATATATATTGCAAACAGCAATGTGGAAAGAGGGCATATCGCTCGTCATGTTTACTTGAATAAGACAATGAGGCTGGGTGTTCATTTAAATCACACACATCAGGATGGATAGCAGAAACATTAAACTTTGACTGACTAGTACACACATGCATGCTTGCATCTTGACTGCTCACTACAAAATGACACGCTTGCATGTGCTCGGTACTTGTGTGCATGTGTCTGCTGACTGGAAAGTTTCTTAAAGGTATATCACACACACTGCTCTACATCCTCACTCTTTACTGAGCTGTCTGGCAATAATAATGACATCTGAATAGGCATGCAAATTATATGGGAAATAATAGACAAAACAACATTCGTATCCAGGTTGCAGTGTAGCTAGAGCTAGGTCTGGAAATGCGACCTGATCTTGTAATGTAATAGGACTGGGTTTAGCAACAGGGACAGTCACAGGTGAATGTTCTGCTTTAGGACTCTCTGGGATATTCTCAGGAACAGGGGTATCTGCTGAAATGTCCTGTGGAACTGGAGCATTGGATAAGTCACTCTGAGAACTAGAACTAGAGTCTTTATCACAAGCAGAGTTCTGTAACACAGGCTCAGACACCGGTAATAAATGTTTCTGATTCCGCCTAAATTCTACTCCTTGCAATTCCACAATATACGTTCTCAGCTCTTGACACAAACTTTTCACAAATTCAGTCTGATCAAAACCTTTTGCTGTCTGCATCCTCACCATCTCCCCTTCTTGTAATGGATTGAGAGGTCTGCTGGTATTATCATAATAGGACTTCTGGGACAAATGCTTTTTCAGGAGTTGAGCTTTAATTACTTTGTTGTTCTTACCACATGGAACTGACAAATTGCTACTGATTGGTAATGGGTTCAGGTTTGTCTCGATATAAGTCTCTGGGCAGGCAAACCAAGATGATTATCACAAGGAATGTTTCTTGGATTCAGGAGATTTACAAATACATTGTTATTGTCTCATTTTCATTTCTCTTAGCTGTTTTTCAATTTGAACTGCACGTTCTGCCAAGCCACTTGAGTGTGGGTATTCAGGACTACTCATGATATGAACAAAGTCCCATGTTTCAGCAAATCTCTTGAACTGCTGACTTGTAAACTGTGCACCATTGTCAGAAATGACTCTGCACAGACTGCAATAGACAGAAAAATGTCTCTTCAACTTAGTAATAACAGTACTGGATGTTAGGTTAGGAAGTAGGTCAATCATGAACCAATTTGAATGAAAATCTACTAATACCAAATTATGTTGACCATTCCCACTCGAAAATGTCAGTGGCTACTGTCGACCAAGGTAGTTCAAAAATCTGGCTGAGCTGAAGTGGTTCTTTTTGTTGAAGCAGTTTAGTACTATTACATACAAAACAAGATGAAAGTGCTCTCTCAATATCTTTGGATATAGAAGGCCAAAATACTAGTCATCTCATCCTTCTTTTGGTAGAATCAGTTCCTGGGTGGCCACCATGCAAGATTTTAATGTACTCTTGTTGCAAAGATTTTGGAACAATTACTTTTGGACTTTTCATGATGATACCATTGTCAGACAAAATCTCATCTCTATAAGGAAAATGCTGTTGCACTTCTACTGGTAGGCGAGATAGTTTTGAAGGCCATCCTTGACTGAGAAAGTGGTTCAGCTTCTGAAGAATCGGATCTGTGGCTGTGTGAATTCTAACTTCATCAAGACATGTGGAAGAAAAAGTTCTCACTTCCATGACTTCAAAACCAGATTTCTCATTCTCATGCTGTTCAGTGTTTTTTTCTGGGTGATCTGGATAAAGTATCAGCAAAATAAAGAAGTTTGCCTTTTGTGAAAACAAAGATTGATATTGTACTTGTACAATTTGAGCATCATGTGTTGCAATCTAGCAGGAACTGAGTGCATTGGCTTTCTCAAAATAGTAACTAGAGGTTGGAGGTCAGTCTCGATTTGAATAGGTTGGCCATAAGTTCTACTTGACTTGACTTGATAAATATAATCATGGAACTTTGAACATGCAAACACAATTGCCAAGAGTTCCTTCTCAATCTGAGCATATTGCATCTCAGGTTGGGTTATAGTTCTCGACGCATAGGCTACTAGTCTACTCTCTTGAAGAGTGGCTGCACCAAGACCAAACTTAGAAACATTACAGGAAAGAGTTACTAGTTTGTGAACATCATGTATCTTAAAGTAGGTGGACTGGCAATTCTGTTTCAGAACATCAAATGCTCTTTGGTGGTGTTCTGACCCGGACCAGGATACATCTGTGTGTCAGTTCTCTTAGTGGCTCATATTGCCTGTATGTCTATTGGCTATTTTTGTGGTATATGAGCCAATCAGAATGTACAAAGCAGAGCCGACACTCAATGCAGAACTGCAGAACTTTGTGAGCTCTGCCCCTTAAATGCGGAATGTTCCACATAATCCAGAGCACTTGGAAGGTGAAGATGAAAGTGCTAAACCACTGACCAGAAAACTCCTGTAGCTGTTCAGCAAAAGGCAGTTCAAGCTCCATCTCTGGTGCAAAACATGGCTTCCCGTAATCTAGACGGAAAAATACATCAAATGTGCTCAGAGCTGATTTAAATAAATGGAACACTGAAGTATATCAACTCAAATATCAAAAGGCTGGAAAAATGGAAGCTATAAACAGCTATTCAGATGAACTGATAAAACAGTAAAAATCAGAAGTCAAATGAAGAAAAGACTAGATGAATATGAAACTGCTGAAGAAGAGCTGTTTCAGAAAATGGTAGATTTAGAGGACAGAGCATGCAGGGAAAACCTGAGACTTTCTGCTGTACCAGATAAACTGGAAGTAACAGACTGTATTAATTTTATGAAAGCACAAACAAGCAAATGGAGTGAAATTCCACAGCAAGATTTTTAATTGAAAGTGCATATCATGTGTATACTCAGACCCTGGACATGAGAAAGCAACCACAACCTGTATTAGTAAAGATAAAATCATACCATCTGAAAGAGTCAATCCTGACAAAACTACAGCAGAAGGGTAAAGTATTAAAAACTGGAGATGATAGGGAGTTTGTGGAAAATGATTATTCACTGAACACAAGGCAGAAAAGAAGCACATTATCCTAGCAATTGATGGTGTGAGATTCAAGCTGCTGTATCCAGCTATCTTAAAAATATTTTTTCTTGGAGGATCAAAGTCATTTTTTGTGCAGAACTGATTAAGACAGAAATACAAAAGTATGTCCAACAAAAAGTGAGCCATCAAACAGAAGAGGACTCTGTTTCTCATTCTTCTGACAGAGACTTTGCTAGTGAAATATTTTCCAATGTGCCAATGTAAATTGCTTGAGAGAAAGAAAAAAAGGATAGGAGTTGACTAGAAGCATTGTGAGTACCTTGATTTGAGCCAGAGTCTGGGGTTTGGAGATGGTGAACAGGAAGATGACTAGCAACACCATAATTAGTGAATAAATGTAAGACTATAAAGCATCAATAACATTTGTAAAATATGGCTTTACAAGAAAAAGTGGAAATAATGGACTAGTGATGATGATGTTAAACTTGTGAGGGACTGAAAAGCATATACCCTACTTTGTGTCATGAATGTTTAGGAGACTAAGGGGAAGGGAAGAAAAGGTAACTAAGTAAAAGATTTTTTTTAATAGTATTTATATAAAACATTTCAGGATATACATTGCATGTTATACAGTAAAGCATTTTCAATTATACGTGCTAAAGATAGTAAAGAAACAAGTGCCTTTTTCTCCTCCTTTTTTAGTTATAAGAAATGTAGACATTACAATGTAAAAAGAGAAGAAAGGTTGAACAAAAATGTGTTTAAGTTAATAGGTTACAATCTTGGGTTGTTGAGGTGAGGGGTGGGGTGTAATAGTGTACACATCATAATATATGCAGAGTTGATATGTTCTCTGTTACTTTTCCATAGGTTAATGTCTGGATTAAGACCCATGGCTTAAGCTAATAAAATGTTGTTAGTGTAAGCAAGAAAAGAAAAGAACACTGAATGTAAAGAAAAGTCTTACTATGGCAAATGAATGGCCAGCGTGAGATGAGAAGTCTACAGCTGATGGCAGCTGTACATTTTGTTCTTATGTTACTATGGAGTCAAGCTTTACACAGGTCCAGGAAATAAAAGCCAGAGCACTTTTTAAGGCTAAAAGGTCAATGTTTTCTGAAAGAATACAAGCATTTTTTCACACCTGGGAGGGGAATACAGATAAGAGAAGAACGGACAGGTGTAAGTAATAGCACAGGTTGTAACATGTGTCTTAGCATGAAGAACCTTAATTTTAGATTGGGTAATGTCTGTGTGCAGCTGTCAACTTGAGACAATTGTTCCTGCCGGCAGGGTTCAAAGATATACATAGTTTTGTGTGTTTAAGTTAACAGGTTGCAGGGGGGGTTCTGGGAATTTTTTGAGGGTTTTCATTAAAATAAAGTCTTGCAAAATGTGACAAGTTCAAATGGAGATAAGAAAAACTGTATAAAAGACCAACCTACCAAACATTAGTTGGTGTACGTAATACAAAAGCTGGAAATAGATATTTTAAAAATGTCAGGGTTATGCTGCTTAATGCTAGGACTCTAAATTGGAAACTGCACTGACTGGAAGCACTCCTTACCTTGGAAGATGCCAATATCTGTGCAGTCACAGAGACAGCATGAAAGAGCCAAAGGCAAAGGTGTATCAATCTTCATTAAAGACAAAAAAACCTCAAAACTGGTCAAACAGTATGACTCCATAGAGCTACTCCAAGTCCAACTAACTGTAGGTAAAATCCCCTTCCATATCATTTAGTTTATTTAGAGATAGCCTGTGCACTTTTTCTTAGGGCTAAAAGTTTTCTGAAAGCATACAAGCTGTTTTTCATATCTGTGAGGTTGAGAGAGAGAGAGAGAAGAAAAGAACAGACAGCAATTAAAGTGAGAAGCTGTAGCATGTGCGCTAGCATGGGTAACCTTAATTTTAGGTTATATAATGCCTGTAGGTATAGCTGTCAACTTGGGGCAATTGTTCCCTTCTGGAGAGTCAAACTTCATGTTTTAAAGTTGTACATAGTTTTGTCTGTTCATTATATTTTATTGAGGATGGAGGTGTTTTGTATTTAGTTTTTTGTTTGAGGGTTTTCATTAAAACAAAACATCCTGAAAATGTGCCATAGGCTCAAATGGAGATGAGAAGAAACACCTGTGCAAAAAAATCAGCCTGCCAAACATATGTAACACAAACGCTGGAAAAAAACACAAAAAGAACTGTCATGTATAATAGGTGCTAACAATATTTTTTTTTTCTTTTTTTTATTATGACGGCTATGCTGTCCATATTATCTGGGAATGTGAATGGCATTACAGGTACAGATAAAAAGGAAAGAGTACTGAGTTATATTAAGACATGCAGACTCCAAACAGTAATGTTGCAGGAGACATTTGGAAAGAAATGAGAACAGGAATTTGATAAAGACGGATTTCAGAATGGATATTCAGCAGAATATCAGGGACAGAGGTAAAAGGGAGTAATTTCACTAATTGCTAAATGGACCCCAATAGTGATAGATGAGGGGAAAAAAAACAAAAATGGTAGATTTGTGGTAATAAAGGACTATTGGCAAGGGAGGAGGATCCTAATGGCATGTATTTATATTCCACTGAAAACTACTACTATGGAGCTTAAGCAAATTTGGGGAGAAATGATCAGCTTTCAGCAGGGAGTATTATTTATAGGTGGAGACTGGAGGTTGATTTGCAATATTGAAGATGTATCACAGGGACTTAGAAGAGTGTATTTAACAAAAGAGGATAGATTAAGAAATGTATGAATATAGGAATTCATTGGTAGGAACTCAGAGAGAATTTACACACCGTTCACCAAGGCACAATAAGTAGGATAGAAATTATACTTCACAGGAACATGTGCATGTACCAATAAAAACTAAGATAGAAATGCAGGGTACTGAAGTAAAAATAAGGCAGTGGAACTTTCCCACCTACTTGCTAAAAAAAAAAGAGGAATTTAAGGAATGAGTATTGGAAAATATTTGAGAGTTATTAGGTAAGACAGAAATATCTTCAGAATTTATAGTTAGTGACCAGGATAAAATGAAAATGGTGTTAAAAATAGAGTCAAAATAAAAATGAAAGCAATATGGTTAACAAGTAATAGAAATTCATTAGAGGGGCAGTCAAAGTGTCAAGTATTGCAGAATAAGGGGAATCTCACAGAACAGCAGCAGGAGCAAATGCACAGTGCTAAAGAGAAAATAAGGGAGTATCTGGACAATATGCATGAGTTTAGAAAGACTGCAGTTAAGCAACTATTTTTTGATAAAAACTCCAGAGCACAAAAACTTTTAGCACAACTACTTAGCAGCAGAACAGTGAAAGGGTTGTCACCAAACTTAGGGAACCTATAACAAGAAAAATAACCTTTGATCCTATAGAGGTTTTAGAGATATTCCAGAAATTTTCTGAAAATTTGTATAAAGAAGAGAAATGTGGGGAAAAAAAAGAGAGTACAAATGGAAATATTTATGGAAGACTTAATTATACCAAAGTTAGAGGTAGACAAGGCTCAAAAACTAACAGTTAAGATGGGGAGGTGATGAGATAAAAACAGTGATGCATAATTAATCTTCAGGTATGTCTCTGGAAACAGATGGTATTCCTGTGGAAGTTTGGAAATTAGGAGAGAATAAAATGATAAATATCAAAAAGAGTTTTTTAATAGTATTTTAAAAGGAGGGAAAGCACCAACATCTTGGAAGAAAGTTGTGGTGGCCTTGTTACCTAAAGATGGCAAACATCCTTCAGATCCAGATTCATATAGATCCATTTCAATTTTCAACCACAGTTATAAGGTGTTTATGTCAATACTAGCTAAAAGAATGACAAAGGTACTGCCAAAATTGATAGATATGTATCAGTGTGATTTTGTGAAGGGGAGGCAAACATTTATAACATTAACAGAACAATGGTGATCCAGAGGAAGCAGGATGCAAAAAAAACTCTGTTGTTGATGGGTCTTGATGCAGAGAAAGCATTTCACAGAGTAAGCTGGGATTTTAAGGTCTATATTAGAAGATTGACGCCGCATTCTTTCAAATGCGTCTTGATCGAACTTAAAAGGCAGAAAACGGAAAATATCGAAGCGGCTGTTAAGTGAATTCTTCTTCGGTACTTTGCAATTTTCAGCACTGTAGTGCGGTCTCGGAGTTGGTATAGTTAAGTAGGGGGTGGGGGGTACAGTCCCCCACATCGGGGGTATGGGGGCGAAGCCCCCCACTTAATGTAATGTTTGAAATTCATTTTTATTTATTTATTTATTTTTTTTGTTGGAACAGCGATTTTTTTTCCCTTGAAAAAAAAATCGCTGTTCTGACACTTCGACATTGTAAGCTTTTGCTTACATAGGGTTGATCAATCACCGTTCGCTATTTTAAGCGTTCGGTGATTTAATATATACCTGGGATTTTATGAGTAAGGAAATGGAAACATTTCCATTCCCTGATACAATAACAATAATAAAGTTAACTAAAAGGATATATGAAAGATCAGAGGCAAATATTAAAATGGGAGAGTTTCACTCAAATAAGCTGTGTTTGAACACCGAAACCAGGCAGGGTTGTCCTTTCTCCTTTGTAATTTGCTTTACATTTAGAAAATAAGGGACTCAGAAACACAAGGATATAATTGGTATGGTAATCAAGAAAAGCTGTCTTTATTTGCAGAGGATGATATTCTGTATCTGACAAATTTAGAAAAGGAGATCTCAGGGTGTTGTGTAACATTCTTGGGCAGTTTCAAGTCTTTTTAGGATATAAAATTAATGAAGATAAAAACAAAGGCTATAGCCATAAATTACATAACCACACACAAGCTGGTTTAGCAATACCCATATTTATGAGGACATAAGGCTCCTGTTATGGCACCTAAGGATATGTGGGAAGAGACTAAAAAGATAAAACAAAAATTGAGAAACAGGAAACTCTTATTTATGCATGTGGATAGTAAAGTATAAGTAGTAAAAATGTTTTTGTTCCCTTTAGTCTTGTACATATCTCAGGCGTACTTTTAGCAACCTGAGGAGAAGATGTGAACAATAATTAATAAAGAATTGAAGGATTTATCTGGGAGGGAAAGAGGGCAACAGGGCAAGAGTTAACTGGGATAAGTTGATCCTTCTAAAATAAAAAGTTAAATTGTGTAAAATCTTAACATAACCATAGATGTCCTTCTCTCCACTGCTGCAGTATTCTTTATTTGAGGGATATACCATCAGAAGGTGCATGACGTCGGCCAGTATACAAATGTCTTTTGCCACTATAGGGTATGTAGTACATCTGATGTCAGCTGCAGTTGGACATAGGCCATAAAATGGATGTATGCACATACCCTCCTCAGAACTGAATACCCCAGGAGGAAAGCCAAACTGAGGATATGAGTGGTCACTACATCCAGGAAAAACAAGAGACCAGTGGGGAAGATGGGAGGGATAGAATACTGCAGCAGTGAAGAGAAGGACAGCAATGGTTATGGTAAGATTTTACAGTACTTTTCTATGTCCTTTCATTCATTTGCTGCAGTATTCTTTATTTGAGGGAGAATACCAGAGCTCAAGAGGGAAGGGAGGAAGAAGGAGCAGAAGAACTCTCTATGAATCCATGTAAAATGGCTTTGGCAAAGCTGGTTCTAGGTCTGGAAATAGCATCCAGCTTGTAATGTTTGGTAAAAGTATTAATAGTAGATCAGGTGGCTGCTTCCAGGGTGGCACTGTTATCCAATCCTTTGAAGAAAGCCTTTGATGAAGCCATAGCTCTGGTAGAATGAGATTACACAGGTGCATCACAATCCTTTCCATGTTAAGTGTAGCAAGAAGAGATAGTCTGCTTGGATGCAGGAAGACTTACAGCCCCAGGGTGAAAATTAATGAAAAGCTGATGTTTTTTGTCTTGTCCAGGTAATAGCCATACCTCTCAAGTGTACCTCATTACGAGAAACGTACCTCATTTGGGGTCTTAAAAAGTTCATGTTCCTCAATGTTCAACATTGAAAGACACTGTCACACATTCAGTGTTAGGAATTTTTTTAAGTGAAATCCATGGTAAATAGAAATGAATCATATTCATTCATTAAAATATCATCTTTATAAGTAAAACCAGCATAATTTAACCATCCTATGGCCTTCCTAGTTAAAGTTGTTAGTAAGCCGTTAGTATGTGTTCCACATTTTGTCAGTTTGTTCCAAATTATGAGGGCTAGTGTTCCTCATTTTGGAGATGGAAGGTTGAGAGCTATGGTAATATCTCAGTTGTCTATGAACATCAAGGGAGTACAGAATCCTCTCACACTGATTTTGTGGAGAGGAGAAGAAGGTTGGTAGTTGAATAGATTGGTTTAGGGATAGCTAATTAACTACCTCAGGTATAAAGGAAGGGTTAGTTCTCAATGATAACTTATCCTTATGAAAGACTAAGAAGGGGGGAGCTGCCATCAGGGCTTGGAGTTCCGTGACCCTTCTAGTGGAAGTCATACTAATAAGACAGTTTTCCATGAGCAATGTTTGAGGGAGGCAGAGGGTGTTGATTCAAAAGGGGGCAATGTCAGTTTCTCTAGAACAAAATTAAGGTCCCAAGAAGGAGGAACAAGTTTCCTGGGAGGCCTAATGTGGAGGACGCCTTTAAGAAATTGTTTTACCTCAAACCTGGATGCCAGAGGAGGGGATAAAGGCAGACAAGCCGAGATAGCTGACATATGAGCTTTAACTAATGAATAAGCCACGCCAGGTGAGAGCAGTTCACACAAATATTCCAGAACAAGTGGTATTTCCCACTGCCATTGGGTCTTGGTTCTTAGACACCATAGTGAAAATCTTTTCCACTTGGAAATGTAAGACTTTCTACTGTTGGGTTTTCTGGCCTCCTGCAAAACCCTGAGCATGTCCTCAGAGAAAATGTCCCTGAATGGAATCAGAATTCTATCACCCACAATGTCAGCTGTAGTCTTGACAGGTATGGATGTACAAGGGATCCTCTGTTCTGTGTGAGAAGGTCCACTCTGTGGGGCAACTTGTGGTGAAGGCCCATGGCTAATTACAGAGAAGGGAGAACAAATCCTGTCTTTGCCAAAAGGGAGTCATTAGCAAGAGCTTTGGCTGATCCTGCCCGATTTTGACCAGGACGTTTGGTATTAGGAGAGGTAATATATATAGAAACATCCCCTTCTATGAAAAGGAGCGGCCATCCACCTTCCAAGCCAGAGGACTTGGGATTGTGGCACAGAATTTTGGAAGTTGTTTGTTCATAGGGGAGGCAAATAAGTCTGTGTGTGGAGTAACCCACTGGTGGACTATGTTCAGGAACGCATAACTGTGAAGCATCCATCTGTGGGATTGGGCCCGGGACCTGCTCAGAGTGTCTGCCACAAGGTTCTTGTTGGAAGGAATGTACATGTCCTGGACTGTCATGTTGTGTTGATCTGGGAATTCCCACACTAGGAGAGCCAGTCTGCACAGTAGGTAGGATCAGGTACCCCCCCCCCCCCCACTTGTTCACATACCAGAGTACAGTCATGTTGTCGGTGAACAGTTTTAGTGTGCCTGGGCGAAGGAAGGAATGGAAGGTTTGTAAGGCTAGGAGTAATGCTTGCATCTCCATTACATTGATGTGCTCCCTTTTCTGTGAAAAAAAACACATTCCTTGGACTGTAATTTTGCCCAGGGCCTCTCCCCAGCAACGTCTGATGCATCTGTGTAAAGTTCTAAGACTGGGTCTAGGAGGCATAGAGGTAGTCCTGGGTTTAGTTGTTCCTGCTGGATCCACCACAGGATTTCTCTCTTCAGGCATGGGATGAGAGAAATGAGGTATTCTAGTGGATGAGAGTGCTGGGTCCAGACAGATCTGAGGAACCACTGGAGTTTCCTCATGTGTTGCCCTGCCAGGGGTACCATGGGTATGGTTGAGGCCATAAAACCTAGAACCTGGAGGAATTTCCTGGCCATGATGTGGTGTGGTGTAATGGGAGGAATGATCAAAAGAAGACCCAAAGGTCCTCTGCCTTTTGAGGTGGTAGAAATACTTTCATTATGTCTGTTTGGATTCAGCATCCCAGAAAGGTGTGGTCTTGGGATGGGGTGAGGGTTGATTTTTTTTTTGAAGTTTATCAAGAACCCCAGATTTCCCAGGAGGGTAATGGTAGTCTGTATGTTCTGTCGAAGAACCTGAGAATTTGCTGCCTGTATGGGAAAATCTGGATACCCAGGAGCCTGCAGTGAGCAATCACTGGAGCCAAACATTTTGTGAAAACCCTTGGGGCTGTAGAGAGGCCAAAGGGCAATATAGAGAATTGAAAATGTTGTGAACACACAGAAAAATGTAAACATTTCCTGTACTTGGGTGAATGGGGATGTGGAGATAGGCATCTTTTATGTCTAGAAATGCCATATATCCCAGTGGGCGAAGCAGAGGAAAAAGGGTTTGTAGAGTTAGCATTCTGAAGGATGGAACCTTTTAGAAGGTGTTGAAATAAGATAAGTCTAGGATTGGTCTCCAGGGCCATCCTTTCTGGGCACTAGGAACATTCTTGAATAAAATCCTTTTCTCTGGAGGTGCAGGGAACTCTTTGAATGGAGCCCTGTTGCCACAAAGTTAGAGGAGATCTGGGAAAAGATGAAGTTGTTCTCTAGGAGGTTGTGAGATGCCCCAAAAGGTGGGAGTGGAATGCCAAACCATAAAATATCCTTTTGGATTATGGAAAGGACTCAATTGTCTTGGACAATGGTTTTCCAAGTCTTGAGAGCATTTGAAAGGTGGTGGGGGAATGTTTGCAGGGTAATCGCATATTCCCTGCTCTGTGTCTTTGTGTGGTGTCTGAAGGGCTCTAGGCCTCAGTGTTCTCTTACCTCCCCTAGAAGCTTTGCTTTGCTGGTGTTGGGAATGGCTGTGAGCAAAGACAGGCTTGGAGGGAAATTCCTGTGGAACCTGGGCACTGGGAACACTAAAAGATACTATAACTCTGAGTTCCTTAGGCCTTTCTTGTAGGGTTTTGAAAAGGGCAGCTGCAACTGGCCCAAACAAGGCTTTATTATCCAGCGGGGCATCCATTAATTTGGATTTTAAATCATCCTGCAGTGGCTGAAACATGAGAATCTTCTGAGTACTAACCCAGCTGCCCTGGTGCAGGCCTCAGCAGCATCATAGCTGCATCTGATGGAGTGTTTTTATATTTGGGAAGAAGCTCCTAAAAGATTCAGGGCTAAGTGATTTCCCTTAGAATCGGTGAGGTCAGAGATGGGAGAAGTTGCTTGAGACTTAAGTTCTAGGGAGTATTTAGTCATATGTGTCGGGTAGCTGATGACTGTGAAAGCCAAAGTGGCTGAAGTGTATGACTTTTTCCTAGCCTTTCAAGGGTTCTATTCTCCTTGTCCATTGGGAGTAGTGAGATAGAAGGGACCATCCTAAAAGGTATGTCAGTAGCAGCAGAGATGACTGCGGGGTCTGCAGCCCGGCACCTGAAAAGGAACTGGCGTCCTCGGGGACTTTATAGAAGTGGTCTGGATTCTTGAACGCTGAAGCCTGAGAGCCTATGTTTTGGGATGCAAGGTGGAAAGCATCCAAAAAGACTGGATGTATCAGCGGTACTGCAGAAGAGCTGGGAAGGTCCACTTGTAAAAGTTGGCAATACCTTTTCTGTACATCTGAGATTTGGAAGGAATCCCACTTAAAGTGTTAACGGATTTTCGGGATGGTCTCCCCAAAGGACATTTCCTCCATGGGAGAGTCTGACCCTACTGACACCTTCTCTGCGGACATATACTCCTGAGAGAAGGGGATATGAGTAGAGTAATCTAAAGATTCTTCTTCATCAGAAGAGGATTCATCTGATCCCCAGCCCTTTTTCTGGGAAGGCTGAGATGCTCTGGTAGGGGCAGGCTGAGAGGTAGGCTGCTTAAGAGCCATGAAGGCCTGAAAAATACTCTTGACAGAACGTCTGCAAATCTGCAGAAGCCTTTTGTGTAGTGGAGACATGCATTGTCTTCTGTTTTTTCTTAGCTGGAGAGACTATCTTTTGCAACGTCGGTGGTCCAGATGAATGCCTAAGTTCAAAGGATTCAGGCTGCGGTGGACCAGAAGCAGACATTTGTGGTAAAACCCTAGGTTCCTCAATGCATTCAAGCCTGGGTTCTCCCTCGACATCTAGATCGGATGTCTATTCCACTTCTTGCAATGTGCTTGTGGCAGAAGTCAAGGTGACCTCAGAAGTGGGGCTGGCATGTGACTCCATGCCTGGAATCAGACGTGACTCCGGGTCAATGAGCGCCTTGGGAGATACATCAGATGGGTGAGGTGCAGCAGAAGGTGTAGGCCGAGGTTTCTTGGCCTTATGCTTTGGTGGGTCAGCTTTGGGCCTTGAGGAACCCTCCATGTGCTTAGTTAATTTTAGCCTTTGGTTTTCCAAAGACAGAGCTAGTGATGAAAGTCTGCTTCTAAGGGTCTTAGGAACAAATGACTGACAAATACTACACGACTTATGGTCGTAGTTGGGGTGTAGGCAAAAAAGACACTGGGTATGGCTGTTCTTGTGTGGAATTTGTCTTCCACACTGGCACTTACCCTTCCTGGATGACATAATAAAATAACAAGAAAAGTGTTTTCCCAACGGGGCACTTATCTGAAAGCAGATGTTGGAAACACTGGAAACTGTACGACTGATGGTCAGAGCTGGTGTTCTGACTGGCAGCAGAAAAGTTCTGAGGATGGTATGTGTGTACACCCATTTTATGGTCTATGTCCGACTGCAGCTAACATCAGACGTACCATGTACGCTATTGCAGCAAAATACTTTTGTATACTGGCCAATGTTGGGCACCTTCTGGTGGGGATATCCCTAAAGTAAAGAATACTTCAGCAAGTGAACAGAAGAACATCAAGATGTTTTATGTTTACCTGATTTGAGTGGATATTTTAGAGCTACACAGTTAAGGCTCATATACATAACACAAGCAGAAGGTTATAATTCAAAGTGGAAAGTGATGATGATGAAGCAAAGGGAGAAGTTCAAGAAATAGAAAGTGTAGGATTTTGGATGTAGATTCTTAAGGAGAATAATAGCTACCAAACAGATTATTATATTCATAGAGTATTTTAAGCACTAAGCCAATACACAAATGGAGAAAGGAGATTTTGCCAATAGGGATGATTGCAAGTAGGGGTACAGAAAATAGGCAAGAGGGTGCTGAAATTTACTGGAGACATTTAGTAAAGGAACCAAGATATTGGGAGCAATTAATTCAAGCAGGAAAGGTAACAGATTGGGATGAGGTCAAGAATACATTTGGATTGCAGGCTAGTGACTGCCTTCCCTAGCAGGGCTTGGTGTCAGAGTACAGGCAAAGAGAAAGGGCTAGGAGAATATTAAGTGAAACACCTGCACTGATAGAGTTTTTAGATGAATCTAGAACAGAAACAGCTGTTAAAAAGGGATAATTTGTAGGGTGTATAAAATATTGCGTGATAGCTATATAAATCAATCAAAGGAGGTTAAAAATGATTGGGAAGAGAGATGGGAAAACAATTTACAAGAAAGCAATGGAAAGACATGTATGGCTCCCAAGTAAGCAAAAAAGTCCAGAAGGTTTAGGATCTTTGCTTGCACAGGTATTTTTACACTCCAAGAAGACTTTAACACATAGCAAATGTTGGAGGAGTGATGGAGAAGAAAGAGGTAACTGGGAAAGTACGGTTGTGTAAAATCTTACCATAAAAGTAGATGTCCTGCTCTTCAGTGTTGCAGTATTCTTTACTGAAGGGATTCCCTGCCAAGAGAAGCCTAACATCCAACCAGTATACTAAAGTCTTAGGTTTTTATAGATGTGTATCACGCATATGCCTCCCTGCTCAAGGCGTAGGGCATAAAGGTGACATACAGATTTACATACCTCAGAAAGTACAGTTGTGTACACTTACCATAAATGTAGATGTTCGAGTGTATTCACTGTTGCAGTCATCACACTTGGGTTGTCTGCCTGCAGGTAGCCCTCAGTCAGTCCAAATACCAGAGACTTAATATTTCTGCATCGGATGCTGTTGCTCCAGGACTGACATCAGATAGTCAGGGGTATAAAAACAGGCAGCTGACGCCATTACATCAGTTTTTCTTGCCCCAAATGTCAGGAGCCCCCCAAATAGGGAGCTAAGTTATGGTGGGTAAAACACCACCAGGAAAAAGTAAATACCAATACCCCAGAAGGGGTGAGTAATAACCATAGAGAGGAGAGAGAGAGAGAGAGAGAACCAGGGGGCTGGTGGGAGGGAAACCAGGACTGCAACAGTGAATACACTCGAACATCTACATTTATGGTAAGTGTACACAACTGTACTATGTTCTTCGTGTTTCACTGTTGCAGTCATCACACTTGGGTGGATTCCCAAAGCTGAAGAAGGGTGGAGGCAGTAAAGAAGAGTTAGGGCTGGCGAGTATGCCTTGCAGGACTGCT
The DNA here is from genome assembly GCF_019279795.1 of Protopterus annectens. NCBI lineage: Eukaryota > Metazoa > Chordata > Ceratodontiformes > Protopteridae > Protopterus > Protopterus annectens. The sequence goes on along the minus strand of NC_056726.1, from coordinate 1,343,345,038 downwards.
GTAGCAAAACCTGCCCTGGATTTGGTGGTAATGCTAACCTGCCCTGCATTTGGTGGTAATGCCTGGTGAAGGTGTATACAGAACTCCAGGGTAGCAGCTTCCAGGATGTCCCTGGTAGGGACTCCCCTGAGAAATGCTATAGATATTGCCCTAGTGGAATGTGTTCTGACCTCCTGAGGGGTTGGCCTCCCATGGTGCTTGTAGCAGAAATGGATGCAGTGTGTTATCCATTTGGAAATGGTTTGTTTTGAAATAGTCTTGCCCTCTGCCCCTGTTGCAAAGCTGACTAGTAACTGGTTAGATTTTCTGAAGGGCTTAGTCCTATCAAGGTAGAATCTGAGCTGTCTGTGCATGTCCAAGGAGTGCAGGATCCTTTCCCCTTTATTTTGAGAATTAGGGAAGAAGGTTGGCAAATGGATGGATTGGTTGAGAGCCACACTGGACACCACTTTAGGCATAAAGGAAGGGTTAGTCCTGAAGGAAACCCTGTGTGCATGGAAAATAATGAAGGGTTCCACTGCCATCAGTGCTTGTAGCTCAAACACTCTTCTAGCTGAAGTGATGGCTAGAAGCAAAGCTGTTTTCCAAGAGAGGAATTTTAACTCTGCTGATGCAGCAGGTTCAAAGGGGGGAAGCATGAGCTTTTCCAGTACAAAATTAAGGTCCCAAGCAGGGGTGGGCGCTCTCATTGGTGGCCTTAAATTGTTTGCCCCTCTCAGGAACTGTTTTATAAGAGGGTGTGAGAAGAGAGGTGGTTCAGTGTTGTAATGAGCAGAAATGGCTGAGGCATGTATCTTAATGGAGGAAAAGGACAGGCCCTGGTGGAGTAGATCTTCTAAGTAATCCAGGATTAGAGGCAGGGAGGGCAGAGTTTTGCCCTCTTCATTAGACTGAATCCATGAGCAGAACCTTTTCCACTTATCCACATAGAATTTTCTTGTACTGGGTCTTCTGGCTTCAAGAATGATGTCCAGCACCTGCTTGCTTAGGGTTACTAGGGGAGAATTCAAGGAATAAGCCAGGCTGCAAGATTTAGGGTTTGCAGTTGCGGATGCAAAAAGTCCCCCCTGCTGAGAGAGCAGGGTTGGGTTCTGGTGTAGGTGCCAGGGTGGCACCAGTGACAGGCTGCGCAGGAGTGGGTACCAGTGCTGGCGTGGCCAGTGTGGGGCAATCAGAATTGCCCTTCGTCTGTCTTATCTTGAGTATTACTCTTGAGAGAAGGGGCAGAGGGGGAAAGGCATAGATTGAGAAATTTACCCACTGAAAAGACAGGGCATCCACATTCCAGGCCCTGCTGTGAGGATTCCTGGTGCAGACTCTGCTGAGCTGGTGGTTGCAGGGGGAGGCAAAGAGATCCACCTCTGGGGTCCCCCATCTCTGAATCAGAAGGTTGAAGGTGCTGGGCTACAATTGCCACTCATGGGGGTCTAGGAGATTTCTGCTGAAGTTGTCTGCCAGTGAGTTTTGTTTGCCTGGCAGGAAGTGAGCTTGCAGATGGACTTGAATGTCCAAAGCAGTGTTCCACAGGGCCATGGCTAACCTGCAGAGTGGGTAGGAATGGGTTCCCCCCTCCTTGTTGATGTACCATATAACTGTGGTGTTGTCTGTTTTAATTAGGAGTTGTCCTGGAAGGAGTAGGGATCTGAAAGCTGTCAGTGCATTCTGTACAGCTAGCATCTCTTTTTGGTTGATGTGAAGATGAATTTGACTTGGGCTCCAGTGGCCCAGTATACATTTGCCATCCATGTGTACCCCCCAGGCATAGTTTAATAAGTCTGTGGTTAGGGTCTGGGTGGCATGGGGTGGAGTAAAAGTCAGTCCCTTGTGGTTGCATGCTTCTGTCCACCAAAGGAACTCTGTTCTTAGAGTATGATAGGAATGACAGTTTCCAGGTCCTGAGAATGTTGGCACCAAAGACTTTTTAAGTACCATTGAAGTTTCCTCATATGCAGTCTTGAATACAGAATTAGCAGTATACATGAGGCCATGGACCCTAGGGCTTGCAGTATTTTTCTTGCAGATAGCTGGGTTCTGGTGGCCATTTTTTTGAAGTAGTTTGTCAGATAGACTTGTTTTTCTGAAGTGAGGAATGCCATCTGGGAAGTTGTATCCAAGCTTGCTCCCAGGAATACAATCTTTTGACTGAGTACCAGTTTTGATTTCTTTTCATTGATGGTGTACCCCAAGGAAGTGAGAAGGTTTTTTACAAATGTCAGATGCTGCAGCAGCAATTCCTGACTGTCTGCCTGAATCAGGCAGTCATCCAAGTACAGGTAAATTTGGATATTTCTCTGCCTGCAGTATGCAATGGCTGGAGCCAGGCATTTTGTGAATACTCTGGGCGCAGTAGATAAGCCAAAGGGAAGTGCAGAGAACTGATAATGCATAGATCCTGCCCTGAAACATAGATAGTTCCTGCACAACTCCCTTAAGGGGATGTGCAGATAGGCTTCTTTCAAGATTAGGGTGACTAACCAGGCATCCTTGGCTAGTATGGAAAGAAGCTCTTGCAGGGTAAGCATTTTGAATTTTGGTACCACCAGGAAGGTGTTGAGGACTGAAAGATCCAGGCACCAAGAGCCCTCTTTCCTGGGTACCAGGAAGAGTCTAGAGTAGAATCCTTGACCCCTCTGTTCTACAGGAACTGGCTGAATAGCTCTGATATTGAGCAGGGAAAGTACTTGGTTTTGAGCCTTTGCCCACTGTTTGGAGGAAGATCTGGGAACCCTCTTGGGTTGGCAGTGAATGGAAATAAAATTTGTACCCCTGGGACACAATGTTGAGGATCCAGTGGTCCTGAGTAATGGACATCCAGTTTTTTGCATGAAGGGCAAGTTTTCTTCCTAGGGGTACAAGCAATCGGGCAGGGCTGGGAAGTGGAGTAAATAAGTCATTGTGAGCTTTTTCTGTAAGGGGGAGGCTTCCCACTCCCTGCTTTAGGGATGGGAGCACTCCATTGCTTAGATCTCTGCATACCCTGAGGTGAGTGTCAGGTACTCTGTAGTACCTGTCTGGTTTCCTAGGGGCACAAGGTAAAGTGTCAGGAGTTAGACTGGATTCCATAAAAACTTCATCCACAACATCCAGTACAGGAGGTATTGCTAAAGGCCTGTGCTGAGGCAACTCTAGAAATTCTCTGAGCCTCTTTTTGAACTGAGGATAGTCTTGGCATTCCCAGTGGAAATGGTCTCTTAAGGTATGTAAGGTTTCACCAAAAGAGAAATCCTCTGGCAGGGAGGCAGAAGGAATGGATTCCTCTGCATCTGAATCCTCAAAAACAGATAAGGGCATGCCTTCATAATCAGAAATCTCTGAGTCATCGGACTCTTGGTCTGTAGAAGCTGAAGGGGACTGAACTCTTTGTCTCTTAGCAGGGGAAGGCTGACTTCCCCTAATCAACGTAATAAGGTCTTCAGCCATTCTAAGCATATGTTTTTGTGGCATGGGAGCAGGTGCATGCACTTTGGTCATCGGTTTTCTAGGCATAGTGCGTACTCTGGGCCTTAGAAACTTGGTAGTTTTGGTTAAAAATGAAGCCATCGGTTTGTGTCGCACATCAGTTGAGCAAAGAACTTTCTCAGAAGCCGGTGCCTGCTCAGCGGCTCCAGACCCATCCAAGGTAGAGACATCTGCAGGTTCCATAGTCGAAGAAGAGTTTTGCAGCATACCGGACTCCGAATGGGTCTCGGTAGAGGCCTGCGAATCCATTGAAGTGGGCATCAGGGGCTGTGAAGGCACCTCACCGAGTAGCGACAGACTAGCGACTAGCTTAACGGAAGCATCGTCGGAAGTTTTGGACCTATGCAGTCTGCCTCTGTCTTTATCCTTACATTTTTTTAGAATATCGTTAGTTGGATGGCTTACTGAAGCCATTTCAGAATACAGAGATCGAGAGCAAAAGAATTTAGCAACAAAGAGCCCGACGACAAATGGTTTCCAGCGTTAAACAAGGCACAAAACCGACAGCAAGGGATGTCGTGGTCAGGGCCTAAACAGGTGACGCAGTAAGAATGAAAATCTCTGAGAGGTATTTGCTTTCCTCAGACAAGACAATTAACTTTTTCTGACATTGGTTAGAGCAAGAAAAAAGGATCCCCAATGGAGTACTTAGCTTCAGGATTATTCAATTTGGAAACAAAAATTAAGGTAGCGTCCGACCGGCACTTGCGAACTGCTTCTGCTTCGTTCTCCTCGGCAAGAAAGACTGATGTAATGGTGTTGGCTGCCTGTTTTTACACCCCGTGATGACCTGACATCAGTCCTGGAGTGACAGCATCTGACGCAGAAATACTAAGTCTCTGGTATTCGGGCTGACTGAGGGCTACCTGCAGGCACATAACTCAAGTGTGATGACTGCAACAGTGAAACACAAAGAACATCTGAAAAGCCTCAGGAGGAAAATCAATCCTAGGAAGGAGGAGAAACGTGTGCATCCAAAAGGAGATAAAGGAAAAAGAAGAGCAGAAAAGGGAGGAGGTAGGGACTGAAAACTGCAATAGTGAAGAGGAGGATGAAGGACATGTACTGTTACAGTAAAATTTTACATAACTGTACTATGTCCTTCCTTATCACTGTTGCAGTATTCTTTACTAAAGGGAGAGTACAAAAGCTCAAGAGGAAATGTGAGGAAAAAGGCCCAGTAGAGCCCTCAAGAAACCCATGCAGGATAGCTATGGAAACAATATCCAGTTTGTAATGCTTAGTAAAGGTATGGACAGAGGTCCAAGTAGCAGCCTCAAGAATGGAATTGGTTTCCAGTCCTTTGAAAAAAAGCACCAGAGGAAGCCACAGTCCTGATAGAATGAGCTTTTAAAGAATCATCAAGTCTTTTCCCATGAAAGGAGTAACAAAAAGAAATGGCATTAGAGATCCATGAAGAAATTGTATGCTTAGATACAGCCAAACCTAGAAATCTGGGATGAAAGGAAATAAAAATCTATTCAGCCTTGCAAATGGCCTTAGTCTTATCTAAATAACATCTGAGTTGTCCATGCAAATCGAAGGTGTGAAGAACCTTCTCACTAGCAGACTGTGGACAAGGAAAATAGGAGAACAAATGAATAGACTGATTAAGAGACAACTCATTAACCACCTTGGGCATAAAAGAAGGATTAGTACTAAGAGATATCTTTTCCCTATGAAACACCAAAAAAGAAGGAACAGCCATAACAGCCTGGAATTCAGACACTCTCTTAGCTGAAGTAAGGTTCTGAGGAAGAACAGTACTCCATGTACAATGTTTTAAAGAAGCTGAAGCTGCAGGATCAAAAGAAGCTGAAGCTGCAGGATCAAAGGAAGCCCAAGTCAATGTTTCAAGAACAACATTAATGCCTCAGGAAGGTGGAATAGGCTTCTGGGAGGTCTGATATGAAAGACACCTTTAAGAGATTGCTTGACCTCAAACCTAGAGACCAGAGGAGGAGTCAATGTCAGACAACAGAGGAGTAAGCCAACCCAGCATGGAACAAGTCATACAAATAAGAGAGAACCACAAGGATCGCCACAGAAAGTGGATCCTGGTTATGAGCAAGATACCAAATAAAAAAATCTTTCTCATTTGTACATACAGGACTTCCCATTAGTGGGTTCCTTGGCATCCTGCAGAACCCTAAGCACTTCCTCAGAACAAAAGGTGCCTAAAAGAGATAAAAACCCTATAACCCACAACTTCAGTTGAACAGTGGACAACTGAAGATGGATGAGAGACCCCTTGTTATGTGTTAGCAGGTCCACCCTGTCAGGTAACTTGTGGTAATTGCCCTTGGCTAGGTGCAGAAGTAGAGGGAACCAATGCTGCCTAGGTCAAAAGGGAGTCACTAGCAAGATTTTGGGGAAGTCCTGCTCTATCATGAGCAGGACCCTCTGAATTGGAGGAAGAGGAGGGAAGGCATAGAGAAACATCCCCTTCCAAGAGAAAGCTAGGTTGTCCACCTTCCAAGCCAGAGGATTTGGACTCTGAGGCAAAAAAGAGGAAGTTGTCTGTTCAAAGCAGAGGCAAGAAGATCTACCTGAGGAGTACCCCACTGATAGACAATGTCCAGAAAAACATCTCTGTGAAGCATCCATTCAGGAGCCTGAGTTTTGGACCTGTCACAGAATCTGCCACTATATTTTGCTCTGAAGGAATGTATGGAGCCTGAAGAGTCAACTGATTTAGGACAGCTAGATCCAAAACTTGAAGAGCTAGATAGGGCCATGTTGATGTGCCACATCACTGTGGTATTGTCTGTAAAGATTTTGAGAGGCTCTGGAAGAAAAAGGGAATGCAAGGTCTGAAGGGCAAAATGGAGATATCTCATCTCCTTGATATTGATGTGGTCTGACCTTTGATGACAAGGTCAGAGACCCTGGACCTTAAGGGGACCAAAAGAGGCTCCCCACCCTATGTCTGAGGCATATGATAAAAGTTCCTGAGAGGAGATTGGGGGCTGAAAAGGAAGTCCTGGGTTGAGAGTCAGCTGATGAATCCACCACTGAATCTCGAGTTTGAGACATGGAATAACAGGGACATAACAGAACAGTTTGAGACATGGAATAACAGAAAATCTAGAGGATGACAGTGTGGAGCCATAATGACTTTAGGAATCACTGCAGTTTTCTTATATGGAGTCTGGCTAGAGGTAACACTGGAATGGTGAAAGCCATGAAGCCTAGTGCCCTTAGAAACTCCATTGCCGTAATTGAATCCCAAGGAAGAAGGGATTGAAAAAAAGATGAGCGAAATAGCCTTGGGAGGAGGCACAGAAGCCAGCATAGGGATGGTCTGGAGCCTGCAAGCGAGAAACACATGATCCTGACAAGTAACCAGGAGTGATTTCTGGAAGTTTACTCTAAACCCTAGGCTTTCAAGAGACAAACAGCACAGCGGAGGTTCTGAGGCAAGGTGTGAAGGCTGCCAGCCTAGCTAGATATAATTTTGTAGATAATTCTGTCATTTGTAAATATTAATATAAGCCACAGGCTTGTTCTCTTAAATGGAAGAAAATTGTGTTAAATGTTGAACGTCAAAAATGTAGCAGTAGTGCACTCTGCTGGAAAAAAGCTGATATGTCAAGCCTTGTATGACTGTTTGATCTCAAACTCACAGCTGTAATGTCTGGACCAGCAGATTCTTTCTTTTGTTTTGAGACCAGTTAATTGCTAGATTTTACATATATAATGTCTTTAATTGTTGTGGTTTCCTAACCAGGTGCAAGATCAAAGCTATGTTAAACTCTGAGTTTCTGTTAGCCTGGGAACCAGAGAAAAATGGTATAATCTAAAATGAGTCAGCAGTGATGCATTATCAATTTAAAACTGTCTCAGAGAGAGAGCATTTTGGATTTTGTCTAAAACTGAAAACTCGCCAGTACTCTGCTTTTGCTCTATATGTAAGTTTATTTAGAACTGTGATTGCTCTTAGGAAAAGATAGAAAATAGTATGTTTAGTCTAGCTGTTTCTATATTTATGTCAGAACTATTCTACAGTATTATTTTAGGCATTTTCCTGTGATGTCTGAACTCTTGACTAGCACTGTGTATAGTAAGAAGTATTGTCTTGTGTTTTTATTAATTATTATTAAATATTTTTAAACCTTTCAACTGTGGGTCTTTTGTGTAGAGACAATTTAAGCTCTAGAGTACATTGCATGCATATAGTGATATTGTACCAAGCCACTCCAATAATCCTGCTGCTCAGTCACATTTACTATTTGGATAATAATATTGCGCAGTAATAACTGGACACCCTTTGGCAAGGGCCTTTTTAGTAGCTGATATTAGTGGTTGGTGGCAGCTGGTACTATCTTATAGACTGGCATGAAGGGGCATAGCTGGAGAACCTGTGCCAGCCTTCCCCAGGAGTGTCTGTTTGTATATAACTCATATATTAAAGTGTGTGTGTGTGTGTGTGTCAGCTACTTGGGCAGGCACACGAAGCACTGGTTGGACAGAGAGGGTGCTGGAGGTTTTAGCTTGACCACTAGGCGGAGATCTGGACCCTATAGCTGAGCCAGTGGGGAGTCTTACTGGGGATCTGGAGAGAAAGGGAGAAACCAGCCCTAGACTGACTGTGATCTCGGTGTGCTCTTAAGGGAAATTGTATGTTACTGTGTCTGCATTTGTCATCCTTCCCAATGTGGACACCCCTCACTGGTGCTAGTGGTGAGGATTGAGGCTACTTGATTACTGGGCCAGTGCACAGGCATCAAACAAGGTCTCGGGGAGAATGCCTGAATGAGCAGGTCATCCAGATATGGAAAGATCTGAACCCTTCTCATTCTGCAAATGGCAATCACAGGAGCAAGGCATTTAGTGAAAACCCGAGGCAGCAGAAAGGCCAAAGGGCAAAGCAGAGAACAGAAAATGTGAAATTTCCCCAAAAAGGGGGTGAATAGGAATGTGAAAATAGGCATCCTTGAGATTCAGGAAGACCAGGAAACTCTGGGGAAGAAGAAAAGAAAACAGGGTCTGAAGGGATAACATCTGAAAGGAAGGGATATTCAGAAAGGTGTTGAGCTGAGAGAAGTCCCAAAAGCGTTATCAGGTGCCTTCCTTCCTGGGAACCAGAAATATTCTGGAATAAAACCCCTTCCCCTCCAGGGAAGGGGGTACAGCTTGAATAATGCCTTGTGTCAAAGGGCCCTGAAGTATTACTGGAAAGAAAGGAAGCTCTTCCTGAGGAGGTTGAAGGATGCCCAGAAAAGGAGGAAGGGATTTCCATACCATGATGTATTCCTGATGGTCATGGACAGAACCCAAGAATCTTGAGTGATCATTAACCAATTGGAAAGGGAAAGACAAAGAGCTAAGAGAACCTGACTCAGGAAAGAGAGAGAGAGTCAGAACTTGGCTTGTCTTGAAAAGGAGGTTTCTAAGAAGTCGAATTCTGAGTAGACGTAGCAGGAGGAACCTGCCTAGAACCCTTCGTACCTTTGGGAGGACGGCAAGCCATCTACGAACAAAAGCAGATTTAGAAGGATAATTCCTCTGAAACTTAGGAATAGGAGAAACAAAAATGTTCCAGTTCCTGCAAGCCCCTACTTTTATCCTGCAGAGACTTAAAAAGCTCAGCAGCTGCAGAACTAAACATGTTCTTATTATCAAGAGGAGCATCCTGCAGTTTAGCCTTAGTATCATCAGGCAAAGCCAACTGTAACATCTCAAAAAAGAACCAAAAGCAGATCTAGTGGAGGCATCAGCTGCATCATAACTACATTTAATAGAGTGGTGGGCTACTGGAGAAGTACAGCACAGTATGATACATGGTCATATGGGTCTGGTAGTAGCCTGAAAGGCCAAGGTAGCAGCAGTATATACCTTCTTGCCAAGCTGTTCCAAAGCTCCACTGTTCTTGTCAGAAGAAAGTAGTTTAGTAGAAGGCAAAAGCTAAGAGGGGTTTGTCGAAGAGACATACATTAGAGAAAGGTCAACAGAAGGGCATTTATAGAGAAACTTACACTCATCAGGAACCTTGTAAAATCTGTCAGGTTTCTTAGGGGCTGGAGGCAGAGAATCCAGGGCCACAAAAACTGCTAAAAAGGTATCCAAGAGGGCAACCTAGACTGGAGGGATAATAGAGGGCTTAGGGGACTCCATCTGGAGGAGCTCATAATACTTGCTTGTTTTAGCTCAGCGGATCCTGTTTTGGCATCCTGCAGACTACAAGACTAGCAGAAAATAGAGAGAGAGAGAGACTTTGGTTGATTCTAAGTACCTCTGTTTACTGTTTTTAGCTTAAAACTGTTTACTGCACTTTGTCTTAGACGTTGTTAAAGTTATTGCATTTATTTCAACTGCATTTACAGTTTGTTGGCTACACACTCAAGTGTGCTAGCCTGCTCTGTGTTTAAAGTGAATTTATTGTTGTTTTAAGTGTATTTATTACTGTTTTCCTAAAAAAACAAACAAAAAAAAACTGTTTGCTTGTTTTCCCACCATTTTCTGTTACTAGAATAGTCCAGATTCAGATCTGCTGAAGTCAGGACTGTATTGGAGTTTCTGAGTTGCCCAGACCTTCCTGTGATAGAGGGAAACCTTTCTGCTCATCAGTGGGAGTGGTAAGCACTGAGCAGCCTATCTACTGATAGAGGAGTTGTTTCCAGCTCTGAAATTGCACGTTATTGGCTGTTTTGGACTGCATTCTATCCTTTTTAACTTTCTGCCTTAAAAAGCTGTGTTTGTGCAGGTGTGGGCAATGCACAGCGCCACTAAGCTAGGGTAAACTATTCCCAGTGCTAGAAAGTCTATTCTTCAAATGTTCCCTTAGATCTTGCTACTTCTCTTCTTTTCTGCACTTTAACTAGCTTAAAAAGTCTAGCACTTGTTCAGATTTCCCGTAGCAAATACTGTAGCACTAAACTTTCTATAAAATAAACAGCCTCAGTACTTAAAATACACACCCCTCCAGGGATGTCCAAAGGTCAGTTCCCCATTCTTTCTCCTATCAACCTTGTGAACCTGGGCATCCTGAGGCAATGTAGGAACTGCCTCATGTACACTGACAACCCTCTCCTCTTATCCCACAACACTCAGACTTGCGAGAGATGCATCTGTTTATCCAGATTGGAAGCCAAGCACTCTCCAACCAAGACTAGAATAGACAGTCACTAGCACCACACCACAAGGAACACATACCCTCACAGCTATCACATAATAACACAAAACACTCACCCACCTTCGCAGAGGCTATCAATAAAAATCTACCCAAACAAAAGAGACCTCCAAGGCAGAAACACACACAATCACTGCACCACAGCACAAACCATGAGACATACAACTCACACAGTGTACCACACAACCAAAGCCCCTAAGGCAAAACAGCTTACCCAATACACTTATTATAGGTGACTCAATACTAAGGCACACTGATGTCCCACTCACAAGGTTGAATAAGGAGAAGGTAATGGTCAGCTGCCTGTCAGTAGCCAGGATACCCCACATAATGCACGGACTTGGGTCACTCCACAACAGGTACAATTATGACTCTGTCATTGTCCATGTTGATGTGAATGAACGGAGATGCACCTTCCTGGACTACATGAAAAGAGACATGGAGGAGCTCTTGGATCATGCAGTCCAGGAGGGCATGACCCTAGCTCTGAGTAGCATCTTACCACCAACTACTGTTTTTGATGAACTTTGCATCTTTTGTAATGAATTTTATTAGAGCATTGAACTTTATTTAAATGAGTATGTAACTCTTTTTAAGATGAACTGCACCTTTAAGCTTTTAATTAACTTAATTAATGTAGCCATGTGATTATTTTATTCATTTAAACATGGCAAGTTTTTGTTTGCTTTATTAGTCTGAAGAAGTGTTGCTCATTAAAGCAAGACGAAAGTGCTAACTTTCATTGTCTTTTGTCTTGGAATAAAACCTGGTATTTCATTGGATTTAACCTGCTGCTTGTGGGCTTTTTCATATTTTGCAGTTTTTCTCCTTCACTAGCTTATCAACCCCTATGTCACAAGGTGGGCTGCAAACTGGATCACTGACTGATAGAACTCGCACAGTGAAAGTAGCGGACTCCAAGTCAGACTACCATCCAGTCACAAGTGGAGTCCCACAAGGTTCGGTCTTGGGTCCTCTCCTGTTTGGCATCTACTTTTCTGAAGTCCAGGCCAAAGTCAAGGGACTCTGGCTGACCAAGTTCGCAGATGACTGCAAACTGGAAGCCATTATTATCTCCCCAAATGATGCTGACATTCTACAGAAAGGCCTCACGGAGACCAATGACTGGTGTCAGAACCATGGCCTTAAGCTCAATGCCAAAAAATGCATCATTCCCTTTGGGAAGAACATGGTACCCATGAACTACCACATCAATGGTAGTCCACTGAACACCAAAGGTGTCATAAGAGATCTGGGAACACAAGTGGATAGCGACCTATCCTTTGATAATCATATTGCCACTGTCGTCAGAAAATCCTTTTACGTGGCGCATCTCATAACAAAGGGTTTTGCCTCCAGGAAGAAAGAGGTCATTGTCTTTTCCCTCCTCTTCCCTCATTAGACCAATTATCGAGTACAATGCCCCATTCGGCATGTACCTCACTAGACATATGCAACAACTAGAAAGACCACAACAATACCTCACTAAGAGGATCCTAGTTCTTAAACACTTGCCCTATACAAAAAGACTAAAAAACACCAACTTTTTTCGGTATGTCACCTACTTAGAGGCAATCTCTGCTGGACCTACAAAGCCATGTTAGACCCAGCATTGCTAGATATGCTACATCTAAAGAAATCTCAATCTCTCCATGCCACATGCACCAGAGACCTCTACCTCATTACCACAATCAACAGAACTTGTTGGAGGGACAGGTCCCAACCTAAAGACTGTCCATGCTGTGGAATTGACTTCCCTTAAACATCAAGCAGAGCACCTCACTGGCCCTCTTCAACAGAAATCTTGATGAGTGGATGGGAAACAGAAAATTCACCTCAGGGATCATTTCAGTGGCCCTGCTGGACAGAGGCACTGGGAAATAATGGGCATCATGTTGCCAGGGAATATTTTGGGCTAGGCTTGTAAAGGCTCCAAGGCCATTAGCCTAGTACACTCCTATGAACCTACACCACCTTTGAGTGTCAGAAACTTAAAAAAAAGAAAGAAAGTTAAAGAATTCCATCATAGGAAAAATAGTATCACCAAAGAAGAGGTCTTCAAAAGGAGAGTCTGGGCTAATAAAGTCTCCCCCCTTAGCGCCATAATCCAAGGGACAAGAGATCTGAGAGGAGTGTACCAAAGACACTTTCCCAGAATCAAATTCCTCTTCAGAGAAGTCCTGTTCTCTGGGTTTTTTTTTTTTTTTTTTTTTTGAGGGATGTCTGCCCTAAACACCCGAGGAGGTTCAGATCCTTGCATACACTCACCCAACATAGTAGGAATCTCCTCCCAATAAAGTATCTGTGGACTGTCCCTTGGTCCCTCTGAAATAATCAGCTGAGGGTCCTCCTCAACATCTGGAATGGACATCTGCAGAGCTTCCAAGGATATGCAAGAAGCCAGATCCATGCCAGCCTTCAATATGGTAGCAGAGAGAAATAGGTTCATAGGTTCATACTAGGCTATCTGCCCTAGGGCATTTATAAGCCTAGCCAGAATGTTTGGCTTTCGCCACCCATTTTAAATTTATTTTGCTATGCCCTTTTTCGAGGTTAGTATACTGTGCCTCTGTCTAACAGTGACACAGAAGTGATACCCAGGGTAAACCTACGATCTCCCATCCACTCATCAAGATTCCTCTTGAAGAGAGTCAATGAGGGACTCTGCCTAACCTGGACTGGGATTTTATTCCAGAGTGAAGGGAGCCTCTGGGTTATGAATCTGTCCCTCCAGCATGTCCTATTTATTTCAGTGCTGAGGTTCAAGTCTCTCGGCATAGCTCAATGGGATTTGGATTTTCTGAGGTGCAGCATGTCCATTAATTCCGGGTTGGACATGGCTTTATACGTCAGGCACAGATTGCCTCTGAACAGGCGGTATGCCACTGAGTAGAGCTGGAGTTTCTTTAACCGGGCAGCATATGGTATCTGTTTGAGCCCTTTGATCCTCTTGGTGAGGTACTTTTGGGGTCTTTCCAGTTGCTGCAGGTGTCTGGTAAGGTACATCCCAAAAGGGGCATTGTACTCAATTATGGGCCTGATGAGGGATGAGTAAAGAGGCACGATGACCTCCCCTGATCTAGATGTGAATCCCTTCATGATTAGGTGGGCTATACAAAATGTTTTTCTAACCACTTTGGCCACGTGGTTGTCAAATGAGAGATTGCTATCAACCTGGGTCCCCAGATCCCTAATTACTTCTTCTGTACTTAATGGATTACCACCTATGTGGTAGTTTGTGGGCACTTTGTTTTTGCCAAAGGGGATGACTATACACTTTTTGGCATTTAGCCTGAGGCCATGGCTCTGGCACCAGTTGTCTGTTTCTATGAGGCCCTTTTGGAGGATGCTTGTGTCAGCTGGAGAGTCGATTATGGCGCCCAGTTTGCAGTCATCTGCGAACTTGGTCAGCCACAGTCCTTCCGTGTTGGCCTGTACCTCTGAGAAATATATACTGAACAAGAGAGGTCCCAGGACTGAGCCTTGTGGGACACCACTTGTAACTGGTTTGGAGTCTGACATGGCTCCAGCAATTCTAACCATGTGGGTTCTGTCCTTGAGCCAGTTTGCAATCCATCTAGTGACATAGGGGTTTATATTTAAGCTGGTGAGCTTATCTATAATTCCCGAGTGGGGTATTGTATCGAAGGCTTTTGCAAGGTCCAGGTAGGCTGTGTGGACCACCTTCCCCTCGTCAATGGCCTTGGTGACTGTTTCAAAGAAATCAACCAGGTTTAAGAGGCAGGATCTGCCCTTAACAAAGCCGAACTGGGTAGGATCCAGTGTTTGTAGGTCCCCAATATCTTTATTTATGAGGTCCATGATGATCCTTTCCATAGCTTTGCAGACCAAGCTAGTCAGGCTTATGGGGCGATAGTTTCCAGGATCCGTTGAGGCACCACCTTTATGGAGAGGGACCACTGCTGCTGTACGCCACTCTTTGGGCACATATCCTGTAGTAAGGCTGAGATTGAACAGTAGTTTTATGTTTGGGTTTAGCTCTTCTTGGAGTTCATGTAGGGCGCAGCCCGGGACACCATCTGGTCCCATTGATGCTGTGTTTTTTGCTTTGGAGAGGGCGGCTCTTAACTGAGCATCTGAGATGTCAGGGGGGCAAGCACTCTGCTGGGATAGATATTTGCCCTTTTGGTGGGAGGGGAGAAGTTTGCGCTGAACCTGTCAGCTAGGATGTTGGCAATGTCTGTGGGTTCGGTGTATTTTTTGTCATTTTGGACTAATTCTGAGCATATCTGGGAATTACCACCCAGGTTCCTAACATAACTAAAGAAAGCCTTGTGATTATCCTTAGTGTCCTGTGCAATTTTTCTCTCGAAGCTGGCCTTAGACAATTTTGTGTGTGCCCGTAGTTTTTTGCTAATACTGATCAGTGATGCCTTCCCTTTTTGGGATTTTGCTCTATCATTTAGTAGCTTCCTCCTTCTATTGTATAGTTTGTTTATGGCTGGGGTCCACCAGACAGGATGTCTGCTTTTGGAGGATTGGGTCTTGGTTTTATTTGGGATCGCATGATCCATGCATTCCTGAAGGTGTTCATAGAATGCGTTTATAAAGGATTCTGTGGTCTGGGCCGTATTTTTCACAGGCCCGGGGGCTTTGAAGGATTCCACCTCAGTTTTGAGGAGTGTGAAATTTGCTTTAGAGAAGTTTTTCACTGTGGTTTTCTGGGCAGGGGGTGGGGTTGGGATGTGAATATCCAGTGAGATTAGTTTATGGTCTGATCTTACCAGTGAGGGATACACTTCTGGTCTGGAGCATAGAGTCCCCATGTTGGCGATGATCAGGTCCAGTATGTTTTCCCCTCTTGTGGGAGTGGTAACAAGTTTTTCCATAGCATTTGAGTTTATAAATTCTAGGAACCTTTGGGCTAGAGTGTTGGAGCTAGAGTAATGCTCCCAGTCTATGTTTGGGTAGTTGAAGTCGCTCAATATAATGGTGTTTGGAGAGACCTTCATATTTTCCAGTGTTCTCAGGAAGGCCGAGTGGGGTTCCTGGGTTTGGGAGGGTGGTCTGTAGCAGGCTATAAACTGGAAGGCAGTTTTACCCACTGTTAGTTGCACATGGATAGTCTCTGATGCTTCGTGCTTTGCCACCAACCTGGAGGTGTGGGTATCTTTGATGAATATCGATACTCCCTCCTTTTGTGGTTCGGTCCAAGTTTTGGGCAGAAAAGCATGGTATGAGGTATAACCTGGTAGTGCTGGGGTGCTCTCGGGAGCCCTGAACCAGGTTTCTGTTACTGCACAGATATCGATGTTCTCCATGCTAAGGAGAGTTTCGAGTGCGTGCATCTTGAGGTTTAGACTTCTGCCGTTGAGTAGCATTACTCTTAGTGTCTTATCCCTTGTGATACCTATGGAGGTGGGTTTGTCTTTTGAGCCTTGCCTAAAAAAGGCACTATGGGGGTAGCAAGAGCCTTTGCCAATATCCGAAAGCCCAGGGGTGACAGGTGCAAGCTGTCCCTAGCAAAGCATCGTGGCTTGTCGAGCATATCATCCCAAGCTGACAGGCATTGGATCCCCTTTGAATGACACCAGTACTTAAGCCAATTGTTGAAATTGATCATCTTGTCTTCATATTGTGGCATCATTCTTGGTGAGGGTAAGATGCTACTCAAGGTCAGGATCATACCGGCCTGGGCTACATGCTCAGAGAGCTCCTTTATGTCTCTTTTCATGTAGTCTAGGGAGGTACGTCTCAGGTCATTCACACCAGCATGGACAATGACTGAGTCATATTTGTACTTGCCTTGGAGTGACCTGAGTGCTTGTGTTATGTGGCGGATCCTAGCGCCCAACAGGCTGCTCACCGTGACCCTCTCCTTGTTCAGCCTGGTGAGCGGGACGTCAGTGTGCCTGACGATAGAGTCACCTATTACAAGTGTATCAGGTGTGTTGTTTAGTCTTAAGGGCTGTGGCTGTTTGGCACACTGGCTTTGTGAGATATGTGTTGCACGTGTTTTGTTTTGGGGTAGCGGCTGCTTGGGTGTCTGCTGCGTTGGCAGATCTTTATTTAGAGCCTCCGAGTATGTTTTTGTGTGATTATGTGTTTGGTTTGCTGTCGTGGTAGGTCTATATGAGACTGGAATTGTAGTGAGTGTGGTTTCCTTCTCCTCCTGAATGGTTATGCCAGTACTGAGTTGAGAGAGCTTAGCCTCCAGTTTGGCTATATGGTTGCATCTCTCACATGTGTTGGAATTTGTTGGGAGGAGGAGAGGGTTGTCTGTGTACATGAGGCAGTTGTAACATTGCCTCAAGATTCCCAGATTCACCAGCTGGACCGGAGAGGAGATTGACAACTCACCTTTGGACATGCTAGAATAATATTGGGAATTCCTTAATAATTGAAAACCAGGGCCAGTGGGGAGTGAGGGTGTAGTGCTTTTAATTTTTAGTGCTGACTTATATAATTGCTTTAGTAAGCAAGTGCCAGGTAACTTAAGTGCAATGTGTTACAGGTAACTTAAATGCAAAATGACAAACAGTAACTTTCTTTCAAGTGAAACAAGGAAATAAGTACAGTAAGCAATGCAGATATCACTAGTGATCCACAGAAGCTGAGAAGCGCGTATTAGGTGGAATTAGCGTTCCAGGAAATAACAAGCAAACAAACAACAAGCATATAAACAAAGCTAGATTCAGCAGGCCTGGATCTAGTCTATGCTACAGCAAACAAGGTGTACCAATTTCAGTAAGATACAGTTCAAATATTCAGGCACTATAAACCTTTAACCAGAAATTCCCAGCTCAGAAGGGCAGAGTCCAGCCTCTTCTCCCACAAGAGTGCAGACCACAAACCTTCTTAATGTAAAATAACTGGCCTGAAGCCCAAGTGCTTAAACCAGAACTAATACACTTTAAGAATAACAGACACTGGGCTCTCAATCAGCAGTTCCCAACTTAGAAGGATGAAAGCTACCTGTCCTGCCACCACAGTGCATGCCACAAACCTTCCTAATGTAAAACAACTGGTCTGAAGCCCAAGTGCTTAATCCAAAAGACTTAGAATGATAGCTACACTTTAATCAAGTTACTACCAAGCAGTAATAAATACAATTGAATACTTTAGAGAATGCCTGGATTAGTGCTCAAGTTACACAAACAAAGCTAGATCCAGCAGGCCCGAATCCAGTCTATGCCACAGCAAACAAGGCGCACCAACTTCAGTAAGAAGCAGTTCAGATATGCATGCACTATAAGCCTTCAACCAGAAATTCCCAGCTCAGAAGGGCAGAGTCCAGCCTTTCCTCCCACAAGAGTGCAGACCACGAACCCTCTTAATGTAAAATAACTGGCCTGAAAACCCAAGTGCTTAAACCAGAATTAATACACTTTTAGAATAACAGACACTGAGCCCTCAATCAGCAGTTCCCAACCTAGAAGGATGTAAGCTACCTGTTCTGCCACTACAGTGCAGACCACAAACCCTCTCAGTGCAAAACAACTGGTCCGAAGCCCAAGTGTTTAAACCAAAAGGCTTAGAATGAGTTACACCAAGCAGTAATAAATACAATTGAGTACTTTTAAGATGATGCAAAAGTAAAAAAGTAGGTAGAAACACAAGTACAGTAAAAGCAGATTAAATTTTTTTTTTTCTGAACAAGTGCTGAGATCAAAGAAACAGATTTGAGTGCTGAAACTAGAAAACTGGCTAGTTATAAGAAAAAAAAACTAAGCTAGAAGGCTTCCCTCTAACACAGAAGGGCTTGGGGGCTCAGAAGCCTACAAATAGTCTATACCACTTAACAGGAAAGGCAGGAAACAAGCTTACATTTTTTTTTTGATTCCTTGTGCCACCAGCCTCGAGAGAGATGTCCGGGGAAGGCAAAACAGCAGCCAAATTAGACCGGACTTTTTAGGCCTTTTTTTGGCAGGTGGCTGATCTTCATGATGGGAAGATTCCAATACAGCACCCTGCACCAGCAATTTAAGATGTTGGTTCCCCAGGTAAATAGACAAGGAGGAGAGATATTATGTAGGGTCTTAGGGACAAGTGCTTGGCAGATAGAACACTGTGTATGGTTATGGGAAGTACCCAAGTAGAAGAGACAATGGTCATGATGATCTTTATGGGGAAATCTGCCTCCCAAACCATTATTTTCCTTTTCTGGATGAAATGTGAACTCACAAAACCCATAAAATAGACAATCATGGGATCATAGGAAGTTACTAAGCTATTGGCCCTGGGGCACTTACAAGCCTAACCAAGAATTTAGCCCATCTTCCAACAAGTCAGCACCCAATGCCCCTATCCAGCAGGGACACAGGTGGAATCCCAGGGGTGTATTTTCTGTTACCCATCCAGTTATTCAGGTTGCACTTAAAGTAAGAGGAAGCCCCAACAGGACACTTATCTAAAACAAGGCTCAGTAACCAACACAGAAGGAGCCTTCACACTGATGATCAGTAATGGTGGTTGAACTTGGGGCAAAGAAGTTCTGAGGTATGTACCTCTGTACTTCACCTTTCTGCCCTACACCTTGAGCAGATAGCATATTTGTGACATATGTGTATAAATGTTTTGGTATACTGGCCAGACACGGTGCTACCCTTGGCAGGGAATCCCTTTAGTAAAGAATAATGAACAGTGATATGGAAGGACATCATACCTTCTGTGGAAGGTTGGGTGCCGGGCTGGCAACTCGACACTGTAAAACTCTACTGCCAATCATGAGCGGACAGATGATCCGCTGTGGTGACCCCTAATCGGGAAAAGCTGAAAGAAGAAGATATGAAAGGACATCATATGTTTTGGGCATGTAATAAGTTGGCAGATTTTTAAAATTCCCTCAGCGTACTCTATCAGAAATATTGGGTGAGCAAATGGCTGTCTGTAAGGAAATGATTCTTTTGAGCTGGGATACAGGATCAGAATTGTCTAGATGTAGTAAGGCCTTGTTAAGTTCAATTCTGTTGGCTGCCAAAAAAAGCACAAGAAGATGGAAATCAAAGTCTACAACAACTGTATTTGAACTACTGAATATTATAAAAGATAAAAGAACTGGAAGAGGAATCTTAAGAAAAGGGAAAGAGCAAATTACGTAGAAGTAAATGGAAACTGTAGGAACAGTGCATGCATAATAATATTCAGGAAGAAGAGGCTTGAGGTTTAAGGGAAGGCTGGAATTCAACAATTTTCTGTAATGTTTGAGTGATGATAGCAGAAAAACATATGTGATGTAAATTTTATTTAAATGAAATATGTTTAAATGTTTTTTCTTTTCTGTTAATGTACGTTTGCCTTTGTCGTAAGTGATAATTTAATAAAGGTATTTAAAAAAGAATAAATGAGAAATTATGGGATGAATTTGAAGAGTTCAAAGTATTCCAGTTATGGAGAGATCATATAACCATGAAGAACATTTATAGAAATTGGTCTAAATTGTGGACTGCATTTGAAAAAAGTATAAAAGGTGCTTTCTTTCAATGGCAGGATGATGTAAGAAAGGAAGAAAAACTGAAGTATTGAAAGATTTATAGAAATGTACTGGAGAATTTAGAGATGAATGCGAGACAGTACTATGATGGAAAAAGAAATGTATAAAAAATTGAGAAAAAATTAAGACATTGCTATTTAAACAGAAATATTTACAAGGAAGAAGACAGGAGGTGACTGCATATTTGGGTAAAATACTAAAGGAGGACATTAGTATAATGAGAGGTAAAAAGAACACAAGCAAATTATGAGTATTGTAGTGCGGCATGTAAAAAGACATGTACAAGAGTAAAAAGAAAGATCATCAATAATGACATAGGAATCCTCCAGACATTGGATCCAACCCAAATTGGTTTCATTAAGGGCAGGTCATGCCTACTCAACCTGGTGGACTTCTTTGAGAAGGTCACCAAAGCAATAGATGAGGGCAAAATGGTTCACATTGCCTACTTTGACCCGGCCAAGGTATACGACACAATCCTCCACTCAGGCATTGTTGACAAACATAAGAGGTTTAGTACAAAACCTTATGTAACCCACTGGATAGCCAACTGTTTCACAGACAAGGACCCCACAAGTTAGATTTAGGGAGTCCACCTCTACAAAGAGGCCAGTCACAAGCAGAGTCCCTCAGGGATCAGTCCTGGGACTGCTCCTTTTTTGGCATTCACTTCTCTGAAGTTAAGGCCATCATCAATGGCCTCTGACTGACTAAATTTGCAGAAGATTGCAAATTAGGAGCTGTCAGTGAATCGACCGCTGACACAAATGTTCTCCAGGAAGGGCTGACACAGACAAACAACTGGTGCCAGAGCCATGGACTAAAACTAAATGTCAAGAAATGCATAGCAGTATCCTTTGGGTAGTCATCCACCCCTGGTAACTATCATACTGGCAACATACCACTAAGAGCTGACCCAATAGTCAGGGACTTGGAGACGCACACAGACAGTAATCTAGTTTTTGACCATCACTTGTCTACAGTAGCGAAGATTCTATGTTGTGCAATTTATAAACAAAGGTATGGCATCTAGGTCCAAGGAAGTCATTGTTGCACTGTATTCAGCATTCATTAGACCTATTGAATACAATGCCTCCTTTGCTATGTACCTAACCAGGCATATCCAATAACTGGAATGTCCACAGAGATTCCTCACTAAAAGAATATGGGGCATAAAAACAGGTCCTATGCAGACTGCTTCTAGGCCCTATCCCTGCATTCTGTCTCTTATAGGCTGTTGAGGGGAGATCTATGCCTGGTATACAAGACATTGTCAGACCCCACTCTGATGGACCTCCAGCACATCTGCAAAACAAACAGCACCAGTTACCCTTTATAAAGACTGAAATCTTGCTTGTGATATAAAGAGGACCTGCTGGAGAGAGACAGGTATGTATCCTAGAGACTACCTCTTCTCTGTAACAGGCTCCCCATCCATGTGAAACAGTGTTCCTCCTAACCCAATTCAAATGTAACTTGGACAATTAGATGGGGAACAAGAAATTCATCCCTGTTTTTTTAAAACACCTTTATTGAATTATCACTTGCGACATAGGCAAATTTACATTTGTACAAACAGCGGTAGAGTTGTCACTTCACAGCCAGAGGTTCTCCTTTTCGATTCTTGGCTGGAGTGCCTTCTGTGTGCAGTCTGCATGTCCTCCCCGCGGTCGAGTGGCATTCGAAAGACATGCATGAATGGGCGTGCCTTCTTGAAGGTTGGGCATTGGGCTTGTACCTCGGTACCGTAAAAATCTACTGCCAATCATTAGCGGACCGGAGTTCTGCTGTGGCGACCCCTAACTGGGAAAAGCCGAAAGAAGAAGAACAACAAAAGTAATCAAATTGTATTAAATTAATAAACATTATACTTTACATATATTACTATATATCCTATAAACTAAACAACATTATATAAATTATTCATTTCCTGCCCCTTATTTTTTAAAGAAACATCTTTATTAAACCATCACTTATATCATAAGCAATCATACATTTATAAATGAAAAAAACACTGACACAATCCTAGTTGCAAGCATTTTATGTCACAAACCTTACTGACACACACCCAGTTGCAAACATTATACATCACTTATAATCTACCCAATAATTTTCAGTCAAATATTAAATAGCGCATTTAAGTCGTGCCTTCTTTTAAACCTCATTCCTCCTCTGTATGTTTTGTATCCACAATTTCCATTTTTCTTATGTATTTTGCTCCTACCCTTTTCTAAAGATCTCAATTCCAGTTTTATCTCTGTTACTATATTCACAACTTCTATTATAGTTGGTTTAGATTTTGATTTTCCTTTTATAGCAATTGCTTTTTGGCAGCCACCATAATTAGATACAGCAAAGCCTAACCATGTCTAGGCAATTCTGATTCTGTATCATAGCTCAGAAAAATCATCTCCCTCATCACACCAATCTATTTACCCAGCATCTCGGACACTGCATCCTACAGGAAATCCTTAAAGTCCACCAACCCACCACACTCCCAAAAAATATGTTTCCAAGTATCTCTTTCTTCTCCTTCCCACCTCCAACATTTGCTGTCTACCTGAGGAAAAATTCTCTGGAGTCTACCTGGGATATAAAAATATATATACAAACATTTCCAAGCAAAAAATCTTAAATCCTCTAGATTGTGTTGCATATTTGGGAGACAGACAGTTTGATTTGCCAGAAAGCCTCTCTCTGTTCAAGAAAATTCTTCAAATCCCCCTTCGTAGATCTGTCACTGTTCAACAACTGAAAAATAAAACTTCTTATAATTGGAACATTTTAAAGTACGCTTGTATAAAGCACTTTTCAAATCTTTCCTTTTTATGTAATACAGATGTTCTTTTATTCACTCAAGTAGCCTCCTGGTAGTCATTCCAATATAGAACGCTGAACAGCCTGAACATGCACAAAAATAAACCACCCCCCTCATTTGACAATTTTTATCTCCCCTTGATCGTAATCATATAAGAAGGGTTGTCTAACATAATAAAATGTCCTTCATGGATATAATGACAGATATTGCATTATCTACATTTGAACATACCCAATGGTTTTCTTGAGGGTGTAAAATAATATAATTTGCATATACTGTAGAGACCGCTTTTCTTGACTACCATACCAATTATATCCTTGAATTTCTGAGTCCCTTACTTTCTTAGCCAGTCAATCTAAATATGATGAAAATAACAAAGGAGAATGAGGACACCCCTGCTTGGTTCCTCTGCTGAAGCAGAAATTCAGAGAGGCCCCCACCCACTTTAATTTTCACCTCCAATTCCTCATATATCCTCCTAACCAACCTTACAATTTTTCCGGAAATGCAAATGCTTCAATTGCCCTACTTATAAAGTCCCAGCTTACTCTGTCAAATGCTTTCCCTGCATCAAGACCCACCACCAACAATGGTATTTTCTTACATTCTGCTTCCCTCTGGATCATCAGTGTTCTGTTAATGTTGTCAAATGTCCGCCTCCCCTCCACAAAACCACACTGATCCATATCTATCAATTTTGGCATTACTTTTGTCATTCTTTTAGCCATTATAGGCATGGACAGTTTATAAGCATGGTTTAGGATTGAATTGGGCCTGTATGAATCTGTGTCTGATGGATCTTTACCCACTTTAGGTATTAAAGCTACCACTACTTTCTTCCAAGATGTTACTTCTCCTACTCTTAAAATACTGTTAAACAAACCCTTCCAGATCTTTACCAGTTTTTCCCCTCCTAGCTTCCAAACTTCCACAAGAATACCATCTATTCCTGGGGACTTTCCTGTAGATTGGTTATACATCACAATTTGTATCTCCTCTCCTCCTATCCTAACCATTAGCAATTAAGCTTCATCTACCTCTAACCTTGACATATTTAATTCTTCCATGAACATTTCCATTTGTACATTTTCTTTATTTCCATATTTCTTTGCTTTATTCAGACTTTCACAGAATTTCTGAAATATTTCTCATACCTCTACAGGATCTCTTAATCCTAGTTATAGGCTCCCCAAGCTTGGTGGCAGCACTTTCTACTTTCAGTTGCCTGAGTCATTATGCTAAAGGTTTTTGTGCTGTACTGTTACTATGAAAAACAGTTGCTTAACAGCAATCTTTCTAAACTCGTGCATATTATCAAGGCAATCCCTTATATTCTGTTTAGCATTCTTCAGTTGATATGCTCCTTGTTATGTGAGATTCCCCTTATTCTGCAGTACTTTAATGTGTCACTCCCTTAAAATAATTCTTATTACTACTTAACCATATTTCTACCCTATTTTTAAACTCCACCTTAATTTTACTACACTCCCTAGCTATATTTTAAAAGAAATTTCTATCTTCTCTAATAGCTCCTATAAAATCTCAACTATCCATTCTTTAAATTCCTCTCTTTTCAACAGATAGGTCGGAAAGCACCAGTGTCTCATTTTTATTTCATTACCCCATGTTTTTATTTTAATTATTATTGGTGCATGATCTGAAATAGTTACTAGGTGCATATCAAGACCTTCAGTCTAGCCAAACCCAGTTTTTATATCTTGGGGACTATTAAATTCAAATGCACTTTGAACCTATTACTTAATTCATATCTTCCTTGCCAAACATTTTCATACATTTCTTCAAAAAGTCTACCATCCTTTGTTATACTTTCCCTTCTGGGCCCCCATAGACTGTTGCAAATCACATTCCAGTCCCCACATATAAGTAATACTCCTTGCTGAAAACTGATTATTTCTCCCAGAATTTTCTTAAGCTCCATTATAACATTTTTAGGTGGACTATAAATCCTCCTCTCTTGCCAGTAGCCCCTTAGCACTACAAATCTGCCATTATTGTCATTTTATCCTCTTCTATCACTACTGGAGCACCTTTGCAATTAGTACTCCTCTTTACCTTTGTCCCAGGTATTCAGCTGAATAACAATCCTAAAAACCTTTCTTCATCAAATTAATATGTTCAGTTCTAAATGCGTCTCCTGTAACATAATTATATGCACTCTACATTTTTTTAATACAGTGCACTACCTACTCTTTCTTTGTATTTATCGGTGAGACCATTTACATTTAAAGACATTACAGAAAGCATCACTGCATTAAAAAGTCATCATTCCCACCTTTATAACACCTTTTTTGTTAGATGTCTAGTTCCAGCTTTTGTGTTACATGCATACACCGTTTGTCAGACTGAACTTTTGTGTCACATCTTAAAAACTTTTTTTGTTTTATTGAAAGCCCTTAGACAAAAAAAAACAGCCTGAGTACTCACTAAAACTTAAGTGACTTAATACTAACATACAAAACTATGTACATCTTCAAATGCTGAAGTTTTACCCTCCTTATAGGAACAAAAGCCCCAAACTGACGTCCACACTCAAGAGACTTGAATTAACCTAAAAGAAAGGTTAAACATGTAAGATGCATGGTGCAGCCGGTGCTTCTACTAAGTGCTAATTATTTTGTCTTTTCTTTATAACTCTTCCAGCTGGGGAAACCCCTGAATGCTTTCAGAGAACATTACCTCCTAGCACATTTCTCTTCTGTTTTTTTTTTCTTCAGCCAATCACTCTTCACCAGCCAGTTTCTCTTTATCAAATTGTCTCCATGAAGACAAGACAACCAGGCAGCTAGTTTCTCTTTATCAGACTGTTTCCATGGAAACATGAAGACCAGCTGCAAAATTGCTACTCAGCATACACGTAGCTGTTAAAAAAGCCTCATAATATTCACTATTCATTTTCATTTACTTGCTTACTTGTAAAACTTCTTACTAAACCAATCTAAGGTCCTTAATCTGGTCATTTTCCCATGCAAGAATCAGAAAAAGTACATTTTTTTTCTTTTGCCATGCTATTTTAACCAGGCTATTTTTTCATTGCATTGCTTACATTTCTTAAAACTGAACAAGAAGAAAGAAAGAAGGGAGAAAGAAAAAGAACAGCAGCACCTGTTTATAATGTGCATTACACTTAAAATAACTGAGAAAACTTAACTTTATAGCATGCAAAGAAAACCACACACCACAAAAATAGTGCTAGAAAGAAAAAAAAATTCTTTACTTACAGTTAACTTTCTCCATTCTCTTCCACTCCCCAAAGCATATTTTGAACATTAATGACATGAAGTAGGGCATATGCTTTAGAGTCCCCCAAACGTCTGACACATTTTGAAAAAGTTCAAGATTTTCTTGTTCTGTCATATTTCACATATATAATTATTGCATTGTAATCTCACATTTACTGTTCATTTCCATTTCCCAAATACTGTCTCTGCTTCATTTCCAATGCACTTTCGATTCTTCTAGTCAACTCTCATGCTCCCTTCATTCATTCCATCTTCCATTGAAACACTGGACAAAGTTTCACAGGTAAAGTCTCTCTCTGTTTTTTATTACCAGAAGAACAAGAAGCAGAATCTCTTTCTGTTTCACAGCTCACTTTTTGTTGGAGAACCTTTTGTATTTCCTCCTTGGCATGTGCTTCATCAAAAATAATTTTGTCCCTCCAGGGAAGAATACTTTGAAGACAGCTGGGCACAGCAGTTTGAATCTCACCCTTGTGTCTTAACATTCCCTGAATAGTGGGATATATTTGCTTCTCTTCTGCCTGGTGTACAATGAGTAATCATTCTCCACAAATGCACTGCTCTTTCTCACTTTTAGTAATTTGTCCTTCTGCCACAGTTTTGTCAAAATCAACTCCTCCTGCTGATAGGATTGCACCTTTACTATCAAAGGTCCAGGTTGCTTTCTCACAGCCAGGTTTGGTGGCT
The DNA here is from genome assembly GCF_019279795.1 of Protopterus annectens. Lineage (NCBI taxonomy): Eukaryota > Metazoa > Chordata > Ceratodontiformes > Protopteridae > Protopterus > Protopterus annectens. Next base: position 1,343,318,228 of record NC_056726.1, on the reverse strand, counting down.
AGACATGATGTGCCCTTTCAATTGACAACTCTTGCTGTGGAATACCAGTCTAGTTGCTTATTTATGCTTTCATAAAATTAATGCAGTCTGTTCTTTCCAGCTTCTCAGGTGTAGCTGAAAATCTAAGGTTTTCCCTATGTGCTCTGTCCTCTAATTCTATTATTATTTTTTTAAACATCTCTTCCTGAGCACTCTCATATTCAGCCAGCCTTTTTTTTCATTTCAATCTCGGACTTTTGCAGTTTTATCACCTCATCTAAATATTTGTTTAAAGCTTCTTCAATTTTATCCAGCCTTTTGTTTCTATTGATATACTCCATCGGTGTTTTATTTTAACTAGGTCTGCATGCAATTGTCGTATATCTTCATGCAGGTTACTGGAGTTCATGTCTGGAGGTTGCACTGCATTTTGCCAAATAGCTGCAGAATTTTCCCCAGTCAGTGTTTCTTCCTCACTTTTTGTAGCTGTTATTTTTTTCCAGGTCCACTGTATTTCTTTTTTCCTGGCGTCCAGGTAGTACACTTACTAGCCAGTTACTAAAATGTACCCATAAATACAAGTCTACTGGCCTTGTCTGCTGAGTTTCTGTTTTCACAAAGGGAGAGCTATAATTAAGCTGTTAATGAATGTGCAGCCATCTTGGAAGTCCTTGAAAATTCATCCCTGGTTTGGCACCCATGTCTTTAATGGACATAGGCATCCTGTAAATGGTTCACCTCCCAGGCCACTGTTTGTAAATGCTTCACCTTCCAAGTCTCTGCATACACTTATCAAGTGTACCTGAACTTGTCAGAGATTTGGGATGCATGGCTAGGCTAAAAAGGACCCTTGGGGTCATTAGCCTAGTAAACTCCCATGAACCTATAAGATAAAAGAGAACAGAAAGTAAAAAAAAAAAATTCAAGGAGGAGTTAAGGAAAAATTTGAAAAATAAATTTACTACTAATCAATTGGATGATTGATTCAGTACCAAGTCCCGATGGTACAGGGTATGAAATGCATAAGAAATTAAGGGAGTAGCAAAAAAAAAAGCATTTTGTAAACATTTTGAATGAATGGTTGACAGAAGGGTTTGTTTATAAAGAGTTATGCAGTGGGATATTATAAATTTATATGCAAGAAAGATAAAAAGAATTAAATAAAATACTGGAGACCTATCACATTAAATAATACATATTACATGTGTTTATGAGAATAATGGAAGGAAGGAAGGATGAAGGAGATTGTGAAAGAAACTATATATGATATAAAAGGGAAGGAATGCCAGGAATAATTATTGGTGGTTTGAGAAACTGTGGATGATGATAAAAGTAAAGGAAAGATGTGAAATTTATGGTAGATGAAATTAGTAAGGCATTTGATACAGTAGGGCATGATGCTTTTTGGAATGTTATGTTAAAGTATGGAACAGATAACAGAACAAGCAGTGTGTGTATGTCAGCATATCAAAATAATAGAGTGAGAGTGTTAATGAATGGGTTGCTGAGTAAGGAAATATGCATGAAGTGTGGTATAAGACAAGGGTGTCCCATGAATGGGATATCGTTTGCATTAGTAATTAGGGTGATAATGACTGAAGTCACTTATGAAATGAAAGATGCAAAATATGTGATGCAAAAGGAAGTACTGATTCCAGTACTTTTGACATACGCAATTATATAGTAGTGGTTACTAAGAATAAAATATGGCTTAAGGAAATGTTGGTTTGCCTGAATGGATGTTTAAAGGAAATGGGAATGACCTTGAATAAAGACAAAAGTAAGGTTTCTGGTGATGATATGAAAATTGGAGGGGTGTACTTTTTCAATGAATGAACTATTTTTGTTAGGGAAAGAATTTTGGAAAAATGATTTAGTTATGAGGCAATGGAGGGTATGACAAAAGAAATGAAAGAAATAGGTTATGTGGAGGACTCAGACAATCATCCAAGAAAAGAGTTTATTAGATGAATTCTGTTTTACTGGGAAAAATAGCATATATACCAAATGTTTATATGATCGTAGAGAAATATGAAAAAGAAAATGTGCAATTAGTGTTTCCTTTCATATGAGGTTTAAAATTTAACCCAGTCAAAAGAGGTGCGTTGTATAAACAGTGAAGATGAAAGGGGGTGGGATTATTAAAACCAGTTGTTTATTCTGCTTTTTTAAACGTGTATAGAGTATTAACAAGGGTAAATGAAAAAAATGAGAAATTAAGAGTGAAAATATGTAAATTTATATACAAAAAGCCAGCAACTCGGCACGTAAAAATCTACTGCCAATCATTAGCGGACCGGAGTTCCGCTGTGGCAACCCCTAACCGGGAAAAGCCGAAAGACACAACATATACAAAAAATTCTATGAGATGACGAAACTAAGAAAAAGAATTACAGGTTATATAAATGAAGAAATTAAAAACTGTCAAGAAAAAATACTATACATGGAAAATGAAAATTGTTGATTTGGAGACAAATAGAAAGATGTGGTATAATAATTTAATGAAACAATATTACATAAATCCAAGGGAAAATTTAACAGAAGTGATAAAAGTCATTAAAGTAAGGAAAAAGTGGTGTACAGAGATTGTAGAATGCTAGGATTTCCTATGGAGAATGGAAATAAATGAGTTACTGGCAAAGGGAACTACGCCATATAAAACAAAGCTGAAAGTATGTTTGTTTATTTTGTGGTGCGGAACAGACAGCAGCATTTTTTTAAATGGAAAAAAAAGAAGTTATGTTGTACCATAACATTCCATCTGTGTTGTTCATTTTCTTTCATTCATCACTGATGGGTTCGGAACCGAGTTGGCCTATTACCAAGCTCACGTCAGCCAAAAAAAACTCTCAAGCTAAGTCTCTACTCAGAATGCCCTTCTCCCTATTACCTCAGATCAAATTTACTAAGAAAGGAAGTAAAGCCAAGGCCACTTCTACTCAAGTACCCTAGTGCACCATTTAGACCCAAAGCATGACCAGGAGCCTTTGGAGGGGAAAGGAGGGTGGGAAGTGATGAATGAAAGAAGATGGAACACCACAGATGGCATGTTATGGCAAGACATAATTTCTTTATTTGATGTTGTTAATCTTCTTTCCATTCATCACTGATGGGACAGAATCCCAAGCTACCTTGAGGTCCATGGGCGGCCCTTATGGAAGACCATTCCTGAGTACCATTGAGCCGAAGGCAGCTCTCTCCCTGGAGACAAGGTCCAATTTGTAATGCTTGATAAAGGTATGAGGGTTAGCCCAAGTAGCTGCCGTGCAGATGTCATCCAGGGATGCCCTGGAATGGAATGCTATAGAAGCTGCCGTAGATCTACTGGAGTGGGCTTTAACTTTTGGCATGGGTTCATTATGGAGGGAATAAATTACATGTATGCAGTCCCTTAGCCATTTTGATAATGTAACCTTGGAAACAGCCTTTCCCATTTTGGGTCCTGAAAAGGATATGAAAAGCTGTTCAGATTTACAGATAGGTTTGCTCCTGCCTAGATAAAACCATAATTGTCTATGTACATCTAAGGTATGAAGGCAATACTCTCCTCTATTGGCAAAATTCGGAAAGAACACTGGTAGATCAATGGACTGGTTAATAGAGAAATTAGAAACAACTTTGGGAAGAAAGGGTTTGATTGAAGTGACACTGTCTTTATGAAAGACCAGGTAGGGCCTCTTGATACAAAATGCCTGCAACTCTGAGACTCTTCTGGCAGAGGTGATGGCTACCAGGAACAAAGATTTCCAAGATAAGAACTTTAGGTCACACACAGCCGCAGGCTCAAAGGGTTTCTGAGTCAAAAACTGGAGGACTAAACTGAGGTTCCATGGTACTACGGGCTGTCTGAGAGGGGGCCTGAGATGAGAGGTTCCAGTGAGGAAAGTCTTGCAAAGGCATAACGAAATAAGAGGGGTGCCATCTATACCATTGTGGAAGTTAGAAATTGCCACTAGATGTATGCGAACTGTAGAGTCAGAGGCTCAGTTATCAAAAGACTTGGCCAAATATTGATGCGCCGAATACAGGTCTAGCATGTTATCCTTGGATCAAATGGAAAACCTTTTCCATTTATCCTGATATGGTCTTCTGGTGGATGGTTTGTGAGAGGCCAGAATGATATCTCGAACAGGCGAGGAGAGATTAGCCTGCCTGGTGACTAGCGGAAGTAGAGAAACCAAGCTCTCTGCTTGAGAGTGGATAGGTTCGGGTGGCTCAACCCTTGGGGGTGAGTGATCAGATCTGGTAGAGGATCCAGAATCCATGGCGGGATAATTAGGTGAGGCCAAAGAAAGGGGAACCAAACTTGTCGAAGCTAGAATGGAGCTACGAGGATCACCTTGCATCTCAACCGCTTTCTTCCGAAATTGTGGGATCAAAGGAATGAGAGGATAGGCGTAGAAAAGTCCTGTGGGACAATCTTGGATCAGAGCATCCCTCGGTGACTCCCCCTTTGGGGGAAGTAGCTGCTGCACTTGGTGTTTGATGGGGAGGCAAAAAGATTGCAGCAAGGCTGGCCCCAGTGGCTGAAGATTACAGACGCCACCTCAGGTTGAGGGACCACTCGTGGGACTTGGTTCCTCCTTGCTTATTGATGTACCAGACCACTGACATATTGTCTGATTGGACTGCAATTGTCCCAGAGGGGAGAGCCACATGGAATGCCTGCAACGCTAACAGCATGGCCCTCAGTTCTAGGACATTGATATGCAGGTGGGGCTCTGAGGTGGACCATATGCCTTGGACAGTCTTTCCCTGAAAATGGCCCCCCATCCAATCAGGGAAGCATCTGTGTTCACAATGGCTATGGGCTGGGAGGGTTGAAAAGGTCGGCTCCAAAGATCTTCGTCTGGCCTCATCCACCAAAGCAGGTCCTGTTTACAAGAGTTGGTTATTCGAATCTTGTAATCCAGGGGATGACAGTTTGGGAACCATTGACACAGAAGGAGCCATTGCAGAATTCGCATATGTAGCTTTGCTAGAGGCACTATTGGAACTGATGCAGCCATAGAACCAAGAGCTTGAAGAACTTGTCTTGCAGGGACTAGTATGAGAGAGAATCACTTGGAGTTGGTCTCAATTGGTGGAGTCTGTGAAGAAGGAGTGATACCAGACAGGACTGAGTACTGAATATTGCTCCAATGAACTCTGTTGTGTAGAGATAAGATTTGATTTCTACCAATGTGTCGTTATTCCCAACAAGTTTGCCAGACAGGGAGAGCGAGCATGTTGTAGGGCAGTTACCAGAAGATGCTTGGTGAGGTCGGTGAGGAGCCAGTAGTCTATATATGGAAACACCCGGAATCCTTTTAGTCTCAAGTGAGCTGTTACCACTGCCATGCATTTCATGAACACTCTGGGGGCTGTAGAGACACCGAATGGCAGGGCACAGAATTGGTAATGACAGGCTCCTAGCTGGAAGCTAAGCAGACTACTGGAGCATTTGTCCATCTTGATGTGGTAATACGCATCCTGGAGATCTATAGAGCACATCCAATCACCTTCTCTTATAAAGGAAAGGATAGACTGAACAGTGACCATCCGGAATTTGGTTTGGGTGACAGACTTGTTTAAGCTGCTGAGATCCAAAATGGGTCTCCAGTCCTCTTTCTTTTCTGGTACCAAAAAGAATCTCTAATAAAATCCGGATCCATGCTGGTCTGGTGAGACTGGTTGGATGTCTCTTTTTTGAGACAGCTTTATAATCTCTGAAGCTGGTGCTTCCCTTTGACTGGGTAGAACATCGGGAAGATTTCTTGGAAATTTTGGTTGACAAGAAAGGGGAATGGTGTAACCTCTGGTGATAATATTCTGCACCCAACGATCAGTGGTGATAGAGTGCCAGGCAGCTTGGTGCAGAGAGAAATGACCCCGACTGCTTTCAGAGGTAAGCAATCGGGCCGCCCCTGAGGAGCGCTGATAAGGTTGTCCAGAGAGAGAGTCCCTGGAGCCTTGGTTGCGAGGACCCCCTCTGCCTCTATAGGGGCTTCTTCCAGAATTGTTACCCCCTCTGCCTCAGGGAGTATCATCACCATGTGTGGCACGGAAAGGACCCTGAGATTTCTTATGTCACATTTTCCCACTTCTCTGATTCCTGGAGAAGGTAAGTTGAGGGTTGGAAAACTGCAGACCTACGACAGACAGGGTTTTTCCACCTTGCTCGCACCTGGCTAGCATGTCCTTCACTTTGGAGACGAAGAGGGATGAAGCTTCGATGAGAGCATTCAGAAAGGAAGATTTGAAGGGATCCACAAAGTCACAGATGTGATCCAGGCATGGCGTCTCATAACAATGCCCGAACCCACTGCTCTAGCCGCCCCTTCGGTCGTGTGTGAGAGCAACCTCATGGACGAGTTGGATATTGATTTCAGGGTTGCTAGCTGCAAGGCCACCTTGTCCATGACCTCATCAGACAACTGTCCTGCGAGTGTCCCAGAGAGTTCGGAGAACAAGTCCCTCTGGAGCCTCATAAAAAGTGCCAAATAATTCAGGGACCATATAGCAAAGGTCTCTGATGCAAAAATACGCTTCCCAAGTCTGTCCACTGCCCGGGACTCACTGTTGGGTGGGTGGACAGCGGGACTTTCCTCAGCCAAGTCCTTTTTTGTGGCCACCACCACCACCATAGCATCAGCTGGTAACTCTTTGGACCAGTGCAGATTCTCAACAGGACGGGACAGAATTTTGTCTGGTCTCCAGGAGATCACCTCAATGGAATCAGGGTTCTTCCACGCACACTGCACAATGAGCTGGATGAGTTCATTGGCAGGCAAGCAGGGTCACCCAAAAGGTAGAAGGCCGGGCAAGAAAAGCCTGCAGGAACAAGGACTCCTCAGACAAAGGGTTGGAGGGCTTCCAGTCACCTCTCTGTTTTAATATTTCCAGGATGTCTCCAAAAGAGACATCAGGAAGTGACCATGGGGACCCTTCAACATCATCGTAATCCATGTCTTCCATCAAGGACTCTTCAGGCGAGTCTATGCCCTTCCTCTTGCAAATCTTCTTTCAAGGGGGCTCCTCAGTGAGGGAGGACTCGGAAGAGTGGGTACCCCTGAACAGGGGTGTCCTGCAGCTTCTATACCTGGTGTCCCAGGGGTGGTCTGTGACAGCTGCAGCTCAGGGGGCAAAAACTGGGGTTCTGAAATCATAGGAGTGCTACCAGAAGCAACAGCCCTCTCCACCACGCAGAAGGCAGGCTCGCCCGAAGAGGGATGGGAGCCCAGAACCAAGAAAGGCAACCTCGGAACCGGGGTCACACCCCACTCCCACAGACCCACCCTCATGGGTGGAGCCTCAAGCAAGATCGATTTGGACGCAGCCATTGGCGCTGAGGAGGGAACCAAGGAGAAAGTTGGCACTGTACCCCAGGCCGACGTGCACGTCCACAATCACCAGATTGAGGAAGGACCAGTTCGGCAGGAACCGAACACCAAAGGGACAAACTCGGAGCCGGAGTGAGATGCACTGTAGGCACCGAGGTGGTGGGTTCCAAGAATGCTGTCAGAACAGAAGACTTCGGAACTGAGATGGTCGAAGGAGGAGTGTAAAATGGAGTCCATTGATAAGGCCACCTAAGTCCAGCAGGTGGATGGGTTTTAGAGAGTGATGGAATCCTCCTGGCTACCAACAGCTGGTCCACAAGATGCACCACGTCGTGTTCCGAAAGGCTCCTGGTGGATCTAGTGGATACTTTAGACGGGGAGTCAGGACATTGGAGAAATGGACTATCCATTTGGCCCAGAAACAGATCTACTTTGGGAGAGTATCGGGTCCATGGTGCAAGGTCTGCCAGCACCGAAGTCTCTAGTTTTGAGACCAGAAGCAAAGGGGTCAGACCCAGTGTGGTCAGTACAATGCTCAGTGCTGAAGTGGCACTCAACACCAAAATGGTCGATTCCAAAATGGAAACTGAAGTCGAAGATGTGCCCGGAGCCAAACTAACTACAGGTGCTGAAGTCGAGATAGGTGTAGTAAGACCTATGATCGGTGCCAGAGGCATGGTCTGTGTCAATACAGGAGTCTGTATCGAAGGTTTTGAAATGGTCAGAGCCGAAGAAGCAGATTTATGCTACGACGATAACTTGGGGACCTTAGATTTCCCAGGTTTGCTCTGATCACCGATGGTGAAGAAGGAACAGAATGGGATCTCTTTCTGTCCTTAGAAGGAGGGGTTGAAACCATCATCACAGAAATGGCCTCTAAGAAGGGAGACTTGAGTAACCCTTTCAGAATAAGTTTATTTTTGGGCTCATTAAGAGTGCATTGGCTAAAACTTTGACAAATATCACATGGAGGCTGCACCAAAAGGTAGGCCACTCCCAAACAGTATACACAGTCATCATGCAAGTCACTGTCAGGTAACTTGCCCTTACAAGAAGTACAATGCTTAAAGCCACAGGTACCCTTCTTATCCAACATTTTAGTAGAAAGACCACCACAGCTAACTGTATAATCCAACAATAAGGAAGTTACCCATTTCAAAAATCACAAAAAAAATCACAAGAAAAAATACCAATATAACAACACACTGTATATGAGAAGAAAGGGAAACACCTGAATAGAAATAAAAGCTAACAGGTTAAGCAAGAGAAAACAATAACAGCTATGGTATTGAAGGATAACCACAAGGGTAAGAGAAAAGTACGTACCAACAATGGCACTTAAGTTTACCAACGGTAACAATGGGTAGAGTGGAGAATAAGAAGTTATGTACCTACCATAACGTTCCATGTTAGTTGTCTTCTTCTCGCCTTCTTTCTTGCTGGTTGGGTTCGGAGCCGACCCTCGGCAGTGACTCAGCCAATTTCTAAAGCACCAGAGCTACTTACTGGCTTGAGGCCTCCCTATATCCCACAATGCCTGGCGCTAGACCCCCAGATCTCGTTTGGAAGACCTAACACCAAAAAATAATACAAGAGGACAACTGTCCCAAAAGCAAGACTTCAGCTAGAGGGCTGAAGAAAGAGGTAGAGGACATAAAACGGTAAAGACTCAGCCAGTGACAAGACTCATAGGAAGACTCTTCTTGGTCCATCTAGGCTAGGGGGATGGAGGGTGGGACGCAAGAAATAAGGCGAGAAGAAGACAACTAATATGGAACGTTATGGTAGGTACACAACTTCTTAATGTTAAGTTGTCTCTCTCGCCTTCATTCTTGCTGGTTGGGACAGCGTCCCTAGCACCTTAGTCCTGGGTGGCTCATCGGAACAGACTCTTGAGCACAGTGGAACCAAAATCAGCTCTACTCCTAGAGGCCACATCCAATTTATAATGTGAAATGAAGGTATGAGGGGTGGCCCATGTGGCCGCCGCACAAATGGCTTCCACTGGTAGTCTTGCTTGAAAGGCTACCGACATAGGTAAAGCCCTAGTAGTGTGGCCTTTAGGTTTAGCAGAGAGTTCTTTATGCCTCAACTGATAAATAAGGGTAATAATAGAGGACAACCACCTGGATAAGGTTACTTTAGACACTGGTCGACGCTGCTTACCCTCCGCATAGGACAGGAAGAGTTGGTCTGATTTCCTTATTTGCTCAGTCCTATGCAAATAGAAACGTAATTGCCTATGAACGTCCAACTGGTGTAATTTGTGTTCAGCTTTGTTGGAATAATTTGGAAAAAAGACTGGCAGATCGATGGAGTGATTCAAATTGTTCTCGGAGGGGACCTTAGGAAGGAACGAAGAATTAGTCCTGAGTGAAACTCTATCCCTATGGAAAACTAGATAAGGACGAACACAAAGGGCTTGAAGTTCAGAAACTCTCCTCGCTGAAGTAATGGCCACGAAAAAGAGGGTTTTCCAAGTAAGCAATTTCAAGGAACAGGAAGCTGCCGGTTCAAAGGGAGGAAGTATCAAGGAAGCTAGGATCAAACTTAAGTCCCACGGAGGCGGGGGATCTCTCACTGGAGGCCTGAGCAAGATTGCTCCTTTCAGAAAGGCTTTGCAAAGCTTATGGGACATGATGCTGGTTTCTGACAGGCCCGTATGGAAATTAGAGATTGCCACTAACTGAACTCTAATGGCGGCTGACGAGGAGCCCGCTTGAAAAAGTTCTGCTAAGAAGTCCAGAACGTTATGGACAGGGGCTGTGAAGGGCTCTATATTTCTAGCCTCTGCCCAGAAAGAGAAACATTTCCACTTACTAGCATAAGTTTTCCTGGTTGTAGGTTTGTGCAAGGAAAGGATAATCTCACGCACTGAAATGGAAATACTGGGAAGCCTGGCTAAGGTTGGAAGTGGAGCAACCAAGCAGTGAGGTTGAAAGACTGAAGAGACTGATGCAGCCTGCCCGAATGATGGATCAGGAGGTCCAGAACTGGGTCCAGATTCCAAGGCTGCTCTAGAAGGTGACGATGCAGGAATGGGAACCAGATTTGTCGAGGCCAGTAGGGGGCAATGAGGATCATCCTGCAACCCAGCACAGTAGCTTTTTGAATTAGCTTGGGAATTAGTGGAAAGGGTGGGAATGCATACAGAAGTCCCTGGGGCCAATTGTGAACTAGAGCGTCTGTGGGGGAGTGTCCGGGAAGAGAGTGAAGAAACTGTCGCACTTGCTGTTGAGAGGAGTTGCAAAAAGGTCGCAGCAAGGCTGACCCCATTTGCGGAAGATTCTGTCCGCTACTGTCCGGTTGAGAGACCACTCGTGAGGCATGAGAATAGCTCTGCTTAGCCTGTCCGCTATGACGTTGGACTTCCCAGGGATGTGCATTGCCATCAGAAACCGTTGAGAGGAGAACGCTCACTGCCATAGACTGAGTGCTTCTCGACATAAGGGATATAGACTTGGTTCCGCCCTGCTTATTGATGTACCACACTACAGACATATTGTCTGTCTGAATTGCAATGGTCCCAGTGGGTAGAGAGTTCTGAAGAGCTTGCAACGCTAAAAGCACCGCCCTCATCTCCAAGACGTTTATGTGCAAGTGGTACTCGTGGGGTTGCCAGGTGCCCTGGACAGTCCTGCCCTGAAAATGCCCCCCCACCCGATCAGGGAGGCATCCGTGGTCACCGTGGCAACTGGAGGAGGAAGGACAAATGGTCTGCCCTGGGGTACTGATGGAGAGACCATCCACCAAGCCAAGTGGTCTTTGCATGACTGTGTAATTATTATCTTGTGAGACAAAGGAAGTTGTTGAAAGGACCATTGGGTGAAAAGCATCCACTGGAGAATCCTCATGTGAAAACGAGCCAGGGGAACTAATATGATCGCTGCTGCCATGATACCTATGGTTTTTAGGACGAATCTGGCCTGAATCTTTCTGCATCCTAATAAAACCTGTACATGTCGGCAAATGTCCGCCACTCTGTCTACTGGAAGCCTTGCAGACAGATCCTTCGTATTTAATCTTGTGCTTATAAAAGTTAAGGACTGATAAGGCGACAATGCAGACTTTTCGAAATTTATTGAGATACCTAGGTTGGAGCATGTTTGGATGGTATAATCCCTAGCTCTTAGCAATTGATGTCTGGTGGTAGCAGTAAGGAGCCAGTCGTCTAGATATGGAAACACCTGGAATCCTTGCCGTCTCAGGTGAGCAGTAACCACTGCCATGCATTTGGTGAACACCCTGGGGGCTGTGGTGAGACCAAAGGGCAGGGCTCTGAACTGGTAATGACTGGCTCCCAGCCGGAAGCGGAGAAACCTTCTGGAATGCCTGTCCATTTTGATGTGGTAGTATGCATCCTGAAGATCTATGAAGCACATCCAACTGTCCTGACCCATAAAGGGTAGAATGGACTGAAGCGTGACCATCCGGAACTTCGTTCTTTGAACAGACTTGTTTAGTCTGCGGAGATCCAAAATGGGTCTCCAGTCCCGTCTTCTTTGGTACCAAAAAGAACTTTGAGTAAATTCCGGATCCTTGCTGGTCTGCTGGGACTTGTTGGATGGCCCGTTTTTTTAGCAGTCTTGAAATTTCTTGTACTGCCTGTTCCCTTAGACTGGGTGGAACATCTGGGATGGGGTGTTTGATTTTAAGGGAGTGTGGACAAACGGGATTTTGTAACCTCTGGATATGATAGACTGTACCCATCTGTCTCGAGTGATGAGACGCCAGGCTTCTGGGTACAGAGACAACCTTCCCCCGACTGCCTCCGAAGGCGGACAGCCGGGCAGCCCCTCAGGGGTGCTGGAAGGGCTTGTCAGAGAAAGATTCTCGGCTGCCCTGATTCTGCGGACCCCCTCTGCCCCGCGGGCAGCGTCTGTTGTTCCCTCCTCTGCCTCTGGAGGGAAACTCACCACATGTGTCAGGCACGGCTCCCTGGGGTTTCCGGAACCACATCTTCCCACTCTTCTGACCCTTAGGGTATGGTCTAGAGGGTGTGGAAAAACAGACTCCAATGGCAGAGAGAGTCTTGCCTTCCTGCTCACACCTGGTAAGTGTATCTTTCACCTGAGGTCCAAACAGAGCCGAACCATCAAAATGGGTGTTGTTGAAAGACTCCTTGAACGGATCAGCGAAGTTACATAACCGCATCCAGGCATGCCTTCTCAAAGCCACGCCTGTGCCTGCGGCTCTACTCACCCCATCAGCCGCATACGAAATGAGCCGCATGGAGGAGTTAACGATAGAATTAAGAGTCGCCAGCTGGGAGTTTATCTTGTCTTGAGCCCCCGCAGCTGATGGATCTTGCAGGGTATCTCCTAGCTCCTTGAAGAGGTCCCTCTGAAGACGGGTGAAGTGGCACAAATAATTCAGCGACCGCATGGAGAAGGTCGCTGAGGAAAACATCCGCTTCCCGTATCTATCCATCATCCTAGACTCTTTATTAGGGGGATGGACAGGTACAGAAGTGTCAGCCAACTCCTTTTTCGTGGCAGCTGCTACCACCATGGCATCAACGGGGATACCCTTTGTCAGAAACTGTTTATCTTGGGGGGGGCCGTGATAAACTTAGTGGGCCTGCGAGGGGTTGGTTCCAGTGTGTCCGGAGCTGACCACTCCTTCCGAGCTACCACTTCCATTAATGGATCGAAAGGCAGAAACACCCAGGAGGTGGAGGGGTGAGAACCAAACGCATCCAAGTATACCGACTCGTCCTCAGAAGGGTTAAGGGCAGACCAGTTCCCCCTCTGCTTAAGGATCTCAAGGATGTCTGAGAAAGAGACATCTTCAGAGGGGGATCTTGGGGACCCTTCCGAATGCTCCAAGTCAGTATCTGACGTGACCGACTCTGGGGAGTCAACATGTTTCATCTTACATTTCCTCTTTCAAGGGGGCTCCTCTGAAATCTCAGGGGAGGCCTCGGAAGAGGAAGATACACCCAGTGGGGTGACCTGGAGCGTTTGATCCCCTCGCTTGGGGTCTGGAGATGGAGCAGAGACCGAAGCAGGCACCCTGGGGGGAGGAGCTGAAGGGGCTGATCGAGGTGCAGTCTCAGAAGTCAGCACGCTCCTCATGACCTTGAAGGCGCCCCTGTCCAGCACAGAAGAAGGTCCCCGCTCCGAGGAGATGGGAATCCTCTCTGGCACCAAAAGGGATGGCTCCGAGGCCAATGTAGGAGCCGAGCTTACCTACGCCGAAGCTCCAAGAGGGAGAATTGGGTCGGACAAGGGTCCGATGCCACTCGCCCCCTTGGAGCCGATGAGGGAGTCTCGCCACCCAGATCCCTCCAAGGACGGAACCATTGAAGAAATCGGAGCCGACGAAGGAGCCGAAAGGGGAAGCATTGGCACCGACATTTCCAGGATCCGAGCCCCAACAAGCTCTGGCTCCGAACTGACAGGAGGAGTCAAAGGAGGAACTACTTCAGAAAAAGGAGCAGCCACAGCCTGATGAGGAGGGCTAGTTAACATTTTAGCCAGGGCCTGTGATTTGAGGAGTCTACTAACCACTCTCTCCAAGTCATGATCGGACAGCCTCGGGGACCGAGAAGAGTGGGACCTATGGCTCCATTCAGATTGTAGCAAAGGTGATCCCGGAACCGAGCGAATCGACTCCAGGGATGGCGATCTGGATCGCTTAAGGCTCCCTGATGGCTCCGACACCAAGGTCGGAGCCGAGAGAGATTTTGATACTTCGGTCCCAGCCAGAACCGAAATTGAAGCAAATGCTCCACCTGGCGACGGTTCCATACTGGGAGCCAAAGGGTTGGTGGGCTTAGGGGTTTTAGCTGGCTGAGACTTTGCCGGAGACCCCTCGGGTTTTAGTAAACCCCTGAGGATTAACTTGTTCCTACACTCCTGCATTACTCTCGGACTAAAGGCATGACATACCGAGCAAGAGTCCTGCAGGTGTAGGGAACCCAAACAATAGATACAAGAAGTGTGACCATCTGTCAGAGACATTTTCTGACAGCACAAGTCACACTTCTTGAACCCTGATACCTTGGTATCCTTTGACATGTTATAAATAAAAGGAATACCGATGGATAACATTTTTGACTAGTGCAAAAAACACACACACACTAGTCCCACACCTTCACACAAAAAATTTTAGGTAACTATACTAACAAAAACTAAGAGACTATGATCTTAAACTACAAAGGCTAAACACTACTTCCTACTGAAAAAACAATATAAAAGGGAAGGGGATAGCCTCTAACTTAAACGGCCTACTTAGGGAGATGGGGGGGGGGGAGAAACTCTCTAAGTAAAAACGAGTTTCCTAAGGGTCAGAAAACACAGGGAAACTAAGACTAGTCTACAGTACTACTCCGATTTAACAAAAAAATTGAAAAATATACACTAACAGTTTAACTACTAAAAATACAAAAGATTAATACGACCTGAGCCAGTGAAGCGCAACCTCGTAGCTGAAGCGACAAACGAGATCTGGGGGTCTAGCGCCAGGCATTGTGGGATATAGGGAGGCCTCGAGCCAGTAAGTAGCTCTCGAGCTTTAGAAATTGGCCGAGTTGGAGCCGAGGGTCGGCTCCGAACCCAACCAGCAGGAATGAAGGCGAGAGAGACAACTTAACATTATATGGTTAGATCGAAGAAAAGACACTAGAAATACTAAAGATTTAGTAAGATATAAAGATATCCAAAAACGTTTACACAAACATCAAAAAAGATTTTACTAAGCTGAGAGCTCGGCTGAAATGGGGCTTTATGGCTACTCAGCAAACGAGATCTGAGGTAACAGGGAGAAGGACATTCTGGGTAGAGACTTAGTCGAGAGTTTTTTTGGCTGTCATGAGCTTGGTAACAGGCCGACTCAGTTCCGAGTGCTTGGAAGTGAACCTATCAGTGATGAATGGAAAGAAGTTCAACACCACCAGATGAATGGTTAAACTCTAAAAAAATTTGTGAGAAGAAATTCTTTTTGAGAATATTACTGATGTAAACAATAAAAATATTATAACAAGAAGAAGAAAGAATATGAGACAAGGGTAGATAAGAATTTATTTTATGTAATATGGGTTATTTGGAATGAAAGACTGAATGAAATTTTGTTTAATGGGAAATGGATCTTGGCTGACATTGCAAAAAATAAATTATAGTTGTGGAAGGAGTGGGGATCAGTTATGGAAAAAGAATGATGGTATACAGGAATGTGTAGATATGAACCTTTAAATATGTAAATGCTTTATGTATGTTGTGCTAATTAAAAGACCCCTACCCTTTCCAATAGGTGCTGTGGGATTTTTTTACATCCACTAATTCAAGCAGACAGAACTTCAGTTTAACATCTCATCCAGCATACTCATAGAAGTGCAGCACCTCATAATGCTACATGGCAGTGTCAGCAATCCAATCATCTGGAGTGGGAACAGAACCCACAGCCTTCTGCTTTTTCAGTGTCAAAGATGAGTATGATGGATGTTGTGCCACTGACACTGCATGATGAAGGAAAGAAGGTGAAAAGCATTGTCAGTGTAAACTACCTGAATCTTCTAGACGGACTGCTGGTCAGAGTGAGCATGAAATCAGTGCAATGGTTGTCAATGGCAACTGACAACAGCATTAGGAGCAGTGTAGTCTTCACCTCTTCTAATTTGTTCTGGTACTTTTCAATGAAAAATTATTCTGGGTCTTCAGCCTCATGTGTGGTTACTTTTCCCAGTCACAGTTGCTTCTCCAAGAAATGCTCCTTAAGGAAAGAGGCTTTACCTTACTAGTGATGTAGAGTTTTAATACGCTTTCCCCAATTTGGAACACTGATCAAAGAAAGAAGCAGGAAGCTGAGAAATGTACATCTGCTTGACTTTATGCTGCAGAAGAGATAAGGTTCCAAGAGCCAAGTGCCACATTTGATGATTACTGGATTAAAATTTCTGAAAGACATGCAAATATTGAGGCTGTGTTGTGCGTTAACAGAGAAGAATCCAGAATGCATATTTTGAAATAGGATTTGCTATCCACAATGGCATTTACAACTGAAATGCTTCAATCAGGAGGAAGACCACCATGAAGTATGAAAAAACTGTAAACTAAACAAGAAGTACTAAATAATTGCTAGTGTGCTTTCCAAGCCTTTTTCTGTGGTGGTAAATAAATGAAAAGCATGTGGTGGTGCAAATTAACTTTACCACATCTGTTAACAAGAGGAACTGTATCAAATGGAAATGCTGGAAAGCTATGTCTGGCACTGACATCTGCTGCAAGGATAACATCCTTAATATCTGCATCTATGATATCATTTTATAACCAGCACTGAAATGATATTTTTTAGATATTAGTCAGAGATATGACAAAACTCTTGCAGCAGCACTTTGTTTTTTGGAACCTGACAGGAAATCTCTCTCACAAATATCTCATACAACCACACACCTTATCTTGCCTTGCTGTAAGTAACTTAATTAAGGGACAGTGATTCTTTAGTCATTCAGGAAAATATAGTGAGATTCATTAAGTATTGTTTTTCTGTATCTGTGTGAGTCTACCCAACTGTGTTATTTTTTTTATACAATGGCTATAAAAAGTTTACGTACTCATGTTAAAATGCCAGGTTTTTTAGACACACAAAACATGAGAACACAATAAATAATTTCAAAACTTTTACAACCTTTAATGTTCCCTATTACCTGTACAATTCAATTGAAAAACAAATCTGTTAAATGAAAAATATAAAAAATAAAAATGTACAATACCCTAGTTGCATAAGTGTGCACACCCTTAAACTAATACTTTGCTGTGTGTGCACACCCTTAAAGTAATACTTTGTTGAAGCACCTTTTGATTTAATTATGGCATTCAGTCTTCTTGGGTACACGCCTGCCATCAATTAGAGAGACTCTGATTAACCCCAAATAAAGTTCAGCTGTCCTAGTAGGATTTTCCTGACATTTACTCACAGTTGCCTGCTACAGCAAAAGCCATGGTTCGCAGAGAGCTTACAAAGCATCAAAGGGATCTTATTGTTGAAAGGTATCATCAGGAGAAGGGTACAAAAAAATGTCCACAGCATTGGATATACCATGGAGCACAGTGAAGACAGTCATCAAAAAGTAGAGAAAATATATGACAACAGTGATGTTGCAAAGAACTGGATGTTCCTCCAAAATCGATGAAAAGACAAGATGAAAACTGGTCTGGGTGGCTGTCAAGAGACCTACAGCAACACTGAAGGAGCTACAGGAATTTCTGGCAAGTACTGGTTGTGTACTACATATGAAAACAATCTCCCATATTCTCCATATGTCTGGATGATGGGGTAGGGTTGCAAGACGGAAGCCTTTTCTTACACAGAAAAACATCCAGGTCCTGCTAAAATTTGCCAAAATCTCCCAAAAGCATGTGGGGAAATGTGTTATGGTCTGATGAGACCAAGGTTGAACTTTTTCCCACAATTCCAAAAGGAATGTTTGGCGCAAAAAACAACACTTCGCATCACCAAAAGAACACCATCCCCACGGTGAAGAATGGTGGTGGCAGTATCATACTTTGGGGTTGCTTTTCTTCAGCTGGAACTGGGGCTTTAGTCAAGCTGGAGGGAATTATGAATAGTTCCAAATACCAGTCACTTTTGGCCCAAAACCTTCAGGCATCTGCTAGAAAGCTGAAGATGAAGAGGAATTTCACGTTTCAACACAATGTCCCCAAGCATACATCCAAATCAACAAACAAATGGTTTCACCAGAAGAAAATTAAAGTTTTGGAATGGCCCAGCCACAGCCCAGACCTAAATCCAATAGAAAATCTGTGGGGTGACCTGAAGAAGTCTGTGCACAAGAGATGCCCTCACAATCTGACAGATTTGGAGCACTTTTGCAAGAAAGAGTGGGCAAATATTGCCAAGTCAAAATGTGCCATGCTGATAGACTCCTACCCAAGAAGACTGAATGCTGTAATTAAATCAAAAGGTGCTTCAACAAAGTATTACTTTAAGGGTGTGCACACACAACAAAGTATTACTTTAAGCGTGTGTATACTTATGCAACCAGTGTATTGTACTTTTTTATTTTTTTTTTATATTTTTTCCCCTAACAGATTTGTTTTTCAATTAAATTGTACAGGTTAAATATCACATTAAAGGTGGGAAAAGCTTTGAAATTATTTATTGTGGTCTCATTTTTTATATCATAAAAACCTGGCATTTTAACAGGGGGTGTGTAAACATTTTATATCCCTGTATCTCCTGTGACTGAAATTCTGGTGCTTATTGTACCTAGATATTCAGTATTCGCATGTGTTCTACTGTTTTATTTATTACTAAATATTTCTATTCCTTTAATTATGGCTGATCTTATAGAGAATACCTTTAACATCTTAAGAGTAATTGTGCTTGTTGCAGTGACACTGTAGCCAGTCCTGAAAGCCTTGCTGCATTGGTCAAACTCTACCATTTGTATTAGTATTAATTTTACTCAGTATAATTTGGTGCCCTTGTAAGAGCCTTAGAGAAGCTGACTAGTGGCAGCATAATTACTTTATAGTCTGGGCAGAGGGGGAACAGATGGCAAATCTGTGCCAGCCTTTCCCAGGTGTGTGTGAAAATCAAACATCCAAGTGTGTGTTAGCTACTTGGAACAGGGACACAGAGCTCCATAGTGGTCAGTGTGGAATCTTGTTTGGGGCCTGGAGATATACATATATATATATATATATATATATATATAGAGAGAGAGAGAGAGTGTCCAGACCCAGGTCTGGAGACTGCTCCCTGTGTGCTCTTAAGGGAAATTGTGCTTGGTGCAAAGAGCTACACCTGAAAATACTGTGCATCCATTTTTGTTCCTAGTGTTTGTCCCTCACCAGTGTCAGTGGCGAGGATTGAGGCTCCTTAATTACTAGCCCAGAGTAAGGACTGTGACAGCATCGATCAAATCAGACCCTTTAAATAAGACTTAAGCCAATTATATTTACATGCATTTATGGCTGCTGTGCCTGATGTCAGTATAAAACATCCAAAGCACTGCCCTAGATCCAGTCTTGTATACAAACACACTGCAATATTTTCCAAAATATTTATAAATGACTGAATACTAAATCTGACAGTAATTACCTTTTGTGTTCAAGCAGGTATGCGTGCAATAACTCATGCTACAAATCATCTATTTGTACTAGCAAGCTTTTTGCTAACTTTTATAGGACAAATGGAATTAAACACAACATAATACAGTATAAATAATGCATTCTATTTATTTTTCTTAAAATAGTACTAAACTTTTATTCTACACATTTCTTCCATACAACGGGGCTTCCTACTAAAGAAAAAAAAATAACAGACACTCCATGTTTTAAGGAATTTGTTAAACATCTGGGGGAAACAAATTTTAAAATAAGCAAGTTAAATAACCAATTTTAATCAATTTTGTGCTGAACAACAGGCTTAATGATCATGCTGATTGTCCCTTGGCAGACAATTGAAAAAAAAAAAAAACAGTTGGTAACTGCAGATCTTCCATGTCAAGTGGTAGCCATTCATTTTATTTTTAGTTCAATAAGCTTTTAAGTTCTTTGCCATTTTTTCACAGTGCGTCATGATCCTGAAAACAATGCAGCTTTCCCCCTGCATGTAATAATTTAACAGCTTGTCTTTTAAAGAAAAAAGTAGTTTTCCAAGCAGTTATGTGACATTTCAGCACAACTATTAATACAATCTGCAAAACTGATAAAAAATAAATCAATAGTGTTTTAAATAAGTTATAATTCTACACAACATCTGACTAAATATGCAATTCTTGTAACAACTGTACAGTGCACAATCTGAGGAAGTCTGGTTAGAATGCAGTCATATTTCATATTTACATGAAAGTAACATTATATACATACATAAAGACAAAAACTTGGATATTTATAATACCACTTGTTATGCAAAAAGTGTATTTCTGCCACCTAGCTAATAGCAATCCCATATACTTTGGAAAAGGTAGACCCAAAGACTAAATCATTTTTTCTATTGTTGATTTTTTTCCAGTACACCTAAAAATGACCTCACTGGTTCACCAGGACTCAAACTGTATTCAAAATATAACATGAAGAAAAAAATGCTTTTATAAGATACTCTACTTATAACTTTTCCCTGAAGTGGTACACAAGAATAGCCGTTTGGAATATTGACAGTACTAAGGAGACAAATGTGGGATTCAGAAGGGGGAGTTACACAATGTGCAAGAGAATTGCACCAGGTGAAAATGAGAGGGATATATATATATATATATATATATATATATATATATATATATATATATATATACACACACACATACATACACAAGGAGTCACCCCCCAGTGTAATATATATACACACACACATATACATACACAAGGAGTCACCCCCCCCAGTGTAAAGTTAATGTGCAACTATGATTCAGAGTTCAGAGAAAGGATGCTTGTTCTCCACAGTAGCTCAGCAGTTCACAACCCATACACACGGAAGAATGTGAAGAGAATGTTTGAAAGGGTAGAGCTAAGGAAAAAAAAAGGCACTTATTTGATTCAAACACCAAAAATATAGTAAAATGTGTTAAAACGTTGACTTAAATGTAATTATAAAGAAAATAGTTATTCCATAAAGCTGGTACAACTGCTGGTTCAGCTTGATTACACAGGACTAAAGAAAAAGATAAGGTTTAAGCAGAAGGAAAGTATTAAAGTGAAAGCACACATGATTCCATATGAGCAGTCAAGAGTTGCTAATTAAGCTGCGGAAAATGCCAAGGAGATGGAAGAAACAAGATGAAAAGTGTAGAAGTAGTCTGATATAAACATCCAGAATCTATCAACAGATCCTGTTAAACAAGAGAACAAGAAAAAGGACTTATCCTTTGTTAGCTAAAGAGGTGAGCAGGTCAACTGACCCTTTTCAGCCATGATGTGTTCCAGAAGGGCAAATAGAAATACAATATATATGGAAAGTTTGACTGCCAATTGATCTAAGTGTTTTTGTAGCTGGGAATAAATAAGAATATGCAAATGAAATTTACATAGCCATAGGAACAACAAACAAACTTCGCACATACAGAAAGACCCCACGCCCTGAAGCTGTGAGGCACAGATCTTATCAATGAGTCCACCATAGTGCCCAACATATTGCCAACAGCATTCCTTAGCCATCTACTTAAAATTTGTGCGACAAACACATGCACACAAGGTTCATGTCAAACAGTTGCACAGCAATGTACATACTGACAGTAATGGGATATTTTAACAATGTTCAACGCAAGAATCAACATAAGGCTAGTACTGACATCTACATTCATTATTCTAAGCCAGTTCTTTAATGTGTCCAAGGTACTTGAGGTCAGGTGGGGGTGAAGTGCAGCCAGAGGACAGATTTTCTTTTGTGTAGGTAGCTTATAGCTTTCTTTTTTCACAGAAACATCTTCTGGGGAAACCAATACCTAACCTTAGGTAAAGAGGTTAGTATTAATACCACAGCATTGGAAGCAGACACACTCCTGGTGATGTAACCTTTAACAGCAGCATTTTTCAAATAAGATAATGCAAATTGCAATCTATATGGAAACAGACTGGCAACTTCCAGCCCTTTCTATTTCTTCACATGAATAAAGGAAACCAACAGTTATTTTGTCTTCCTAAATTCAAGCACCTGCTACAGACCTGCAAATTCAGGGTGTAAACAGCTTGTTCTAACAACTTTTGTCCGCATAAAGGGAGACAGACTGGTTTAAGTACAATTCTGACAACTTTTGGAAGAAAATGTGGGTGGTCCTAAGAGACATTTAATTCTTGTGAAAGTTTAGATATTGTTCCCTAAAGATAAAGGCTTGAAACTTGTGAGATTTCCAAGCAGAGGGGATAGCCACCAGAAAAACATGTTTCACAAAATTAATTTCAAAGACACTAAACCAGTAGGTTTGAATGGAGGAAAGGTACGCCTGTCAGTTAATAAGTTCAGATCTCAAAGACAGGAGTTTTATAAAAAACAGGTGGAGATTTACTGGGCCTTTAACTCACTGTTTTCTATATCATCATCCCTAGCTGAAAAGACAATTTCCTGTTTATCCAGCATGAGAATGCTGTGCAGACACATGCCTGAGACCAATGCTCTAGCAAGGGTATCATCAGAGTCAAAATTATAGGGTCAATATGGCAGCCCACTGCAGAAGTTAAAGACAGAGTACTGATGACCTCCTTTGTGACCACCAGACCCACAGAGAGCCAAAAATGTTTCCAGTGCCTGACCTAACAGGGAAAACTGAAATCTGCACAGGTAAGAAATGGTTCAGGCTCTAAGCCCCAGCAAGGCACAAGAGAAAGTACTAAATATGTGATACTCCAGGTTGCAAAAACTGGTTTCTGAGTCCTGAGGTGAACTGGGCAGATCATGCATCAGCATACTCTTGGAGGCCTGATCAGGATCTCAGTTCTGTCAGCCAGGATGCTATAGATGGCATCCACCTTTTTGGAAATTATGGGTGTAGAAAATAGGTGCTTGCAGCCTGCACATATAGCACACTTGAAACCACACTTCTTAGGGATGATGACCCAAGGCTCCTCCTCTTTCTTAACCATATACTTATTTAGGCATTTCTGTGAAAGGAATGGAGGACACAGACCAGTTCCTGGTGCACTTTACTAGCTGTAAGGCTTTCTCCAACACAAGGGTCATTTGGTAGATAGCTACATGTTGGGAATGGTCTTTTCTGTTCACTCTTAGGCCTTCTCCAAAACAGGGGTAATTTGGTTTATAGCTGCATGTAGGTGATGGTCCTTGGTCATTTCTGTTCCTCTAAGATAACAGTAACAGAGTACTCTGACTCTTTAAAGGAAACAGATCAGGGAGAAGATCTACACTCTCGCTTCAGAATGGGAAAGATCATACCCATATATGTGCAGGGTTTAGTATGCAATGGGTGGATGTCAAATGACAAAGCTAAGGTATTCTGAAACACATCAGTCAAAGGTTGCATGGAGAACCGGGCAGCCTTCATTGGGTTCAGCGCTGACATCAAGCCATGTTTCCTAAGGATGCACTCCTGCATCCATTGAGGATTGGTTCTACCAGACCTCAAACAGTTGCATTAAGGCTAAACTGAAAAAGGGATCCTGATGTGGGAAGACATGGTGAATCCTTTTCAACCTGGGCCACTGAACCTAGCTTGAGCTGGGGAGGAAGATGAACTATGGAAAAGATTTCTTGGTTCTGAGTGCTACTGCTGAGCTATGTTAGGTTGACTCAAGGGGCCAGTTTTTGGGATATGGCTGGATCAGAAATGCTCCAGCTCATAGACTGAAGGATGGGTGTTATCCACACCTCAAATGCATTGCACTAAGGTGGTAATCAGGACTTTCCTTGACTTCCCATTATGCATCAAAGCAGAAGACAGGCATGTGCCCTTGTTAGTTGAGGGCAGGATTTTGATATGGGGACTGGCAGACCATCCAATAATGGATTTACCTACAACAGGTGTAACTATCTGTCCTCCATTTTTTTTTTTTTACATTTCTGATAATACTTTGACAAAGACATGGTACTTCCGAAGGGAGCTGCTTGCTGATCCCCATGCAGGAGAATTTCAACACCTGTCATACTACTGGTAAAGAGATAGGCCAGAAGCTTCTTCTCTCTTATACAGGGATGGTACAGTAAAATTGTTGGCATTTATGTTGTTCTCTCACGCAGCAGAACAGTGTTGGTGAAAATCCTGGTTATTAGCTGACAGCCACATAAACACTACTAGGCCCTGATATGTCAGGCATTCAACACAGGAACATTTTTACTACGAAAACCAGGATCACAATCAGAATACAAGTGTTAGGCAAGCTCCCCTGATGTGCTAACTGATGTTATGATGCTAATCTATGTAGGGCACATGCACCCATAAGCAAGAAAGATACAGGACTATTAAAAATTAAATATCATCTTCCTTTGCTGAAATACCAAGAATTAGAGCTGTGATTGTGTAATGCATGTGTGTATGTATGTGTGTATTTGAATAGGGTGCTGTATAATGACCACTGTGGATTATGTGAGGTGTCAGTGTCAGGAGGATTCCACATACTTGCCCAGAGTGGAGGAGGCCATACCTTCTCCTCCTTAAAAAAGGTAGAGCTAAAAAACAGAAGTCAGTCGGAGCTACAGAGAAAGATATCTCTGTTGAATATTGCGACAGGTGAAACTGCCTGTAAACAGAAGAGTACAGACCGAAAGAGATACAAGCCTGCCCCAGAAGCACTGGAGCTGATGAGCCAATGGTAAGTCTTTGTTTTGTTTTATGAGTTATGTTATCAAAGAAGTGGAGCTTGAGTACAACATTCAGTTTTGACAGTAGTATAAAATACCACCTCGGATCTCCTCTTAAAATAGGACTAACACAGTCAAGAAAGCATAACTAATATAAATAAATAAAATAAATTAAATAAAGATTTATCTAGTTTTGCGATGGATTTAAAAATGATGTGCCAAGTTTGTTTTCAGAAGCTGACGTAAAGCTCAAAGTTTTACTCTAGAAAAAGCAATCCTGTGTATTCTGTGGAAGCTGACAAAATGTGTAAAGGTGGAATGCTTTCCTTAACTGAGAAAATGGTCAGAAAGGCTTGAAGCATTTAATTTAAATGATGAATAAAGTTAACCATGTGCTCTTAACTTCTTATTGTGTAAATAATTTCTCAGTTTACATACTGGTATTTAGGGATTGCAAAGTTTGGTCAAAAATATTCCACACTGCAGTATTTTGTGTTCCTTCATCACTGCCTGCAAGTGCTAATATCAGTTAAGTTTACCGGACTACAGAAACAGAGAACTTCAATTCTCTGTATATAACATCCAACTGCAGACAAAGATATTTAATGGGTGCTTACTGAGAAACTGTTGCCTTTTTTAGCAAACTTTTAATTCTGCAATTATTAATTTAAATGAGAAGGTATAGATTTTACTGTTACTGTGAAGCTTATCAAAAAAGTAAAGTATTGTATGAATTCTTACCAGAGTGTTAAGCAGAGGCAGAATCTGCCACACCCAGAATCAGAAGCTAGATTCAATGAGGTGAGAAAAATATCTTACATCAAAGCTTAAGAAAATCAGTGGCAAAATTAGTTGAATGTTTTAACAAACTGTTATGAAACTAATGAAAGGTTGTTTACCAAATATGTGCACAGTGGATGTATTAAGTTTCTAAAAGAAATGTTCAAGAACATTTTCCTGCAGTAAGAAGCATATATTCAATAACTGATGGAAAAAAAAATCACTGAAAACAGTAATTAATATTTCATTGAATTTTTCAAATTGCAAAAACAAGTGGCTTAAAACATTTTTAATGCTGAAGTAAAAAGAAAAACAATGGACGATAAAGCATTGTAGATTCAAATTACCCATGACTTAAGGAAAGCTGTAGAAATTCCCAAATGTTATGAAAGTATAGCTACTAAATACAAATTGTGGAAAAGTGCTGTGCGTGAAAAGTAAAATGGTAAATGGTTGACGGTGTGTGGGAAAACTCTGAGACAGTACAAAATCTATGTTCACAATTCATAACATACTGAGGAAAAAATGGTGCACTGGCTTTATAAGAAATGTAAGTCAGGCAGTTCTGAAACGTGTGCACTAGAAATGGCGAATATACTGCATGTTTTAAACAACAGTCCAAGCAATGCAAGAAGTGAAAAGAAACTGAGAAGTTCAATGGTGCAGTGCTTCTGAAAAAGCTCAAAGGTACCAATATTCAGAAATGTTTGTTTGTCTTTCGGCTTTTCCCAGTTAGGGGTCGCCACAGCGGAACTCCGGTCCGATAATGATTGGCAGTTTTTTTTTTTTTTTTGGTGTCAAGTTGCTAGCCCGACACCCAATCTTCAATGAAGGCATGCCCATTCAATGCATGTCTTTCGAACGCCCACTCGACCGCGGAGAGGACATGTAGACTCCACAAAGAAGGCACTCCCAACCCAAGCCGAGAATCGAACGGGAGAACTTCTTGCTCTGAGGCAACAACGCTACCACTGCACCACCATGGAAGTATCACCAATATTCAGAAATAAACTCACTAATATTCATACATTGTGCTGTTTTTCCCTGCAACTAGCATTCATACATTGTGCTGTTTTCCCTGCAATTAGCAGTGAAATTCTTCTGAGGCATTTAAATGAATTGGGTGTTGGAAAGAAGAAACCTAACTAAGAGGCCTTTGCAATGAAAAAGAACTAAATTGTTACATGTAAAGTGATACATTTATAATGTATAAAGTGGAATCTTTGCACATTGCTGTAGCAATTCAGAGTAAGGTGTGTAGGAACAGTGAAGAAAACTGCTACTTACATGAACCTGACAAGTCTTGCATTTGTGAATTGTCCTGGGTTTTTAAAGCAAGTAAAAACACACACTGCTACCGCTTTCTAAAGACTGCTTTATTGCTTTGGAAATAACTGTTTTGTAGAAACTGATGAAAACGTCATGCATGCCATGCATCTGAGAAGTAAAAATAAAACAATGTGCAATGCATATAAAGCAGTGAGAAATACTAAAACTTTATACAGTCCTGACTCTTAATAGCTGGAGTAAAGTGTATAATTTTATATAGCCCCGAATCTTGCTATATGTTTCTGTTGGAAACTATGTATCATACACTGCTGAATCTTACTAAGCACTGCCTTTATGACTTTTGACAGCACTGAAATGTACTAGGTGCTACATGAACAGCAGTAAGAAGTCAGTGGTAAATGATACCATTTCCCACTCAGGAATCATAGAAAAACTCACTAAGCTAGGCATCAACCCTTTTATCACTAGGTGGGTTGCAAACTGGGTCACAGATAGAACCCACAGTGTGAAAGTAGCTGATCTAAGTCAGACTGCCTACTAGTCACGAGTATAGTCCCACAGGGTTCGGTCCTGGGTCCTCTCCCGTTTGATATCTACTTCGCTGAAGTCCAGGCCAACACGAAAGGACTCTGGCTGACAAAGTTTGCAGATGATTGCAAGTTGAGAGCTATTATTAACTCCCCAAGTGAGGTTGACATCCTACAGAATGGCCTCACTGAGACCAACGACTGGTGTCAGAACCATGGCCTTAAGCTCAATGCCAAAAAATGTGCAGTCATCCCCTTTGGGAAAACCCAGTTCCCATGAATTACCACTTTGATGGTAGTCCACTGAACACGTAAGGCGTTATAAGAGATCTGGGAACACAGGTTGACAACAACCTCTCTTTTGATCACCACATTGCCACTGTGGTCAGAAAGTCCTTCTATGTGGCACATCTCAATACTAAGGGTTTTGCATCCCGGAAGAAAGAGGTCACTGTCTCCCTCTACTCCTCCCTCATTAGGCCAATCACCGAGTACAATGTCCCATTTAGCATGTACCTCACTATACACCTGCAATAACTGGAGAGGCCGCAAAAGTACCTCACAAAGAGGATCCTAGGCCTTTAATACTTGTCCTCTATGGACAGACTCAAAAAACTCCAGCTATTCTGTCTCATATCGCCTACTTAGAGGCGATCTTTGCTTGACTTACAAAGCCATGTCTGACCCAGCTCTGTTAGAAATGCTACATCTAAAGAAATCCCAATCACTCCGCACCACACGCTCCAGAGACCTCAACCTCATTACCACAATTAACAGAACATGCTGGAGGGACAGGTTCATAACCCAGAGACTGCCCACGCTACGGAACAGACTTCCCATACATGTCAAGGCAGAGCACCTCACTGACCCTCTTCAAGAGAGATCTTGATGAATGGATGGGAAACAGAAAATTCATCCTGGGGATAACTCCACTGGCTCTACTCGACAGAGGCAATGGGAACTAAGGTTGGGTGGCACTATGCCAGGGTAATCCGATGGCTAGGCTTGTAAAGGCCCCAGGGCCATTAACCTAGTACACACCTATGAACTTACGTACAAGACACCTAAGTAGAAAAAAACCCTTCCAAGTACTGAATTGTTAGCACTGAGGAACTAGTATATTTACAAGAATGTTTGGCTCGCTACTGAAATGTAGGCATTCAAAATACCAAGTGCCGACAAGCCGAAAAAAAGACAGAAAACCCAGGAAGAGAGTGAAACAAAGATTGGCCTTCTGCTTCAAACTTACAGGTGGGGCAAGCCTCCTGCATTCCTCTAAATGAATATATACCAACTCCAAGATCACCACATCTCAGAGAAAAAGGAACATTCTGAGAAATGGCCATCTCAGACTTAATATATGCAAGCCCATTTTTCAGCCATTTAGTCTCCATGTTTTGGGACTTGGTCTAGTAGGTCCCATTTCAAATGGTTACCAAATATGTACTATGTGCCCATACACATTCTTGCTCTAGCAATAAACGTGGGTCTTCATGGCAGCTGAAGGGTAACTTGAAAGAAAAAAGTACTTTGCAGGTGCTATAGTAAAGACTTAAATTAAAAAAAGAAGTGTACAGCAAAACTGTTTTGCCAAAGCTCTTGATATCATTTTCTGAAACTACAGCTTGTATAAGGTGGTGATTTTAAAAGTAAAACTATCTGGCTAGTTAAAGGGGGTTCACTGATATATACTGCAAAGAAAGAAAATTATACTCAAACGTTTTGAAACTGATGGAGAATTGCCTCCTCTGAAAAAGGAGACGCAATAAAGGTAGTAAAGCAAAACAATATAATTGGAAAAATATACCTCTGTTGTTATGGCAGAAATATAAATGTTAATTTCTGCTGTGATACAGCAATATGGGCTCACAAAAGGAAGTGGCACTTGCCAGCCATATGTAGTCACAAACAGTGCTGTGGGGTAACAGAATGAAAACACACTGCATCACACTCTCTCTGGCAAGAATAACTGGATGCTTTGCAGACCAGTGTTACAAATATGCAAAGTGAACCCTTATTTGAAAGCAATGACTCAGCTTTAAAGGTTCTAAGAGAGCTGGGACAGATGATACTGAACAGCAGAACATTTTTTTTTCTTTGAATGAGATACTACAAATCTAGATGTTGTAGAAAAGGCAACGGAGTTTGTTACACAAAATACAGTTGTGCAACAGAGGGAACCAAAAACAGAAAACCACACACACTCTCAACACTGTACAATTCCACAAGAAAAAGGTAAGGCTATTCACGTGAGAGTGTAAATATACTAAGGCAGCTAGAGGCTCTGTCTTTAAGCACAGAGAATAAACAGCAATGATGGAACAGATAGTTTTTGAAAATGAGAATAAAATGACATTGTATAATGTCATTGGCAGACCATGACCTGCAAGTAGCAAAATAAAACAAATGAATTGTTAATTTGTTCAAAACACACTGAATTTTCTGTACTAGTGGAAACAGTGAAAGACAAACTGAAAGTGCTAGGTCAAGAGACCTCATAAGTCAAAAGGAAATATAACAAAATTGACCTGATGTTAAAACTTGAAAGATAAAATAAGAGTCAGTTCCAGACCTAAGCTGACACTGTGCTTACAGAGGGAAAAATAAACACTGCGGCAAGTGGCAAAAAAGACTTAAAGTTTCCTGCTTGATCTAAAAATGAAATCATCAGAATAAGCACAATAAGAATGAATTGCTAAATGTACATCTTCAAGACACAGAGAGCAAATTCAAGAGCCACACACTACCTTAACCTCAAAACAGTAAACTGACTCAGTGAATATAACAAAATAAATCTGAAAGTATAAATGAAAAACCGTTGGCACTGATCGGAGAGGGGGAAAAAGGATTATAGCCAAAAATATATAAAATAAAAACCTTGTTAATGTACTATAGGAAGAAAAGAAAATATTGCATTACAGACTGAATGAACAGTATGAGTTTATTCTTGGGCTAACCACTATGTGTAGAAATCTGGAGGTTGAAAATAAAATACAAGGCAAATATATGGAAGAAGCCAACAGTGAATTAAAACAGTCTGTCACCCCTTGAATCTCATGTTAACCTAGTACAAGACAGCCATACACAAAACTATAAAAGGAAAATAATTCCATAAAGCAAAAAGAAGAGATTCACACTAACCTTCTGAAGCTGAGACAGGTGACCAATGCAGAGAGCAGCAATGATGTTCTGGGCTCAAATGTTAAACAGCTCAACAGAACCCCATTGAAGACCAGACTAACATGCCCTGGGAGAACACAGATCAAACAGCTGCAAAACCCAAAGCAGCAAAAACAATGCCAACCCAAATTAGGACAGTGAAGTGAGTCTCAAATTTACATTTTGTAGAATCTAATACCGTCATGGAGTCTACATCAACAAACTCACCATTTGTGTCTAAAATAATAGAAAACTAAGGCTACAACCCAGCAACTAAAGTACAGCTTCTGGAAAGAACAAGATTATCAAAGGAGAAAAAAAGATTATCAAACATACTGATATTGTGTAAATTGACAATACTCTAAAGGATAAATAATATGGTACATGAAAGAAACAAGTGACACTTCTGCACCTTTAGTGCCTCAGTGAAGATAAGACTCATTACATCAGACCTTTTTGACAATATGGAAGACCATGATGTGTATATAGAGTAAGTGCTGCTGTAGAGTTTTTGCACTGCCAACAGCCAAGATCTGTCACTGGATTCATGTCGTACTACTGGAACAAACCCCAGTACGAAGCTGCTGTTAATGTAGGTACACCAAAAATGCAATGATTTGAATGATCTGATATGCCAGAAAGGCAAGTCCAAAGAAGAGAGAACTATCTGTAGCCAAAGCAACCAGTGGCATTGTGCCTATCAAGTTGGACATATTGCCAGACTGTGTCTGAACTGGAGAGTTGCATCATAAGATGAAAAAATAACCCTGTGCATGCCAGTGCGTTTGTAACCTAGCTGAATTGAGATCTGGCTGGCCAATGGTTGGCACAGAAGGTTAATGCTGTCAGCTGTAGTTCCTATGGTACGGGGTTTGATTCCCACAGCCTGCATTTACCTACTGTGGAACCTTAATAAAGTCACTTAACCAGACATTGCTCCCGATTTACCCCTGAAAAGGGACTGTGCATCTAGTGTCCTGCCTGGTTAACAAATGGGTATTATTAATATCCCCACAAATCCAAGATGGGGAGGAGACATATAGCATTATATGTTCTAGTGACTGCTGTGGGGTATATGAGGCTGCAGAAGTAAAGTATAAGAGAAGGAAGCCAATGTTGAACAGATAGATGGGCCGCTCTTGGAAAGAAAGGAATCCTGTATATCAGATTATGATTTGTACAGGCAGCCAAGTTGAAGCCTATAAACAGAAAACAGAGTGAAACAAAGAAGGCTACTCTGAAGCATTCAAGTATACACATCGGTGGAGTGTTTTTGTTTTTTGGCCCAAGTTATCATGGAGAGACTCAGCTTGAGTACAAGACCCTAAGTTTTGTTTGGGGCTGTGCTGAACTTCAAACTGTTGATGTACAGTTTGTTTTGAAAACTGCAGTCTTGTATATTCTATGGAAGTTGACAAAATTTGTTAAAAGTGAAAAGCCAGAAAGACTTCATATACTCAATTTAAAATGGTGAATGAAGCTAACTAAGCATGCTTTCTTACTGTGTTGAAGTAGGTTTGTTAATTGCTCAGTCTGTTGAAGCAGGAACTGCTGATTCTTTGTTGATTCCGGTTTGTTTGTTTTTTTTTTTCATTTGTGGTATTGTATGCTGCTGCTTGTCTGCTTCCATGTGGTAGGTAAGGATTTAGTGGTGCGTGTGTGTACATAATGTAGTTGGTTTCAGGGATAAGGAAATGTAAGTCCGTGTGGCTGAATTCCAGTGTGACAGCTGGTGAATGCAGGTAACAGATGTTGCTATAACATCATCAGAGGGATAATAAAGGTTTTCCTATTCTCCAGTGCTGTGCAACCCTGGAGTCATACCTCTGAAGTGTACCTCATTATGAGGAACGTACCTGATTTGGGGTCTTAAAAAGTTCATGTTCCTCTAATTTCTAAAATGTTCCACATTGAAAGACTCTGTCACACATTCAGTGTTAGGAATTTTTTTAAGTGAAATCCATGGTAAATAGAAATTAATCATATTAATTCATTAAAAGATCTTCTTTATGAGTAAAACCAGCATATGTTAACCATCCTATGGCCTTCCTAGTTGAAGTTGTTAGTAAGTAATTAGCATGTCTTCCACATTTTGCCCATCTGTTCCACATTATGAGGGCTAGTGTTCCTCATTTTGGAGATGGAAGGTTGAGAGCTATGCCTGGAGTTTCCAAATGTAAAGTAGCAGGATGGGGCGGTGCAAGGGGCTTACTTCTTAGATTCATATCTATATACTGAACATGCAGTCCAGGAAACCATTAATGAGTCTAGCCCAAATTCCCAATTGCACTGCTCAAGGTCACACAATAGGCAAAGTATGGCTGACAGAGTGAAACCCTGAACCACAGGAAGTAGATCAACAGCTCATAGCTAACTGACAGATGATGGCCTCTAGTGACCACAGTGCAGTATGTGGGCCTCTCTAAACACTTTTAAACATTTTTTAAATGTATGTATGAGTTGTTTACTTGGCTTTTTTTTTACTGTATATAATGAAATAAAGTCAGTAGTCAACTGCTTATACCCCCTCTCTCTCTCTCTATATATATATATATATATATATATATATATATATATATATATATATATATATATATATACACACACACATACACACAGTGGATATAAAAAGTTTACACACTCCTGTTAAAATGCCAGGTTTTTGTGGTATAAAAATGAGACCACAATAAATCATTTCAAAACTTTTCTCACCTTTAATGTGACCTATAACCTGTACAATTCAATTGAAAAACAAACAAATCTGTTAAGGGAAAAATGTAAAAAATAAAAAAAAAACATACAATAAGCTGGTTGCATATGTGTGCACGCCCTTAAACTAATACTTTTGTTGAAGCACCTTTTGATTTAATTACAGCATTGTCATCTTGGGAACACACACCTGCCATCAATTAAAGACTGATTAACAGAGGATGGAATATAAGGAATCAGCATGGGAGATGCAGGAATTCATTTGAAGTGTGAAGTACTGTTCAATAGAGTGAAGAAGCCTGCTTGGTGTACATCACTAGATAAGAGAGCTGACAGCTTGGTATTTAGTTGGATGGAAAAGGATTTTGTGGGCAGTTCTAAGCTGGGAGTAATTGAAACAATTTTGGAATTCAGTTCAGGCTAATTGTCTTAGTATAGTAAAGTGATGAGTTTTATTAGGGAGATTAGCTGCAAATTTAGCATCTTTGTTATAACTCTGTTCAGGCTTTGCTAACTAAGCAGTGTGGAGATTAGTGAAGGTGGAGGAGGCATATAATAGGTTGGGTAGAAGATAGGCAGTTGCAGTGTGTATGCAGCTCTAATCAGGTGGCTATTTGTGAGGAAAGGCTTAGCTCTAAAGAGGGTTCCTAGTTTTTAATTTTTTTTGTGACAGTGAGCTTGATATGAAGGTTAAATTTTAGGTTTGTGTCAATGATGACTTTGAAAAGCTTAGTGCTAGAGACAAGTGTTAAGCTGATATGCTGTGCAGAGAATATATTGAAGTTGTTAGTGATCACAGTCTTAGAGAAAGGGGATCTCAGTCTGTCTAACACTGCCTTATAAGAGACACTGGTTTGCAGTATTTAGTAAGGATCATATTAATGTCAGCACTTGTGAGGGCTTCAAATGGGACTTACCTGTATTTACTTTAATTCCCAAAGATGGGAAGAGACTCAGAAGAGATTACCATGCTGAAACCAAGTTATTTTATGTTAGAATGGCTAGCCATATCCAGATAAATAAACCCATTCTCATCCTGCAGCCACTAACTTACTAACTATGGGTATTATACAAGGTGAAGACCCTAGGTTCTGAGGTGAAACAGAATAGAAGTATCTAGAAATTTTTGTGATTGGTTCCTATCTGAATATGTAGAACCCTCTGACTCCTTGATGATCTTTATGTGCAGGTAGACATTCTGAATCAAAAATACATCTAATCTCTTTTTGATAGATGGGGAAGACTGGATTGCACCACAACCATCCAAAAGTGGTTTAAGCTACTCAAGAGTAATATTGACCTTGGGGTTGTTTTCCTCAGAACTAAAAAGAAGCTGGAATAACTGGATCCTTTCTAAGCTGGTGGAATCTTCTGGAACATATCCCTTCTTAAACTATTTAAATGGGTGAGACATAGGATAGACAGTGGGGTAGGGAGTGGTGTGAAAAGGAATTTTGTATCCTCTAGATATAACTGCTCTGGATCCACCTGCCCTGTCTGATGGCCAGTCATGCTAAATACTGGGACAGAAAGACAAAGTTTCAGGGATTAGACTGCTACCCCTGTCCCAAAAGGAGGACCATGCTGCTGCTGACTGTTCTTGTCCCTGGGCAGTTGACTGTTCTGGAAGATACCACACATATCCCAATTCTTCACAGAGCTCTGGTTATACTGTTTCTGTTGTTTTCAGTGGAATCAGACATATTCGAGGATCCTCTGCATCCTCAAAAAGGCATGATATGGAGTTTGAAATCAGATGGTAACAGTCAAGAGTTTCATATTCTGATTACATATTTTCCAGCTGTGCTTTGTATGATCCAAAATGTGCTGCACCAATGAAAAGATCTTTATAATGGTGATTTAGTATCCCCAGCAAAGTCTTTTAAACTCAGGCATGCATAGCAGCAAAGAGGTACTCTCATGCCTGTTGTTTGAAAAGACTCTACCACTGAATTAAGGTACACATACATGGTGAAGTCTACTAAGGAAGACATGAAACTGGCAAGCCATGCAGTTATTGTCCCCATCACTTAACCATATGTGGAAGAAGGTTTACCCCTCCCAAAAGAATATATGGACAATGTATAAACATGCTTTAAAAAACAGTCCTTATGCAATGATTCCTTATCTGGAGGGTGGACAGCAGGACTCTGCAGTGTGGAAGCATGTTTAAGGGTAACAACAGCAACAACAGATTCAGGAATAGGAGTCTCAAGGTCAGCAGTTCCAATCCCTGAGAGGCCGGAGGATCTCGTCTGATCACCTTGGGATGAGTGTTACCATTTCAAGGTCGTCCTATGTGGAAGACTCATCTTTAGCTACTACTGTTTCAGTTCTCTAGAAATGTGCAGTGGATTCTGAAGTAGTGCTTGAAGTTAATGCCACACTGGATGCAACTGAAGAGCTTCCTTCTACCCTGAAAAAATAACGTATTTACCCCTTTAAATATAGAAGGGTAAAAGATTTGCAATTAGTACAAGATGAGAAATCCTCATCCCTAAACAATACACACACATTGCATCTGTCTTAAGGTGGTCTCTTATGGCCACATTTACACTTTTAGAAAACTTTGCTCTCCATAACTAAAATTCTAAAACCAGCACCGAACATTTTCCTCTTTTTTTTAACAAAACAAGAATAGCAGCAGCAATGTAAAAGAGCAATAAACAACAGAAAATAAACATTAACTGTTACTTTTTCTCATAAGTAGAATGATGTCTGGATAAGCACAGCCCCTCTCTAATGTTTGCTGAACACATGACAACTGAGATCTTAACAGGAAGCTCATATGGTACATCATCATTGGTAAATGCACAGGGATTTAGTGGCCTAGGAAAAATTTCAAGACATTAAGCTCACAAAAGACCTGCAGCTTTGCTTTTGATGTTGATGAGTCTGGACCTCCTCATACTACATACGTGCAAATAAAAAGATTTGCAAGTACAGAACAATAAAAAAAAAAGACTGAGTTTTACAACTAGTATACAATACGAAATACAAGTTATGAATATGTGTTGTGTCCTAAAATACCAAATTTAATGAAACCTTCTGATTTTTTAGCACCCAAGAATTACAAGTTCTACATTTTCCAGTATTTTCTTGGAAAACAGAAAATCAATGCCCTTGCTAATAAGCATGAAAACTTCAAAGAATAAAAATGCCAAACCAAAAATGAATAGGATAAACTCAAGTAAGAGCCCCACCAAGACAGGTCCCTGATGTTTCATCACATTTTATTAATTTGTTCCTGTCTTGAATCCCACTGCATATATGCTCTGGGAAATGTACTAATGTAGAGCAGAACACTTTGTGCAAGTACCCATCTCTGAATTCCTCTCATGTATCACCAATACACTAGTGTAACTAGCATAGCTCACATACTGTGCAAATCATTTTCTGAATCCACACAGGAAGTTAATTAAGTGATCTAACAAAGGATAAAAGTACAGAATCTGAAGTAGTTAATTTCATTTTATCTGCAACCTGTGGGTATTCGGATCCATATCGGATGCGAGCTGGAAACTTTACAAGCATCTGCTCTGAGCTCCAAGCTCTTCCTCCTTATCTATAACCCATCACCATCTTCTGCCTTCCCCCAGACCTCTTTTGCCGCTTCGTGCATCAGCATCGTGGTCTCTGTAGCTCTGAGCCTTAGGGTTACTGTGCTTTTTGGCATATTTTTGTGTGTAGAGAGAGTTTTCTCAGTTAGTTCCCCTTCTTCCCCCTAAACGCTTGTTCGTCGGTTACAAAAAAAAAGTTTTTAGTTTTGTGAGGTAGTTATTGTGTAGGCCCTTCCCTTCCCTATAGTGTGTGCGTGGTCAATAGTGTGTTGGGGTTTGTTAGGTGTGGCTGGTTTTGTGTTAGAATGTCTGAACAGCTGAAACCTACTTTCAAAAAATGCAGTGTGTGTGTGTGTGTGTGTGGCCATAAGCTTTCACCGGCGGATGGTCTCACACTGTGTGATGTGTGCCTGGGCGTAGCCCATTTATCCACTAAGTGCAGAGTGTATGTGCTGGATTTAATCCGAGGGCCCTGAAAGATAGAAAGGCCAAACTGATGGCAAAAGGCCTACTCCCAGCTTCCACTTTGGACACTTCAGCCTCAGCTTTTGCAATTCCCACCCAATCCCCCCCCCCCCCAGGCTGGGACTCACCCTCTCGCTAGACCTGCTGAAGGGGATGCGAAAGGGAGAGACAAAAGACATAAGGAAGAGACAGAGAGAAGGAAGGGGATAGGCCCCGTAAACGGTTTCCAGATCGGGACTCCTTCCCTAGCCTGCCTTCCAAGGTATCGAGACGTATGTCTCCTCGGCTCCACACCCCCAGATTCTCCACAGAGCCTTCAGAGCCGAGGCCTTCCTCCAGCTCCTCCCAATGACCAGCCAGATCTGAGTCAGTCGCTTCCTCGAGCTCGACTCGGAGTCTCTCTGAAATGGATATGGACAGGATGATGAGGAGATTTATTCGGACCCAAATCCAGATGGAAGTCTTGCCAGGTCCCTCTTCCTCTGGAGGGGGGACCTCCATGCCATACTTTCATCTGATTTCTCCTTCCCCGATCCAGCTTGCGGTTTCGAGGTTTATGGATCCAAGGATCTTCTTAGCTGGGGATTCGGCACCAATGGTTCCTCCAACCTCGACTCTGGTGATTACCTTGAGTTCCTTGAATCCGAGCAGCTCTCGGGGCTGAGGACGGGGAGTCAGACCCGAGGGGATGGAGGTGTCTTCAGCTCCGACTTTGTCGGATCCGAGCCGTTCCTTCGGAGCTCCAGCTACCCTAGCCTCGGCCCTCACGGTGGACCCGGGGAGAGCTTCCTTCTTGTTGGGTATTAAGGAGGTGTGCTCTCCGTCAGCGTTCAATGTGGTGGAGAAGGTTCTCTCCCAAGGATCGAGACCCCAGCCTATTTCCTTGGATTCCACCCAGACTCCCTTGGATTCGGTTACGACTCCCTTCAGCTTGTCTCAGGGACAGCCCGTGCTGGAGGACCCCCCTGCGACTCATGAGCTCTCTTCACAGAGTCCCACTGAAGATGGTCCTCATAAGCACACATGCAAAAGGAGGCACCTGGACTTCCCTGAGTCCCTTACAGAAGACACTGATTTAGATGAAGGAGAAGGTTCCCCCAGGTCACCTCCCGAGGATGTCTCCTTTGGAGACATAATGGAGATCCTCTGCCAGAGGGGAGGTTGGTCAGCCCCAAAACCTTCTACAGATGAATCAGTGCTCCTGGAGGCTTTTGGCATGGGCCCATCTACATCCTGGGTGTCCCCGCCGGCGGATCCCTTAGTGGATCTTATCACCACGTGGGCATGGAAGGAGCCTGACACCATACAGCTGATACCTAAATGCTCGGACAAGATTCTTTCTCCACCCTCAGACAGACAGGCATGGTATAAGGGATACCCTGTGGACACTATGGTGGTTGCAGCAGCCACCAAGAGGGAACTGGCTCAAGAAAGATCCTCGGTCAACCCTTCGGACAAGGAGTCCATGGCGGTGGATCGATTTGGGAAGCGAGTATATTCTTCAGCGACGTTTTCCATCCGAGCACTGAACTACTTGGCACATGTTATATGACTGCAGCGAGACCTAGTCACGGAATTAGCTGAGTCGCCCCCAAAGACTTTGTCACAGGAGGGACAAGCATCTGTTCTTTGAGAAAATGTAGACTCTAAAATCTATATCAAACACGTCCATGCACCTCCTTTCCCATGCTACAGGAGGAGCAGCTAGGGAGGCTGGGACCGGCGTAGCTATGAGGTGACATGCTTGGCTCAGACTGTGTCAGTTTGCGGACCCCTTCAAGGCAATTTTTACAAATGCTCCCTTTGATGGTTCTTCCCTTTTTGGGAAGACCGTACATGACACCCTTGTCCAGAGTGAAAAAGATGGGAAGACTTTGTCTGCAGTCAGAATCCACTTCTCCAGTCCTCAAAGATCCTTTTCCAGGAATCAGACAGGGCAAAAGATGTGGTTCCAGAAATCACAGTT
Organism: Protopterus annectens; assembly: GCF_019279795.1. Lineage (NCBI taxonomy): Eukaryota > Metazoa > Chordata > Ceratodontiformes > Protopteridae > Protopterus > Protopterus annectens. Next base: position 1,343,279,257 of record NC_056726.1, on the reverse strand, counting down.
TTCCTGGGACTCTCAGAACAACTCATCCCCTAGAGGCACAGGGTACATGATAGACGCCTTCCCAGAGGCAAAGGGGGTCCGAGGAACTTTGGGTCTAGACAGCCCTTCTCGGACAGGCCCACGCAGCAGCCCTGAGGGGTTGCCCGACTGTCCTACTTTGGAGGCAGTCGGGGGAAGATTATCATTGCACCCAACAGTGTGGGAGTCCATAACTGCAGATTGTTGGGTGCTTCAAATAATATCCAGAGGTTACACCATTCCGTTTTTGCCCCTCCAATCCAAACAAAACACCTCCCAGATGTTCCACCCGCTCAAAGGGAGATGGCAGTGCTACAGGTTTCCAAGCTCCTTCAAAAACGAGCGATCGAACCGGTCTCCCACGATCAGTCCGGGTCAGGCATTTCTTCCAGGTTCTTTTTAGTGCCAAAAAAGACAGGGGACCTCAGACCCATTTTGGACATGTCAACCTTAAACCTGGCCGTCGCCAAACAAATTCCAGATGGTCACCTTGCAGTCCATTCTACCTTATCTTCGAGAATGTGACTGGATGAGCTTGATAGACCTCCATTACACTTACTACCACATCAAGATTCACAGAAGCTCCAGGAGACTCCTTCACTTCCGGCTGGGAGCCAGTCATTTCCAGTTCAGAGCCCCCAGGATGTTTACCAAGGTAATGGCAGTCGTAGCGGCTCACCTGAGCGTCTTCTTTGCCAAGCCAAAGACTCCTTCCTTCATCTTGCAGACCTGCTAGGGATTACGATCAATGTCCCAAGTCCCTCTTGGACCCAGTACAGATCTTGGACTTTATCAGGGCAGGGCTGGACACCCTTCAACTGAAAGTCTTTCTAACTCCAGACAGGGTCCAGAGTCAAAGGGCTCATGTATTAATAATTCTTGGCCCCAGGTTACCGAAGGTGGCCGACATTCTCTGAGCCTTGGGCTCTATGGCTGCAGTGATTTCTATCTTCCCCTGTGCACGTCTTCACACGCGTGTTCTACAATGGACTCTAGCCATACAGTGGTCTTGGCTAGATCTCCCCATGGAATACCCAATTCAAATCAGCAAAGTCTGCAGAGCGTCACTCCTCTGGTGGGTCCAATCCCCGGAGATCGCAGCGGGATGCCCATTTATTCCACCCACAGCCCAAGCCACAGTGACCATGCATGCCTCCCAGCTCGGGTGGGAGGGGGCATTATATGGGGAGGACGATCCAAGGCACGTGGTCCCAGATCGAGACCAGATTGCACATCAATGCTCTGGAGATGAGAGCGGTGCTTTTAGCGTTGCAAGCCTTCCACACTGTTCTTCCTCCAGGGACTACTGCAATTCAGTCAGACATGTCAGTTGTCTGGTACATCAACAAACAGGGAGGAACCAGATCTTACTCTCTGTGTCGCAAGGCCATGACAGCATGGGAGTGGGTGATCTCCACCAGTCTGTTTCTGACTGCAACACACATCCTGGGATGCTCCAACATTTTAGCGGACATATTGAGTCTGGCTATTTTAATGCCATACGAGTGGTCTCAAACAGTACACAGCGGAAGAGATTTTCCTTGCGTGGGGTCAGCCTTGCTGCAATCTCTTCGTATCTCCTTCCAACGCGAAGTGCAGCAAGTTCTTTGCTCTGATTCCCTCACCAGGGGACCCCCCAAAAGATACTCTAGTCCATGCTTGGCTTCCCGGGCTACTATATGCTTATCCCCGTTACCACTCATTCTGAAGTTTCTTCAGAAAGCTTGCCGACTGGGGTACAAGGTGATCCTCATTGCCCCATTCTGGCCTCATCAAGTCTGGTTCCCCTTCCTCTGGTCTTATGTTCTAGCTCTTCCTTGGATTCTAGATCCCTGCCCAGATCTCATTTCTTATCCCTCGGGCACCTGTCCGCCCAACCTAAACAGCCTCAAGCAGACAGCTTGGTTGCTCCAGTTTCCTTGATTGCCAGGACTCCCGATCTTTCGTCTTCAGTGAAAATTATTCTAGTGGCGGCTCATGTCTTCCACTAGGAAGATTTACCACAGTAAATTGAAATGATTCTCTATCTGGGCTTCTCAGAGAAACCTGGATCCTTTTACAGTCCCTGTCTCTGCAATGTTGGATTTCTTAGCCAGCATTTTTCAGCAAGGGGCTAGTTCTTCCACTGTGAAAGTGCAACTGGCAGCTATTTTGAATTTCCATGTTGGCGAAAACAGGAATGCCCTGGCCTCTTCTAGACTGTGTAAGGCTTTTCTTAAAGGCACTTTTCTTTTGCGCCCTCCAATTAAGAACCTTGTTCCTCCTTGGGACCCTACCTTGGTTCTGCAGGCCTTAGTTGCTCCCCCCTTTGAACCTGCAGCATCAGTAGATTTGAAGTTCTTTTCCTGGAAGACAGCCTTCCTAGTGGCCATTACGTCGGCTAGGAGGGTTTCTGAGCTTCAAGCCCTGTCTGCCATGCCCCCCTTATTTAATCTTCCATAAAGGACAGGGTTTCTCTCCGTACAAACCCTTCTTTCTTACCAAAAGTGGCTTCCGAATCAAACATTAATCAATTAACCTGCCTGTTTTCTTCCCAAATTTTCAGAACAAGGGTGAATATAAACTGCATTTGCTAGATGTTCATAGACAACTTTGTTTTTATTTACACAGAACAAAGCCCTTCTGTAAGTCTGACCAGCTATTTGTGTCTTTTTCTAAGCCCTTTTTAGGTAAAGCCATCTCCAAGGTTTCCTTAGCTAGATGGATTACACTATGAATTTTACAAATTTACAAAGACAAAGGTTTGTCTCCTCCTGGTCCTGTTAAAGCTCATTCTACCAGATCTATGGCGACATCTGCTGCTTTTTGGTCTAGGGTCTCATTGGATGACATTTGTGTGGCAGAAACCTGAGCAAAGTCACATACCTTCATTTCTCATTATAAGTTGGATTTGATCTCAGAGGGAGAGCATCCTTTGGCTCTGCGGTGCTCAGGAATATCCTTCCATGAGGGCCTCCCAGGAGTTTGAGTAGCTGGGGACTCTGTCCCACAGGTTGCAGATAAAATGAAGTTAACTACTTCAGATAAAGAAGTTATGTACTCACCATAACGTTCTGAGTAGTTATACTTCATTTTTCTGCAACCTTCCCACCCCCTCCTTCCCCCGAACCTTCTCGTGATATTCATGTGTAGTTTGTTCTAAGCTGAGTTGCTGATTGGTTTGAGTTGCGGCAAACTCAATCTGAGGGAAGGCAGGAGATGGTGGTGGGTTATGGGTAAGGGGAGGAGCTCGGAGCAGATGCTTGTAAAGTTGCCGGCTCGGATCCGATATGGATCCGAATACCCATAGGTTGCAGAAAAATGAAGTATAACTACTCAGATGGAACGTTATGGTGAGTACATAACTTCTTTTTATTGCAATTTGGACAGAAAAAGTAGCTGGTGTGTCTGTTATCTTATAACTAACATTTCAACCAATACAGCTGTACATCATCTGCAGAACATCTAAGCCACTCCCACAGTGTCACCCACTCATTCCCTCTATGAAGGGTTTCCTGCAGTGTGGCTGTCTTCTGGGTGGTTCTCTCCAAGCCCTACTGCTCAATGAGCATGACTGGAAGCCCTCAAGTAGTGGGAGTGGAATGGGCAAAGTGCAGGATATGAAGGTCACTTTCATGGATGATGTGCCACACAAACAACCCTGCCCTCCTTGGAAACAGACACTTTCATTTAGATGTCGTCTCCCCACTAGGGATAACAGACGGTAGGAATGCCCACAAAAAAAAAAAATCTCCCCCAACCCTTCTAGGCAGAGATAAGCAGCAGTGCCTCACCACTTCTCTCCATTGATCAAATGCCCCGCCACCCCTAGTATCCAGGCCTCCGGTTAAACTTGGGTCATCCAGGTTATAGTCAGAGGTTTATCTCTTCATGATACACAACCCTCAAAGATCAACAAATTCAGTCTTGAAGGATGAGGGTAGTACTACTAAATGTTATACGTTAAAGTTAGAAATGTCTAAATATAAAACAATGAAAATGTAGTCAATAACTGTACAATAAACATTTTTAATAACTGTCAGGCAAAATGCCACTTTTCAGGTGCAATTGATTCTTATTTCCACGAAATTCATCAGCTCTTTTGCACTGTTCAAAAATAAAAATAATATTTAATGCTGATTTTGAAAAAACACTGGCCACATCACCTGATGCTATCAGAGTAAGCTTGGATCAGGAGACAGAAAAAAGCCAATGTATTTTGACTGTATGATGTGGACTGAGTGTTCACAGACACTACCTTGCCTTCATGCACAAGATACTCAAAATGATAAAACAAAAAAGTAAAAGAATATACAAAACTTTTTTTAATGTAAATCCTGTTTTGTGAGGAAGTCTTTCCGTTTTAAACCAAGCTTTATGTTTACATAACATTTACCATCCCTCTTAATATAAAAACAAACAATGATCTTGCCACAAAAAACACACAAACACTCATAAAATGTCTAACCATTCCTTAGTCACCACCTGACAGATGCTGACTGGTGAGTCAACTTCCTGTCAGACTGTCCAGGTCAATAGCACAAGAAGAATTATATGACAATACACACACACACCCGTGTATATATTTTATTTATATATATATATATATATATATATATATATATATATATATATACACACACACACACACACACACACGCACGCACGCACGTGTGTGTGTGTGTGTGTGTGTGTGTGTGTGTGTGTGTGTGTGTGTGTGTGTGTGCATCATTGTACATGCATCTTGAAAGAAAAACAGTGGTACAAGTACAAATCCACATCATGCAGCATATTAGTCTTCCAATAGCAAGACAACAAACAGAAAGATGTACTTCAACTAACAGCCAGGAGCTGCTGAAGACTGGTTTCAGACCATTTTACAGAAAATAGCAATTACTGACTCCATTTTCCTGCTGCTTTTATGTGGTTGGTCAAGGATGAAAATAAAGGTGGGTGAATACTTTCAAGTGTGGAAAGTACAGTTGTCCAAGATCTTAACATAACAGATGATGTTCTACTTCTCACTGTTGCAGTATTGTTTACAGATGGGATATCCTGTAGAGGAGAGCTGAACATCTATCCAGCATACCAAAGCCTTATCTCCTTCCAGGCACCATTCATCAGACATATGTCTAACATCCAAAGTGCAAATCACCAATGTGAGCAAAATCCTCAGAAGTTAATTGCCCTATAAAAACAGAGCAATCCATGAGGAAAAGGATGATCATGTGCATCCAGGAAGTGAAGAAATGCCACAGAAAAGAAAACCAGGGGAAGGCGGAGGGAACAGATACTGCAACAGTAAGAAGTAGGACAACTACTGTTATGGTAAGATCTTACACAACTGTACTATTGTCTTTTCTTATCACTGTTCCATTACTCTCTACAAATGGGAAGAGAACAAAAGTGATTGGAGAGGATGGGCAGAGGAAGACAACAGAGGAGCCTTCCAAAAACCCATGTAAGACTGCCCTGGCAAAACCCGCTCAGGCTATAGAAATGACATCTAATTTGTAATGTTTAGCTAAGGTATGTGCAGAGGACCAGGTTGCAGCTTTCAAAATGGATCTAGCATCCAAACGCTTGAAAAAAGCACGAGAAGAGGCCACATCCCTGGAAGAATAAGCATGAACTAAAAAAAAAAACTGCTTGCAGTGAAAAGAATAGCAAAAAAGGAATGTTTGCTTAGACATAGCTAAACCCAATTTTCTGGCATGAAAGGAAATAAAAACCTGCTTAGATTTCCTGATAACTTTAGTTTTGTCTAGATAATACCTGAGTGGTCTTTCTAAATCCAAAGTGTGATAGATCCTCTCACAACCAACTTGTGGGGAAGGAAAAATAGAAGGAAGATGAATTCTTTGATTTAATGACAAATCAGCACGTAAAAATCTACTGCCAATCATTAGCGGACCGGAGGTCCACTGTGGCGACCCCTAACTGGGAAAAGCCGAAAGACACAAACAATGACAAATCATTAACCACCTTGGGCATAAAGGAAGGATTGCTATGAAAAGACACCCTGCCCTAGTGAAAAAAAAAGGTGGAACTGCCGTGAACACTTGAAACTTAGAAACCCTCTTGGCAAAAGTAAGGGCCATTAAAAGTACAGTTTTCCAAGTACAATGTTACAAGGAAGAGGAAACTGCATATTCAAAAAGAGACCCCAAAAGAGACCAAGTCAATTTCTAAAGAACAAAATTAAGGTACCAAGAAGGAAGGTTTTCTTAGAGGCCTAATATGAATGAACACCTTTCAAAAATTGTTTGACTTCAAAACTAGAATCCAGTGGTGGATTCAGAGGCAGACAAGCAGAATGCCAGGCCAGAAGTGAGCAACTCACACAAACAAGAAAGGACCACAGAAAAAGGGCCCAGGTCATGCTGGAGACACCAAATAGAAAATCTCTTCCATTTATCCACATCAGACTTTCTAGTACTAGATTTTCTGGTCTCCTGCAAAACCCAAAGTATGTCCTCAGAAAAGTGGTGTCTAAAAGGAATCAAAACCCTATCATTCAAAGAATCAAATGAAGGGTGGACAAGTGATGGTGAATGAGAGATTCTTTGTTTTGTGAGAGTAGAGCCATCCTGTAAGGTAACTTGTGATGAATACACCTGTCCAGATGGAACAGAAGGTGGAACCAATGCTGTCTGGGCCAAAAGGAGTCACCAGCAAGATTCTGGGTGTGTCCCACATGATCTTGAGCAGGACCTTTGGCAACAGAGGAAGATGGGGTTAAGCATACAGAAACATCCCCTTCCTTGAAAATGGCATCCACCTTTCAAGCCAGAGGAACTGACACTCCCAAACAGAACCTAGGAAGTTGTCTGTCCAGAGGAGAGACAAAAAGATCTACTTGAGGAGTACCCCACTGAAGAATAATGTCCAGGAACACCTCCCTCTGAAGCATCCATTTGTGAGGATCTGTCTTTGACTTGCTTAGACTGTCTGCCACTACATTGTGCTCTGAAGGTAAGTAAACTGCCTGAAGGGTCAAGTGATGGCAGACAACAAAATTCCAAGCCTGTAGGGCCAGCTTTCAAAGAAGGTAACATTTTGTGCCCCTCTGCCTGTTGATGTACCATATAACTGAAGTATTGTCTGTAAAAACCCTTAGAGGCTTGGGGATTCAAAGGAGTGGAAAGCATGGACAGCTTGAATCAGATCTCTCATCTCCTTTACACTAATACGGTCTGCTAGTTGTGAGGGAGAACAAATCCCCTATACTCTGACATTGTTGGAGGAGACCCATCCCCCAAAGTCTGATCAGAAGCATCCATTTACAGTTCCTGAGTGGGCAGAAGAACCTGAAAAGGCAGGCCAGGATTCAGGGAAATCTGATGAATCCACCAGTCGAACTCAAGCTTAGGGAACTTAATAGAGGAATGAGAAGATAAGCAGGATGCCAATGCTGAAACCAGACAGTGTTGAGGTAACACTGCAACTTCCTCATATGGAGTCTGGTAAAAGGAACCATAGGAAGGGTGGATAACATGAATCCAAGTGCTTGAAGGAATTCCCTTACAGGTAGCACTGAAAGAGGAAGAAGGGACTGATAAGCTGTCAAGGACAGAATCTTGAGAGGAAGCATCAGAGCCACTGACACAGTCTGAATCCTGCAGCCTAGAAAAACCTGATCTTGAGAAGCAGTCAGCGCAGACCTTTTGAGATTCAAGGTGAACTCTAGAGTTTGCAGAAGCAGCCACTGTAAACTTGAGATCCTGAAGAAGGTGCTGCTGAGATGGACTTTGAATCAAGAGGCCATCTAAGTAAGGAAAAATCCAAATTTCTGAAGTCTGCAGAAAGCCACCATTGTAGCTTGACATTTGGTAAACCTTTGGGGCCATAAAAAGACCAAAAGGCAAAGCACAGAACTGGCAAATGTGAGGAAAACACAAAGAAATGTAAACATTCCTGGGTAAACAGAATGTGAAGACCAGCATCTTTCAAATCCAGATACACCAGGAAAGCTTGCAGAAGCAGCAGAGGGAAGAGAGACTGAAGAGAGAGAGCATCCAGAAAGGAACCCTTAGAAAAGTGTTGAGGAAAAAAAAAACCCAGAATGGACCTCCAAGACCCCTCTTTTCCTGGGAACTGGAAACATCCTAGAATAAAACATTGTGCCCTGTTGGGGAGGGGGACAGGCTGAATGGTTCTCTGCAACAGAAGATCCTGCAGAATTAGTGGAAAATGAGGGAGCTGGCAAGGGGGGTTGGGGAAGACCTGAAAAGGAAAGAAGGGATTTCCAAATAATAAAATAAAACTTTTGGATAATGGAAAGCATCCGAGAGTCTATAGTTATCCATTGCCAAACAGAAAAAGGCAAAGTTAACCCAAAAGAAAGAGGAACCTGACCAGAATTTAGAGGTGATAATGTCAGACAGAAGCAGATTTGTCAGGGAAAGAAGGCTTTTGAGTCTAAGAACCCTGAGAAGATTTATAAGGAAACCGCCTCCTCGAGGACCTTTTTCCCTTAGAAAGATGTCTGGGCTGCCTTCAGGCAAAGAAGAATTAGAGGGGTAATTCCTCTAGAACCTAGGCACAGGAGACAAAAAGATCCGTTTCAGATCCTGCAAGATTTTTCCTTTGTTTTGAAGGATCTTAAACAGCTCATCCACAGCACAACCAGATGGTTGGTTATCTAAAGGAGAATCCAGGAGTTTTTTTTTTTTTACATCAGGAAGAGCCTATAAATGTAACCAATAGTACCTTCTCATCACAAACCCTGAGGTAGATGCCTTGGAGGAGGCATACACTTTACAGTATGACAAGCCACCTGGGAAGCAGTGTCTCACAAGGAAATGGCAGAAGACTTTTGCCTCAGAATCAGGCAAGACAGTCAGAATACTTCCAACCTCACACAAAATATAAAACACATATCTAGTCATATGGGTGTGGTAATTAATGGCCCTGAAAGCTAAACTGGCAGACATACACACTTTTTTCCCATACTGGTCCATAGCATTACTGTCCTTGTCTGAGAAGTATAGCAGAAAACAATTTAGATGTTTGTCAGTAGGTAAGGAAATCACAGCAGAGTTGGAAAAAGGACTTTTGTAAAAAAAAAAAAATTTCTCTGCTTCAGGGACTTTATAGAACCTGTCAGGCTTCTTTGGAGTAGGAGGTTGGGAATCAGGGGCTTGAGAATACAGAGAGAAAGTGCCCAACAATGCATCCAAAACAGGAGGGATTGCAGAAGAACGAGGTGAAGCAAACTGCAAGAATTCATAGTACCTCTTTTGGGCATCAGAAACGGGAATGATCCCATTTAAAATGCTCCATCATACATAACACTATCCCCAAATGATATGGAGAGTCTGGAAAAGAGAATCCTCTTCCTCAGACCCTAATATAAAAGAGGAATGGAGTTGAGAACAGTAAACAAAGGAATCTTCTCCAGAATCTTAATCTAGCACTTCACCAGAGGTCTTAGACTCCCTATACCGTTTAGGAGTACAAGACTATGAAACAGATGGTACAAAGCCATAAGGGCATTAAGAAGGCCCTGTGTAAAATCCTGCCATTCCTTGCGATGATCCTTTTCCAAAGAAGCCACTGCCAGGTCTTACTTTTTTTTTTCAGGGGAGCATTAGCCCTAAACCTAGGACGGTCAAACCCCTGCCTAGATTCAATAAGAATACCAGGGACTTCCTCTCTAACTAGTATCTAGGGAATCCCTCTGATATAACCCGCTGTGGCTTCCCTTTCATATCTGTAGCAGACACAGGCAAACCTTCAGCAGAAGTGCAAGTAGGCAGTCCCATGTCGGCCTCCAACTGGATCGCAGCGGAAGGAACTGACACCAGCACACAACAGTACTCTGATTCTCCATCCAACCTGAAAGATATGTCCAGAAAAGGCTGGACAGCAACAGCAGATTCAATGCACGCCTTGTTAGGTTTCTTTTTTAAGAGACAGATGAACTTTGTGGTAGGCAGATTCAGTAGCCATGGCACCTGGGCCAAAAGCTACAAATGCTGATTCAAGTAAATAGAGAAAATGACAGATGACTGTGAAGAATCTTTGGAAAAACACCTGATAACTCTCACACTGGGTATGGCTGTGAGAAGCACCCACATAAAAAGAGAATTTGTTATGTCTCTAAGGGGAATCTGCCTCACACATTCACATTTCCCCTTCTGGATGACATGAAAAAAGATACAGTCACAAAAGGAAACAAAAAATGAAAGGTAAGACCCCAACAGGGCACTTATCTTGTCAAGTCTAGGTAGCTGAACCAGCTTGGCGATAAGGAAGGACATCGGTGGATCTATGAACATTGGGAGCTGTCAAGTGGAATACAGGCATAAAATCAGTCATACATTCATGAAAAGATTAATTTCCTCTCCTGCCTTTTTTTTTTTTTTTTAAATTTGTTCTAGATTTCTGCCGGGACTTCACAGCCTATCACAAAGTTTTAATACTGCTGCTGTAATTATAGACCACCACCACCACATGCCAAGGGTTACTTTTAAAGTTTAATGTCAGGGAAATAGTAATACATAAAACCAAACTTAGGACAATCTGTTCTTTCTCATCTTTGGTTCTCATCTTCTCATAAACATGGCTCCCTGACAAGGTGACTCATTTACCATAACTGCGATCACAAATGAGTGAATGCAAACAAAATTTGAAACTTAAAAAAATGTTTTTGCCAGGGGACAAATCCCCATACACCCCCTCATGCCTTGATACTTGTATATACTAACTCTGAAATCACACCATCACAGGAAAAGGGGAAATCCCAGGCACCCTGGAAAATCAACCTTCCAGGGGAAGCATAGGAGCAGCACACTAATGAATGCACAAATAATTACCAATCACAAGTGTTTCTCAGACAAACCAGACTCTTCCCAAAATGTAGGAATCACGGCTCCAAAAGCACAGACTAGAAAGCTGCATTCTTTGACTTCAAAAAAGGACCTTTTTATTCTGCCAAAATTGAAACATGTTGGTCCTTCCGTTGTCATGGTGAATGTTTCCATTTCTCACAAAAAGCCACTTTAGCACTGCAGTACAACACCAACTCTTGCCAATAATTGTATACCAAATTAATCTGTTTAGTGACAAGAATCTTATTTACATCACATTAACAGCAATATCACACTGGCAAAGGGCTTTCAAGGTATCCTGCAGGATCAGTTTACACGGCAGTACATCTGAAACAAAATAACTGGTGTATACTTTAATTCATTTCAGAGCAACAGATCTGCTGAAGGTAACTGGTGACAAACTGTGTTCACAATTATCCTTACTCTGCAGCTCAAGAAAGTTTTTATTTTTCTTTAGCAAAGATAATGCCAAGATACACAACTGTACTGAGCAGTTGGATTTTACCAGCTCAATATTTGGCTGAGGGTCACAGAATCCCATGGGATGCAACATGATATTTCACTAACAGCAGATTTTCTCACTATTAAAATGAAACAAACTGAACCCAAGCTGCTTTTCAGTTTTATCACAGAGCTAAACATTTGCAGATCTTTCTATAAAAGACTAATTACTTCACAATATTGAGGACGTGAAAATGGAAAATATAGCAAATTTAAAAGCAAAATGGCCCTTTTAAATATTTTAAGGAACAGTACCCGCAACAGTATGGCATTAACACATTACAATGAGAAAAAGTTGTTAGCAACTTAACTTCATGAGGGCTCTTTTAAATAAACTGCAAATCAAAGTAGCTGTTGAAGATCAGACGGTAAACTACTTATATTTCACATAAATTAAAAAAAAAAAAGAAAACAAAAAAACAAACAGAACCAGTATGCCATACTGCAAAATAAAATCAACCAGGCAACTGCCATTAACGCTGTCACACTGCTTACTGGTTAAACATATTACAGACAGTCAAGGCTCCACAAAGCCCGAAAATAATGTGCTGAGAGAAAGGTTCACAAAACAAAGGGAACTCTCAAGATACAAATTCAAACCGAAGTATGTTGACCGTTTCCTGTGATGAAACCACTTCCTTGCACGTTTTTACCTGAATGGGAAGAAAGATAATGGTATGTCATGGGCTGATGTTACGCCTTGGCTGGCATCCTGCATCTATGACAGTTATCTTCTGAGATCATTACTTTTCATTTAGTCCAGATCTTCTCATCAAAACTAGACCTTGTATTCTCCCAGTGGACACCTCACATATGTTATATATACATCGAGTAAGTAGCATCTCCCTCAAACAGGGCAGTTGAATGGAGAAATAGACCCAGTGGGCAGTAAGTGGTGTTACAAAATTTAAATGAAAAGTGCTTTGACAAATGCAAATGAATTATTACAAGGAAAGACAGTTTCCACAATGTAAAATTCAGTTCCTCTGGTATTATGTAGCACTGAGTACATAAACTAGCAGAATGCAACATGTTTTAGGTATGAAAATCTAACCCGGGTAAGACAAAACAGGGGCATGCTTTCATCAGCTGTCAGTCATTTCTTAGGCTAGGGAGAGGAAGGTGCAAAAAACAGAAAGCTAAAAAAAAGTGCACATTTCTTAAATTACTACTCCCTACTCAAAAAGAAAACTGGCAATGGTTTTAAATGAACTTTAAAATTTTTGCAAATTTTGCTGAATATTTAGCAGATTAACAGAGCAATTACTAAAATGACCAACTGAAAAAGGAATTGCCAAAGGGAGATACTTATTTTGATTCAATACTTTTGAATCCCACTCAAAGTAAAACTTTAAACACATTTCATGCTAAAAGCATACTTCTGCCTCAGTGCTGCACTGATATTGTTATGTTAAAAAAGAGTCAAATTCTAAGGAGGAAGTTAGCAACAGACTGAAATACAATACTAGAAGTGGGAACTTGTGAAGGCAAGGATAATGGTTTTATGCTCTACAACAAAATAAAAACAGAAACAAGAGTGCCATTGTTATCATAGCAAATATTTGCGCCTAGCATCTTCATCCAGAGTAAGGTCAACTACTTCTGGGGGTGAAGACCAGTGCTCTGGGGGTGACACGGTTGTCCATGGCACTGGCTGAGCATTGAGATACTGGGTGCTAGAACCATTCTTCCACGATGAGACAGTTTGAATAACACCTCCTCTAGGATGAGCAAACCTATGTACACAAAAAAAACAAAACAAATAAAAACAAGAAAAAACATGTTGTCAACAAGTTTTATTAATAAATTCCAAGCAATCAAACAAATGTTTAAATCACTTGGGTACTACAGAAGGAAATCAAAACAGACACCTGCCATTAATTGGAAAGACTTTATAGTGGTTTCTTTGTTGAAATGTACAGCTATAAACCTAAGATGGTTCTGTAAAATGGTACACAGTCTCTGTCACAATGTACAGCTAGTTTTTAAGTCATCTCAATCCATGTTGCTTAAAATGGCACTCAAATTTAAAGAACTTTATTAGCTCTGGAAATAGAAGCATAGCAAAAGGCATTTAACAGATTCATCTCCACTTTTTAACAGGTGCATGAGACTCAAAGCATTTTGAATACTTAGATTTTTTTTAAAGTGTGAACTTCTTTATTTAAAATATTTTTATTTCATTTTAAATGACATGAATTCAAATGCACAAATTAATATTCATAGGAAACAAGAAAGAAAACGTACAAAAAAAAACAAAACTATACACAACATCCACAACAAAATCTAAAATGAATAATACTAATACTTTTCTAATAGATTTTTGAGTTTTTGCCAGGCAAGTGTCTTACATGTAACATTATTAGTTCTGTTATTTAATGTCTGTAATTCCTTATTACACACATTTATTGCCACACAAGTAAATTCCAAAAAAGAGAGGTAGTTTTTGCTTTTCCAATTCAATGTAACGATCTTTCTAGCAATGGCCAGAACAGACCATAAGAGAGGCACTTGTGTTTTAGTTATTGAGTCTGGAATTGGAACATTAAACAACATTAATGAATTTGTTATATCACATTTGTTTGACCAAAAGGCTTTAGTAAAATGTATAAACTCTTTCCAGAATGCAATAACCTTTTGACATTTTAGAACCATATGTTCCCAATCTGCTTCTAAATTATTGTACCTCCAACAATTCAAATTATCTTTTCTATAAAAATTAGCTGTTTTAGATGGTGGTAGAAAACTTCTATGTAAGAACTTCCATGCAAACATTTTCCGGTAAATGGAAGAAGTGGAGTTACCCACCAACCTTAAATAAAGGCTTTTGTCTGCTTCTGAAAATACTTTATTAATTTTCACAGAATATTCCCAAATGGGACGCATCAAAATCTATGTGCTCTAGATTACTGATAAATATGGCTTATTCTTGTATTTAATATTACTGATCTGAAAGGAAAATTCCGGTATTTTTGGAATATGTTTGGTGTTCATGGCTAGAGTTATTTGTAATTTACTATTTATGTATTCCCTTAGTGTCTGTATATCTAACCAATTTGCATTATTTATATTATATCTGGGAGTACTTACATTTTTTAAAGGCAGAGATGTATATAAAACTGCACTAATCATCAACACCACCTATCATGTTTTAAAAATGCAGCATGTGAACAAACTAGTTTGTTTGTGTCTTTCGGCTTTTCCCGATTAGGGGTCGCCACAGCGGAACTCCGGTCTGCTAATGATTGGTAGTTGATTTTTACGTGCTGAGTTATCAGCCCTGATGCACAACCTTCAACGAAGGTACGCCCATTCACGCATGTCTCCACGCAGAAGACGCTCTAGCTGAGAATCGAACCGGACAGCGTCTTACTGTAAGGCGACAATGCTACCGCAGCACCACCACCATGTGAACAAACTAGTCAAACTAATTACTATACAGCAATTAAAGATGCTAATGCGTTTCTATGGCTAACCATGTTCAAGCTGATTAGTTCTGAATGTTATAGAAATCAAGTTCAAGCAGGATATGAAGCAGTGGCAGCTCCCAAACACCTATCAAATTTCAATGCAAAAAGGTTTCAAAACTGCAGAAGTAATATGAGTCCCATATTAAGGGCAGACTATTAAGAGTGAATACATTAATCTACATGAACTACCAGTACAATCAGTTAGGGCAGGGCAAAGGGAGTGGCTGCTCCTGGTACAAGCTGTTAGGAGGCACAATCAGCACCACAGATGAGTTGCCGATCAGGTATGAGTGCAGTAACGGCATTCATTTAAGTAGCCATGTAGATATGGTGATTGCTTAAGTGAATGTATTCAGTTGCTTTTCAGTGTGCGTGTGTATGACAGAGCATGTTTGTGCTCTAACTACAGCAAGTAGGTAACAGTCAGAGAAGGATGCTTTTTGCTCTCAACTTCATGTTGAAGACGAAGCCACTCTACTCTAAAGGTCGCCCAAGTGTGCCAATTCACCCAGCTACAATGTTAGTTACCACAGTGATATCTACATCCATATGTATGACTGCCACTAATGTGCATCCATAAGCTTAAAGACTAACTTAAGGCACTTTAAAGCAAGCACAGATTTTTAATGGCTTTACTTCCAGCAAGTTCAACAAATGAGCATTCCTGCTAGCGAACGAGGATGCAGTTACTGACTCCCAGACAGCTTCACTGAGAGGATTCACTGCAACATCAATATACTGAGAAGATAACCAAATGGATATATGAATATAAAAATTAACTTCTGATACTTAAAGGCTTTATTTTCAGCAAGGTCAGCAAAAGAGCATGCCTGCTACCCGATACTGGTGCAGTTACTGATTCCCAGACCGCTTCATTGAGAGGATACACCGCACATCAATACAAGAGGAGATAACCAAATGGACATATGAATTAAAAAAAAAAAATCATTTCTGAACTAATTCTCTCCCTCTGTTTTTAGTAGTGCTCTGGAGAGGGTCCCTTCAATAGAGGACCACAAAAGACTATTTATTTATCCTTTGTTGACCGGATTGGTCCCACCAGGCTAGTAGCTTCTTTTCAGGGGAGACCCATGGTGGTATTTATACTACTAGAGGAAATTTGGCCAGGGCATTGGGGAACTTCCCCTACTCTTTTCGATGGGTGCCATGGGATCTTCTGCAGCCACCTAAACCACACCCCCCAACTCTAGTAGATGGGACCGCGGTTTAATGTGTCATCCAAAGGACAACTGCAACAACTTAAAGGATTAAAGGAAAGAAGTTTAAAATATGCACTGCAAAACCAGAACCATGGCTATCTCATCTAGTGCCCTGTGTAGATCCTTGAACTGACATTGCTCTCAACAAGTCTTCTCGAAGCTGAAGATAAAAAAAGCACACTCAATTCTGAATCTGTAACAAGCAGATTGATACAGTCAATTTACCACACACACAGTTTCAGTTGTAACCACGAATGCAGCAATATCACTCATTTCTGAAGCTGCAGTGTTCTCCCTTCTTACAGTTCTATGCAAAACCCCAAAATAGAAAAATAAGATGCCAGCAAGAATGAAGTCAGGAAAGCAACCCTTCTGACCAAGATTCTCTAAAACATACTGTACTCTGGTAGGTACCCTGCATTTTTTCCTATTGTCTTTAGAGGGACTTAAAAAAAGATTCTTAACTGTTTGGCATGGGAGCTAGGTCATCTAACTCTGGATGAGAAGCAAGACAAAAAGTCTGGCTAATGATGTTATGGAAGAAAAACTTCTCTAGCAAGCTAGGGTTCTCTAACATATAAAGGAAGACTTGAATTCTAATATTAGAAATTCGAAAAAAGGCCTTGAAAGAAGATACTGCTATTGCTTTTGCCAAACCAAATCTGTAAAGTCCTATAAAAATAAAATCTCTGAATCACACTGTGGCATTGTAAAGTTATTGCAAAAAGAGACTTTTCTCAGTAAAATGAGATGATATTCCACTACAGCATTTTTCCAACCAACATATATGTTTATCCTTACACAGATGAAATACCTCTGTTATTTTAAGTTTATTTTATTTTTTATGGGTTTATCCCCTCTGCTCTCATGGTAATAACAAAAAGTTGTTTCAACTACCTGATGAACTTCTTGGTGTGCAAAATGACCCAGTTTCTTAAAAGCAATGACAAGCACCTTACACAAAAACAGCCCATAGTGCCAAAATTCTATGAGCTGAGGTAGCAACAACTAAACTTTTCATTTCCATGAAAGAAAATAAAAGTTTCAACTTTACCAAGTTCCTCTACTGGCTTAAGAAAAGTTGAAAGTGCAGAAAGATAGACCAACAGAAAGAAAGAAAAAAATAAAGCAGCCGATGACCAGGCATACAAAAGGCCATGAGTTGGTAAGGGTTGGGAGGGTGGCCTAATGGTTAAGGTGTTTGCCTTGCAAGAACAAGGTGCAGGGTTTGAGTCTCACAAGGGATAATTGACTAGGCTTAAAATGGCTTGCAAGGGCAGTTAGCTTAGTACTAACCTATGAACCTATGAAAATGACAATACACCATGGTAGAGTAAACTAATGTAAAACAGACAAAATAAAACAATCTGACTGGACAATAAACATTCTAGCATGACATAAACCACCTTAGAACTATCTGATGCAATGACTACAGAGTGACCCCCGAGTTCACAGTTGAGCACTATTATAGTTCTCATAAAGCACAGTTAAACTGAAGAACTTGACATAAGCAATTAGACCTTCCGACATGTTTATTTATGAGACCAATAAGCTTCTAATGGAAGGAATAAGAAGTTATGTACCTACCATAACGTTCCATGTTAGTTGTTTTCATCTCGCCTTCTTTCTTGCTGTTTGGGATCGGAGCCGATCCACGGCTCTGACCCGGCCATCTTCAATAGCTGTTTACTGGCTCGAGGCTATCCTTTATCCCATGATGCCTAGTGACAGCTACCCAGATCTCGTTTGAAATAGCTAATCCAGACATAAAATGAGAGAAACCAGTTATCAAAAAAACTGGTTGTTCCATGCATCCTAATATCTAGAATAGGTTAGGAAGACCTAGCCAGAAGAATAACACTAAAAGAATACTCAGCTAGTGAAAAAGGACTCCTCTCGATCCACTAGGACGGGGGACGGAGGGAGGGATGCAAGAAAGAAGGCGAGATGAAGACAACTAACATAGAACGTTATGGTAGGTACATAACTTCTGAATGTTAAGTTGTCTATCTTGCCTTCATTCTTGCTGTTTGGGACAGCGTCCCTAGCACCTAACATCCTGGGTGGCTCAGTGGAACAGGCTCTTCAGAACAGTGGAACCAAAGTCAGCTCTGCTCCGGGAGACCATATCCACCTTGCAATGAGAAATAAAGGTATGAGGGTTTGCCCACGTGGCAGCTGCACAGATGGAATCCATGGGCAACCTAGACTGAAAGGCTACGGAGGTGGCTAATGCCCAAGTAGAATGACCTTTCGTTTAATTGGTAACTCTTTATTCCGTAACTGGTAAATAAATGTAATAGTGTGGGACAACCATCTGGATAAGGTCACCTTGGAAACTGGGATCTTGTTTGTTTAAGGCATAAGAAAGGAATAATTGGTCTGACTTTCTTATTTCTTTAGTTCTATGTAGGTAAAAACGCAATTGTCTATGAACGTCCAATTGGTGAAGCTTGTACTCTGCCTTGTTGCTATGATTTGGAAAGAACACAGGGAGATCTACAGATTGATTTAAATTATTTTCTGAGCAGACTTTAGGAAGAAACAAAGGATTAGTCCTCAGAGCAACTCTGTCCTTGTGAAACACCAGGTAGGGAGGACGAACACATAGTGCTTGAAGTTCTGAGACACGCCTAGCTGAAGTGATAGCAACCAGAAAGAGTGTCTTCCAAGACAGAAACTTGATGGAGCAGGATGCTGCTGGTTCAAAAGAAGGCATAATTAAGGAAGTTAGGACTAAATTAAGGTCCCAAGGAGAAGGGGGATCTCTCACTGGAGGTCTAAGAGATGTTCCTCTCAAAAAAGCTTTACAGAGCTTATGAGACATGATGTTAGAATTTGTCAAACCGATATGAAAATTAGAAATGGCCGCTAACTGTACCCTAATCGTAGTGGAAGTGGCCCCAGAGTGAAAAAGTTGTGCTAGGAATTCCAGAATTTCGTGGACTGGGGCTGAGAAGGGATCCACATTCCTAGACTCTGCCCAACAAGAAAAACGTTTCCATTTGCTAGCATAAGTTTTTCTTGTTGTAGACATATGAGAAGAAACGATACTCTCGCGGACTGCTGGGGAAATGCTGGGAAGCCTGGCTAAGGTTGGAAGTGGGGCAATCATGCTGTGAGCTGGAGAGTTTGGAGGGATTGATGCAACCCGTCTGATTGATGAATCAGGAGATCTGGAATCGGGTCCAGAGTCCAGGGCTGATCGAGAAGGTAAGGGTGCAGGAACACGAACCATATCTGTCGAGGCCAGTAGGAGGCAATGAGGATCATTTTGCAACCCAACGATTTTGCTTTCTGTATGAGTTTTGGTATCAGGGGAAATGGAGGAAAGGCATAAAGAAGTCCTTGAGGCCAATCGTGGACTAGAGCGTCTCTGGGTATGTGACCTGGAAGCAGAAGAAGGGAGAAGTAGTTGCTGCATTTGCTGTTGAAAGGGGTGGCAAAAAGATCGCAGCAAGGCTGTCCCCATTTGCGGAAGATAAGATCCACAACTTCCTGATTCAGAGACCACTTGTGAGGCATGAGGATGGATCTGCTGAGCCTGTCCACTATGACGTTGGATCTCCCAGGGATGTGCGTCTCAATCAGAAAACGTTGGGAGGAAATCACCCACTGACAAAGTCTGAGTGCTTCTCGACACGGGGTAGGATCTGGTTCCGCCCTGCTTGTTGATGTATCACACCACTGACATGTTGTCTGTTTGAATTGCAATGGTCTCTGAAGGAAGAGAGTCTTGAAGGGCTTGCAATGCTAGGAGCATGGCTCTCATTTCTAGGACATTTATGTGCAGATGGTACTCATGAGGTTGCCAAGTGCCCTGGACTGTCCTGCTCAGATAATGCCCCCCCCCACCCTATCAGGGAGGCATCTGTAGTCACTGTGGCTACCGGAGGGGGCTGTATGAAAGGTCTGCCCTGAGTCACTAGTGGTAAGACCATTCACCAAGACAGGTGCCTTTTGCATGCCTCCGTGATCAGGATCATGTGAGACATGGGTAGCTCCTGGAAAAAACACTGCGTGAAAAGAAGCCACTGAAAAATTCTCATGTGGAAATGCGCTAATGAAAGTAGAAAAATGGTAGCTGCCATGGAGCCCAGAGTTTGAAGGACATACCTGACTTGGATCTTTTTGTTCTGCATTAGGATTTGCACTTGTTGACGAATTGTGGACACTCTTTTCAGTGGTAACCTTGCACACTCTTTTCAGTGGTAACCTTGCAAACATTTCCCTTGTGTTTAATTCTGCTCCTATGTAAGTGATAGATTGACAGGGCAATGAGGCAGATTTTTCAAAATTTATTGTAATACCTAGCTGGGTGCAAGATGCGATTGTATAATCCCGTGCTTGTAAGAGTTGATGCCTGGTGGTAGCAGTGAGGAGCCAGTCGTCTAGATATGGAAACACCTGGAATCCTTGACGTCTCAGGTGAGCCGTGACCACTGCCATACATTTGGTGAACACCCTGGGGGCTGTGGTGAGACCAAAGGGCAGAGTTCTGAACTGGTAATGACTGACCCCCACCAGAAAGCGAAGAAATCTCCGGGAGCGTCTGTCCATCTTGATATGGTAGTATGCATCCTGAAGATCTATTGAGCACATCCAAATGTCCTGACCCAGGAAGGGTAGAATGGACTATAGCGTGACCATCCGAAACTTTGTTCTTTGTACAGATTTGTTTAGTCTGCTGAGATCCAGAATCGGTCTCCAGTCCCCTGTCTTTTTTGGTACCAAAAAGAACCTTGAGTAAGTTCCGGATCCGTGCTGGTCTGCGGGGACTTCCTGAATGGCTCTTTTCTAGCAGTTTTGAAACTTCTATTACTGCTTGCTCTTTCAGATTGGGTGGAACATCTGGAAGGGCCTTCTTTGACTGTAAGGGGGATTGATGGAAGGGAATTTTGTAAGGTCCGGATATAATTGACAGTACCTAGCTGTCTCTTGTTAAATTTTGCCAGGCTTTTGGGTACAGCGAAAGTCTTCCCCTGACTGCCTCGAGAGGTGAGCAGCCGGGCAACCCTTCAGGGATGCTGGAAGAGCTTACCAGAGAAGGATTCTCTGTTGCCCTGGTTCTGCGGACCCCCTCTGCCACGAGGGCAGCGTCTATTATTGTTGTTTCCCCCTCTGCCTCTGGAGGAAAAATCACTACGTTTGTCAGGCAAGGCTCCCTGAGATTTGTGGAACCACATCTTCCCACTCTTCTGACCCTTGGGGTAAGGTCTAGAGGGAGTGGAAAAAAGGACTCCCACGGCAGAGAGAGTCTTGCCTTCTTGCTCACACCTAGTCAACGTGTCTTTCACCTGTGGCACAAAGAGAAAGGAGCCATCAAAGGGGGTATTGGTGAAGGATGCTCAAAAGGGTTCTGCAAAGTGACACAGCTGCATCCAAGCATGCCTCCTGAGGGCCACACCCATGCCCGCGGCTCTATTCGCTCCATCGGCTGCATAGGAAATGAGCCTCATGGAGGAATTAACTACAGAATTAAGAGTCGCTAGCTGGGAAGCTACTTTGGCTTGTACTCCCTCAGCTGTAGGATCTTGAAGGGTATCTCCAAGCTCTTTAAGGAGATCCCTTTGAAGGTGAGTAAAATGACATAGATAGTTCAGGGACCTCATGGAGAAGGTCGCTGAAGCAAACATTCGCTTTTTGTACCTGTCCATCGTCCTAGACTCCTTGTTAGGGGGATGAACAGATGAAGAGGTCTCTGCTATTTGTTTGTTGGCTGCTGCTACCACCATGGCATCAATGGGCACACCTTTAGAAAGGAATTGCTTATCCTGTGGGGCTGTAATAAATTGACCAGGTCTCCTCAGAGTTGGTTCCACTGTGTCTGGAGCTGACCAAGCCTTTCGAGCCACTACAGACATAAGTGGGTCGAAAGGAGGAGAAACCCAGGAGGTGGAAGGTCGGGAACCAAAAGCATCCATGAATACAGACTCATCCTTGGTAGGGGCTAGGGGAGTCCAGTTCCCCCTCTGCCTAAGCATTTCAAGGATGTCCGAAAAGGAAACATCTTCAGAGGGAATTCTCGGGGACCCTTCCAATTCATCTAAGTCTGTATCAGAAGTGACAGACTCAGGGGAGTCAATGTGCTTCCTCTTGCACTTCTTCTTCCGAGCGGACTCCTCTGTGTGATCAGGGGAGGTCTCAAAAGAAGAGGAAACACCCAATGGGGTGTCCTGGGGCATCGGTTACCTATGCTTGGGGTCTGGAGGAGGAGCAGAAGTTGGCACAGACACTACGGGGGATGGAGCCAGTGGGGCTGGTAGTGGAGGTGTCTCAGGGGGCAGCACACTCCGCATGACATCAAAGGCGTCCCTGCCTCGAGGCAGAAAAAGCTCCTGTTCCGAAGAAATAGGAATCTTCCTCCGTGCTGAGGGGCCGGCTCCGAGGCCAATGCTGGAGCCGAGCTCACCTGTGTCGATGCTCCGAGAGGGAGAACGGGGTCGGACAAGGGTCCGATTCCACTCACCCCCTCGGAGCCGACGAGGGAGCCCTGGTGTCCAGATTTCTTGATCGAAGGAACTATCGAGGTAATCGGAGTTGGAACCGAAGGAGAGATGGTGATTGGAGCCAATGGTTCCACTACTCGAACCTCAACAAACTTCAGCTCCGAACTGAATGGAGTCGGAGGAGGAACAGAAAAAGAGATGGATGGAGCAGATACCTGTTGAGGAGGGCTAGACAATAATTTTGCTAGTGCCTGTGATTTAAGCAACCTACTTACTACTCTCTCCACATCATGATCCGACAGCCTAGAGGATGTGATGAATGGTGGCTACGTTCACTTTGCAATAATGGAGAGAGAGGAGCCAAATGAACCGACTCTAATGAAGAGGACCTCAGCCTCTTATGGCTCCGAGACAGCTCCGAAACATCCAATGGAGCCGACAGAGGGGGTTGTCTTGTTGGTGCCAGCCAGAACAGACATACTCGGTAAATCCTGTACAGGAGTCGGCGGTTTAGTTGATTTTGGGGATTTCACTGGCTGGGAACTCTTTGCCGGTGAATCTTGAAGCTTTAACAGACTCCTAAGGATCAATTTGTACTTACGCTCCTTCAGGAATCTTGGACTAAAGTCATGGCAAATAGAACAAGGGTCCTGCAGGTAAACAGCGCCCAAACAATAAACGCAGCTAGTGTGCCCATCTGTCAGAGACATTTTCTGACAGCACGAGTCACACTTTTTAAAGCCAGATACTTTAGCTTCCTTAGACATGACCCAACTACAAAAATCTAAGTACCACAAAGTAAACACAGATGAGTACTAGTCTAAACAAGTACACCTATAAATATATAACCTCTGTCTTTTTTTTTTTTAATGATAGCAAAAAAAGGAAAGAAAAGCCTCTAAGTTAAATGGCTATCATAGGGAGAGGGGGAGGGGGGAGAACTCTCTAACTTAAACGAGTTCTAAATAAAAGGGAAACTAAGAAGAACGAAGTAGTTCAAAAACACATACAGAATAAAACTAAGAACAGTATAATATCTATTAGTTTAAAGGGTTTAAGGGAATATTTTTACACAAAAAATTGAAATATATAAGCCTGAGCCAGAAAACGACACATCTCGTAGCTGAAGTGGCAAATGAGATCTGGGTAGCTGTCGCTAGGCATCATGGGATAAGGGGTAGCCTCGAGCCAGTAAACAGCTCCCGAGCTATTGAAGATGGCCGAGTCAGAGCCAAGGATCGGCTCCGATCCCAAACAGCAAGAATGAAGTTGAGATGGACAACTTAACATCATATTTTACAGAGTAGACTGATAGCAGTTGCTTATAACCAAAATCTGAATAAATACTAAAACCAAAATCTGTGCTCTCACAAGTGGAAGAATGCAAAAAATAACTTTTACATAAATAAACTATAAATACAATGCAGTATACTATTACATACATGTATTGTTCTACAATTTGAGGGGAAAAAAACATTTTCAGAAACTTGAAGATGGAATAAAAAACAATGAGAAAATGTAGTCCTGCACGAGTCAGTGAAGAAGCACCCAGATATGTTCCGACCTGGTGGTCAAAGACACCACATACACAAATGCTCATGATATAGCCAATCTACTGGCTGACAGATTCAGTGAAAACTTCGCCCCTCTGTCTCTCCCCCTCCCCATCAGTAAATCAGGACAGACCCAGTACCTGCCCCCCTCCCCTTATCTCTAGGGAAAAGGTCATCATTGCCCGCTAAAAGGCAAAAAATATAGCCTCCATGGGACCCAATAACATCCCAGGCTACATCCTACATGAACTTGCAGCACCATTAGGCACCCTATTCATAGCGAGAGCACCGGCTTTACCCAGCTTAGTGGAGGACAGCCACTGTCATCCCTCTACACAAAGGTGGAGTGTCTACCGATCAGGGAAATTATAGACCCATCAGCCTAACTACCCTGATCTGCAAGGCCATGGAACGGATTATCACGGACCTCATTAACAGGAACACTATCAACCTCCAAACACTCAACCCCACACAGTTTGGCTTTGTCAAGGGGTGGTCATGTCTGTTAAATCTGGTCAACTTCTTTGAGATGGTCACCAAAGCCATGGATGAGGGGAAGACTGTGCACACCGCCTACCTTGACCTTGCCAAAACCTTTGACACTATTCCCCACTAGGGCATAATAGATAAACTTTCTCAACTAGGCAACAATCCATATGTTACCAGATGGGTAGCAAACTAGCTCACGGACAGAAGCCACCTAATCAAAATAGGGGAAGCCATCTGAAGCAGTAGACCTGTAATGAGCGGAGTACCCCAGGGAACAGTCTTGGGGCCACTGTTATTCGGGATATACTTCTTTGAGATGCAAGCCTAAACCAGTGGGCTATGGCTGACCAAGTTTGCAGATGACTGCAGGCTGGGACCGGTCATAAATTCCCCAAGTGATGAGGATGTCCTCCAAGAGGGTCTCACCCAAAAAGAATGACTGGTGTCAGAAACATGGCCTCAATCTGAATGCCAAAAAATGCATCATCATCCCCTTTGGGAAGAGTGACGTCCCCACATATCATATTAACAACAATGTCCTAAGCATGCAATCAGTCGTAAGGGATTTGGGTACCCAGGTTGATAGCAACCTGACTTTTGACCATCATGTTGCTTCCGTTGTACGGAAAGCTTTCTACATGCCCCACTTCATAATTAAGGGTATCTCATCCAGGGACAAGGTGGTCATAACATCCCATGTACTTCCTTTATAAGGCCAATTATTGAGTACATCACCCACTTCGGCATGTACCTCGCAAAGTACATGCAGCAACTGGAGAGACCACAGAGGTTCCTCACCGAGAGAATCCAGGGCCTCAAAACATCTACCCTACACAGATAGGCTAAAAGCCCTGTCCCTCTATTCAGTTTCATACAGACTCCTCAGAGGTGACCTCTGTCTGGCATATAAAGCAATCTCAGACCCCGCCTTGATGGGACTCTTGCATAGCCACAAGTCAAGCTCCACTCAAGTAACCCCCATGCACAACCTCAACCTGGACTGTGACATCAATACGACTTGCAGGTGGGACAGATTTGTGTCCCAGAGACTCCGCCATCTATGGAAGAGACTCCCTCTTGATGACAAGCAGAGTACCTCATTATCCCTTTTTAAGCCCAACCTGGATAACTGGATGGGAAACAGAAAATACACCCCTGGGATTCCACTTGTGTCCCTGTTGGACAGGGGCATCAGGTGCTGACTTGTTCTAAACATGGGCTAAACTCTTGGCTAGGCGTATAACAGCCTCAGGGCCAATAGCTTAATAACTTAATATGATGAAAATAGCACATTTCTAACAGGGCAGAAAAAGTTACTATGGACAAGTTCATCAATGCAGAATATCCCAATTATGCTAATGACTAACAATGCTGTTGTGCATGTACTCAGCAGACAAAAATACTAGCTGGGAAACTCACTTTATATTCTTTATGCCTAAACATTTGACAGCATGGCATACAGCGATAATTTGTGGTAGCATGGTAGGGATTACAAGGAGACTTATTACCTGCTGTTCAGAGTATTTGGCCCTCTGTCCGTGCCCTATGGATTAAACCTGCCGGTTGGGATCAAATATGGCAATAACTCCAATCCCTGCCAAAGACTACTGTTACAGCGTAAGATGGCTCCCAACCCCACTACAGACTTCAGTTTCAACACATGAAGGCCTAATTCCAATGACCTGAAACAATACTGAATTGCAAGTAAAGGCAGAAATTCAAGTATTAGAATTGTACAGAACAAATAAGATGTTACTATTGTATAAGCAAATAAAACTAAAAAACAAACACCAAAAATTGTGGTAATTGTGATCTTGTACATAAAAAAAGACTACATTCACCACCAGACAAAAGAAAATTGTGCTCTGTCAAAATGCAATTAAAATTTGAATACACAAATTTTATCTTTATGTGACTAGAAGGATTTGAATGTACTGCCTCTATCAGCTCCATGGCACAGAAGAATAAAGATATGACTAAGACAAGCCAAGTTGTATTATCACCCTGGCCACTGGAGTAGGTGACCCAGAATGAAGAAAGAATTATGAGGCAATTTGTGCTTTTCTGTCTTGGTGGTTATGAAGAGACATACTGAGGCTGCACTTCATGTCACTTCTGAAGGTACCAAGAGTTGCTTGACCAAAGATTTAGTCAACAAAATTTAGTAGAAAGGACAAGACAGGCACAAGTTGCCGCACATGTGGGGGCACCTCCTTGCTCTCACTCTCACTGCACATCCACCTGTAATACATCACTCAGTGCAGTAGTGGTCAAGACCTAACCTTCAAGTGTTCAACTGTTTCCCTACAGCAGTCAGGGGTCTGCAAGATCTCACTCGTCTCAACTCTCAGCACCACCATAGTAAAAAAAAAAAAACATTCTGCCACATGCAGGAGTTTGCAGGATCCTAAGCTTTAGGGAACATTGAGTTAAACTGGACTTAGTAGACAGGGAATCACAGAACAGGAAGTACTATATAGCTAGAGCCTTTCTGCCACAGGAACTCCAGTATCCAGTCCAATGAAAATAAACAAAAAGTCAAAAAATGCACTGACTGACATGTGCAAGATGAACTATGATGACAACATCTCTGTAAAATCAAATAGAAATGAAAAGTATGTGAATGAGCAGAAAGGTAAAAGCATTGTGAAGAGATTGTGCAAACATGCAAGAAAGTTATGACAATAATCAATAAACAAAAGGAAAAAGGAGAAAATTACAAAATAAAAGGTAGAATGAAAAACATGGGCCAACAACAAAGCCACGAGTCAAATAAAGAGAAAGCATGAACATACTGCTATGGGAACATTACAACACTTATAAATGATCACTAGGCATGATAAAAGAAACAGAAAGCGATGAACACAAAAGACTGGCGTGATATACAGTTAAGAAAGTCAGAAAATTAAAGGAAGACATTTCCATAGATATAAATGATGTGATATATATATACACACACACACACACACACATATATATATATACTTTTTTTTTTTTTTTTTTTTTAAAGACGTCACTTCCAAAATACCCCCCCCCCCCCCCCAAGCACTTAATAGTGTCTACCTCCCAATTCAAGCAGGGTCATACATGATTAATCCTGGTGTGCAGCTCTCTAACCATCTGATCATCAAGACTAACCTTAAACGTAGACGAAGTAGTACTTATCCTGGCCTGAAGTGGGAACTTACTCCACAGGCTGGGAATGTACTGAGTTAGGACCCCATGCAGCAAGTCTTGTTTGTTCGTTTCTGTAATTTTAAGTACCTGGTACAGGTGTAGAGCTTCTGGTTTTCTAAAGAAATTAAGAGATCAAATAGGACTGGGCCTTCTGTGGCTCAAAAAAGGAGATGTCACGTCACCTTGGAGCAGCTGTAATCTACTAGAGCATAAGAACTATTGTCATAATTAAATGATTTAAAGCATTTAATTTTCTTTTTTTTTAAAACACCTTCATCAAATTATCACTTAAAGGACCACTATGTGCTGCTTTGCTTGTTTTCTCATTTCCAGGGTCCTCTTTTCCCCTATTTTTTTTTGAATGTACCATATTCTTTTGGTTATCCAGAATGATGATTTCCACAATTCTTTTCATTAGCTGTTCTTACAGCTCCAGTACTGTGAGCCATCTTTGAGCATATCACGGTCTCACATAGCTTAAGAGAAAGTATGGGGACTTGAACCCTTTGGTAATAACGTCCTTTGTTACTTTTCACTTTTTTCTCAGTTGCTGCCAAGAACCACCCACGAGCAGTCTCCTTCAGTCCTTTTGCCCTGGGAATGCCCTCAAACACTAACTATACATGAAATCTTTTAATTTTGGTTCCTGCAGCCAATAAGAATGCAATTCTGACTGACTGTGGGAAATGTTTTATTCATAGTAGATGCTGCACGCATCTGTTTTGTTGAGGGGATTGCTATGATACCTGCTTATCCCACAAGTGTTCTCCAGTGACTATTTTATAACCAGAGGTATGTGCATCACAAACTTCTTTATAAATTTTTTTCCCTGCATATACGTATAGCTCCTACAACGTTCATCAGTAAAAATAAATCGCAACTGCTTAATTCAAAAGTCGGGACAGAGGCAAAAATAATGGGAGAAAGGACTTTAAATAGGGACACATATTAACTACTGCTGTTATAAACTTAGACATGTGTTCAAATAAAACGAATGTTTGCATGCATTTCAAGAAAAATGTATGTCATTATTTAGTGACTTCAATCCTGTAGGCAATCCACAAAATGTTAACAGGACAACCTAAGTTATAAGGCAAAATCTGGACATTCTGCAAAAGTCCGTACTATTGAGAAATAAGGGTTTTAATTACATGTAACGCCTGTTACTGCAGTGGAGCTCGCACTATTAAGAAACCTAACTATTGCCGTTATTTTACGCTAGCTAAGCATCACTTTTGCTGTTTAGCCAGTGTAAAATAAGAAAAGAAGAATTTTAAGTAAAAATGGAAGTGTGTGTATGCCTGCATTAGAATGCAAGTGAGATCAATCATGCAGTTATTTTACACTTGCTAAGCAGCAGTTTTGCTGTTTAGCGAGTGTAAAATAAGCAAAGAAATTTAAGAAATATTGGGCAATTCTATTAGTTCTATTAATACAATTATTGGAGCCGACCATAGTAGCACAGAAAGGTTTGGAGTGTTTGGTGGCTTTCTCTTTTAAGCTTTTCACCGAGAGTAATATTTTTGATATGTTAAGATCAACAACTATACAGCCTTTTGCTTCTTTGGATGGAACTGATCTTAAATTTTTAAAAGTAGGCTTAAATATGAATATGTTTCGTTTTGCAAAAACATATCCTGCAGACTGGAAGGGAATGATCTTAATGTATGTTTGATGGTTAAGATAGCAGGGGAGTCTGTGTATTTATCATGTCACACAAACAGAATCTGCTTCATTGTTTTCCTCCTCACCAATTACATTTTCATTGTTTTATTGTCAAGATGTGCTTAGTATTTCTGTAGATTCTGTAATATGTCACACCTCAATGTGCCCTTCTCAGCCTTTTTGCATGAGAACTCTTCCTTCACCATTTGCTTTGTTTCATTTCTATCACTGCATTTGAAAAAATGGTCACATGGCACTCAAAATTATTGAACAAAAACATTGCCAGCAGTATTTTGAAGATTATAAGCACTGCACAGAGAAATGGGGTATTTTTTAAAGGGAGAAGTTTGATAGTATTTAGGAGAAATGACCATTCTCATCCTCAGTCTAGTATTAGACATCTTTCTACATCTATTGCTTGCACTACGTGGTATATAAAATGGCTTTAGAAAGTAGCAGTGATTACTTTAAAACAGTTTTCTAGGGTTGTGTAAATGGCTTAAAACCAGAAAGAAATATCCTATTTTATTTTATTTTTTTATATGATGAACTTCTCTTGTATATTTAGGTTAGTGTGGGCTTGATTTTTCTGGCTGATCTATCTCTGAAATGTTTAATTTAACCTGCTACAAGTTGACTGTAGATTGTTCATTGCCCTTGTGAGCCATTTTAAGCCTACCCAATTATCCCTTTTGAGACTCAAACCCTGCACCTTTTGTTTGTAAGGCAAACACCTTAACCATTAGGCCACCCTCCCAATTGTTGACATGGCCAACAAGATGACCATTAGCAAGAAGTGCCACTATAAGAGTTGCATACATTTTATTCTTTCACTTAATAGTATAATGTGACTAGTCGTACTAGTGTAGCATACTGACAACAGCACAGGGAGAAATGAGAAGTATTTTTCTTAACTGCTGTTTCATGTGTATTTCTGCTACTTTGCTGTCAAAAGTTGACTTCTAGAAACAGCTGTATTCTGATGCATGCTTGGATTTCTCACACACCACCGTTTCATCCAGGCCTGAAGAAAAGCAGTTTGTAGGACCATGTTCAGTAAGTGTCCAGTCACAGCTACCTGTATTTAAGGCCCAAAGAGTAACATCACTGAATTCAGTTTTGATACTTTCAGAAGTGAGAAACCCTTGACGTAATGTATTGATGATTACAGAACTAGGTATGCTAAGTTGTACAAAGAGTAGCTAGTGGACCAGAATGTGTTTTTTGAGCTTCAAATGCTCCCTCTCACCCACAGAGATGTGCTGTGCAAGAAAGGATGTTCATTCAACATTTACATCACTGTAAGATTAGCCTAAGCTGTATGGCTTTTATCCTTAACTAGGATATGACCACCTCATAGATTTCCAAGCTTAAGGGCCCTTACCATGTGCCCAACCTGCCACTGATTCATGCAGAGACATATAAAAGGCCATTTTGAGTGATAAAAAAAGCTTGAGCTTTCATGCCAACAAAGGTGCTTTGCATCTGCAGGCTTTATGGAACTAATGATCAGTCAGCTGTCAGTCCTTTCAAGGTAGGCTAGATAAGTCCCCTTCTAGGGGAAAACCTTCCCTAACACTTTTTTTCAGCGAATCTGTCATTTTTTTATGTTAGGGATTATTTCTTTTTTTTGTGGGACAGTAATGTTTCTGAAATGATTCTTTTACTGGTGTATTGGTCATGTGCACATGTCAAAATCCATTTTTTATGTTTATATAATACATGTTTAAGCAGAGTTAGTGTGTGTGTGTGGCTCAGAAAGGGTATATGTTGCTTTATGTGACTGCTGGGGAAATTTTTTTCCCCTGAACCTAAAGTTTCCTGTCAGAAGGTTCACCAGCTCAGTCAGGCTCTGCTTACCTGCCTGTGATGTCTCCTCCTTGGCTTGAACATGAAGCAGTTGTCTGCCTCTGTGGTTCTTGCTTCCCCTTTCTGAAAGAAAAAACTAGTTAGGGAGCCAAATGGTGATCAGTGTGCTCCATCACTACATTTGCCACTGGTGGTTCACTCTGCTATGGCCACTACTAGTTCCTAGTGCAATCCATCTTTTACTCCTGGTCCCTGCGGTGTAGCTCCTAGGGAAAACTCCAATGATCAGGAGATTGACACGTCATCTGCGGTTGTAGGATTGCCTTCACTTTGCAAGGGGGAACCACTCTCTTCTGGTTCAGTGGAAGTAGTTGGGTGGAGGTTTACCACTTAGCCGGGGTAAAGTGCCTGATTTCCGAAGTAGTGCTGCTGTCATGGGTCAGACCCTTTCCGGGAAAAGTTTTAAGAATAAAAGCAGAAACAAAAAAAATGTGTCATCTATGGACAGGGAAGAATTACTGTGATTTGCTAAGGGATTATTCTCTGCTGTTTTTATATTAAAGATCATGTGGCCTGAAATAAAACCCTGAATGGCTGACCTAGCTAGTGATGTTTGCTTTCCACTGATGAAAATATTCATTTGTACAAGTCCAGTACGTTTTTAGCACAAGTACTCCTGAAAAATGGCACTCTGTTATGTTGTATTTCCAGAAGCAGTACTGTGTGCATTGTCATCTTTGCTGCCTTGACACAAAGTTGGGTTGATGCGGAATATCCTACAAACCTGTTACTTGGGGAAGTGTGCATGCCATCTTGCTCTGCAGAAATTGCAGCAGTGTTTTTTTTAATATCCAGAAATGTATTTCTTGAAGTTTATGGCATTTTCTTGGAGCACTCCAGGGTATATCATCTCTTCACAATGAAGGGATAAAAAGTAATGAGCAATTATTTTGGCTTTTGGGCAGAGCACTCCTCTTACCTCTAGGCTGAGAAGCAAAAAAAAAAAAAAAAAAAGGTCCAATGTTCATCATACTGATCACTGTTTGAGTAGCCTTTACTATATGGGTTACAGTCTGTCAATGATGTAACATTGGGCCAGTTTACAAAGCTTCAGGGCATCTTCCATATACCCTAACCATTAGCTCAAATTGAACTGACCACAAAGACAGGTTTGGGCACTGAGCTTTTCTGCTGGTGAAGAGTGTGCTCCACTGCAGGACTTTGAGGATCGATGATTGGTTTATATTATTCTTTTGCAGGGTAGGTAAGTTCCCTTTGGGGGAGAAACATTACACATTATTATTTTTAAGTTAGGAGTTTGTATTTTACTGGACTGTCGTGAGTCTTATCTGTACTTTTAAATGGCAGTGCACTTTTTCTCGTCAGTTTAAAAGTTTTTTAAAGTAACTGAAAAGCATTTATTCTATGGAGACAAATCTTTATTTTACTTTGTGGAGCAGGCAAAGTATTTTAAAGTGCTTCTTACTGTGTTTTCATATGCATGAGGTTAAAGTGAGATCGATCGAGCAGTTATTTTACACTCGCTAAGCAGTGGTTTTGCTGTTTAGTGAGTATAAAAGTAAAATAAGTAAGAAAAGAAAGATAAGTATGTATCGGTGTGTTTGTGTATGCATGCCGTTTTCTGTCTGCATGCCTGAATGAGAGCTAAAGTGTGTTTGTGCGTATATATGCTTGGGAAGAGTGAGTACGATCTATCAGTGGCAGAAGCAGCAGCAGTTCAAAGAGCGTTGCATACCTCTCCACCTCAGCTCAAGATACCTGCAAAAACCTTAAATTTTATTTTTTTTTCTTGAGGAACATTGCCCCCAGCACACTTTACCCATGAGGAGATGATGAATCTTTCTCTGAAATTATTACAAAAAGCTGGATGCATTGCCACAAGTATGTATTAGCAGAAGCTTGGAATTTAGGAGACCATCAAGAAGTGCAACTGTTTCCTGGTTCTAACATAGTATACAGCTTCTTTTACTTATTACCCAGGCCAGCTAATACTAACTGTACAAGTGTTTTTCCTTCAAGTTTTCTGTATGTTTACAGGTCTAGTCTATACTTAGTATGCACATAAAGCTGAATGTAAAACTCTTCTTAATAATATTTAGAACAGATTTGTCCTACATTGGTTGGATACCTTTCAGATGTGTTTAATTTGGCTTGATGGAACATATTTCATTAGAACAGTGATGCTATATACATCGCGCGCGCTCTCTCTCTATTATATATATATATATATATATATATATATATATATATACACACATATATATACATACATACATGTGGCTGTGGTGGTGCAACATTTAGTGTTGTCACCTCACAGCAAGAGGTTCTCTGGTTTGATTCTCGGCTGGGGTGACTTCTGTGCAGTGTCTGCATGTCCTCCCTGCGGTCACATTGGTTCCCTCCAGGTGCTCCGGTATCCTCCTACATTTCAAAGACACGAGTAAGTGGTGTGAATGAGCTACCACAGCAGGCCTAGCCACCCAGCGGTGTAAACATTAGCTCAAGATGATTGTCACTGCAGAAGTAACACCCCGACCCCATGTGTAAAATGAGAAAAGGGGTCGAGGATGTATGGATTTGTTTACTGGGATGGTCCAGCTGGAGTGAAAGAGACCCGTTTTCAGTGGAGGCCTGGGGAGGGAAGCTCTTCATACAGTTATTAAAAATTACAAGAAACGTCAAGAAAACAAAACTACTAGCAAGACGTAAACAGCATACATACATTTGCATATTTTATATGCAGAGTAGTATGACAATGGAAACATCACATGGTAACTGAGATTAACTTGCATGATATCTTGTAAGAATTAGAAGGGATCATCAGACTTGTGGTTAATGCCACGGCAATCAGAAAGGCTTACATAGTTTATTTATTTGACTTTTGGTGACCGGGAAAAGTCTGACTGTGTCAGGAACCCATTTCGAGCAGTGGCCCAAGGAGAAAAGCTCCACAGGGCAAAGTCTGATCAGTAGAAGTTTATAAAATAAAATTTAAAAATGACAGGTAAACTACTGTACATTAGCAGAATAGCTTAGTATGAACATGAAAAATAGTATTGCACTAAGTCTAGTTGCAGATGTATCCATTATGTTCATAGGTTCATAGGTTAGTACTAAGCTAACTGCCCTTGTGAGCCATTTTAAGCCTAGCCAATTATCCCTTGCGAGACTCGAACCCTGCACTTTGTGTTTGTAAGGCAAACACCTTAACCATTAGGCCACGCTCCCCTAAATACAATTGATAATATATACAGCCACCTGAAACAAGGGGAGCAAGTGGTAGGAAGACGGGTATTCAGAAGGAGAATTAAAGGGAAGTAAGGAGTGATCAACCTGGAGTAGAGCATAAGCAGAAACAATTTGTTGGTTGCTCGTAGGCAACGTTTTGATTTTGGATGAGTTAGCTGTGTTGACTATATGCTGGGGAATTAATTTCCAGGCTTGTGATATTTGTTTTGAGAAGAGAACATCTCCAAAACTGTTGTTGGCTTTTGTAACCTTTAGAAGTAATTTGTTGCATGTTCAAAATGATCTACAGTTGTAGTACGGGTGAAAGTACAGTTTTGTACCTACCATAAATGAAGCTGTTAGAGTGTTCACCCTACTGCAGTCATCACACTTGGGTTATCCTGCTGCCAGACGGTCCCGCAGTCGGCCCAAATTCCAAAGTCTTGGTCCGGCGTCGGTTGCTGTCGCTTCTACCCTGACGTCAGTGCGTCAGGGGTATACAAGAGGCATCCAACACCATTTTCTTCAGTTTTTCTTGCCCCAGATGTCAGGTGCCCCAAAAGGTAGGCAATATATATATCTACATATGGCTATATAAAAATAAAACAAAACCCTTAGGTACAAGCAAATACACCACAGAGATATATAGGATAAAGTGGTAGAGATAAGTTCAGCTAGTTCAGAGGGGATGGAGGGAGGGTAACTTGGACTGTAGCAGGGTGAACACTCGATCATCGACATTTATGGTAGGTACAAAACTGTACTATGTTCATCGTGTTACCCTGCTGCAGTCATCCCACTTGGGTTGAATCCCAAAGCTAAGGAGGGGAGGTGGAGTCAAACAGGGTTACAAGAGGCTAGTAGGCCCTGCAAAACTGCAGTGGCAAAACCAGCTCTAGTCTTAGAGTAAAGAGGTAAGTGATGGTGTTTGGTGAAGGTGTGCACTGAACTCCAAGTAGCAGCTTCCAGAATATCCTTGGTAGGCACTCCCCTGAGAAAGGCTGCTGAGGAGTGGGACCTAATGTTAGCAGGTACTGGTTTCCCATGATGTGTGTAGCAGAAACGTATGCAATGTCCTATCCATTTAGAAATGGTCTGTTTTGAGATAGCATTTCCTTGTGATCTTGCAGCATACGCTACAAAGAGCTGGTCAGTTTTTCTGAAAGCCTTAGTTTTATCCAAGTAGTAACGTAATTGCCTGTGAATGTCCAAAGAGTGCAGGAGTCTTTCTCCTTTGTTCTGGGGATTTGGGAAGAAGGTGGGCAAGTGAATGGTTTGGTTTAGGGCCACACTGGATACCACCTTTGGCATAAAGGAAGGATTAGTTCGTAGACAAACTCTGTCTTGATGAAAAATGAGGAAAGGTTCCACTGCCATTAGTGCCTGTAGCTCTGAGACTCTTCTAGCTGAGGTTATTGCTAGTAGTAGGGCAGTTTTCCATGAAAGAAATTTTAAATCAGTTGAAAAAGCTGGTTCAAAGGATGGCAGTGTAAGCTTTTCCAGGACAAAGTTGAGATCCCAAGTAGGTGTTGTAGCTCTCCTTGGGGGTCTTAAGTTTTTAGCCCCTCTGAGGTACTGTCTTAGGAGTGGATGTGAAAATAAAGGAGGATCCGTGCTGTAATGAGCTGAAATTGCTGAGGCGTGGATCTTAATAGATGAAAATGAAAGTCCTTTGTGTAACATCTCAGTTAAATATTGTAGAATCTGAGGAATGTTCGGCCCCAGGGGATTTAGCCTGGTTCCAGGAGCAAAATCTTTTCCATTTGTCTGAATAGGTTTTCCTGGTGCTGGGCCTCCTGGCCTCCAGAATGACATCCATAACAGCTTTGGATAAAGGTGTTGGCTGGTTGTTTAGGTAATTTGCCATGCAGCCAGGTTTAAAGTCTTGAGCTGGTTGTGTAGAATCAGATTGTCTCGCTGGGTGAGCAGGTGAGGAATCTGTGGCAAAATCCATGGTGGGCCCTGGTCCTTAAAATTGTATACCAATGTTGGTGTGGCCAGTCTGGTGCAATGAGAATCATTTGTGGCCTCTCTAATCTGACTTTCAGCAGTACCTTTGCTAGAAGAGGCAGTGGAGGGAAGGCATACACTGTTAATGTTTTCCAACTGAATGAGAGAGCGTCCACTTTCCAAGCTAGTGGATGGAAGGTCCTTGTGCAAAATTTTTGAAGTTGGTGGCTGTGGGGGCTTGCAAACAGATCTATGTCTGGGCGTCCCCATTTTTGAGCTATCATTGCAAATACTTGTGGATCTAGTTTCCATTCGTGTGGATCCATGATGTTTCTGCTTAGGTCGTCTGCCAATGTGTTTTTCTTTCCTGGCAGGAACTGTGCTTGTAATTGAACCTGGTAAGACAGTGCAGTGTTCCACAAGGTCATTGCTTGCCTACACAGAGGGTAAGAATGTGTGCCCCCTTGCTTGTTTATGTACCACATAACTGTGGTGATGTCTGTCCTTATTAGTAGTTGTCCTGGGTGTAGAAGGTCCTTGAAAGCTGTTAGGGCATTCTGCACTGCTAGCATTTCTTTTTGATTGATATGCAGGTGTGTCTGATCTGTAGTCCATTTGCCCTGAATGCACTGTCCTGCCATGTGTGCTCCCCAGGCATAGTCTGATGCATCTGTTGTCATAGTTTGCCTGGCTGTGGGTAAGGTGAAAGGCTGACCCTTGTTGAGGTGACATGCCTGTGCCCACCATAGAAACTCCTGTTGAAGGCAGGGAATGAGTGGAATCATTGTTTCCAAGCTGTGGCTGTGCTGAGTCCATACACTTTTCAGGTACCATTGTAATTTCCTCATATGCAGCTTTGCAAATGGTATTAGTAGAATGCAAGATGCCATGAATCTCAAGGCCTGCAGAATTTTTCTTGCAGGGAGTTGGGTCTTTGTTGCAATTATTGTGAAATATTGAAACAGTTGTTGTTGTTTGTTTGGCGTGAGATATGCCATCTGGGCCGTTGTATTCAAGCTGGCACCCAGGAATGTTATGTTTTGTGAGGGCACTAGTTTTGATTTATTTTCGTTTACTGTGTACCCTAGGCAACTTAGAAGGTGTTTGACAAATGCCAGATGCTGTAAAAGAATGTCCTTGCTTTCTGCTTGAATAACGCAGTCGCCCAGGTATGGGTATATTTGAATTCCTCTTCGTCTGCAGTATGCAATTACTGGTGCCAGGCATTTTGTGAAGACCCTGGGCACAGTAGATAAGTCAAAGGGCAGTGCAGAGAATTGATAATGCATTGAACCTGCAAAGAAGCGGAGGTATCTTCTGCAATTTTGTCTGATAGGGCCATGCAGGTATGCCTCCTTGAGGTCCAAAGTGACTAGCCAAGCATTCTTGCCCAACATGGGAAGAAGCTGCTGTAGTGTAAGCATCTTGAATTTTGGTACTTGCAGATAGGTGTTCAGAATTGAAAGATCCAGAACGGGTCTCCATGCTTTGTCCATTCTTGGAACTAGGAAGAGTCTTGAGTAAAATCTTTGTCCCTGCTCCTGTGTAGGTACCTGTTGA
This sequence comes from Protopterus annectens, assembly GCF_019279795.1. Taxonomy (NCBI): domain Eukaryota; kingdom Metazoa; phylum Chordata; order Ceratodontiformes; family Protopteridae; genus Protopterus; species Protopterus annectens. Next base: position 1,343,241,333 of record NC_056726.1, on the reverse strand, counting down.
ATGGCTCTCATGTTCATGAGAGCTATAATTTGTTTTTGTGCCTCTGCCCATTGATTTGGTGGCAGGTTTGGCATTCCTTTAATCCTTGGTAAGGAATGAAAGTGGAATCTGTATCCTTGAGAGACAATGTTTAGAACCCATTTGTCTTTTGTGATGATGTGCCAGTTGTCTACAAAAAATGCTAGTTTTCCTCCCAAGGGTGTTGCCAGGAGAGATTTTCTTGGTAGTTTGAGGATAGAGTAATTGTGTCTGCCTTCTGCTAGCATGGGGCCTATCTTCTCCTCCTTTCTGGGTAGCAGAACCCCATTGGCTAGGTTTGTAAGGGCCCTGTGACTGACCTCTGCACCTTGGGTGTCTGTATTTGCCCCTCTGTAATCTGTCTGAAGCTGGAAAGGACCAATTTTTTGTTGGCCAATTTCTGCTGAAGCGAGGGGATTGTACTTGCAAGAAATCCTTGACTGTTTGCATAGATTTAGCCTTATCCTCCATTTTCTTTAAAACCTCTTCTGCTTTGACACCAAATAATACATCCTGTTGTAAAGGTGCATCTAATAATTTTGCTTTAACATGGTCAGGGAGGGTTTGCTCTTTTATCCAAGCATGTCTACAAATGACTGAGCCAGTAACAGCTGCTCTACAGGAAGCTTCCAGTGAATCAAATCCGCATTGTAAAGTATGCTTGCCCACCTGTTCAACTGCATGCAACAGAACTCAGGCTGTTCTGAGTGTGTGCTCATTTTTTGTTTTAACTGAGACATCAGGAATTGTTGATATTTCAGCATGTGAAACTGGCAATTTAATGTTCTCATAGCCAGAGTTGCAGAGGTGTATATTTTCTTTCCCCATCTATCTAGGGCTCTGGAATCTCTTTCAGAGGGCACAGGATTTTTAGCCATAGAAGCCTTTGCTCCTTTAGGACCCTGTGATATGGTTTCTGGGTCAGCTACAGGGCTTTTATAAAGGAATTTGTGTGAGTCAGGTACTCTGTAGTATCTGTCTGGTTTGGCTGGAGCAGGAGGTAGAGAGTCTGGATTTAAACTAGACCAAGTAGACATCATCCACAATATCTAAAACAGGAGGAATAGCAAAAGGTCTGTGCTGTGGTAATAGAAGGAATTCTTGGAGCCTTTTCTTAGAATCTGAGTAATCCTGGCCTTCCCAGTGGAAATGTTCCCTCATGGTATGTAATGTTTCCCCAAAGGAGTAGTCTTTAGGGGGAGATGCTGAGGGAATAGAGTCTTCAGCATCAGAATCCTCATAAGGTGGAAAAGTGTAATCCTGTTCCTCAGAAGAATCTGAGGAGAGAGAAACCTGGTCAGAGGATGCATAATCCTCCTCTTGTCTTGGTCTTTTATCAGGAGGGGGATGGGAACCCCTGATAAGGGTAATTAAATCTTCAGCCATCTTAAGCATCTGTTTTTTAGGCATGGGGCCTTGACCTGTAGACTGATGAACAGCTTTCTTAGGTTTTAAAGGAGTTTTAAGCTTAGCATAAGATTTAATGGTGAGTGTAGTCGGTCTGAAGACACCTTCTGCAACCGAAGGTGTTTCCTCAGCACCAGTGTCTAAATCTGCTCCGGTGTCGATAGATGGCTGCGTCGGCAGCTGTATGGGGTTCCAGCTCTGCAGTCATCAGGGGCTGCGTAGACGCCTCACTGAAAACTGGAGAACTGGCGACAGGCCCAGCTGAGGCCTCGGGGTCTGGCTTGTTCCTAGGCTGCCTGTCCTTATCCTTGCATTTTTTATGAATTGTGGTCGTCGGGCTGCTCCGACGGCATGATATAATTGAATTTCCTACCAAAGTAATGCCGTGCAAAGTCAAAACGGCGTTTGATAGTGCATTTATTAAACCTAGCACAAAATTGACAACCTGTGACTTCATGGTCTGGGCCTAGGCAAGGAATACAATAGGAATGGAAGTCCTTATGAGGTATTTGCTTCCCACAAGAAATGCAACTGTTAACTTTTTTTGACATCGGACTGAGGCAAGAAAATGTTCTCCAACGGGGTACTTAGCTTTATTGAAGACTTCGGACCGAAATTCAAATAAAAAATCTCAGGTGTCAGCCGACCGGCACTTGCGAACTACTTCTGCTTCGGGCACCACGCGGCAAGAAAGACTGAAGAAAATGGCATCAGATGCCTCTTATATACCCCTGACACACTGACGTCAGGGAAGAAGCGACAGCAACCGACGCCAGACCAAGACTTTGGAATTCAGGCTGACTGCAGGACCGCCTGATGGCAGGATAACCCAAGTGTGATGACTGCAGCAGGGTAACACAATGAACATCTAGGTTTTTGAGGGTTGTTCATTTTTCTGGGTGGTGGATGATGGAGTGGGCGATGGTGAATTGATTCAGTTGAATAAAGTTAGGAAGTTCAATCCATTTTAGTCTTAGAAGGGCTGTGCAGTGGAGTGATCTATGTGGGTGGTTGTAAGCTTACTTGGCTATTTTATTGCAGCAGGACTCAAGTTTCTGAAGCTCTCATTTTCTCAGATTAGTGAAAACAGGGGAGGCATATAACAGAGTGGATAGTAGAGGAGTTCTGGCTATAGACTGTTTAGAGGTTTGGGTAAGGAATGATTGGGATTAGTAGAGTGCCAAGTTTAATGTGTACCTTTCTGATTGTTAGGGCTATGGGTTTATCGTATTTTAGGCAGCTGTCAGTGGTGACACCTAGCAGTTGGGTGTGGTCGACGGGATCAATTTTGGTGTTTTTGGAGTGCATGTTAAAAAGGAAGGGGAGTTGATGTGTTTTCTAAGTTTTGAATAGCATTAGTTTAGTGTTATTGGGGTTCAGTATGAGTTGGTTGCTACAGAGATATTGTTCTACATCAGTGAAGGATTTCTGTGTTTTGTGGAGGTGCTCAGGGAAGGATGGGGCTGTGCAGATGCGTGAGAAGTTATCTGCGTATTGTATGATTGTTGCTGAGTCAATGGTGGAACTGAATTTGTTGATAAAAATTGTAAAATGTAGTGGTTCAAGTACTGAACCTTGTGGGATGCTGACTGAGACAGGAAGCAGAGATGAGATTTCATTTTGTCATTTTACTTATTGTTGTCTTGCCGACAGGTAGCTGCAGAGCCATGAGATGGCTGGTTGGGAGTGGTTCAGGGAGGCTAGTTCACCCGAGAAGTTTTTAATGTGAGACAGTGTCAAAGCCCTTTGACATGTCTAGGAAAATAGATGTTATACGTTTTGATTGTTGTTTCTGAGTTGGTTTACTATGGCTGTGAAGCTTACAAGGGTGGTAGTGGTGCAATGTTTTGGACGAAAGCCATGCTGCGAGCTAGAGAGCAGGTAATTTTTTATTAGATAAGGCAGGAATTGGGAATGAATAAATTTTTCAAGGATTTTAGCAAGGGAGAGGAGAAAGTACAGTTGTGTTCACTTACCATAAATGTAGATGTTCGAGTGTATTCACTGTTGCAGTCATTACATTTGGGTTATCCTGCTGGCAGGTTGCCCTCAGTCGGCCTGAATTCCAAAGTCTTGGGTCCTGCTTCAGTTGCTGTCGCCTCTTCCCTGACGTCAGGTCGTCAGGGGAATAAAAGATGCAGCCGACGCCATTTTATTCAGTTTTTCTTGCCCCAGATGTCAGGTGCCCCCAAAAGGGTAGGCTAAATTTATGTAAATAAAAATTACATGCACCAGAAATAAGCTTTACCTTCATCTACACGCAAATACATCACCTAGGTTGTATAAATTAGAGAAGTAAAGATAAGTTCCAGCAAAAATAAGGGGGGATGGCGGGTGGGCAACCTGGACTACAACAGTGAATACACTAGAACATTTACATTTATGGTAAGTGTACACAAGTGTACTATGTTCTTCGTGTTTCACTGCTGCAGTCATTACATTTGGGTTGAGTCCCAAAGCTATGGTTGGGGGGCTGGAGCTAAACAGCATTAGGAGCGAGTATGAGGCCCTGCAGAACTGCAGTGGCAAAGCCTGCCCTGGATTTAGAGTAAAGAGGCAGATTGTAATGTTTTGCAAAGGTATGCACTGAACTCCAAGTGGCAGCCTCTAAAATGTCTTTGGTTGGTACTCCCCTGAGAAAGGCTGCAGAAGTGGCCACAGCTCTGGCTGAATGTGGCCTAATGCCCTTAGGCACTGGTTTGCCATGCTGTGAGTAGCAGAAAGTAATGCAGTGACCTATCCACTTTGAAATAGTCTGCTTGGAGATAGAATTTCCTTGTGATGCTGTGGCATATGCCACTAGTAATTGTTCTGTCTTTCTGAAAACTTTAGTTTTGTCCAAGTAGAATCTAAGTTGTCTGTGTATGTCCAAAGAATGCAGAATTTGCTCCCCCTTGTTCTGTGGATTTGGATAAAAGGTTGGCAAATGAATAATTTGGTTAAGGGCTACAGTGTATAATACCTTAGGCATAAATGTAGGGTTTGTTCTCAGAGAGACCCTGTCTAGATAAAAAATTATAAAGGGTTCCATGGCCATGAGAGCCTGTAGCTCTGAAACTTGTCTTGCAGAAGTTTATTGCTAGGAGCAGAGCTGTTTTCCAAGATAAGAATTTTATATCTGCAGTAGCAGCTGGCTCAAAAGGATGTAAGGTGAGTTTTTCCAAGACATAATTGAGGTCCCATGCAGGTATTGGCGTTCTCCTTGGAGGCCTTAAGTTTTTGGATCCTCTGAGGTACTGCCTTAATAAAGGATGAGAAAAGAGTGGTGGCTCTGTATTGTAATGAGCCGAAATGGCACAGGCATGGATTTTAATTGATGAGAAAGATAGGCCTTTGTCCAGCATCTTGGTTAAGTATTGCAAAATCTGAGGACTATTTGGGACAGCTGTATCAGTTCCTTGAGCTTGGTTCCAAGCGCAAAATCTCTTCCATTTCCCAGCATAGGATTTTCTAGTACTAGGACTTCTGGCTTCTAAAATGACATCCATCACAACTTTACTGAGAGGTGTGGTTTGTATGGCTACATTATCCGCCATGCTGCCAGGTTTAGGGTCCTGAGTTAGCTGTGCAGAATCTGATTGTTTTGCTGGGATAGTAGATGAGGTATTTGAGGTAAGGTCCAGGCTGGGCATTGGGACAAGTTCCTTAAGATTGGATACCAGTACTGCCGTGGCCAGTCTGGGGCAATCAGAATCATTTTTGGTTTCTCCTGCCTGACATTTAGGAGTACCTTGGGGAGGAGAGGTAGTGGAGGAAAGGCATATACTGATAGGTTTGTCCAGTTGAAAGATAAGGCGTCCACTTTCCAAGCTTGTCTGTGACAAGTCCTTGTGCAGAATCTTTTTAGTTGATTGTTTTGAGGGGAGGCAAATAGATCTATGTCCGGGTGTCGCCATTTCTTTGTTATCATGCTGAAGACTTGTGGATCCAGGTGCCACTCATGGGGATCCATGAGGTTTCTACTTAGCTCGTCTGCCAGAGTGTTTTCCTTTCCTGGCAGGAATTGTGCCTGCAGATGAACTTGGTAAGTCAATGCTGTGTCCCATAAAGCCATGGCTAGTCTGCACAGGGGATAAGAATGAGTGCCCCCCCCCCCCCGTTTATGTACCACATGACCGTGGTGTTGTCTGTCTTTATCAGTAGTTGTCCCGGATGAAGTAGGTCCTTGAAGGCTGTCAGGGCATTTTGAACAGCTAGCATCTCTTTTTGATTGATATGTAGATGCTTTTGGTTTGTGGACCAGGTGCCCTGAATGCCACTTCCAGCCATGTGTGCCCCCAGACATAATCTGATACATCCATCGTTAGGCTCTGCCTGTCTGGGGGTAGTGAGAATGGCTGTCCCTTGTTTTGGTGACAAGCCTTTGCCCACCATCGAAACTCCTGTTGCAGGCAGGGAATTAGAGTAAGCATTGTTTCCAGACTGTGGCAATGTTGCGTCCAAACACTTTTTAGGTACCACTGAATTTTCCTCATATGCAGTCTTGCATATGGAATTAGTAAGATGCAGGATGCCATGAAGCCCAAAGCCTGCAGAATTTTTCTTGCAGATAACTGGGCCTTTGTTGCCATTTCCTTGAAATAGGTAGTCAGTTGCCTTTGTTTGTCTGGAGTGAGATTAGCCATCTGGGCAGTTGTATTTAAGCTTGCACCCAAGAATATTATCTCTTGAGAGGGTACTAGTTTTGATTTCTTTTTGTTGACTGTGTACCCTAGGCATGTTAAAAGTCTCATCACAAACGTCAGATGCTGTAGTAGAATGTCCTTGTTCTCTGCTTGTATGAGGCAATCGTCCAAGTAAGGATATATTTGTATTCCTCTTTGTCTGCAGTAAGCAATACTTGGTGCCAGGCACTTTGTGAAGACCCTGGGCGCAGTAGATAAGCCAAAAAGCAGTGCAAAGAATTGGTAATTCTTTGAGCCAGCCTTGACTCTGAGGAATCTTCTGCATGTTTGTCTGATTGGGACATGCAGGTATGCCTCTTTTAGGTCTAAAGTCCCGAGCCAAGCCTTGCTGCCCAGCATGGGCAGAAGCTGCTGTAAGGTCAACATCTTGAATTTTTGTATATCCAGGAAAGTGTTTAGAATAGATAGGTCCAGTATTGGTCTCCATGCTTGGTCCTTTCTGGGTACCAAGAACAGTCTTGAGTAAAATCCTTGTCCCTGCTCTTGCTGAGGCACTTGTTGAATAGCCCTCATGTCCATGAGAGCTGCGACTTGTTTTTGAACCTCTGCCCATTGATTTTTTGGCAGGTCTGGCCAACCGTTTGCCCTTGGTAGGGTATGGAAATGAAACTTGTAGCCTTGAGACACTATGTCTAGAACCCATTTGTCCTGGGTTATAACGTGCCGATTTTGAGAAAAAAGTGCTAGTTTTCCCCCTAAGGTTGCTGCCAAAAGATAAGTGCTTGGTGAAGGCAGGGGGAAGTCATTGGGACTGTTTCCTGTATGATTGTGATTTATCCTCTCCACCTTTGGAGGTAGAGGCACTCCACTGCTTAGACCTGCAGGATCCTTGTGGCTGTGATCTGCCTCTATGGCATCTGGATCTGCCCCTTTGAGGTCTGTCTGAGACTGGAAAGGACCAATTCTTTGTAGGCCAGCGTCTGCTAAATCTAGGTGGCTGCACCTGTAAGAAATCCTTTACTGTTTGCATAGATTTAGCTTTGTCTTCCATTTTAACACCTCTTCTTGCCAACACCAAACAAGGTATCATGTTGTAAAGGAGCATCTAATAATTTTGCTTTAACATGGTCAGGCAGATTTTGTTCTTTTAACCAAGCATGCCTCCTAATGACAGAACCCGTAACAGCGGCCCTGCAGGAGGGCTCCAGAGAATCAAAACCACATTGCAAAGTATGCTTTCTAACTTGTTCAGCTGCATGCAATAAATCCTGTATTTCTTTGCTTTCTGCACATTCAGAATTTGCCATCATTTTCTGTTTAAGCAGTGTCATGATATATTGCTGACATTTGAGCATATGAAACTGACAATTTAAGGCCCTTATAGCCAAAGTAGCAGATGTGTAAATCTTTTTTCCCCATCTATCCAGAGCCCTAGAATCCCTATCAGTGGGGGTAGGGTTTTTTGCAGTAGAAGCCTTGACCCCTTTTGGACCCTGAGAAATAGTTTCTGGGTCTGCAGTAGGGTTTGTGAAAAGGAATTTATGAGAGTCAGGGACCCTGTAGTACCTGTCCGGCTTAACAGGAGCTGGAGGTAAAGAGTCAGAGGTCAGACTGGACTCTGAGAACACATCATCTATAATGTCCAACACAGGTGGAATAGCTAGAGGCCTATGTTGAGGAAGTAAAAGGAAGTCTCTGAGCCTTTTCTTAGATTCTGAAAAATCCTGGCTCTCCCAGTGGAAGTGTTTCCTCATGGTATGCAAGGTTTCCCCACAAGAGTAGTCCTCAGGAGGAGAAGCTGAAGGAATTGATTCTTCAGCATCAGAATCCACATGGGGGGAAGAGAATATTCCTGATCAGAAGAAATGGAAACCTGATTTGAAGATTCATAGTCTGTCTCTTACCTAGGCCTCTTATCAGGAGGGGGATGGGAACCCCTGATCAAGGTAATTAAGTCTTCGGCCATTTTGAGCATCTGGTTTTTGGGCATGGAGGCCTGTCCTTGTGGCTGGTGAACTTGCTTCTTTGTCTTTAAAGGTGTTTTAGTCTTTGAAGTCGGTTTAATATATAATTGTTTAGGTCTGAATACACCCTCAGAAGCCGATGCCTGCTCAGCGGCTCCGGACCCATCTGAGGGAATAATCTCTGAGGCTCCAATACCTTGAGTTTCCTGCTGCCTGGCCGACTCCACGTGGGAATCAGTAGCAGCCTGTGACTCTAAAGTAGTGGGCGTCAGGGGCTGCGAAAGCACCTCACTGAGAACCGGCGACCTGCTTAGGAGAAGCTTCGTCATCGGTTTTGGACCTCGGTTTCCTGACTTTTTCTTTTTCTTTGTGAACTCCGGCAGTTGTATGGCTATCTGATGACATTGTATAATTAAATCTTCGCCCAAAACAGCCTAATGCAAAATCGTACTGACGCTTAATAGTGCGTTGGTTAAATCTAGCACAAAACTGACAACTAGCAACGTCATGGTCAGGGCCTAGGCAAGGAATACAGTAAGAATGAAAGTCCTTATGAGGTATTTGCTTCCCACAAAGAATTAAAATTATTAACTTTTTCTAACATTGGTCTGGAGCAAGAAAAAAGTTTCCTCAATGGGGTACTTAGCTTTTAATGACGACTTTGGATCTGAAACTCGAACATGAAAATCTCAGGAGCCGGCCAACCGGCACTTGCAAACTGCTTCTGCTTCGGGCACTGCACGGCAAGAAAGACTGAATAAAATGGCGTCAGCTGCATCTTTTATACCCCTGGCGACGTGACATGAGGGAAGAGGCAACAACAACCGACGCAGGACCCAAGACTTTGGAATTCAGGCCGACTGAGGGCAACCTGCCAGCAGGATAACCCAAATGTAATGACTGCAACAGTGAAACACGAAGATCACCACCAGTTGGCCTATAGTTTGATAACTCTGTGGATGTGCCTCCTTTATGTAGGGGGATAAGCCGTGAAATTTTTCACAGTTTACGGACATATTTTTCTGAGATGGAGTGGTTAAACTGGTATGGAGACTAGATAACCGACTGCATCATCTACTAATTTATTAGGGAGTTGGTATGCTGCAAGACAGGAAGGTTTTATTTTGTGTATGTAGCTGGTTTGCACTGGATTGAAGGAGAAAGAATTAGTTTCGGGTGGTGTTAATGTGGGGAGTTACCATGGTACTGTTGTTATCTTTTACCAGGGACAGTATAGAGTTTGTAAAATGTAAGTTAAACTGGGTTGCTATGCTGTCGGTAGTGTTTGTGGGGGTGGGAGCTGATGTAGTGCTGTGTCCAGGTTTTAAGAGTTGTTTTATGACACTCCAAAACTTCTGGGGATTATTAAGATGCCTTAGCTGGAGTGATGTACAGTAGACTTTTTTGTTTTGTTTTATGTGCTTTTTGTCTGAGTTTCGTAGGTGACAGTAATTTAGCAGGATGGTTTAGTTTTTGATGATTTAATAGCATTTCCAGGCTCCATCTATTGGTTTCATGAGTAGTTTAGTATCTTTTATTAGCCAAGGGACTGGTTTTGCTTTTACCTGTATACATCTCAGAGGAGCCAGGCTGTTGAGGATATCTCGAAATGTATTGTTGAAGTATTGGACTGCTTTATCTAATTGTAGGTGTTTTAGAGGTGACCAGTTGCACTATTTTAGGAGAGTTGAAGGTACTGGTGAAGAAATTTAGTTTGCTTTGGATATGTTTACATATGCTATAGTTTATATGGCCTGCTTTATACCTGAGAAGATAGGTGGGCATATGGTCGCTGATGGAGTCTGGTGGGAAGCTGGCTTGGTGACAAAGGGAGATTCTATTTGTTAGGGTCCAGTCTAGGCTTGATTGCTTGTGACTGTGTTTGTCAGTTCTTGTACGAGATATTATTATCTGGGAGAAGCCAAAAACATTAATGTAGTTTGTTGTGTTATCAAAGATGCAGGTAGTGCAGTCAAGATTAAAATCTCCTAATATCAGAGTTTCTTGGTTGAATGTAGAGGCTGTCCAACTGAGAAGGTTTCTATTAGGGTGGTGGTATTTCCGGAGGTGATATAGGCTGCTATAATAATAATACCTTTGTTATTGTTTAGTAATATATAAATAAATGGGGCTATACCTCTCCACCTCTTGAAGGAAGAAATCCGCACAAAAACCTATAACAATGGGACCCAAAAATAGGGACTAATTTAAAATTTTCTTCTTATAAACTTAGAAAGTTATTAGAACAACAGGATTTGTGTTAGTCATGCATTTTCTTAAGCATATGAAGTCTGAAGGTCAAATGTATGTCTGTGTTTACTGAATTTAATCCTCAGTCATTTTCCAGAAAACCAAATATTTTATGAAGAACAGACCAATAAATAATATGCAGAAATCTGGACATTCTGTGAAAATCTGGACAGTTGAGAGTTATGAAGTGGGTACAAAGGCTCAAAAATGGAAATTAATTTGAAATATTCTTATAGCATAGTTACTTGAACAACAGGATTTGTGTTAGCATGCATTTTCTGAACCATAAATGTGTTTTTTTGTGGGGAGGGGTAAGATCGTTCTAGCAGTGCCAGCAGTCAAGAGGTACCTCTTGACCTCTGAGCTCAAGATATCTGTACATAGGCTAAAATAAACGGGGCACAAAGGCCCAACAATAGGATAAAACTTTAAATTTTGATCTTACAAAATATGCAGTTTCTTGAATAACAGGATTTGTTTTAGCATACATTTTATGAAGGAAATAAAGTCTGAAACTGAACTGTATGTTATTACTTTTTGACTTTATTCCCTATTGACTGAACAAACCACAACTTTTAGGAGTAAGGGACCCCCCAAAATGAATTAAACATCTGGATAGTTTTTGAAAATGTTATATTCTGGATTTATAATACTTCTCCAACACCATTTACATATACTGCATCATAGGTGGTTACTATCCCCATTTCCTCTTTTTTGGGTAGTTTGCAGAACAAATTTATGAACAGAGCAGGTCTGTGATCAGCACTGGCTACCCCTGTCCATGAGGGACATGGGTGCCACCCCAGGGGTGAATTTGTGGCCTCCCATCCAATTATGTGGGTTGCGTTTGAATAGGGACAGTGAGAAGCTCTGTTTTATGTGAATAGGGAGTCTATTCTAAAGCAGCAGCAATCTCGGGGAGACGAATCTCTCTCTCCAGCATGATCTGCTGTCATAAGCTAAGTTGAGATCAATAGAGCGAGTGACTCGAGCCATTTGACTTGTGGATGGGCAACATTTACATTAGGGCAGGGTTAGAGACTGCCCTATAAGCCGGGAACAAGTCACCTCTCAGCAAAGTGACAGGGCTTTCAGCCTGTCCATGTAGGTCATTATTTGGAGTCCCTGTATTTTCTTAGGTAGAAGCTTCTGTGGTTTCTCCAACTGCAGCAGGTGTCTGTTGAGGTACACGCAAAAGGGTGCATTACCCACTATTAGTGGTCTGATGAGGGCCGAGTACAGTGGAGTTATAACAGACCAGGGATGAATTTCTGATATCCTATCCACAGGTCTAGTTTATTCTTGAAAACGGTCAGTGAAAGACTGCTGCAAAATGGATGGGAAACTTGTTCCAGAAAAAGGAAATTCTAAGACACACAATTGTCCCAGCAACATTCCCTTTTTATGTTTCCAGTAAGGTTTAAGATTGTCTATAGTAAAACGTCAAACTAAAACAAGTTTGAACGTTGTAATTTCAAACCCTAAAGTCCGAAAGTTGAAAATAGTGAAGCCATGGCACACTGACTTTTTTCCCAGGGAAAAAAAATTGGTGGGTCGTTTTCGGGGCTTTGCTATTTCTTCCTCTGTGGTGTGATTTCGGAGCTGGTATATTTAAGTAGGGGGGATGTGGGGGGCACAGCCCCCCACGTTGGGGTTTAGTTTAAGTTTAAGGTTAAATTTTTTTTTTGTCACGGAACAGCCTTTTTATTTCTCCTGGGAAAAAAATTGCTGTTCTGTTTTCGGACTTTAGGGTTCGATATTACAACAATCGAACCTTTGTAAGTTCAACGTTGTGATACAGACCCGGTTTAAGTCACTGTATCAGGAAGTTCTAATACTATTATTTTTCTTGATATGTAGCTATAAGCATAGTGGGACTAACCCAGTCAACAAAGGATAAATTAAAATAAAATAAATAAAATAGAAATCTGCATTTTCAAAGAAGACTTTCTAGTTCTAGTCCAGAAAATGTCCTACCTATGTGCTATTGTAATATGTTGCAAGTGCATTTGAGATATACTGCTTGCCCATTGTAATTATTCATTTTTCAAAACCGAGTTTTATAAATTTGACATACGACCACTGTTGGACACTGGGGACAGAATATCAAACATATTTGTTGTTCCTGAGCCACCTATGTGCCTTGTGGCTAAAATATTATTATTCATAGATGGCTGCCTACTTTTGTTGTAAAATGTTAGCCTAGAACATTGTTAAAACTGTTTTGGTATATTGTTAGTGCCTCAGAGTCTTTTCCAGTCAAAACAGGGAGTGTTAGATCACTTGCAATTATGAACATTTAATTTTTGCACGCAAATTACAACAAATAAACATATCAGTCAACATGAAGTGGTCTATGTAGGCCTGCTACTGGAATTCCCTTGTATTATAGTAACTTTTAAAATGTTTGTATTTCTTATTGCTGGAGCTTTTCTCCTAGGGCCTCCACTGAAAAAGGAACTATGTCCAGTCGGACATTCCAGGTAAACAAATGCAAAATAAATAAATAATACCAGTGTCAAACTATTTGCATATCACTGCTAATCCCTTTACTTTAGAGACTTAATCACCTCTCCTAGAGCATTCTAGTAGGATATGGCTTATGTTTAATGGTATTTATTCACCCACAGAATTTACTCATGTTCTTCTACTTCACAGCTTTTGCATTTTATCCATACTTCTGGTACTAAGTCTCTCTCTCTCTCTGTCCTTCTCTTTCACGGACAAAGTTTTTCAGGAAGGTTGATTTGCATAATATTAAATATTTCTCGTTATTTTACCCCAAGTGAGAGAAAGGGCTATAGTTTATATATTCATAGGTAGTTACTAGGCATACAGTTCAGGAGACCATTGTAGAGACTAGTCCAATTGCCCTAGGTCACAGAGTAATGAAACTAAGTCTTCTCTAGAGCCATTTCCCCGCCAACTCACCCCATCATCTATCAGATCTATTGTGACCACATCTGAGCCTGCTGCTTTCTCTGACTTAATTTTCATTTGAGATATTCTTATATCTTCCAGGGTGTTATCGTATTTATCTGTTATCATAGACTGCTTCTGGGGCAGTACAGCATCTGTGGAATTATTGCCATTCCTAAGCAGCTTGAACTACTCCTTCCATCTGCATGTGATGTCCTGTGGACTGGTGAGCATTTTATTCATGGCACCCCTGTGAAGGGTGTTGGACTGCCTTCTTTATCTCTGTGTTGACCTTGCAACCTGACGCAGTTTCTTTATACCACTGACGAGTCTCTTAGCAGAAACTGCTACAGTGCCTAGACTGCTGCTTTCTTTGCTATTGCAACTCCTTTCCTAGCTTCTTTTTTAGACAGCCAGTATTTCCTCCTAGCCTGGTTGGTCTTTTCTAGCTCCCACTTTTTCCTGTACATTGTCTTTCCTTAACTGACTCTTTGGACAACTGCATTCCACCACCCATTTTCCTTACGCACCTTAACAGACATGGCACGGCCACATATCTGTTCAGTAGTCCTCACAGATACTGTTTTGAGGTTCTGCCATTTTTCTTCAACTACAGTGATTTCCTCCTCTTTTTGGGGTGCTGGAGGCCTCAGTACTTCCTTGGACTGTTGTTCCTTCTCTCCAGTCCCCCTTACATGTTTTCAGCCTGGTGTCTGTTGACCTTAAGAGTCCTTTCTCACTACTACTTGCAGTCATCACCAAATGCAATCCTGGGTACTGACTAGAACCTAATCTGTACGGTATTACATTAGGTTGAAACGGCTACAATTATAATGACCTCTGGGTCAAAAGCCTAGTAATCTCCTATGATTGTGGCAATCAGTGGTTTATACTGTAGGGCATCTGATTTGCTTTGGTTGACTTTGATATCAGTGATTATAGCCTAGTACCCACTTCTTTCTAGGGGAAGTCTAGCTGCATTGCATACTGGCCACTCATATGAACTTGTGACTGTCTCTCTTTCCAAACCATGTGTTGGCTACTATCAAGCCATTTGCCTGACAGAAGTCAAGAATGGCCTCTCCCATATTCCTGATGCTCCACCAATGTCAATCCAGCCAACCCTCATATCCTGTTCTGTCTGTTCCAATATGTGCATTCAAGTCGCTCATCAACACCAATTCATATTGTCCTGCTTTAACTAGTAGGTCATGTAATTGCTGTCTGAATGCACTCTTTTCCTCAGAAAAACAACCCTGCTGTGGGGCATTGGCAGAGATTATGAATACTGACTAAGCTTTACACTAGAATCTGATTGCCATGAGTGTTTCACTAAATTTCATTATATCCCGCGCTACCTTCTGAAGCCCTTCTCTCAACACACTTCCCACGCCACTTATAGCCTGTCCTCCTCCTGAGTAGTAGAGTCTGGATCCCAAGGCAAGAGGTTTGGTTGCACTGCCCTTCATTCTGGTCTCCTGGTTACATATGATGTCCAGCCTCCTCCTTACCATCATGTCATCCTCTTCCAAGCTGTCAAGCAGTTAACCTACATGGAGGACCAATTCTCCATTCATGTTTGGCAGGTACATTGGTTATACATCCAGCTTCTTCTGAAATAGCTATTAAAGGTAAACCCACAGGTGAGCGACTAGACACTGACTGGCCAGCAGCTTATTGACCTATGGCTGCTGAGCTTAATGGCAGGCACACAGCCAATATGGGGCAGACAGGGGCACATACACGCTTTGTGTAGTGAAGTCAAACCTTACCATACTCTGTTATTGGTAGTGGATGAAAAGTAATAGGAACAAGCAAAAGAATTCCTACTTAACAGGTTCTTACTTTTATTTCCACTGAAATCAAGGAAACATGGCAATATCATAAAAGGAAGAGATTTCTTGCAAATATATACTGAGCGGAGAAGACATTGAAAATGTGCAGTGAATATTACACACATGACTCAAGGTCACAGCAGTTATCCTTAACAGTACTTAATTGTCAGTTCTGATTTCAGAGCCTGATGCAAGGTTGTTTCATATGAATTAATGGTCTTATAGTACTACTGCAGAATTAAGGGGTTCCCAGCGGTGCTTCCTACATTGCTAGTTATGCATGAATGGTGAACAGTATGCCCAAATACACAGCAGTGGTTTCACTACTTCTAACATGTTCTGGATAAGTCACATATGTCTGTCTGTGTACTCATCTTCTCGAAGATGAATTTGTTACCAAGTGTGTATACCTGGCAGATTACATAATGTTATATGTGAAGATGGGTGAAGGCTGCCATCCTAGCCAGATACAATTTTGGAGATAATTCTGTCATCTGTAAATATTAATGTAAACCACAGGCTGTTGTCTTAAATGGTAAAAATAGTGTTACATGTGGAACTGAAAAATAATGTAACAGTGGACTCTACTGACCAAGTAAAGCATGTTGTGACCCTTTGAAAACTTGGAGCCAGAGTGAGGCATCCTGCATATTGTTTTAAGGCCAGAATTAATGGCCAGAATTTGAATCCATAAATGTCCGTTAATGCTCTGGTTTCTGCCCAGAGGTGAAGAATGTAAATGTAGTTTCTGTTAGCCTGGGAACCCAGGGAAGTATGAAGAATGATGTAATTATTTATTTATTTATTTATTTAAATTTGTTGACCGGGAGTGTCCGACTGGACGTAGGTCCATTTTCAGCGGAGGCCCGGGGAGAAAAGCTCCACAGTTAAAATAAACAGTTAGTATTTACATTGGATTACATAGTGATTAAGAATTAACATAGCAATTACTTACAACATATTTACAGATGAAGAACATAGTACATCAGTAGACAACTAGAATCTTTATCTGTGAAGTGCATACCAGACATTAACAAATGTTACAAGAAGAAGAAGTTTGTGCTGTATAAGTAGTACTGGCTTATGAGCTTGCTATAATCAAGGTAGTTAGTGGAGTGGAAAGAAAGGTAGTGGTTGGATGGGGTGGATGATATTAGAGTGGGAGTTGCAAGGGCATAGCCAGCATGTTTTTAGTTGCGCTTTTAGTAACGTTTTGAAGTGGGTACATGATGGTATGGAGGTAATTGTGGGTGGGAGTGAGCTCCATAATTTGGCTATGGCGCAAGAGAATACTGCTTCACCAGCAGAGTTATTGGCTTTAGTGATCTGCAAGTGATTTTTGCTGCTGGATCTTAGTG
Organism: Protopterus annectens; assembly: GCF_019279795.1. Lineage (NCBI taxonomy): Eukaryota > Metazoa > Chordata > Ceratodontiformes > Protopteridae > Protopterus > Protopterus annectens. The sequence goes on along the minus strand of NC_056726.1, from coordinate 1,343,224,957 downwards.
ATCTGGTGGTGCGATAGGGTTGGAGTAGATTCTGGAGGGATGGGACATTTAGTGGATGGTTTACTAGTTTGAGAGTTGATACCACTGAAGGAGGTGAGGGAGTTCAAGCCAGCCCAGTTCAGCAAGTGAGAGACAGTGGTGACTACGGTAGGATGCCCCTGTGGCGAATTTGGCGATTTTGTTGTAGCAGGTCTCTAGCTTGTTTAGATCACATTGCTTTAGGTTGGTATATACTGGAGAGGCATAAAGTAGGGTGGAGATAAGGTGAGAATTTGCTAATGAAATCTTTGCTGCTTTGGTGAGAAATTGCTTATTTCTGTATAACGCTCCTAGTTTTTTGTGGACTTTTTTTATAGTCATGGATATGTGAATGTCAAATTTTAGTTTATTGCCTATTTCCACTCCTAGCAATTTGGTGTGTTCAGTTGGGTATATAGTGGTGTTGTCTTTTGCCGTGATGTTAAAGTGAGAGTTGTTTTGAGTATGTTTGGTGGGTCGGAAGATGAGTAGTTTAGTTTTGTTTGGGTTGAGTATTAATCGGGCATCGGATAACCATGTTTCAACAGAGGAAAAGGCTTCCTGTGTGATTTTTTGCAGTTTTGGCAGGGACTGGGCTGAGCAGATGATGGTCGAGTCATCTGCGTATTGTATGAGTGTGCCATGTTTGGTGGCAGAGGTTAGATTATTGGTGTAAACAGAGAAGAGTAGGGGTCCAAGGATGGATCCTTGGGGAACCCCTATGGAGACAGGTAGTTGGGGAGATATGTCATTCTGCCATACAACGGATTGTTGGCGGTCAGACAGGTAACTCTGAAACCAGTTGGTGACCGATTGTGAGAAGGATAGGTTACTGAGGACAGAGATAAGTTGTTTGTGTGGGACCATGTCAAATGCTTTAGATAGGTCTAGGAAAGTAGCAGAGGAGAGATAGCCATTGTTTTTATGCTGAAGGATAGTGTTAGTAAAGGAGAGTAAGGCAGTGGTGGTGCTATGATTTGGTCGGAAATCATGCTGAGTACTGGAAAGGAGGTTGTTAGTAAGGAGGTAGTCTGAGACCTGAGAGTGTATGCATCTTTCTAGTATTTTGGAGAGTGGAGAGAGAATAGCTATGGGGTGGTAATTGATTAGTTCTGTGGAGGGGAATTATATGTGATGCTTTCCACAGTGTGGGAAAGTAACTTTCTGACAGAGATCGGTTAATCAAGATGGATACTGGGTAGGCCAGAGCATCAGCTGCGACTTGTAGGTATTCACTTGGGAGGCTGGCTGCTGCTAATTTGGTGGGTTTAAGTTTAGTTAAGAGTTTTTTTATGTTGGAGGTAGGTACAGGAGAAAAAGAGAAGGCAGTGGGGAGATTACTAGTTGAAGGTGTGGGTTGGAGGGGAGGGGGGGGGGGTTGTGTTGTTTAGCTAGTGATAGTATGGTTTGGGTGAAGTAATGTGAACCAGGAATTAGAAGTTATGTCCTTACCATAACGTTCCATGTGGAGTGTTCATCTCGCCTTTGTTCTTACACCTGGGTTCGGAGCCGATCCTCGGCTCTGTGTCGGCCGCTTGCAAGCTCTGCATCGAGAAGAAGCTCGAGACCAACCTAACTCCCACAATCCCCCTCTGCCTCTACCTCAGATCTAGTTTGCAAGCAAACCAGCAGCCAGAGAGAGAACACACTCATGCAAAAACTACATAAATGCAAGAACACTTATATCTATATATACATATGTACATACATATATACACAACAACTGCAAATGCAGAAGCAGAATAACCCAGACCAGGCACCAAACTGAACGTTCTTCCTGAGGGTGGGAGGGTGGGAATGTAAGAACAAAGGCGAGATGAACACTCCACATGGAACGTTATGGTAAGGACATAACTTCTAAATGTGAGAGTGTTCGATCTCGCCGTTTGTTCTTACACCTGGGTAGCGTCCCTAGCTCCATGTTCCTGAGGAACTCACGGGAGAACGTTCTTGAGCACAGTGGAACCAAAGGTTGCCCTGTCCCTAGAAACCTTGTCTACTTTGTAATGAGAGATGAATGTATGTGGTTTAGATCAAGTAGCAGCTGCACAAATAGTGTCTAATGGTAGACGAGCTGCATGAGCCAGGGATGTAGACACTGATCTTGTAGAGTGTCCCTTGGGTTTGACAGGTAAAGTTTGTTTTGAAGAATCATAAACGAATATAATGCAATCAGTTAGCCATTTGGAAAGGGTTCGTTTAGTAACTGCTACACCTTTCCTGCTGTCAGCAAAAGCTACAAAAAGTTGATCAGATTTCCTGTGATCCTTTGTTCTATCCAAGTAAAATCTAAGTTGTCTATGGACATCCAACTTGTGTAACATATACTCCAATTTATTGGAGTGATTTTTGAAAAAGGTAGGTAGTTCAATGGATTGATTAATGTTATTAATAGAGCAAACTTTGGGGAGAAAGGATGGATTAGTGCGAAGAGATACTCTGTCAGAGTGAAAGATCAGATAAGGGTGTTTAATGGAAAGAGCCTGAAGCTCAGATACTCGCCTAGCGGATGTAATGGCTACCAAGAAAAGGGTCTTCCACGACAAATACTTCAATGAACAAGAGGAGGCTGGCTCAAATGGAGGTAACATCAATTTAGATAATAAAAGGTTTAGATTCCAAGGAGATGTAGGAGTTCTAACTGGTGGTCTAATATGGAAAGATCCTTTTAAAAAGGCCTTACAAAGTCTGTGAGCCATAATAGGTGCTCCACATTCTTCCACATGAAAGTTGGAAATGGCAGCCAATTGCACTCTTAAAGTGGCAGGAGAAGCTCCTTGGTGGAACAATTCTGTTAAAAACTCCAAGATCTTGTTTAACGGAGCTATGACAGGGTCCAAATGCTGTGTATTTGCCCAGAATACAAAACGCTTCCATTTACTAGTGTAGGTCTTAGTAGTGGAAGCTTTATGAGAAGCCACTAGTATATTCTGAACTGCAGGTGAGAGAAGATCAGACCTGGCTAAGAAGGGAAGCGGAGCAGCCAAGCTGCTAGATGGAGTGACAAGAGGGAGGGGTGGGGAACCCCTGACGAGTGGGTCAGTAGATCTGGCTCTGGGTCCAGGATCCAGGGTCCCCGAATGCGGTGTGCCAGAAGAAAGGGGAACCAAATTTGACGAGGCCAGAATGGGGCGATGAGGATTATCGTCCTTTGTAGGTTGTTGGCTTTCTGCAGAAACTTTGCAATCAGGGGAAAGGGAGGAAAAGCGTACAGGAGACCCGGGGGCCAATCGTGCATCAGCGTGTCCCTGGGGACTTCCCCTGGAGGGGGTAATAGGGCAAAGTAGCTCCTGCATTTGGCGTTCATTGGAGACGCAAAGAGATCGCAGGAAGGCTGGCCTCACTTGCGAAAAATCTTCTTCGCAACTGACTGTTTGAGGGACCACTCGTGAGGCAACAGGATTGCTCTGCTCAGCCTGTCGGCTATGACGTTGGATGACCCCGGGATGTGCGTTGCGATCAGAAAGCGACCAGTGGACTCCGCCCATTGCCAGATTCTCATGGCCTCTCTGCATAGTTGATAAGACTTGGTTCCCCCTTGTTTGTTTATGTACCAGACTACGGACATGTTTTCATAGATTCATAGATTAGTACTAAGCGAACTGCCCTTGCGAGCCATTTTAAGCCTAGCCAATTATCCCTTGTGAGACTCAAACCCTGCACCATGTGTTTGTACGGCAAACAACTTAACCATTAGGCCACCCTCCCCTTGTCTGTTGTCTGTCTGAACTGCAATAGTCCCTAGAGGAAGAAGGGGAGCAAAGTGTTGCAATGCTAGAAACACTGCCCTCAACTCTAGAACATTGATGTGCAGATTGTACTCTAAATTGGTCTATTCGCCTTGGACTGTCTGTCCCTGAAAGATGCCCCCCCACCCTATCAGGGAAGCGTCCGTGGTCACCGTAGCTGTCGGCGTGGATAGCACAAATGGTCTTCCGCTGGAAAGGTTGCAAGTCTGAAGCCACCAGGCTAGGTGCGATTTGCATGTATTTGTGATCAGAATTTCGTGTGTCAGAGGTAGCTGTTGGAACGACCATTGTGCAAACAGTAGCCATTGTAGAACTCTCATGTGCAGTCTTCCCAATGGTATCGCAATGACAGAAGCTGCCATGAGACCCAAAACCTTCAGAACCAGTTTTGCTGGGGATTTTCTGGATGACAGAAGAAGAGATATGTGGCTTTGTAGTGAGGCTATCCTTTCTGGGGGAAGTCTTAGAATTAAATGATGAATATCCAATTCTGCTCCTATGAATGAGATATGCTGTGATGGCTGTAGTGAGGATTTCTCGAAATTTACGGAAATTCCGAGATGAACACAAAGCTGTAGTGTGTAATCCCTGGCCTGAATCAGCTGACGCTGGGTGGTGGCAGAAAGGAGCCAGTCGTCCAGATACGGAAACACCTGGAATCCGAGGCGTCTCAGGTGAGACGCCACCACTGCCATGCATTTGGTAAAAACCCTGGGGGCTGAGGTCAGACCAAAGGGCAGGGCTCGAAACTGAAAGTGGCTGGCTCCCAGCCAGAAGCGCAAGTGATCCCTGGACGCCCTGGCCACTTTGATGTGGTAGTAAGCGTCCTCCAGATCTATTGAGCACATCCAATCGTCCTTCTGTAAAAATGGAAGGATCGATTGAAGCGTGACCATTCGGAACTTTTCTTTCTTGACGAAGGTATTGAGATTGCTTAGGTCCAGAATCGGCCTCCAGTCCCCTGTCTTCTTTGGAACTAAAAAGAACCTTGAGTAAGTTCCGAATCCTCTTTGGTCCGCTGGGACTGGTTGGATGACTCTTTTTTCTAGCAGCTTTAAAATTTCTATAGCTGCAGGGTCTCGCAGATGGGGCGGCACATCTGGGAGTCTTCTCTTTGGAATGGGGGGCACTAGGAAGGGTATTCTGTAGCCTCTGGTAACAACGCTTTTACCCAGTTGTCTGATGTAAGATTTTGCCAGGCCTGAGGGTATAAAGCTAAGCGACCCCTGACTGCCTCCAGAGCAGGACAGTCGGGCCTCCTCTCAGGAGTGCTGGAAAGGTTTTCCAGGGGGGTATCCCTGTCACCTTGGTTTTGCGGACCCCCTCTGCCGCCAGGGCGGCGTCTTCCACCTCTGCCCCCTCCTCTGCCTCTAGCAGGGGCATCACCCTGTGTGCCTGGGAAAGATCCTTGGGGTTTCGAAACCACATTTTTCCACCGCGTTGCCCTTTGGGGTACGGTCTGGATGGGGTGGAAAAACGGACTCCGACAGCAGACAGAGTCTTTCCCTCCTGCTCACACCGGGTAAGGGTCTCCTTTACTTTGGGGCCAAAGAGAGTGGCACCGTCAAATGGGGCGTTAGTAAAGGAAGACTTGAAGGCTTCCACAAATGAACATAAGCGCATCCAGGATTGTCTACGAAGAGCAATCGCTGAAGCTGCTGCCCTACTCGATCCTTCGGCTGCGTATGAGATCAGCCTCATGGATGAGTTTACAATGGATGTAAGGGTATTGAGATGTGCTGTAACTTCCTCTGAAACAGCAGCATCTGTAGTACCCTGGAGGGTATCTCCCAACTCTTTGATTAGATCCCTCTGTAGTCGTGTGAAGTGGGTCAAATAGTTCAGGGATCGCATAGAAAAAGCCGCTGAACTAAAAATGCGCTTCCCGTACCTGTCCATAGTCCTAGAATCTCTGTTAGGCGGATGGACAGATGAGGAAGATTCCGACATCTCCTTTTTCGTGGCCGCTGCCACCACCATAGCGTCCACTGGAACTCCTTTTGTTAGATAAGCCTTGTCTTGGGGTGCAGTAATATACTTATTAGGCTTTCTAGGGACTGGCTCCACTGTGTCAGGCGTCTCCCACGCCCTTCGAGCAATCAGCTCCATTAACTCATCGAAGGGCGGAGTGACCCAGGAGGAGGAAGGGCGAGCACCAAATGCCTTCAGCAAGACTGACTCATCCTCAGAAGGGGGGAGGGATTGCCAATCACCTCTCTGCTTTAGGATCTCCAAGATGTCAGAAAAAGAGACATCCTCTGAGGGTGACTTTGGGGACCCTTCTGACTCATCTAAGTCAGTGTCCGATGTCAAAGATTCTTGTAGAGAATCTAAGTGTCTCCTCTTACACAATCTTTTCCTAGGTACTTCTTCGGGGGGAGCATCCGAAGAAGCCTCCGAGGAAGAGGGGGCACCCTCCAGGGGTGGCTGAGACAGGTGCTCGACGCTTAGATGTAGCCGTGGGTGCAGAGGAGGATAACGGTCCTTTATGGGGAGGAGAAGCTGTTTCTGCTGATGTGGTTGTCTGGGTAGACAACACCTTCCTCATGAGGTCGAAGGCCCCCGGGTCCCGAGTCGAGGTATCTCCCGGTTCCGAAGAAATGGGAAGAATCCCCGAAACAGGCACCGAAGGCATCGACCCCGAGGACGGAACCGAGTCGATCCGAGCCGAGGCCCCGAGAGGGAGCGTCGGAACCAAAACATCGGTCCGACTCTCGGTCCCGGAACCAAGGATGGATCTTCGGCTCTGAGACTCCGGTACCGGATCCGACGGAGTCGAGGTGAACGGGGCCGACCGAGAGAAGGACGGTTCTGGCACTGAGGGCTCCACAATCAGCAGATCAGCCTCTTCCGGCTCCGAAGACTGGACAGGTCTCGGAGGAGGAGCAGATGGAGATAAGGGAAGGCCTTCAAGTCTCAACACCAATTGAGAGGAGACCGAGATGAGTGTGGATAAGGCCGTATTCTCCATTAACTTCTGCACCACGCGGTCTACATCGGTGTCGGAGAGGGGTCTGGAAGAGCGCGTCGAAGGAATCGAAGACGGAGCCGACCTCAACAGTGTCGGGGGAGGGAGCTCCGTCACCGGTTCCAAGATTCGAGGCTCGGAAACTGACAACAGTTGAACACTCGGTCCCGAAGTCTGTGGAACCGGTGATCGAACTTTAACTGAAGAGCTCGGAGCCGATGACCTGGGCTCCGACGTCTTCGATTCCTTCGAGGATTTGGATGCCTGGTCTGAAGCATCCAGAGCCTCTTGAAAAGTAGGTTTTAAAAGACCCCTATCCATGAGTTTCCTGCGCCTATCTGTCATGACCCTTCCACTGAAAGAATGACAAATTGAACAGTCTTCTTGCAGATGGAGAGGGCCAAGACAGTAGACGCAGGAACTATGATTGTCAGTAACTGACATCTTTTGCCCACATTGGCAACGTTTAAACCCAGACTTAGCTTTCTCAGACATCTTAGTAAAGCTAACAATAAGGATAGTAAAGAGTAAAAGTCAAGTCCAGTAGGTATGTCCAATCCGGTAATTTTGTCAAATCCAGTAGAAAGAATGTCTATCCGGTAGTCAATCCAGTAAGGGGTGGGATAGGCCTCGAGGAAAACTCTAATAAAGTTTAAAATAACTTTAAATGGAACCGAGAGTTCCTCGAAACAGTATCACAGACACACACAGTCACTAAATAACTTTTTAGAAAAAAATAATTCTCAAGAAATACAAGAAAAAATATTTAAATCTTAGCTTTAGGTGCTCGAGCTCGATCAAGTGATGCGAACGCTGCAGCGACAAACTAGATCTGAGGTAGAGGCAGAGGGGGATTGTGGGAGTTAGGTTGGTCTCGAGCTTCTTCTCGATGCAGAGCTTGCAAGCGGCCGACACGGAGCCGAGGATCGGCTCCGAACCCAGGTGTAAGAACAAACGGCGAGATCGAACACTCTCACATTGCGATTTTAAAAACAGAGAGAATCAGAGAGCATTACGCATTTTTATCTTGACCATCCAACTCACCAGCACTGTCCTACTCTATATGTAAGTTTATCTTAGATTTGTGTTTTCTCTTAGAAATAGCTAGAAACTAGAAAGATTAGACTAAGCATTTTTCTGTAATGTCAGAACTATGCTACTGAATTATTTTAAGTATTTCTCTGTGATCTCTGAACTCTTGACTAACACTGTGTAGTAAAAAAGTATTGTCTTGTGTTTTGACCATTTCTTATTAAATATTTTTAAACCCTTTCAACTGTGGCTGTTTTTAGTACTTGCATGCCTTTGGTAAAACTGTACAAAGCCACTCCAATAGCTTTAGCCCTGGGCTATACTAATAATTGGATAACAATATTGCACAGTAATAATTGGACACCCTTTTAAGGGCCTTTTGAGTAGCTGATAAATATTAGTGGGTGATGGCAGCTGGTACTACCATATAGTCTGGGAAAAAGGGGCACAGCTGGAGAACTTGTGCCAGCCTTTCTCAGGAGTGTCTGTGTGGTTGTATAAACTCTTCTCAAAGAGTGTGTGTGTGTGTGTGTGTGTGTGTGTGTGTGTGTGTGTGCGCGCGCATGTGTGTGTGTGAGCAAGCTACCAGGGCAGGGACATGAAGCACTGGTTGGACAGAGAGGGTGCTGGAGGTTATAGCTTGCCCACTAGGCTGAGATCTGGACCCTATAGCTGTGCCGGTGGGGAGTCTTATTGGGGATCTGGAGAGTGAGAGAGCGACCAGCCCCGGACTGACTGTCTCTGTGTGCTCTTAAGGGAAATTGCACTTTACTGTGTGTATTTGTTATCCTTTCCTCCTATATGAGACACCCCTCACTGGTGTTAGTGGTGAGGATTGAGGCTCCTTGATTGCTGGGCCAGGGCACGGGCGTCACATTATATACACTGTACCTGGAAGCAGGAATGATACTGCTATATGGTTTGATGTCAGGAGCAGGGTATTTTGATGACTGTACTTTAGTACATTCCATATTAGTATATAAATGCTACAATATGGGGTGAACAAGAGTCTGTCACCCATAATGTTTGCCTCCCATTTGGTTACATGCCTTTTTTGATGCGACTTGCATAAGCAGTGTGAATGGTATCCATGTAAGGAAACCGGTAATTGAAAGTCAGATGTTATAGTGGAATACGAATTGGACCAATATGGATGTATTTATTTGTTTTGTGCTACCTTCTGGTGACCTGTCCATGCTTAGATGCAACTGTCAGGTGACTAAGGAGTATGTGAAAATTCATGTGTTGCATCAGTTTCCAAATTGGTTTCCTCTATGAGACTTCTACGTCAGCTGAAAGTGCTAAGCTGGTATTTTTCACTTAGGGTTCCCATGCATATGCATAACACCTCCTCCTTCATCTTCTGTTGCTGTAAAGACAATTGAAGTTACACTGAGGAGTCGTGATGTCTGCATAATGAATTCATCTCCTCATCATGAAACCTGTTAGGTCAGCTTGCCCCTTGTACTGAAAGCTAGAGTTCATCAGGCTTCACAAGTTATGCACTGTAGGTGCAAAGTTAACTGAAAGGTGTCTTATCTGCATCACTGATCTTGTCTTTAACTTTAGAAAAACTCTTGTACTCTTTGTCTTTATGCAGTGCTGTTGCCATGGGTTCTTTGTACATTTCCTGGCTTTCCTGAACTTTCATGTTGCAGCTCAGCTGTTTAAAAGCCAGACTTTGCCCTTTGCACCCTTTTCTTTTTCTGAAGACATAGCCCATCCCCGTGGTACACATGAGTTGACTGATACACAAAAAATGACTGTAGTGTAAAAGATACTGTTGGAGGTACTCATATTTATCTAGCTTCTTGAGGAAATGTGTGAAAATTTTGGATAACAGTGAAGAGGAAACCTTGTTGTGACAGCCTACAATGGAAAACAATATTGAGAGTAAGCAAACAGTATGCACAGTATTCAGAATAGTGATAGCAGGCACTGCATAACATGAAATCAAGACAATACTAAGTTGCATCAAAGAGTGTAACACCAATGAATATGTGCATACAAAAACAGTAGCAGTAGTACTTACAAATATAAGGAAATATCAGTGGCATGTTTAACAGATAACAAGGCAGAGGACTGAAATTCAATGTAAGGCAAAAATTATTATTTTTTTATGATCCAAGTATTAATTTGCAGCCATAGCGAATTCTGTCAGTAGCAGAGTACAGTGGCCTACAGTGCATACTTGTAATCAGTGTATGTTACAGACATGTTTTCAAGGAATACTTGAATGTATATTAAAAAGCATTTTTGTAATATGACTTAAAGTGAAAGTGCTATTCTATTCAGATGTTATGAGTAAGGAGAAGGGTGAGGGAACACTTTCACTGACGCACCAGGCAAACTGGAAGTTAATCTGACTGATGTTTATTGTCATGCAAAGCTGAACCTTGCAGGGTGGGAAATGCGATACCCTTGCTAGCTGAGGGTTGGAATTTGGGAGGAGTAACTTAAGAAGAAACTGAAGCAGATCAAAATTGAATCTTTAAAAAAAGTCTATTATCTCAGTACTGAGATGGTAGTTCTGGAAGCTTTTTTCACAGAAAGTGTAACACGTCAGCAGGAAACACGTTTGCAAGAGGCATTGTGTGGCATTAAACTATACTTTTACTGAGGCATGTGAAAATTAGCTGTTCTCTGTTCTTCCATTCTACGTGAATGGAACTGCCAGGTGACAGGCCAGCTATGGGCATTGTAATCTTGGAAACAGTGGACTCACAGTGCATTATGGGGAAGATTTTTCTTTAGAAGAAAATACTCTCATAAGGATGTCTGCCCCCAGGAGGGCATTCTGGGTAACAAACAGAATAAAATTAGTAGTGACTACTACTAGCTGGCACATATGGGTATGAAATGAGCCAAACTTAAGGAAAATTTAAAAAAAATACATGTTTTTTTTAATTATTTTCCTGTAGTTGTCCTTTAGGGCATAGGTACACATGCTTTAAAAGAAAAGAAAAAACATATTGTTTTTTTCATTTATTATACATTATATAAATGTTTTCTTTCTTTCTTCATAAGTAGTCATTCACTCCATTACACAAATTGCTATACTCCTGCTTTCCTTAAACCTCGGTCCTCCTCCTGAACATTATTATTCATTCTATGTAATTTGTTCCTTCCCTTTTCTAAAGATCCCACTACCAGTTTGAAATACTTCAATTCCAGTTGGTTTAGATTTTGCTTTTCATTTTCTAATTGCTTTATACTTTTTGTCAGCCAATAGCATTAAACTTAATAAGGTTTTATGTCTAGGCAATTCAGATCCTGTATCCCAAGCTCAAAATAATAATTTTCTTAGTTATAACCATTTGCTCCCCAATATTTCTGACAGAGTAATCTGTAGGGAAGCTTAAAAATCTGCTAATTACACTTAAAACAATAAATAAACAAAATAAAATAAAAAATAAAACCTACTCCCAGCTATTTATGTCCCATCACACCTCCAGAATTTGCTACCTACCTGAAGAAAAAAAAATCTTTGAAATCTGCTTGAGGTATAAAAATAACTATGCAAATACTTCCAAGCAAAGATCCTACACCTTCTAGACTTTGTTGCATACTTGTGAGCTATACATTATTCCTTTGTAAACTGAGTTTCCAGTCTCTCTTCCCAATCTTTTTGAACCTCCTCTGATTTATACTTATATTTTTCATGAAATATTTTATATGCTGTAATTATCATTTTAAACAACTGCTTCTGTTCTTGACTACAGCACGGGTATTTCACGTAGGACTCCCCTATCCCTTTTCCCTTTGTGTGTACTCTGATAGTAATCCCTGGTAGGGAAGCCAATTGACTTGCAGTCCAAACTTCTGCTTGGTCTTGTGACAAAGTAGGTACAGCCAGCACAGCTAGCTATAATTCTGTAAATAATTATATGTCATTTGTGAATATTAACATGATTTATAAGAACAGAGATACTTCCAGCCCAGCTATCTGGAATTTTGTAAATAATTATATGTCATGTGTGAATATTAACATGATTTATAAGAACAGAGATACTTCCAGCCCAGCTATCTGGAATTTTGTAAATAATTATATGTCATTTGTGAAAAAAGAACTGTATGGGAGGTCTACATCAAACTGCTGGTATAAAAGTGTGCGTTGAAAACATTTTTGCAAAATACTTAAAATGTAACAACAGCATGCCCTACTGGAATAGAACAGAAAAACAACTGAAATTAAATTCCTTTATGGCCACGCCATAAAAAAGATGTTATATTTCAATTTCAGTGCAGCAGGAGACATAATGTCTGTACTAGAGAAGTTTTCTGTATTGTCTTGGAAGTGTTTTATTGTTTTGACTTCCAGGATCGGCATAGATCTGAGGAAAAGCCCTTGTGTATGTATCTTCACAGGTAGATGCTAAAGACTGCTAGCTTTCAGAAGTGGGAGTTTTACCTGGGATAGAGTCAGGTGACAAGAAAAGATCATTATGCAAGCTATACCAGCAGTAATAGTTGAGATATTAATTTAAGAACTCAGAGACTCAGTATTCTGTATTGGACCTGACAAGATCTATTCACCAGACATCTGCCTTGCTGCTCTAATTAAGTAAGTGTACTAGGGTATAGTATAATACAGCAAAGCTTAGCTTAGATATGTTTGTTTGAGACTGTCCTGCAATGTTGTTTTAAATATTTCCTGTGATTTTGAACTCTGATATCACTGTAAATATATACCGAGTATTTTCTTGTTCTATTATTTATTAAATATATATTTAAACCTTTCATTGTGGCTGATCTATGTACAGACATATTTAAGTTCTGAGAGTACTTGCATATTTATTTGGTAAGTGTGCAGGCCTCTCCTAATGGCCTTGCTCTTGGTCAAACTACCATTTGTATTGATAGTAACATTATACAGTAAGATTGGACACCCTTTGTTAAGGGCCTTAAAGTAGCTGATAAAGAGTTGGCTGGTGGCAGTAATAATTACCTTATAGTCTGGGCAGAAGGGGGCAGAGCTATTAAACCTGTGCCAGCCTTTCATAGGTGTGTGTGTGTCAGCTACTTGCTTAGTGACACGAAGCATTGGTTGGACAGAGAGAGTGTTGGACGTCTTGGCTTGGCCACTTAGCTGAGATCTCAACTCTATAGCTGTGCCAGTGGGGAGTCTTACTGGGGATCTGGAAAAACTAGCCCCGCACTGACTGTGGTCTCTGTGTGCTCTTAAGGGAAATTGCACTTGATGCAGAGAGCTGCATCTGGAAATAATGTGTGTGCACCTGTCATCCTCCCAGTGTACATCCCCCACTGGTGCCACTGGCATGGATTGAGGCTCTTTGATTACTGGGCCAGTGGTGGGGCATCACAGGCCTCATTCTATCTTCTCTCTTTAGTTATTTGCTCTAGATACCTTGATTCCTTTGCCAGTTTTCTCCAGTAAATTCTAGCCTATTTTTTCTGTACTCCTACTTACAGTAATCCCAAATGACAAAAATCTCCTTTCTCTATTCCCATATCGACTTTGTTTTTTAGAACATTTTCTGCAACTTTATGAATATAATATTCTGTACAGCTGTTGTTATTCTCTTTAAGGATTTGCATCCAAAATCCTACACTCCCATCCCCTGCTTCATCATCATCCCTTTCCATTTTGATGTATAACCTTCTGCTTGTGTTATGTATATGAACCTTAACTGCATAGTTCTAAAATATCCACATAAATCAGATAATCCTACAACACTTAATTCTGCAGGGAAGATAACTTATCTAACTCTCATCCTCTTCCACTCCTAAATAAATTACTTCAACTCTTTATTAATTACTGTCCATGACTTGTTCCCTGGTTAATACAAATATGTCTAACCTGTATACAAAATTAAATGGACTAACAATGTTTTCACTGCCTGTATCTTACTATCCAAATCCCTAAACAAGAACCTCCACTTTTTGTGTTTGTATTAGCTCTTGTTTAGTCACTTCCCACATATCATTAGCTGTCATAACAGAAGCCTTTTTAATCCATGTGCCTAAATACTTCATCTAATTGTGTCCCCATAAATATGGGTATTGCTGTACCAATTACTGTGTGGGTACATAATTTACCTCAATAGCCTTTGTTTTACCTTCATTAATTTTATATCCCAAAAAGGCTTAAAACTGTTGTTCCACAACACCAAAATGTCCTTTTCTGGATTTATTAAGTACGAAATATAATATGCAAATGCCAGTAAACCTTTCAAAATGGGGGTTGGCATAATGGTTAAGGTGTTTACCTCACAGACACAAGGTACAGGGTTTGATTTTCACCTTTGAGGGAGAGTGGCTAGGCTTAAAATGACCCACAAGGACAGCTAGTCTAATATTCACCTATGAGCCTATGGTATTTCCAAAGGAAACCCATGACCTAGAAATAGAGCCAGGCTACAACATTTAGCAAAGGTATGTAAGGATGACCATGTAGTTCCTGAAGTGGAAGACTCCAAACACAGATAATAGACGTGGTTGAGAATGTGCTTTAGGAGGCACTGGCAAACTCTTGCCTGCCTAATTATAAGAAAATGAAATAGTAATCCAAATAGCCAGTACAACCTTTAAGATCTTATGGCCCCACTTAACTGGTGAAAAATAAAACTGCTGCTCATCTTTCCTGAAGACTTTAGTATAGTCCAGATAAAAATGCAATTGTCCATGCATATCTAAACAGTACTTTGGGAAAAATTCAGGTAGATGAATATTCTAATGCTGATTAGTCTGAGAAGCCACTTTTCATAAGAAGATCTGGTTCTGAGGCACTCTGTCCTGATAAAAACAATACATGGAAATTGTGATGACAAGGCCTGCAACTGTGCAACTTATCTTGCTGAAGAGATTGCTACAAGAAAAGCTGTCTTCAAAGAAAAAAACTTGACATCTGCCAAGCTAGATGGCTCAAAGGGAATATTTTTGTCAGAGATTTCAACATGAATTTTCAAATCCCAAGCAGGTCTAGTCAGGGTAAGTACTGAATGGAAGATATCTTTAAGTAAGGCTTTGCAAGACTTATGCGCCGCCAATGAATGATATGACAATCCTTCAAGAGGAAAAAATGCCTGCTAAATGAACCTTAAAGGAGGAGAAACTAGTACCTTCATTATACAGTTTGGTTAGAAATTTCAGAACTTTCCCTAATGACCTTAATGTTGGAGAAATGTGTTTGTTCTGGGCCCACAAGAAAAGCTTTTTTCATTTACCTTTGTAAATTGTGCAGTTGTGTCCTGCTTGCTGGAATTCTTCTGGGAAACTCTAATGAGATTTACCACCTCTGGAGGGAACAAAGGATTCCTGGTCATCATGGGAAATGGAGAAAAGAACCTAACCAGTTAGAGTAAGGGAACAAATGCCAGGTGAGGCACCCCAAACAGATAAGGCAGTAGAGTGGGGCTTTGAGGAACAGATAACGGGTCTCTTCTTTAGATAAGGTCACAACAAGGGCAGCCACATCTAGCAAGGCCAGAACAGTTTTATGAGGATGAGCTTGACCTTGTATTCTTAATTTTTGTGTAGGAGTACTGTAATGGAAATGGAGGGAAGATGTAAGGGTGACTGGGGTCCAAAATCAGGAAAAGCAGCTCCCTTATAGACATGTGCTCTCTTATACAACTAAACAAGAAATAAAGAAGTTCAAGTCCAACATGGCCAACTATGAGTTCAGAATAGCCTCACAGGCTAAGGACAATCAGAAGGGCTTCTTCAGCTACATCCCGAACCTTAGAGGTAACACACAACAGTGTACTGAATTGGTGAATGGCACTACCTACACTAATCAGGGTGATATAGTAAATCTACTGGCTGATAAATTCAGCTCAGATTTCACCTTTTACTCCTCCAAGCTTCAAGAGATGAAATCCCTTCCAACATACTTCCCCCAGCTATCGTCAGGGACCAGGACTTGCTAAAGCCAAGATTACCACCTACATGGGTCCTGACAACATCCCCAGTTGCCTCATGAACAGTCTAAAACATGACCTATCGGGACCAGTTGAGGCACTCCAATTATAGCCTTGAAACAGGCCACATTCCGAGTGAATGAAGGACTGCAACAGTCATTCCCCTCCACAACAGCAGACCATCAACTGATCCAGGGAACTACAGACCATCTAACAAGCCTAATCCGCAAAGCATGGAACGAATCATCGTGGAAATGATAAATAAGGGCATTGGCAACTTGCAGACACCGGATCCATCCCAATTTGGTTTAGTTAAGGGAATCATGCCTACCTAACCTGGTAGACTACTTTGAGAGGTTCACCAAGGCAATGGATGAGGGTAAAACAATGCACACAGTATATCTTGACCTGGCTAAGGCATTTGATACAATACCCCTTTCAGGCACTGCTGACAAGCTCTCTGAGCTAGGTGTAAACCCTTACATAACTTGCTAGATTGTTGGCTGTCTCACAGTCAGGACAGGTGAAACCACCTCCACCAAAAGACCAGTCACCAAGGGAGTACTCTTGGGCTCCATGTTGGGCCACCTCCTGTTTAGCATCTACTTCTCAGAAGTCAAAGTTAACATTAAAGGCCCCTGGTTTCCTATTATAGACTCCACCTATGACACAAACATCTTACAAGTTGGTTTAACACAGACAAATGACTGGTGCCAAAGCCATGACCTAAAACTCAATGTCAAAAAATCCATTATAATGCCCTCTGGGAAGCTGTCAATGCAAGTTAATTACTCCATTGATAAAACACCCCTAAGAGTCGATCCAGCAGTAAGGGATCTGGGAACATATGTAGACAGCAATCTGGCCTTTGATCAACATGTAATTAAAATAAGAAAAAACTACAGTTGTGTACACTTACCATAAATGTAAATGTTGGAGTGTATTCACTGTTGCAGTCATTACATTTGGGTAATCTGCTGGCAGGATGCCCTCAGTTGGCCTGAATATCAAAGTCTTGGGTCCTGCATCGGTTGCCGTCTCCTCTTCCATGACGTCAGGTCGTCAGGGTTATAAAACATGCAGCTGATGCCATTTTCTTCAGTTTTTCTTGCCCCAGATGTCAGGTGCCCCCGAAATGGGGAGCAAAAAATAAAAAAATTATATATATATATATATATACACACACACACACATATATACATATATATATATATATATATAAATGCAATTGTAACAACATAAACTTTACCTTCATCTAAAAGCAAATACACCACAAAGGCTGTAGAATATAGTGAAGGAAAGAGAAGTTCTAGAAAAAAGGGAGATGGCGGGTGGGTAACCCGGACTGCAACAGTGAATACACTCGAACATCTACATTTATGGTATGTGTACACAACTGTACTATGTTCTTCGTGTTTCACTGTTGCAGTCATTACATTTGGGTAGAATCCCAAAGCTATGGATGGGAGGATGGAGCTAAATATCATTAGGAGCGGCTATAAGGCCCTGCAGAACTGCAGTGGCAAAGCCTGCCCTGGACTTAGAGAAGAGAGGCAAATGATAATGCTTTGTAAATGTATGAACAGAGCTCCAAGTAGCAGCTTCTAGAATGTCTTTGGTTGGAACTCCTCTGAGAAAAGCTGCTGAGGTAGAGGCAGCCTTGGTGGAATGTGACCTGATTTCCTTGGGCACTGGTTTACCATGATGCAAGTAGCAGAAACGAATGCAGTGGCTTATCCACTTTGAAATAGTCTGCTTTGAAATAGCCTTCCCCTCTGATCCTGCAGCAAATGACACCAGCAGTTGCTCAGACTTTCTTAGAGATTTGGTCCTGTTTAAGTAGAATCTTAGTTGTCTGTGTACATCCAAGGAATGCAGAATCCGCTCCCCCTTGTTCTGCGGATTTGGGTAAAAAGTTGGCAGGTGAATAGTTTGGTTAAGAGTCACACACGATACCACCTTAGGTATAAAGGAAGGATTGGTCCTGAGGGACACCCTGTCCGGATGAAGTGTAATAAAAGGCTCCACAGCCATGAGGGCCTGTAGTTCTGAAACCTTTCTTGCTGAAGTGATTGCCAGAAGGAAAGCTGTTTTCCAAGATAAAAACTTGTATCCTCAGTAGCTGCTGGTTCAAAAGGAGGCAGGGTAAGCTTTTCCAGCACAAAATTGAGGTCCCATGCAGGAGTTGGTGATCTTCTGGGAGGCCTTAAATTTTTGGCCCCTCTAAGATACTGTTTTAGCAGAGGATGAGAAAAGCTGGGAGGCTCTGTGTTGTAATGAGCCGAGATGGCAGAGGCATGAATTTTTATTGATGAAAAAGATAGGCCCTTGTCAAGCATCTCAGTCAAGTATTGTAAAATCTGAGGAATATTTGGCTTTGCTGTGTCCGTTCCTTTTGCTTGGTTCCAAGCACAGAATCTCTTCCGTTTATCAGCATAAGATTTTCTAGTACTGGGTCTTCTGGCTTCCAAAATGACATCCATCACAGATTTACTGAGAGGTGTTGTTTGAATAATTACATGATCAGCCACACTGCCAGATTCAGAGTTTGGAGCTGATTGTGCAGAATTTGATTGCTCTGCTGAGACAGTAGATGAGGTATTTGAGGCAAGTACCAAGGAGGGAGTTGAGACACATTCCTTAGAATTGGGTACCAGTGCTGGTGAGGCCAGTCCGGGGCAATTAGGATCACTTTTGGTTTTTCCTGTCTGACCTTTAGTAAGACCTTGGGGAGAAGAGGCTGAGGAGGAAAGACGTATACTGATAGGTCTTTCCAACTGAAGGATAGGGCATCCACTTTCCATGCTCGTCTGTGATAAGTCCTTGTGCAGTAGATAATTTTAGGGAGAGGCAAATAGATCTATGTCTGGACTCCCCCATTTCTCTCATCATGCTGAAGACTTGTGGGTCCAGTTTCCACCCATGAGGATCCATAATATTTCTGCTTAGATCGTCTGCCAGAGTATTTTGCTTTCCTGGCAGGAACTGAGCTTGAAGGTGTACTTGGTAAGTCAGGTCTGTGTTCCACAATGCCATGGCAAGTCTGCAAAGGGGGTAGGAATGTGTACCTCCCCTGCTTGTTTATGTACCACATAACCGTGGTGTTGTCGATCTTTATCAATAGTTGTCCTGGATGAAGTAAATCCTTGAAGGCTATCAGGGCATTCTGAACAGCTAACATCTCCTTCTGGTTGATATGCGGATGCATTTGTTTTGGGCTCCATATGCCCTGAATACATCTCCCCGCCAGGTGGGCTCCCCAAGCATAGTCTGATGAGTCTGTAGTTAGGGTTTGGGAGGCAGGGGGTAGAGTGAAAGACCGTCCCATGTTCTGGTGACATGTCTCTGCCCACCAAAGAAACTCCTGTTGCAGGCAGGGAATGAGAGGAATCATTGTTTCCAGACTGTGACAATGCTGACTCTATAAACTTTTTAGATACCACTGTAGTTTCCTCATATGCAGTCTTGCATATGGAATTAGTAGAATGCAGGATGCCATGAACCCCAAAGCCTGCAGAATTTGTCTTGCAGCTAACTGGGTTTTGTTGCCATCTGTTTGAAGTAGTCAGTTGCCTTTGTTTGTCTGGCGTAAGGTAAGCCATCTGGGCAGTTGTATTCAAGCTTGCACCCAGGAATGTAATTTTTTGAGAGGGTACCAGTTGTGATTTCTTTTCATTTATTGTGTACCCTAGGCATGTTAGAAGCCTTTTTACAAACGCCAGATGTTGAAGAAGAATGTCCTTGTTTTCTGCTTGAATGAGACAGTCGTCCAAGTAAGGACAGATTTGTATGCTTCTTTGTCTGCAAAATGCAATTACTGGTGCCAGGCACTTTGGCTTATCTACTGCGCCCAGGATCTTTACAAAGGGCAGTGCAGAGAATTGGTAATGCATAAAACCAGCCTTGAAGTGGAGGTATCTTCTGCAAGATTCCCTTATTGGGATATGCAGGTATGCCTCTTTTAAGTCTAGAGTCACTAACCAAGCGTTTTGCCCAGCATGGGCAGAAGCTGTTGCAAAGTCAGCATTTTGAATTTTGGGATGTCCAAGAATGTGTTCAAAATCGATAAATCCAGTATTGGACGCCAGGCATCATCTTTTCTGCGTACCAGGAACAGTCTTGAGTAAAACCCTTGCCCTTTTTCCTGTTCTAGTACTGGTTGAATTGCCCCCATATCCATGAGGGACGCAATGTGTTTCTGTGCCTCTGCCCATTGATTTTGTGGCAGATCTGGCCAACCATTTGGAATTGGCAAGGTATGGAAATGAAATCTGTACTCCTGGGATACTATATTTAATACCCACTTGTCCTGGGTTATTAACTGCCAATTCTGAGCATGAAGTGCTAATTTTCCCCCTAAGGGGGCTGCCAAAAGATAAATGCTTGGTGATGGCAGAGGGAAGTCATTGAGACTGCTTACTGTAGGGTTGTGCTTTGTTTCCTCCAGATTTGGAGGTAGAGGCACCCCATTGCTTTGACCTGTAAGAACCCTGTGATTGGTATCTAGAGCCTTTTGAGCACCTGGATTTGCCTTATGAGGCTCTGTTGGACACAGGAAAGGACCAATTTTTTGTAGGCCAGTGTCTACTGAATCTGGGTGGCTGCACTTGTAAGAAATCCTTTACAGTTTGCATAGATTTAGCTTTGTCTTCCATTTTCTTTAAAACCTCTTCTGCCTTATTACCAAACAGAGTATCATGCTGTAAATGTGCATCCAACAATTTAGCTTTAACATGATCAGGCAGATTTTGGAGCCAGGCATGCCTTCTAATCACAGATCCAGTAACTGCGACCCTGCAAGAGGCCTCCAAGGAATCAAAACCACATTGCAAAGTATGCTTTCCAACCTGTTCTGCTGCATGCAATAATTCCTGTAATTCTTTATTTTCCACACATTCAGAAATCAACATCATTTTCTGTTTCAATAATCCCATAACATGCTGTTGATATTTAAGCATATGAAACTGGCAGTTTAAGGCCCTAATTGCCAAGGTTGCAGACGTATAAACCTTCTTTCCCCATCTATCCAGCGCCCTGGAATCTCTATCAGAGGGGGTAGGATTCTTGGCTGTAGAGGCCTTTACATCTTTGAGACCCTGTGAGATAGTTTCAGCGTCAGCAGCAGGATTTTTGAATAAAAATTTGCGGGAGTCAGGAACCCTGTAATATCTGTCTGGCTTACTAGGAGCAGGAGGAGGTAAGGAATCAGGAGCCATGCTTGATTCTAAAAATACATCATCAATGATGTCTAATACAGGAGGTATAGCCAAAGGCCTACGCTGAGGAAGAAGGAAATCCCTAAGCCTCTTTTTTGATTCTGAGAAATCCTGACTCTCCCAATGAAAATGTTTCCTTAAAGTATGCAAGGTTTCTCCAAAAGAATAATCTTCAGGAGGAGATGCAGATGGGATGGATTCTTCTGCATCTGAATCCTCATAGGGTGGTATAGAAAATTCCTGATCAGAAGAGGAATCAGAAGAAATAGAAACCTGATCTGAAGATTCATAATCAGTGTCTTGCCTAGGCCTCTTATCAGGAGGGGGTTGGGAACCCCTGACCAAGGTAATTAAGTCTTCAGCCATTTTGATCATCTGTTTTTTAGGCATAGGGGCCTAAGCACATGGCTCATGCGTTGTTTTTTTAGCCTTAGAAGTTGTTTTTGTTTTTGAAGCTGGCGTCGGTTTTATATAGAAATGTTGAGGCCTGAAAACACCCTCAGAAGCCGGTGCCTGCTCAGCGGCTCTGGACCCATCCAAGGGAGAGACATCCACGGGTACAATACTCTGATAATCTCACGGCATGCCGGACTCCGCATAGGTCTCGGTAGAAGCCTGCGACTCAAAAGTAGCAGGTATCAGGGGCTGCAAAAGCACCTCACTGAGTACCGACGAACCGGCGACTGGCTTAGGAGAAGCTTCGTTGTCGGTTTTGGACCTCGACGGTCTGTCTCTGCCCTTTTCTTTGCGTTTTTTGTGAACTCCGGTAGTCGGATTGCTATCCGACGACATTTCAGGGTAATTAAATCTGTTTCCAAAATATTTTGAAGCAAAGATATACCGACGCTTAATAGTGCGTTGGTTAAATCTAGCACAAAACCGACAGCAAGGCACGTTATGATCTGGGCCTAGGCAAGGAATACAGTACAAATGAAAATGCTTATGAGGTATTTGCTTCCCACAAGTAATGCAATTATTAACTTTTACTGACATCGGTAAGGAGCAAGAAAAAGTTTCCCCAATGGGGTACTTAGCTTTAATTGAAGACTTCGGTTCTGAAACTCGAATATGAAAATTTCAGGAGTCGGCCAACCGGCACGTGCGAACTGCTTCTGCTTCGGGCACCGAGCAGCAAGAAAGACTGAAGAAAATGGTGTCGGCTGCATGTTTTATACCCCCGACATCATGGAAGAGGAGACAGCAACCGAAGCAGGACCCAAGACTTTGATATTCAGGCCGACTGAGGGCAACCTGCCAGCAGATTACCGAAATGTACTGACTGCAACAGTGAAACAAGAACAACATTATTCTTTGCTGCCAGACTTACAGGTAAACGGTATGGCATCCAGGTCTAAAGAAGTTATAGTACCACTCTACCCAGTCCATATCAAACTTATCATAGAATGCAATGCTCCTTGGGCATGTATCTAAACCAAGACAACTGTGACAGTTGGAACACCCACAAAAGTTTCTATCCACGAAAATTCACAGCATGAATGCCCTGTCCTGCACTGATTACCTAAAGGCTGTGTCTCTGTATTCAGTCTCCTACAGGCTGCTGACAGAGGATATTTGAATGGCTTACAGGGCTTCCTCAGACCCAGCCCTGATGGATCTGTTGCATATGCACAAAACAAACAGTACCAGAATCACTAGATCAAGGGATCTGAATTTCGCTTGTGACATAAACCGAATGTACTGGAGAGAAAGAAAAATGTCTCAAAGGATACACGCAGTATAGGATAGGCTCTCCCATCATTCAAATGAAACCTTGACAACTGGATGGTAAATTGTAAATTTACCCCATCTGGCCTTCATGCCCCTTATGGACAGAGGCTGTCAGTAAGAAAAATATCCTAAAAACCCTCCTACCAATCCTTAGCTATCTGCCTTCTAACGTGCCCCCCCCCCCATGTGATACTTTGGGGCCAAATAGTTTGGAGTGCGTTTCTAGGCTTATAAGAGCTGTGGTTGTTAGCCTAGTAATAACTTATAAACCTAGAAATACTGGCATACATTTCTGAATGGCAGTAATGCACTGAAGACGGAGTGCTACAAAAGTTCATTGGGATCTGATGACCATGCCCACTTCACCCCACCAAGCTATACCTCTGGCTTCAAGCACTGCAGATAATGTGATAGTATAGTTATTTTTACTTTCAAACTGCAGTATATTCCCACAATAGCAAATGCAGTTTTTATTCACAATTTCACACCTTTGTTTTCTTTAAAATGCCACACACTTAAGCCAAGCTCAAACAACTGAATACATTTTTCTTAATTCAAAACCAAGAACAGTAAAATTGTTCTGCTTTATAAGAGCTTTTCAAAGGGACCAAAAGTAGGCTTACAAAACCATTGGGCTGCTCAGTTTTGAGGCATTTTTAGCTGACAAACATCAGAAGCATATTACTTTTATGCTGTTATGATATTTAGAAAGCAAACATTAGAATATCTGAAAATAAATTCTGAACAGGTTTATACTATTACTTACAACCCATAACAACTAAACATAAGCTATATATTTACTGGAATGTTATACTTCTGTCCAAATACAGGAACTGTAAGACTTGCTTTGGCATCCTCTAGTGATGGCAATGAACTCCTCAAGCTTGAGTTGCTGGTCTAACCATAACACCCTGTTACCCAGACATCCACTAGATTGAGTAACGCCATCATATTGTGAAGAAAAAGACCTATGAATGATAACAGTAGCACCAGAACAGACAAAGAATGAACAGAACTACCTACCTACAAGGCCCCTTGGAAAGCAACAATTTGGAGGGAGAAGGTAGGCATGTCATTCTAGCTTCCAGAGAAATCTAACACTCTATTAAGAACATAGCTTATGTATTTCTCAAGTCCTTTCCAAATGCTGGAACTGTAGGACACAGTCCCCAGCTAACCAAGGGTGGCCCTAAGCCAATGAACCTTTTAAAATGGTTGCATCAAAAGATGCTCTGGTCTGCAATGAAGACCAAGTAGCAGCCACTGCTCTCCCTTCCCTTCAATTGGAAAGATATAGCTGGCGCCCTGACCGAATGCTCTTTTAGAGGTTTGGACAACTGATGACCTGCTGAATTATAGCAATATGATAAGCAATCGGATATCCACTTAGCTAATGTGATTTTTGCCAAACCTGTGAGCCAACCTAGCTGGAGAAAACTAACGAAAAGTTGCTCACCTTTCCTGAAAACCTTAGTATTGTTTAAATAAAATCTTAATTATTCAGTAAACATCCAAAAAGTTGAGAAGGTATTCCCCTTTGTTTGAGTATCCAGGAAAGAAGTCTGACAAATGAATGTATTGATACAAATTATTTTGAGTAAACACTTTAGGCATGAAGGATGAACTGGCTCTCCGAGATACTCTAGCAGGGTGAAAAGCGATATAGGGGTATTAGGAAGAAAGTGTGTGCAGCTCTGATACCCTCCTAGCAGAACTGATACACACCAGAAGTTCGGAATTTAAGTGGAATTGAACTGACTGGTTTAAATGGAGGTTTTATTAAGTTCTCCAATACAAAGTTAGGATCCCAGGATCGAGCAGGTTTCACTAAGGGAGGCCTAGAATGGAAAATACCTTTGAGAAATGCCTCATATGCTCTGGGAAGGATAAAGAAACAGTCAAGAAATCTTCATGATATGATGAAATGGCTGCTAAATACACCATGATAGAGGAATAAATGGCTTTGCTGTAAAGTCCTACTAAAAAGACAAACATTTGTTCTAAGGATGCTGAAGCCAGTAGAACATTCTTATTCTATGCCTAACTGGAAAACTTTTTCCACTTTTCTTTACAGATATTTCTGGTAGAAGGTATCTGTAAGGCTGTGATAAGCTCAACTACGTCAGGAAGGGACGAATGGTGCCTGACCATTTACTGTAACTAGAGAAATCATGGGCAAATGAAGGGAATATGAATGTCTGGATGAGGCTGCCGGAGGGGTGATTCAGCAGATATAGGCTCTGCAAAAGAAGAGAGTTTCTTCTTCAGGAATGGGAACCATGTCTAATGGGGTCAGAAGGGGGCTATGAGAATGGGTTGTGCCTTGTAAACTTGGGCTTTCTGAAGATATCTTAACAGAAGAAAGGGAGTAAAGGCGCATTGCATTCCCGGAGACCAGTCATGGAAGAATGCATCTCTGGGTTCCTGTCCTTCCTGTGGAACTAAACTGAAGAAGTGGAAGCATTTCATGTTGAATGGTGAAACAAAAAGATCATAGCAAGGATTCCTCCCTGCTTCTTGAATAAGGTGTGTGCTGTTTTGTTGTTGAGACCATTTGTGTGGCAGTAATGTATGCCTGCTTAGTTTATCCTCTGTCGTATTAGAAGACCAGGGTATGTGGGTTATCATAAAACGCTGTGCCGACAGAACCCACTTCTCATACTATCATTTTTTCTCTCTGCATAGGGAGTTGGAACATGTTCTTCCTTGATTGTTTATGTGCCACATCATTGCCATGTTGTCTGGTTGTATGGAGACTGCACCTTAAGGGAGCAAGCCCTGAAAGGCCTGCAACAATTAGGACGACTGCTGTTGATCACACTGATAAGCAATGAGGCCACTTCTGGGTTCCAAGAACCCTGAACCATCTTGTCTAAGTTATGCCTCCCCCCACCCCCAGGCTGTGTCCATTGTTGCAGTTGTGCTCACGAGTGGTCAAACAAATAGTACACCCTTTGACAAGTTTTGAGAATCCTTCCATCAATTAAAACACCTTCTGCAAGCCCATGAAATGTGATCTACTAAATCTAGTTGCCAAGAATGATCCCACTGCCCTTGAAGGGTCCATTACAAAATTCTCATGTTGAGTCTAACATGAGGGATCATCTGGATATAGGCATACATCAGCCCAGCATCCTGAGTACAACAACATCTGATGGTTGTCTCTCCAGTAACAAGGGTGCGACTTCCAAGATGACTGAAGAAATTCTGTCTTGAGGTAGTCATCATCTTCTTCTTTCGGCTGTTCCCGTTAGGGGGTCGCCACAGCAGATTATCTGTTTTCATTTCTTCCTGTCCTCTGCATCATGCTCTTTCACACCAACCGCCTGCATGCCCTCTCTCACCACATCCATAAACCTTACCTTAGGCCTTCCTCTTTTCCTCTTACCTGGCAGCTCCATCCCTAGCATCATTTTCCCAATATACCCAGCATCCCTCCTTGGCACATGTCCAAACCAACGCAATCTCACCTCTCTTGCTTTGTCTCCAAACTGTCCAACCTGAGTTGACCCTCTAATATACTGATTCCTGATCCTGTCCATCCTAGTCACACCCAGTGCAAATCTTAACATCTTCAAATCTGCCAGATCCAGCTCTGACTCCTGCCTTTTCGTCAATGCCACCGTCTCCAACCCATATAACATAGCTGGTGTCACTACCCTCTTGTAGACCTTCCCTTTCACTGTTACTGGTACCCGTCTTTCACAAATCACTCCTGACACTCTTCTCCACCC
This sequence comes from Protopterus annectens, assembly GCF_019279795.1. Classification (NCBI taxonomy): domain Eukaryota; kingdom Metazoa; phylum Chordata; order Ceratodontiformes; family Protopteridae; genus Protopterus; species Protopterus annectens. The sequence goes on along the minus strand of NC_056726.1, from coordinate 1,343,198,629 downwards.
ATTCCACCCTGCCTGTACTCTCTTCTTCACCTCTCTTCCACATTCACCATTACTCTGAACTGTTGATCCCAAGTACTTAAACTCATCCACTTTTACCAACTCTACTCCCTGCATCCTCACCATTCCTCTACCCTCCCTCTCATTTATACACATATATTCTGTTTTAGCCCTGATTACCTTCATTCCTCTCCTCTCTAAAGCATACCTCCACCTCTCCAGGGTCTCCTCAACCTGGTCCCTACTCTCACTACATATCACAATGTCATCTGCAAACATCATAGTCCATGGGGCCTCCTGTCTGATCTCGTCTGTCAACCTGTCCATCACCACTGCAAATAAGAAAGGGCTCAGAGCTGATCCTTGATGTAATCCCACCTCCACCTTAAACGTATCTGTCACTCCAACCACAGTCCTCACCAATGTCACACTACCCTCGTACATATCCTGTACCACTCTTACATACTTCTCTGCCACTCCCGACTTCCTCATGCAATACCACAACTCCTCTCTAGGCACCCTGTCATATGCTTTCTCTAAGTCCACAAAGACACAATGCAATTCCTTCTGACCTTCTCTGTATTTCTCCAACACTCTCAGAGCAAATATTGCATCTGTAGTGCTCTTTCATGGCATGAAACCATACTGCTGATCACTAATCATCACCTCCCTTCTTAACCTAGCTTCCACTACTCTCTCCCATAAATTCAAGCTGTGACTGATCAATTTTATCCCTCTGTAGTTACTGCAGCTCTGCACATCACCCTTATTCTTAAAGATAGGTACCAAAACACTTTCTGCACTCCTCAGGCATCCTCTGACTTTCCAAAATTTAATTAAAAAATCTGGTTAAAAATTCCACTGCCATTTCTCCTAAGCACCTCCATGCTTCCACTGGTATGTCATCTGGGCCAACAGCCTTTCCATTCTTCATCCTCTTCATAGCTGTCCTTACTTCCTCCTTGCTAATCTGTTTCACTTCCTGATTCACTATCCCCACATCATCCAACCTTCTCTCTCTCTCATTCTCCTCATTCATCAGCCCTTCAAAGTACTCTTTCCATCAACTCAACACACTCTCCTCACTTGTGAGTGCGTTTCCCTCACTATCCTTTATCACCCTTACCTGCTGCACATCTTCCCAGCTCTGTCCCTCTGTCTAGCCAATTGGTACAGGTCCTTTTCTCCCTCTTTAGTGTCCAATCTCTCATACAACTCTCCATATGCCTTATCCTTAGCCTTCACCACCTCTTTGCCATGCGCCTCATCTCCTTATACTCATGTCTACTTTCATCTCTTTGACAATCCCACTTCTTAGTCAGCCTCTTCCTCTGTATACTCTCCTGTACTTCCTCATTCCACCACCAGGTCTCCTTGTCCTCCTTCCTTTGTCCAGATGTCACACCATGCACCTTTCTAGCAGTCTCCCTTACTAGCTCTGCTGTAGTTACCCAGCTATTTGGTAACTCTTCACTGCCTCCCAGTGCCTGTCTTAACTCTTCCCTGAACTCCACCTCACAATCACCCTTTTTTAACTTCCACCATTTAATCCTTGGCACTGCTTTCACACTCCTCCTCCTCTTCTTGATCACCATCATCCTACAGACCACCATTCTATGCTGCTTAACTACACTTTCCCCTGTCACCACTTTACAGTCTCCAATCTCCTTCAGACTGGCCCACCTACATAGGATATAATCCACCTGTGTGTATCTTCCTCCACTCTTGTACGTCACCCTATGCTCCTCCCTCTTCTTAAAATTTGTATTCACCACAGCCATGTCCATCCTTTTCGCAAAATCCACAATCATCTGACCTTCTGCATTCCTCTCCTTAACACCATACCTACCCATCACTTCCTCCATCCCCTCTGTTCACTTCACCAGCATGCCCACTGAAGTCCGCTCCAATCACTAGTCTCTCACCCATGGGTACACTCACCACCACTTCATCCAACTCACTCCAACATTTTTCTTTCTCATCCATCGCACACCCAACTTGTGGAGCATACGCACTAACAACATTCATCATTGCACCATCAATTTCAAGCTTCATAAACATCACTCTATCAGACACTCTACGTCCAAAACACTCTTGGCATACTGTTCCTTTAGGATAACCCCTACCTCATTTCTCCCGCCATCCACACCATGGTAGAACAATTTGAATCCACTTCCTATACACCTGGCTTTACTTCTCTTCCATCTGGTCTCTTGCACGCACAATATATCAACTTCCTTCTCTCCATCATATCAGCTAGATCTCTCCCCATACCAGTCATACTAACAACATTTAAAGTTCCTACCCTCACTACTACACTCCTAGCCTTCCTCCTCTCTTCCTGCCTTTGGGCATGCCTTCCACCCTCCTCTTCTCCTTCGGCCAACAGTAGCCCAATTTCCACCAGCACCCTGTTGGCTAACAGTACTGGTGGCGGTCATTGTTAATCCGGGCCTCGACCGATCCAGTATGGAAATATGAAATGTTCTCCACATAAGTAATTTGGCAGAGGTTTTATGCCGGATGCCCTTCCTGACGCAACCCTCCCCATTTATCCGGGCTTGGGACAGGCACAAAGAAATGCACTGGCTTGTGCATCCCCAGTGGCTGAGTCTATCTTGAGGTAACATGGCTAGTTATTTTAAGTGTCTAGGCAGGGACCTATGAATATAAAATCCTGGGAAAGTTCCAGTTGAGATACGGTCTTGTATAACATGATCCCCAAAGACAGGTATGAAGCAATATCATCTAGTTAAGGGAAGCTTTTCCATAGCAGGTGCTACCAGGAGCCAATCGTACAAGTACAGAAAGATTCTTACTCCAAAAAAAAAAACAAAAACCAAATAATGCAATCTGACTATCCAAAAAAAGAGCAGAATGATAATGCACAAAAGAGAAAAAGCATGGAAAGAATAGCAAAAATATAAAACACTTCAATATCTTGAAAACTTTAGAATGTTTCGCAATCGTACTACAAAGCAAATAAATGAACACAAAAATTACACTATAACAATTTTTAGAATAATATTAAACACAATCCTAAAAAAAAGTTTGGACATCCATTAAAGAAATCTTGCATCCTGGCTAAAAATTCAAACCAAACCCTCACCACTCAAAACTGCAATACAGTTCAGTTCTTATTTTATAGACAGTATAGCATCTCCAACCAAGGATTCCTCATCATCTAATCCCAACCCTGCCCAACAACAGCCACATATCACCACATCCACTTTCACCTTCAAACCTGTGCCCACATCCTATATAAAACTACTCTTAAACAGACAAACTGTGCTCTTCTTCAGCTGATGACCTTCCAAGCGAGTACCTAAAAATAGCAACCAAAAGTATTTCCTATCCTGACAAAATTCTTATAAATAGGTCAGTCCAAGAATCCCACATTCCCTCTCTCTGGAAAATGTCACACATTACCCCCCCCCCCCCTGCACAGAGGAGGATATTCAACAGACATTAATAATTTTAGACCCATAGCAATTTTACCTCCCCTTGCCAAAGTACTTGAAAAATGTATTAAAAACAATTGCTAAACTATGTCCTGCAGGAAGAACTCCTATCCCCTACACAACATGGCTTCCGTCCTTCACATAGTACTAGCACTGTCCTTCTAACCTTTACAGATACTGTCAATAAAGCCACAGATAACAGCAAATGAGTCTCTTCCTTTACTTTTAGACTAGACTTGTCTAAAGCCTTCAACACAGTGTCACAGCAAACTTTTAATTCAAATGTCCTTACTAGGTCTCTTTCAGCCCACCCTTCTTTGGTTCAAAAGCTACATGTCCAATAGGTATCAGTCAGTAAAATGGCACTCCATGCTCTGTCCTTATCTCCCAGTCACCACTGGTGTACCTCAAGGCTAAATCCTTGGCCCCCTCCTCTAACATCTTCACCAACACCTTCTATTTATCTACACAACAGGCCACCCTAATACAGCACCAGATGACTCCACACTCATTTGCATGTCCGACAATGTGGCATACCTCCAAAAAATTACTCAGGAAGCCTTAACAGCCACTGAAACATGGCTTTATAGCTCATAACTCATGCTCAACCCAAATAAGACCAAACTACCACTTTTTTTCCCTATATCTGGCTCTCATGAAAACAAAGAAATTCAAGTCCTCTCTCTTGATAATACCACTGAAGTCACTTCTCATAGAAAATGATTAGGGGTGATAGTGGATAAGCTTACATTCGACCTGCATATACAAAATTGCACAAGAATAACTCAGCAAAAACTAGGGATGCTTTACAGAGCCAAAAAACTTTCTCACTGATGCAACTAAAACTACATGTGCCGCTACTACTTATCTCCTCCCCACACTTCTTTATGATGCGCTCATCCTTACTAACCTCCAGCCTTCACAAAAATTAAAACTTGAACAATGCTATAACAAAATTGCTAAATTTGTAGCAAATACCCCTTTTCAGAACCCACCACTGTAGAGCAGTAAAAAGCCTTAATTGGTTAGAAATGCCTCATCAACATACACACACAGCTTTTTACCACCTATAAAATTAGCCAGCATCCATCTGTCTGTCTAGCACTAAAAAACATTCTATACAACTATGTTCACAGTCAGTCATTGTGATCCAGTGACCAAAAACTCTTATCTGTCTACAAACCTATCAAATCTGCTGGGCAGAGTCTGTAGTTGTACAAGGTTGCTAAGTTCTGGAACTCATTGCCTGTATCCATCAGGTCAATACCTTCCCTCCCATCTTTCAAAAACACTTTGAAAAACTTCCTAACTAAAATCTGGCTCTGTTCTTGCTCTAAACCAGGATAAACTATATCCCTAATTGTCAACAAGTACCTTTTCATTCCTTATACCTCCTTGCTCTCCATTCTTCACTTACTTTCCTTCTATCAAAATTCCCCTCCCTGGCTTTCTCTCTAAATATACTATAATCCTGTTTTTCCCACACTTCATACTGCAGTTCCTGTTTACCTTTAATTTTTCTACAAACAGTCTAAAAATTTCTATAAATATTAAATGATTTGTAATATAACTTTTATTGACTCTTAACCAATGTTTTTATATTATCCCTAATTTGTTATAATTATTAAACTGCAGATGTTTTTGTTTTATTTTTTGAAGATCGAAAAAAATATTGTTCTTAAAATGTTTTGTAATAATTCTGAGGTTTTCTCCCTGGGACTCTACTGAAAATGGGCTTCTACCTAGTTAGACTTTCCGGTAATCAAATGTTAACAAATAAATAAAACTGTGGGACGCTACAGGGGGCAATGTATTTGGAAAGCACCTGGCAGCTGTGGAGTCTAAATAGCAAGGCCTGGAACTGAGAGTGACTGGCTCCTACCTTGAAACAGAGGTATCTTCTTGATGCTCCTTGATATGCAGGTAGGTGTCTTGAAGATCCAAAGACCATGTCCTGTCCCTTACATGGAGACACAGCAGTATGGACTGCACTGAAACCATTCAAAATGACTATTCCTGTGAAAATTGATCAATCCAGCTTAGATCTAGTATCACCATGAAGGCTTTCGTTTTATTTTCTTTGCCACTGAAAAGAATTTGGAGTAAAAACCCAGATCCTATCTGGTCTGGCAGGACCTCTTTGATGTCTTTTGTTGAGGAAACTCTGGACCTCCTGTAAGGATGTTTCCCTTTGTTGCAGTGGCACTGTTAGAAGACAAGAAGCTAGTCTTGTGGGCTTCTTCAAAAACAAAATATAGCAGCCACTGGATATGATGTTCCTTACCTATTTGTCCTGGCTGATGGCCAGACATGCTGGAATGTGCAAGGAGAGTCATCCTCAGGCTGCTTTCAGAGTAGAGCAGTCAGGCAAACCTTCAAGGACCACAGGTGTAATACCCCCAAAACGATCCCCAGAACCCTAGTGATAGGGACCACCTCTACACCTTGTGTGAAGGCTGGACCCATACCTTAGGACCTTTTGTTCTGCTGTCTGCTCTGGTGCTGTTGGGATTCTGGTTACACTGAAATGTCCTCTGTGGGGCCAAGAACTTGACCACACAGTTGTAAGCATCCTGCTCTCTTGGTCACAGTGTAATGGTCTCTCTTACTTGTTGTTCAAACGAGGTGGTGTTGTCAAATGTAACATTATTGATGAAAGCCACCTTAAAGTGATCTGCAAAATCAGTGAGGCGCACCCAGACCCGTCTCCTCATACCCAAACCTGACACTGCTGCCCTTCCATAACATCAGTTACTTTACAGATCAGATGCATGGCCAGCAAAGAAATACTATTCACTGCTGCCTCTTGAGTTTCCAACTGCGATCGTAACTGGGTTTCAGAGCATTAGTTGTTTTGTTTGCAATCTCCCTTTGAAATCAAATTATATCTTGGACGGCGCAGTGGTTGTGTCACCACCTCACAGCAAGAGGTTGTCTGGTTCGATTCTCGGCAGCGGTGCCGTCTGTGTGGAGTCTGCATGTCCTTCATGCATCCGTGTGGCTTTCCTCCGGGTGTTCTGGTTTCCTACCACATTCCAAAGACATGCATGTGGAGCGCTTTTCTCTGGGTCTCCATTGAAAACTGGCTTTGTTTCAAGTCGGACTTTCCCCATAAACAAATGTTAAATAAATAAAAATAAAATAAAATATGCAACATGTAAGCTCAATGCCTGAATGGTGAACGTACTGGATACACAGACCGATTTTCTCAGTCCATCCATCATCCCGGACTCTGTTAGTTGGATGGATAAGACTGAGTGTCCTCCGGGATCTCTTTTTTAGTGACTGCAGCAACCACTATGCAGTCAACAAGAGGTCTCTTGCTCCAATTTTGCTTCTCTTTGAGGTAACAGAGTAATCTGTTGAGCTTCCTGGGGTTGGGCTCAGCTACATCGGCTTCTATGTCTACCAGTGTTTGTGTGTGTATGTGGTGGTGGTGAGTTACTACCCATGCTGTAGGATATTCCTTCAGGGAGGTAGAGCCTACAGGCCAAGACCCACTCTACTTGATCAGCTCTAATATTTCACTGAAGAATGCATCCTCTGAAGGGGATTTGAGCAAATCCTTCCCTTCGTAAAGATCTCCTCCTGGACATCTAGGTACTTCTGTATACACTTCCTCTTTCTTGGAGGAATAATAGGACAGTCATCTGAACTATCCTGGGAAGGTGGAACACTTGATCTCAACAGACTAGGCCCCTTATCCTGAGAGACTCTAGCTGATGGTCAGCCAAAGGACTCCACCTCTGCTCTGATGAATCCACTGAAATACTCTGTATCTGAGTAAACAGAATCGCAGATCAAGTCCATTCTGGTACCTTGCCCCGACTCTAGCTGTTGATGCTAGTCAGGACGTGGACATTTGGCTCCAAAATGTTGAATGTTGAGAACTGCAACAAGATGGTAAATGTCACAGCAGCCACTACAGCACAGTGTGTCTTGGAACCTAGCGACATCTGATGTTGCAGGTACCAGTATAATAGCCAGAGTCTGTCCATGCTTGTGTACCTGCAGTAACAGCCAGTATGGATAGTAACAGCCAGTATGGATTCCATCACTGCCACAGCTGAAACTGGGCCCAGAAACGAATGGATCCCTGGGTCACTGATGAGACTGTTTAACCCACAGTAAGGATTGTTGGGACCAAGAAGACACTACTGAAGCTGAGCTTTGACAAAAGCTGACATAATCTGCTTCCAATGTATTGCTGTAGGGCTCCAGAGGAACCTGTAGCAATGGATAAAAGCTACAAGAGGAAGTATAAGAGGCAATATCCTTAAAAACTCCTTCTCAGAAGAAAAGCTATCCATTCTTCTTCTCAGTACCAAGTCCATGGTGTCAGAAAATTTGTGCTGAGGAGAGGCAGACTTATAACTGGAGTATTTTTCATTTGGGAGATGGGAAAGTAGTCCTGGCTAATTTAAGTTGAGTCAAATTTTCAAAAACTGGTAACTCCTAGTCCTCAGCTTTCATTTTTTCTTTACTCTTTTCTAACTCAAAACTCTTATCCTGATCTGCTGAAGCAGATGATTCAGTCAGTGCCAAATTGGGCGGGAAAATCCCTTTGACTATAAGTTAACTTTTTCTGCCTGCCAAACTTTTGGTGCTAAATGTTTTGCATAGTGGGAAGCTGTTGTCCAGGTGACAGGCACCCAAAAACAATACATAAAGCTTGTGTGTCCTTTTGGGGGTTACTGTGCTAACAGTGTTTACGTTTTTTAAAACTAGGGTTTGACTCTCTATCAAGAGTTTAAATTGTTTAATCACACACAGATGGCAATACTAGTATAAAAAGTAGTTAGGGAAAAAAAAAACAGCTAACAGGCCAAGGACCTGCTTACTAAACTGATGGGGTTATAGAAGAGAACTAGGAAGGATAAATAAGACTGGGAAAAAGTGAGATTAGAAATTGGAAACTGTTGAAGCTCCTAGATGAAAAATCTGTCTACTGGCAAAATATTTTGATAAAACTGACTTATCTGCAACATGCAAAACCTAGAAAACACTCTCCTTTTAGCTCAAGATGTTGGACAAGTCATAGCTTAATGGTGGCAATAGAATTTGGTGTATGTATGGGCAACAAGGTGTTATAGGTGGGGAGGAACTCGACATGTTCGCATTCACTGCTATTATCAGAGGGTGCCAAGTCCAGACAGCACCTGGAAATCTAATGCTCCATGTTACCTCATGAAATTAATTATACAGTTAGAAAACACTCCTGCTTATATCTAAACTATCTTTATTATGAACTCATATAGTTATTACAGCATATACTAACCAAACTATTTGAATGGTGAATGTTGCACGTTACTGATTGTCTAATACTTATCTACTCTATGTACTGATATGCTTGTACACACTATACTTATTAACTTGTTTTGTTTTTGGAGAAAAGCTCCACATATAAAGTAAAATGACAGATGCACTGCATACATGCATATCAGTCATACTGGGTGAAAAATGAAAACAGCATGGGTCAAGGTAGATGTGAAATAAAAGAAAATTTGAAGCTTTTCTCCCCAGGCCTCTGCTGAAAATGGGCTCCTACCCAGTCAGGAGTTCCCCGTAATCAAACGGCAATCAATCAATAAATAAATACTATCTATAGTACATACAAATACAAAGTACAGTTGTGTACACTTACCACAAATGTAGATGTTCGAATGTATTCACTGTTGCAGTCATCACATTTGGGTTATCTGCTTGCAGTAGCCCTCAGTCGGCCTGATTATCAAAGTCTTGGGTCATGCGTCGAGTGCTGTCTCACCTTCCATGATGTCAGGTAGTCAGGGGTATAAAGCATGCAGCCGACACCATTACATCAGTTTTTCTTGCCCCAGATGTCAGGTGCCTCCATAATGGGAAGCAACTATATACTACAGTTGTGTACACTTACCATAAATGTAGATGTTCGAGAGTATTCACTGTTGCAGTCATTACATTTGGGTAATCTGCTGGCAGGTTGCCCTCAGTCAGCCTGAATTCCAAAGTCTTGGGTCCTGCATCGGTTGCTGTCTTCTCTTCCATGACGTCAGGTCATCAGGGGTATAAAACATGCAGCCGACGCCATTTTCTTTAGTTTTTCTTGCCCCCGATGTCAGGTGCCCCCAAAAAGGTAGCAATATTATATAAATATATAAATACATGCATCAATATAAACTTTACCTTCATCTACAAGCAAATATACCACATAGGTTGTAGAAGATAGTGAAGGAAAGATAAACTTCAGAATGACAGGGGGATGGCGGGAGGGTAACCTGGACTGCAACAGTGAACACTCGAACATCTACATTTATGGTAAGTGTACACGACTGTACTATGTTCTTCGTGTTTCACTGTTGCAGTCATTACATTTGGGTAGAATCCCAAAGCTATGGTTGGGAGGCTGGAGCTAAACAGCATTAGGTGTGGCTATAAGGCCCTGCAGCACTGCAGTGGCAAAGCCTGCCCTGGACTTAGAGTAGAGAGGCAAATGGTAATGCTTTGCAAAGGTGTGAACAGAACTCCAAGTAGCAGCCTCTAGAATGTCATTGGTTGGTACTCCTCTGAGAAAGGCTGCTGAAGCAGCTGCAGCTCTGGTGGAATGAGACCTAATGCCCTTGGGCACAGGTTTACCATGGTGTAAGTAGCAGAAACGGATGCAGTGGCTTATCCATTTTGAAACTGTCTGCTTTGAAATAGCCTTTCCTGCTGATCCTGCAGCATATGGCACTAGTAATCGCTCAGTTTTTTTTTTAGAGCTTTAGTCCTGCTCAAGTAGAATCTTAACTGTCTCTGAACGTCCAAAGAATGCAGAATTCTCTCCCCTTTGTTCTGCGGAATTGGATAAAAAGTTGGCAGATGAATTGTTTCTTTAAGAGCCACACTGGAAACCACCTTAGGCATAAAAGGAGGATTTGTCCTCAGAGACACCCTGTCCGGGTAAAATATGATAAAAGGCTCTACAGCCATGAGGGCCTGTAGCTCTGAAACTCTTCTTGCTGAAGTAATTGCTAGTAGCAGAGCTGTCTTCCATGATAAAAACTTTATATCAGCGGTAGCAGCTGGTTCAAATGGAGGCAGGGTGAGTTTTTCCAACACATAATTGAGGTCCCATGCAGGTAATGGTGATCTTCTAGAGGGCCTTAAATTTTTGGCTCCTCTAAGATACTGCTTTAGTAAAGGATGAGAAAAGATTGGTGGCTCTGTGTTGTAATGAGCCGTAATGGCAGAGGCATGGATTTTGATTGATGAGAAAGATAGGTCTTTGTCAAGCATCTCAGTTAAGTATTGTAATATCTGAGGAATATATGGTTCTGCTGTATCAGTTCCTTGTGCTTGATTCCAAGCACAGAATTCTCTTCCATTTGTCAGCGGAAGATTTTCTAATACTAAGCCTTTTGGCTTCCAAAATGACATCCATCACAGCTTTACTGAGAGGTGTTGTTTGTATGACTACATGATCAGCCATGCTGCCAGGTTCAGAGTCTGTAGTTGATTGTGCAGGATCTGAGTGTTTTGTTGGGACAGTAGTTGTGGTCCTTGAGGCAAGGTCCAAGCTGGGTATTGAGACGAGTTCCTTAGGATTGGGTACCAGTATTGGCGGGGCCAGTCCGGGGCAATTAGTATCATCTTTGGCTTCTCTTGTCTGACTTTTAGGAGGACCTTGGTGAGAAGATCTTAGGAAGAAAGACGTAAACTGATAGGTTTTTCCAACTGAAGGATGAGGCGTCCACTTTCCATGCTTGTCTGTGATAAGTCCTTGTGCAGAATCTTTTCAGTTGATAATTTTGAGGAGAGACAAATAGATCTATGTCTGGGCTCCCCCATTTCTCTGTTATCATGCTGAAGACTTGCGGATTTAGTTTCCACTCGTGAGGATCCATAAGATTTCTGCTTAAATCATCTGCCAGAGTGTTTTGTTTTCCTGGCAGGAATTGAGCTTGAAGATGTATTTGGTAGGTCAAAGTTGTGTCCCACAGTGCTATGGCTAATCTGCAAAGGGGGTATTGAGTGTGTGCCCCCTTGCTTGTTTATATACCACGACTGTGGTGTTGTCCGTCTTTATCAGTAGATGTCCTGGATGAAGTAAGTCCTTGAAGGCTGTTAGGGCATTTTGAACAGCTAGCATCTCTTTCTGGTTGATATGTAGATGCATTTTCGTTGGTGCCCATATGCCCTGAATGCATCTTCCTGCCATGTGCCCCCCCCCCCCCCAGGCATAATCTGATGTGTCCGTTAAGGTTTGGCTGGCAGGGGGTAGAGTTGAGGGTCGTCCAATGTCTTGGTGACAGGCCTTTGCACACCATAGAAACTCCTGTTGCAGGCAGGGAATGAGAGGAATCATTGTTTCCAGACTGTGTGAATGCTGACTCCATAAACTTTTTAGGTACCATTGAAGTTTCCTCATATGCATTCTTGCATATGGGATTAGTTGGATGCAGGATGCCATGAAGCCCAAAGCCTGCAGAATTTGTCTTGCAGAAGACTGGGTTTTTGTTGCCATCAGTTTGAAGTAAGTAGTCAGTTGCCTTTGTTTGTCTGGCGTAAGGTAAGCCATCTGGGCAGTTGTATTCAAGCTTGCACCCAGGAATGCTATTTTTTGAGAGGGTACTAATTGTGATTTATTTTCATTTATAGTGTACCCTAGGCATGTTAGAAGCCTTTTCACAAATGCCAGGTGTCGAAGAAGTGTGTCCTTGTTCTCTGCTTGAATGAGTCAGTCGTCCAAGTAAGGATATATTTGTATACTTCTTTGTCTACAAAATGCAATTACTGGTGCCAGGCACTTTGTAAAGACCCTGGGTGCAGTAGATAAGCCAAAGGGCAGTGCAAAGAATTGGTAATGCATTAAGCCAGCCTTGAATCTGAGGTATCTTCTGCAGGACTGTCTTATTGGGACATACAGGTATGCCTCTTTTAGGTCTAATGTCACCAGCCAAGCATTCTTGCCCAGCATTTGCAGAAACTCCTGTAAAGTCAGCATTTTGAATTTTGGAATGTCCAGGTATGTGCTCAAAATTGATAAATCTAGTACTGGCTGCCAGGCCTTGTCCTTTCTGGGTACCAAGAACGGTCTTGAGTAAAAACCTTGTCCTTTTTCCTGTTCTGGTACTGGTTGAATGGCCCCCATATCCATGAGGGACGTAACCTGTGTCTGTGCCTCTGCCCATTGATATTTGGGCAGATCTGGCCAACCGTTTGCCACTGGCAGAGTGTGGAAATGGAATCTGTATCCCTGTGATACTATGTTTAGTACCCACTTGTCCTGGGTTATTAACTGCCAATTTTGAGCAAAAAAAAGTGCTAATTTTCCGCTAAGGGTGCTGTCAAAAGATAAGTGCTTGGTGTAGGCAGAGGGAAGTCATTGGGACTGTTTTCTGTAGGTTTGCACTTTATCTCCCCCTGATTTGGAGGTAGATGTGCCCCATTGCTTTGACCTGTATGAATCTTGCGCCTGGTATCTGGAACCCTTTGGGCGTCTGGATTTGACCCTTTGAGCTCTGTCTGACACAGGAAAGGGCCAATTTTACGTAGGCCAGTGTCTACTGAATCTTGGTGGCTGCACTTGTAAGAAGTCTTTAACATTTTGCATAGACTTAGCTTGGTCTTCCATTTTCTTTAAAACCTCTTCTGCCTTAACACCAAACAAAGAATCATGCTGTAAAGGTGCATCTAGCAATTTAGCTTTAACATGATCAGGAAAATTTTGTTCCTTTAACCAAGCATGCCTCCTAATCACAGATCCAGTAACAGTGGCCCTACAGGAGGCCTCTAAGGAATCAAAACCACATTGCAAAGTATGCTTTCCAACTTGTTCAGCTGCATGCAATAATTCCTACAATTCTTTATTTTCTGCACATTCTGAAATCAACATCATTTTCTGTTTCAGAAATCCCATAACATGTTGTTGGTACTTAAGCATGTGAAATTGACAGTTTAAGGCCCTTACTGCCAAGGTTGCAGATGTATAAACCTTTTTTCCCCATCTGTCTAATGCCCTTGAATCTCTGTCAGAGGGGGTAGGGTTTTTTACTGTTGAGGCCTTAACTCCCTTTGGACCCTGTGAAATAGTTTCAGGGTCAGCAGCAGGGTTTCTAAATAAAAATTTATGTGAGTCAGGGACCCTGTAATATCTGTCAGGCTTACTGGGAGCCGGAGGTAAGGAGTCAGGGGTCAAGCTTGACTCTGAAAACACATTATCCACAATGTCTAAAACAGGGGGAATGGCTAAAGGCTTGTGCTGGGGGAGAAGGAGGAAATCCTTGAGCCTCTTTTTTGATTCTGAGAAGTCTTGACTCTCCCAGTGAAAATGCTCCCTCAAAGTATGCAAGGTTTCTCCAAATGAATAATCCTCTGGAGGAGATGCAGATGGAATAGACTCCTCAGCATCAGAATCCTCATAGGAAGGTACAGATAATTCCTGATCAGAAGAGGAATCAGAAGAAATGGAAACCTGATCTGAAGGTTCATAATCAGTGTCTTGCCTAGGCCTCTTATCTGGAGGGGGATGGGTAGCCCTGATCAAGGTAGTAATGTCTTCAGCCATTTTGATCATCTGTTTTTTTAGGCATATAGGCCTGTGCACGTGGCTCAGGCGTTGTTTTTTTAGTTTTAGAAGTTGTCTTTGCCTTTGGTTTTGCAGCTGTCGTCGGTTTGATATATAAATGTTGAGGTCTGAATACACCCTCAGAAGCCGGTGCCTGCTCAGCGGCTCCGGACCATTCCGAGGGAGACACATCCGTTGGTCCAATACCTTGAGTATCTTGCGGCATGCCGGACTCCACATGGGTGTCGATAGAGGCCTGCAACTCGAAGGTAGCAGGTATCAGGGGCTGCGAAAGCACCTCACTGAGTACCAGCGACTGGCTTAGGAGAAGCTTCGTCGTCGGTTTTGGATCTTGACCGCCTTTCTCTGTCCTTTTCTTTGCGTTTTTTATGTACTCTGGTAGTCGGATTGCTATCAGACGTCATTTCTGGGTAGTTAAATCTGTTTCCAAAATACTTTGATGCAAAACTATACGAACGCTTAATAGTGCGTTGGTTAAATCTAGCACAAAACCGACAGCCAGGCACATTGTGATCAGGGCCTAGGCAAGGAATACAGTATAAATGGAAATCCTTATGAGGTATTTGGTTCCCACAAGTAATACAATTATTAACTTTTTCTGACATCGGTAAAAATCAAGAAAAAAGTTTCCCCAACGGGGTACTTAGCTTTAGTAAGACTTCAGTTGTGAAACTCAAACTCGAATATTTCAGTAGTCGGCCGACCAGCACTTGCGAAATGCTTCTGCTTCGGGCACTGCGCGGCAAGAAAGACCAAAGAAAATGGCGTCGGCTACATGTTTTATACCCCTGACGACCTGACGTCATGGAAGAGAAGACAGCAACCGACGCAGGACCAAAGACTTTGGAATTCAGGCCGACTGAGGGCAACCTGACAGCAGATTACCCAAATGTAATGACTGCAACAGTGAAACATGAAGAACATACAAGGTTACACCTCCAACAAAAAAAGCAAATACACCAAAAAGCTTTAAGCATAGTAAACAAGAATAGAGGTATAGTCAATAGAAGTCAGGGGGCTGGAGGGAGGGTAACCAGGACTGCAACAGTGAATACACTCGAACATCTACATTTATGGTAAGTGCACACAACTGTACTATTTCTTTGTGTTTCACTGTTGCAGTCATCACATTTGGGTAGATTCCCAAAGCTAAGGATGGGAGGATTTAGATAGCATTAGGACCAGCTATAAGGCCCTGCAAAATTGCAGTGGCAAAACCAGCTCTGGATTTAGAAAAAATTGGCAAGTGGTAATGCTTGGTGAAGGTATGTACAGAACTTCAGGAAGCAGATTCTAGGATGTCCCTGGTAGGGACACCACTGAGAAAGGCTGTAGAGGTAGATGCAGCCTTGGTTGAATGTGGCATCCCCTGTGGGGTAGGTTTTTCATGGTGCTTATAGCAGAAATGACTGCAGTGGCCTATTCACTTAGAAATGGTTTGCTTTGAAAAGGCCTTCCCCTCTGCCCCTGAGCAAATGCAACCAGCAGCTGTTCAGATTTCTTGAGAGGTTTAGTCCAGTCCAAGTAAATTCTAAGTTGTCTGTGCATGTCCAAGGAGTGCAGTATTTGTTCCCTTTGTTCTGTGGATTAGAAAAGAAGGTTGGCAAATGAATGGACTGATTCAGGGCCACACTGGATATCTCCTTGGGCATGAAGGAGGGATTGGTCCTGAGGGACACCCTGTCCGCATGAAAGATGATGAAAGGCTCCACTGCCATGAGGGCCTGTAATTCAGACACCCTTCTTGCTGAAGTGATGGCTAGAAGAAGGCTTGTTTTCCAAGAAAGGAATTTCAACTCTGCATTTGCAGCTGTCTCAAAGGGAGGTAGAGTGAGCTTTTCCAATACAAAGTTAAGGTCCCAGGATGGAGTAGGGGCTCTCCTGGGTGGTCTTAAGTTTTTGGCCCCTCTGAGGAACTGCTTCAGCAGTGGATGAGAGAAGAGTGGTGGGTTCTGTATTGTAATGAACTGAAACAGCTGAGGCATGAATTCTGATGGAGGAAAAGGAAAGGCCCTTGTGAAGCATCTCAGTTAAGTATTGACGAATCTGAGGTAAATTGGGAACAGTTGTGCCCATTCCCTGAGTTTGGTTCCAGTAACAGAATATTTTCCATTTTTTAGCATATGATTTTTAGTACTAGGCCTTCCTTGCCTCCAAAATGACATCCATCACTTGCTTACTGAGGGATGGTAACGGAGAGATCAGGCAATTAGCCAGGCTCAGGGTTTGAAGCTGTGGGTGCAGAATCTGGCCCTCCTGCTGGGACAGCAGGGCAGGGGTCTGAGGCAAGTGCCATGGTGCCAGCAGTGACACACTGCGCAAGATGGGGTACCAGTGTTGGCATGACCAGTCTGGTGCAATCAGTATTGTCCTTGGTTTGCCCTATTTGATCTTTAGTAGTACCTTGGAGATGAGAGGCAGAGGGGGAAAGGCATAAACTGATAGGTTTTTCCATGTGAAGGAAAGGGCATCCACTTTCCAAGCTTGTTTGTGGGGAGTCCTTGTGCAGAATTTGTCCAATTGGTAGTTCTGGGAGGAGGCAAACAGGTCTATCTCTAGGCTCCCCCATTTGTTTCTCAACATGTTGAATATCTTTGGTTCCAGTTTCCACTTGTGTGGGTCCATGAGATTTTTGCTTAGGTCATCTGCCAGTGTATTTAGCTTTCCTGGCAGGAATTGAGCCTGTAGGTGCACTTGGTAGCTCAAGGCTGTGTTCCACAGAGCCATGGCTAGTCTGCAGAGAGGGTATGAATTGGTTCCTTCCTGCTTGTTTATGTACCACATAACAGTGGTGTTGTCCATATTTACCAATAATTGTCCTGGAAGAATGTGGTCCTTGAAGGCTGTCAGAGCATTCTGTACAGCTAACATTTCTTTTTGATTGATAAGCAGGTGCATTTGACTTGGATTCCATTTGCCCTGAATGCACTTCCCTGCCAAGTGAGCTCCCCCATGCATAGTCTGATGCATCTGTTGTTAGGGTTTGGGCGGCAGGGGGCAGAGTGAATGGCAGTCCTTTGTTTTGGTGGCAGGCCTCTACCCGCCAAAGGCACTCTATCTGTAGACAAGGTATGATAGGAATCATTGATTCTAGATCCTAAGAATGTTGACACCATAGGCTATTTAGATACCATTGTAGTTTTCTCATATGTTGTCTTGCATATGGAATTAGTAGAATGCAGGAGGCCGTGAACACCACGGCTTGCAGTACTTTCCTTGCAGATAGCTGGGTCTTTGTGGCCAGTAGTTTGAAGTAGGCTGTCAAATGAACTTGTTTCTCTGGAGTGAAGTAGGCCATCTGGGAAGTTGTATTCAAGCTTGCTCCCAGGAATACAATTTGTTGGCAGAGTACAAGATGTGATTTATTTTCGTTTATGGTGCACCCCAGAGAAGTTAGCAATTTCTTTACAAATGCCAGATGATTTAATAGTATGTCCTGGCTTTCTGCCTGAATTAGACAATCGTCCAGGTATGGGTATATTTGAATATTTCTTTGCCTGCAAAATGCAATGACTGGAGCTAGGCACTTGCTGAATACCCTGGGCGCAGTAGTTTTTATTTTTTTATTATTTATTTTACACTTGTTAACCGGGTTGTCTGACTGAGCCGAAAAGGCCCTTTTTCAGCAGAGGCCCGGGGAGAAAAGCTCCACAAAGAAAAATTACAGATACATTTAGTTATTTAGACATGATCAGTATATACACAAATTACAAAAGACATGTTTTTACAGTGGTATGCGGCACATCAACAATTACAGTGGAGAGAAGAAACAAAAAAAATACTAATTTAAAAATAAAGGTAATTAATAGATTTGTGGTGTACAGCTGAAATTTGGAACATAGGTAGAATACATACATGGTACACAGGTACAGTACATACATTGTAGATTAGCCAGTGTTTGTGAGTAAGACTGAAAACTATTATCAAGTACTCTAGATTTAGTATGTGTACCTTATCCGCTTTCACTAGCCTGGGGAGCAATCATTGCACTGCCAACTTTGTTTGAGATGTTGCCTGATGAGGTCTTTAAAGGAGGCTTTGGATGATGTGTTTTGACAGAGTTCCATTTTTTAGCCACTGAACTACTATATAGCGCATCTCCAAAGCTATTGTAGCTGTTGGTGACTTCTAGTAGTAGTTTGCTTGATGATCTACGAGGCCTTTTGGCTGAGTGATGTTGTACTAGGTTTTTGAGGGCAGGACACTTATTGGGGAGGTAATAGATAGAATGACAGAGACAGAGCTGATTGTAGGTTAGGAGGTTGGACAGTTCAAGCCAGTGGAGCTGTCTCAAAGCAGTACAGTGATGAGTTCTATATGATCAATTTGCAGCAAAGCGGGCAATTCTGTTACAGCAGGCTGCCATTTTGCTTAGTTCAGTTTTGTTGAGATTAGTCAGAATGGGAGATGCATAGAGTACTGTGGATAGAAGTTGGGAGCAAGCAATGCCTGGATCTTGTGTTGTTGGTAAGAAATGGTTTGATAGGGTAGAGTGATCCCAGTTTGACATGTACTTTTTTTAATAGTTAAGTTGAGATGAATATCAAATTTTAGGTGGGAGTCTATGGTTATTCCCAATAGCTTAGTCTGTGCCACTGGAGCGATTGGAGTAGCATTTGTGGAGTAGATAGTGAATTGACTGTTATCAGTGTTTTTGTTAGAACTGGTTATAATCATAAGGTGAGTTTTCTTTGGATTGAGGATAAGTTGGGCTTTGGTAAGGTAGTTTTCAACGTCAGAGAATGCTAGTTGAGTCGTTTTCAGGAGGGTGGGAATGTTTTGTGCAGCACAGATTAAGGTAGTGTCATCTGCATACTGAATGATAGATGCATGCTGTGTGGAGGTATGGAGGCCATTTGTGAAGACTGTGAATAGTAGTGGTCCTAAGATAGAACCCTGTGGGACTCCTATAGTTATGGGCAGCTGAGGAGACAGATAATTTTCCCACTTCACAGCTTGGTACCTGTCAGTTAAGTAGCTTTGGAACCAGGTAAGAGTGGAATTTGATAGGTGATATTGGTTTAGTTTGTTTAGCAGGATTTGGTGTGAGACTGTGTCAAATGCTTTGGACATATCCAAAAAAAGAGTTGACACCTGTAGGCCTTCATTTTGAGACTGTTTACTGTGTCTGAGAAGCAGAGGAGGGCTGTAGTGGTACTATGGGGTCAGGTCTGAAATCATGCTGAGTAGGTGACAGGATGCTGCTGTCTAAGAGACAGTTTAGCATCTGGATATGGATGCATTTTTCTAAGATTTTGGCCAGGGGGAAGAGTAAAGCAATGGGTCCGTAGTTATCAAGTTCAGTGGAGGTCCCGCCTTTATGTATGGGTGTAACATAGGATATTTTCCAGAGTTTGGGCACATAGTTTTCAACAATTGATCTGTTTATGAGAGTGGAGACTGGGATAGAAATAGCATCTGCTGTGAGTTTCAAGAAATAGCTGGGGAGTAGGTCGGCTGCTGTTGATGAGGTTTTTAGTTTGGAGAGCATGCTTTTGATTGAAGTGGTGGAAACTGTTCTGAGGGTAAAGCTTGTATTAGTGCTATTTGTGTTGGGGGGATAGTGAGGAAGGAACTGTCCTGTGATACTAAGGACAGAATTGAGTTCACAAAGTGGGAGTTGAATTGTGTTTCGATGGGAACCTTAGTGTCAGGGGTGGTTGGTTTGGGGGTAGCCTTTTGGGTAGATTTTAGTAGCTGGTTTACATATTTCCAACATTTTTGGGGGTTGTGTTGGCATTTAGTTTGTAATGTTGTGTAGTAGGATTTTTTGTCCAGCCTAATGTATTTTTTTGCGCAGTTCTTGGTACTTGGGCTTTGTGTTTCTCTGTTTTTTTGATAGTAAAGCCAGGCAGCGTCTCTGGACTTGAGGATTTGCTTGGTTTCTTTACTGAGCCAGGGGTTTGTAGAGGTGCTAACCTTGAGCTTGCGGAATGGAGCAACAGTGTCTACGTGTTGTAGAAATGTTTTGTTGAAATATGCTACAGCCTGGTCAAGTTGGAGGGTTTTTAGGGGGGTCCAGTCACAGTTATACAGTAAAGTGTTGAGGACCTCAGGAGAGAATTTTTTTGTGTTTCTAGTGGATATATAGTTAGTGGTTTTGCATATGCTTGTTCTGCTACGTATAAAGTATATTATGTTGCGGTCACTTAAGGTGTCTGGGAGACTGCCTGTGTGAGGGTACAATGTGGGGTTGTTAGGACCCAGTTAAGGATGGACTCCCTTTTAGATTTTTTTTCTCACATCTAGTTGGAATTTGGACTAGCTGCTGGTAGCCATGGAGATTTATTAGATTACTTGGTGGTTCTGATATACAGATGAACCAATCTAGGTTGGTGTCTCCCAGAATAAGGGTTTCTTGTGAGTATGTGGAAGAACACCAGGATAAGAAGTCTTCAAGGCTAGCAGGTGTATTACTAGGTAGAATGTAGATCACAATTGTGGTGATGACCTTTTCAGGGTGAAGGTGAAGTTGAAGTTGCGAGATAAGTATGTCCCAATTATTGGGGGAGGGGGGTAGGAGTTTGGTAATTGATAGACAGTTAAGTTGGACTTGTACAGTAAGGCAGTTCCACCCCCTTTACAAAGTGGTCTGCCTTGTCTAATATTTTAGCCGGTAGGGAGTACTTCTGAGTTAGCTATGTTTTTATTTAGCCAGGTTTCTGTTAAAGCAACTATGTCTGGGGAGTACTGTGCTATTGTGGCCTGGAGTTCAGGTATTTTATTTTTGATACTTCTAATATTAACATTTAGCATTAAAAGATGGTTGGTTTTGCTGCTGTTGTTTTTGCCCAGGGATGAAGAAAGTGGAGGTGTTATGTTCTGACATTTGTGTTGGAGTAGTTTGTGTTGTACAGGATGGATTTGGGCCTGGGTTGGGGTGGATATCACCACTTATGGTGAGAGCCTGGTGTAAAAATGGTGATACAGATGTTGGAGTTTGGTGAGGTGAGAGAAAGTATTTTTTTTTTTTTTTTTTTTTAGATAAGCCAAAGGGCAGTGCAGAGAACGGATAGTGCATGTAGCCTGCTTCTGAAGTGTAGGTATCTTCTGCAAGATTCCCTTATTGGGAAGTGCAGGTAGGCTTCCTTTAAATCCAGTGTTGCCAACCAGGCATATTTGCCTAGCATAGGAAGCAGCTGATGAAAAGTTAGCATCTTGAATTTTGGGATTACCAAAAATGTGTTTAAGATAGACAGGTCCAGGATAGGACGCCAGGAATTGTCTTTTCTGGGTACCAGAAAATGTCTTGAGTAGAAACCTTGTACCCCCATTCTTCTTCTGGGAATGTTGACTAGCCCTGATGCTTAAAAGAGAGAGAACTTGCTTTTGAGCCTCTGCCCACTGATTTGGGGGTAGATCTGGCCAACCATTTGGGGTTGGTAAGGAGTGGAAGTGGAATCTGTATCCTTGGGAAACTATATTTAAAACCCATTTGTCCTGGGTAATGAGTTCCCAATTTTTTGCCTGCAGGGCAATCTTCCCCCTAAAGGAACAGTCAGTTGTGCAGGTCTTGGAAGGTTTAAAGTGAAGTCATTCAGACAGTTGACCACAGGGGGGAGTCTTACTACTCCCTGCTTTGGAAGTGGGAGCCCCCCACTGCTTAGTCCTGTGAGTACCTTGTGACTGCAGTCTGGATGTTCTGCTGGTTCTGGGTTTGGACTGAGAAGGCCTGGAAGAGGCAGGAAAGGCTGTACTTGCAGGAAATATTTAACAGTTTGCATAGATTTCGCTTTTTCCTCCATCTTTTAAGTATTATTTCTGCTTTGTTGCCAAACAGGCGGTCTTGGTTTAAGGGAGCATCCAACAATTTAGCTTTAACATGATCTGGCAAAGATTGCTCCTTAAGCCAAGCATGCCTTCTAAGTACAGACCCAGTGACAGCAGCCCTGCAAGATGCCTCTAATGAATCAAAACCACATTGCAAAGTATGTTTTCCAACTTGTTCAGCAGAATGCATCAAATCCTGTAAATCTTTATTTTCAGCAGTCAGGAATCAACATCATTTTCTGTTTAAGCAAACCAATAATATGCTGCTGATACTTTAACACATGAAACTGGCAGTTTAAGGCCCTAATGGCCAAGGTTGCAGAAGTGTATACCTTCTTACCCCATCTATCCAGTGTCCTGGAATCTCTATCAGAGGGGGTAGGATTTTTGGCAGTAGTAGCCTTAATGCCCTTTGGTCCCTGTGAAATGGTCTCAGGATCCGCAGTAGGATTTTTAAAGAGGAACTTGTGAGATTCAGGAACCCTGTAATGCCTATCAGGTTTTCTGGGAGCAGGAGATAAAGAGTCAGGGGCCAAGCTAGATTCCGAGAAGGCATCATCAACAATGTCCAGTACAAGAGGGATAGCTAAAGGCCTGTGTTGGGGCAGGAGTAAGAAATCCCTAAGCCTCTCTTTGGAGTCAGAGTAATCCTGGCTTTCCCAGCGAAAATGCTCCCCAAGAGTATGCAAGGTTTCACCAAATGAGAAATACTCTGGAGGGGAAGCAGAGGGAATGGAGTCCTCTGCATCAGAATTCTCATAGGTAGATAAGGGTAAATCCTGGTCATCAGAGGAAACAGAAATTTCAGAGTCCTGATCAGAGGAATCAGAAGGAAAATCAGTCCAAGGTCTCTTAGAGGGGGAAGGGTGTCTTTCCCTGATTAGAGTAATAAGGTCTTCAGCCATTCTTATTTGTTTTTTAGGCATACGGGCCTGACCATGCGGTCTGGGCATCGGTTTTCTAGGCATGGATCGAGTTTTAGGCCTTGAAGAAGATGGCGTTTGTTTAATATGCAAGTCAGTAGGCCTGAATACACCCTCAGAAGCCGGTGCCTGAACAGCGGCTCCAGACCCATCCAAGGTAGAGACATCCGCAGGTTCCACAGTCAAAGAAGCATCTCACGGCATACCGGACTCCGAATGGGTCTCAGTAGAGGCCTGCGAACTTGAAGTAGTGGGTATCAGGGGCTGCGAAAGTGCCTCCCTGAGTACCAGTGAACTGGCGACTAGCTTAGGGGAAGCGTCGTCGGCAGCTTTGGACCTATGCAGTCTGTCTCTGTCTTTATCTTTGCGTTTTTTTGGAATGTCGGTAGTCGGGTGGCTTACCGAAGCCATTTTTGGAAAACTGAACAGAGTACCAAAATATTATGAAGCGTAAATAAACAGATGATGAATAGTTCGAGGTTTGAATAAGGCACAAAACCGACAGCTAGGTACGTCGTGGTCTGGGCCTAAGCAAGGAATGCAGTACAAATGAAAATCTTTAGGAGGTATTTGCTTTCCACAAGACAGTGTAAGAAACTTCTCTGTGTGGAAGATTTTCATTCCATATATTTCTAGTTAATCACTGTATATTAATCAGATCAGACAATGGTAGTAGAAGAAGCGAACGTAAACTCAAGTCAAAAAGTAATAATAGAAAATATATAATTCTACAGCATTACTAAGTATTCGAAAGTAATCCAAGCAAGGCAGGCAGTCTGTTTCCAGTCGAAAATCCTTTATTAAGTGCACAGACAAGCGATCCAAGTAAAACAAAAATAGAGTAATAATTTCCTCACAAGCTTTCTAAATATATATATACTTTTTATCAGGCATGGGAGTGGTTTATTGTGCTGTAAAACAAAGTGTTATTGGTACACATGTTAAATTCATATCCCTTCCCCCATCAGTGTGACATTCGAGCTGGTCCTGCCCTACCTAGTAGCTGTCATAATAATATATAGCCCTAATGTACTTTAATGGTACATCTTATTTAACCAAATTATTAAGTAGACTATTAAGTCTGTGATTTTATACATGGCAATATACTACATGGCTGGAAATATATCAACCTTAGTTCATTTTGCGATCAAAAATTACATATAAATATATACATATACATTTTGCATGTAAAAATCAGTTTCTATTTTCATAACCTATTGTTAACAAAGATCGCTTTCGTCCTTCTAGACTTCTTCAGGTCTGTGTACAAGAATCCTAAAAACCTATATAATTGTATAATTAGTTAGTATTGTTATTACCATCATTTTGAATAAAGTGGAAAAAAGAACCAGAAAAAAATAAAAATAAAAAAAAATATATGTATGATGATGGAAACAAAATATACACTTAAATTTCAAATGTTTTAAAATGGTATTTAAAACCAATTTGTAGAAAAAAATAAAATAAAATTAGTCATGTAAACAATGTGGCAATTTTCTAAGTTCCAGTGCACTTTTAATTGAACAGTAGTAGTTTAGTCCAGGCTTTCGAAAAGAATTCAGCTTTAATTGCCACATGAGTTCATGTTTCTCCAGAATATTCAGGATGTCTCCTTCAAGATCACCCATGTCTATGCGATCCAGGATCTGGAACTTAAAACCTGTGTGTCTTTTATTAAGAGAAATGTGTTTGGCTAGTGCATTATTTTTACAGCCAGAGCGGATTTCTGACAGATGACATGAAATCCTTCGCTTGAGTTTATTTACAGTCTTGCCCACATAGAATGCATCACATTCATTGCACTGTGCCCTGTAAATTACTTTAGTGTTACAGTCACCCCCTGCACTGGTTTTAATGATGATCTTTAAATAAGGGCAATAAAAACCATCACCTTGCTGTATAAATATACAAAATGTACAATTAGTTTCACATCTTTTAGTGCTTTTCATACATGGTCTAGGTTTAAATTCAACAAAACGTCTAATATTCCTGGCCTTCCTATAAACAAATGATGGGGCTTGTAGATTATGAAGATTAGTCTTGTGTAAGTTGGTGAAGATGTGAGAGCAATACAGAAGTGAAGAGAGAAGCTGAGATCTAGCAGTGGCTGAGAGCAAAGGACAGTGCTCTGAATTGATAGTGACTGGCTCCCAGCCAGAAGCGCAAATATCTTTTAGACTGTTTGTCCATTTTTAAGTGGTAATATGCGTCCTGAAGACCTATAGAGCACATCCAATCATCTTTCCCCAAAAAGGGAAGGACAGACTGAACTGTGACCATCCAAACTTTGGTTTGCCGAACTGATTTGTCAAGCCTACTGAGATCCAAGATTGGTCTCCAGTCCTCTATCTTCTTTGGCACTAAAAGGAACCTTGAGTAAATTCCAGATCCTATTTGGTCTGGAGGAACTATCTGGATGACTCATTTTGTAGAGCAGTTTTTGAATTTCCAAGATTGCTGCTTCCCTGTGACAAGATTTTGGTCACAGGCTTTGGCTGAACTTGAAAGGGAACACTGCAACCTCTGGTTATAATCCTCTGCACTCAAAGGTCCTTCGTTACCCTTAGCCAGGCATGTTGGTGCAGGGATAATCACCCCTCGACTGCCACCAGAGGATGGCAATCAGGCTTCCATTCAGGAATGCTGATAGGAGTTCCCAAAGAAAGAATCCTTGGAACCCTGATTCTGCAGGCCATGTCTCTCTCGTCCTTGGTGTCTTCCTTTATTATTTCCCCCTCCGCCCTGGGAGAAGTCAATGTCACATGTGTCCTGGAAAGGCCCTTTAGAATTTTTAAACCATAGCCTCCTACTCCACTGGTTCCTGGAATAAGGTCGCTGTACAATGGCAAAGCATATGCCTATGGCAGAAAGAAAGAGTCTTCCCATCTTTCTCACATCTGGCTAGAGTCTTTAACTTTGGAACCAAATAGGGATGTTCTGTCAAATTGAACATTGATGAAATAAGACTTAAATGGCTCCACGAACTCATATAAGCGCATCCAGGTGGGTCTCCTGATGGCTACGCCTGAACTCGGAGCTCTCATTGTCCCTTTGGCAGCATGTGCAATTAGCATCATGGACAAGTTAGATATCAATTCCAGGGTTGCGAGCTGAGAAGTTACTTTGTCTCGGACTCCTTTAGCTACTACTCCTGAAAGGGTATCTGAAAGTTCTTTTAGCAGATCCCTTTGCAATCTGGTAAAATGTGCCATGTAATTCAAGGACCTAAGTGCAAAGGTTGATGAAGTTTACATGCCCTTTCGTTGGCAAGTTCCTTCTTTGTGGCTGCCCTTAGCCCAGTGTGGTTGATCCTTAGGGTCTGACAATATGCAGTCTGGTCTCTTTAGAATCAGCTCGATAGCATCAGGCAACTTCCATGCCTGCTGAGGACCAGCTTGATGAGATCATCTGCGGGTGGAGAAATCCAAGAGATAGAAGGCTGGACACGGAAAGCATCAAGATATACCGACTCCTCTGAGGACGGTTGGATGGAAGTCCAGCCACCCATCTGTTTCAAGATTTCTAGGATGTCCCTGAAAGAAACATAGTCAGGGGGAGACTTGGGGGGGGGGAACTTCCACTTCATCGAAATCAATATCTTCCGTGAATGACTCCTCAGGGGAGTCCAAGTGCTTCCTCTTGCAAATTCTCTTTGCACGGTCCTCTTTGGTGGTGTGCTCCTGAGAGATATCTGAAGAGGACATAACCACAGTGGTTAAATTTTGAGCTTTCTGTACCCTCTGTCTCAGGGAAGAGGCTGTAGGAAGCTCCTGTCAAGGGGAAAGACCAGATGTCGAAAGGGCAGGCAACAACTGCCCGCAATAGACAATGACCTCTCCTTGGCCTGTAAGGCAGGACCCCTGAAAAAGAGTCCTTCGGAACCCTTGTCCAACCCCACGCCAAGGAGGCCTCCTCCAAAGCTGGGGCCGAGCTTATGAATGCAGCGGCACCGACAAGCATGGATGGCTCTGAAAAAACTGAAGACAAAATTATCCCTCCGGAACCCACAATGAAGCTACGACCCTGGGAGGTCTCCAGGCCCGACACACCCGAAAAACTCAGGGTAGTGATCGGTGCCTGAGAAGGAGCTCTAACTGGCACCAAAGCAGTCGATACCGGAACTGTCAACATCAGAGGATCCGAAGTTTCAGTAGGAGTCAGAAGAGGAGGAGGAGGAGGAAGCAGCAGCATCGGGGTGGACGTAGACTTCATTCCAGTGGTGATGGTGCTAGGAACCAAAGCCGAAGACAATCCCCTCACTGCAAGGAGCTGGTCTACCATCATTCTCATTATATCCAATTCTGTTAGGCTCCTGGTGGATCAGCCCAAGGAAAAGGAAGGAGACCTGGGAGGATGCCTCCCCAAGAAGAGGCTTGGGAGGCAATCTGCAAAGGGATCTACTGAAGGAGAATACTGGGTCCATGGCAAGTTACTTAAGGGTAACTCCTTCAGTTCCTGGGCTTTGGGTGTCAAAATGGCAGGAAATTATGCTGTGGTCAGTGCTGAATAACTTGGTGCAGAAGAAGGCATCTACAGTGCCTGGGTTGTCGGTTCCGAAGATGCTGTCAGAACCATTGAAGATTTAGGTATTTTTGATCATGGTTCCGTGGAAACAGTCGGAACCGGATGAGGTCTCTTTTTTGACTTCTCCCTCTTACTAGAGGAAGAGGAAGAAGTGGAAGGTGAACTAGCCTCCATTCTGGATCCTTACATTGACTCTTCAAACTCAGTTTTCAAAAGAGCCTTTACAATAAGTTTGTTTTTAAGGTCGATTAGTGCCCTATGGCTAAAACTATGACATATGGCACAGTCTTCCTGTAAGAGTACATCCCCAAGACAACAGACACAATGAGTATGCCCATTCAAAATAGGCATTTTTCTGTCGTACTTAAGACACCTCTTAGAACCTGAGGTGCCTTTAGCTGACTTGTCTGCAATAACTTAGAAACACAAACACAAGGAGTCTACAAGGGCTATGCAGAGAAAAACTAAACTATATTTTATATACATATATATATATATATATATATATATATATTTATTTATTTATTTTTAGGCGTTAGCAAAAACTTTAAGTATGAAGAAATGATAAAGAATAGATACCCAAACGGTAAAGGAGAATGTACCAACAATGGTACTTACGGTTACCCAAAGGTAAGAGTACAAAGGGGGGGTGGTCGTAAGCACACTAATAGCAAAAGAGAAGGAGCGAGTAGTAGAAAACTAACAAATCTTTAGAAAAGGAAGCAAAAAGTAACTTACAGAAGTGAAACTTCTATAGGTGACGTGTCTGGCACTTTTTAGTAGCAAACGAGATCTGAGATAATTTGGTGAGAAGCAGTATGGGTAGAGATGAGCTTGAGAGTTTTTGGTATGCACAAGCTGGAATAACGGCCGAGTCGGTTCCAAGGGTCGGAACCAAACCCACTGTCAAGGAATATGTGAAGATTGGCATCAGATTAAGTGTTAACCTTCACTAAGTCTAGGGGCCAAATGCATGGAGACTGCAGTTTATAGGACCCACAGGGCAAGCCAAAGACCACAAGGCATGCAGTAACGATGAAAGGGTATCTCTATATTTAGCCAATATCAATGAGAAATGATCCATCCATTATCTTGTACTAATTCCAGCTATACTGACTTTTATTACACACAGCACTATGTAAAAAGATATTAATGCAAATAATGGTGTTATTTATGTTAACATTTCCATGGTTACTATGCACTAACAGAATTAACCGAAAAACAGGAGACTCATCACAATATACAGGAAGCAAAAAAAAAAACCTGGGTGAAACTGTAGTGTAGAGATGGAAAAGAGACCCCCCAAAAAAAAAAAAAGCTGTTTGGTGTTCCGTTGTCTAGCAGTTTGTAACAGTAAATCATTCCTTCATGCTACAGTCCTATCAGAAGGCAAATTATTCCAGTGCAAGAAAATAGTACTTTAATAAATTGTATAAGCACATCAAGATGCATTGCAGCAAAGAATTAGCTCTTCATGACTTTTAAACACTGCTGGTTAGCATATATGAAGCTTTGTCATGAGGAGATGACACAGTAGTCAGCAGCAATAACCCAAGTAACTACACGTGAAATATCCACATCTAAAGTAACAAGATTTATAGAGTTGTACATCCTAATTTTGTACTGTATATATTGTTTATGCTCATCACATTACACTACCTACTTTTTATTATATGTTTAAATGTGCAATACCTGTCTCCAGAGTCATAGCTGAAAAGGGTCATCAGACTAGCCTACCTACTCAACCAAGGAAATAAAAAAAAAATCAGACGTAAAAATATTTAGTTATCAAGAAAAAATCAGTCATTTCATATGTCAAAGAAGAGCATACAATTTTGACAAGTCAAAAATAATGTGGACACATTCATGGTGCAGGCATTTTCCCACCTTTAAAACTGAAGGAATATACTATACAGTGTAAATAGACTCCAGGCTCTACCAGTGAACAAGGTACTGGAATTAATCAGGCTACAGTTGATGAATTACGAGTAAAATATATCAGAAAAAAGGATGGACTGGGGAAATCAGTGGGGATCTGCAAATGTAACTGCCCACAAAAGATGTTTACAAAGAAGCTTAAACCAAGTATTTACAAAATGCCATAAACTGAAGGCCTACAACATAAAATGTATGTGCCTAAAATGTAAAAGACTTAAGGAGGTACTGCAATATCCCAGAGTCAGTACCTGAAGTGGATACTGAAGAGGATATAGCACTATATAGTCTAATAAAGAATCCTAAATATAGTGCTGGAAAGAAGGCCAAAAAAGGCAGCAAACGACAGACAGCAGAAATCTGAAGAAGAAGAAATCAAACCAGTCAACAAATGCAATGGAACACCAAACAGATTTTTTTGAAAATAAACAATAGGAAATGCTCAAAAAACACTGAAGACTCCAGGTTGGTTAGTGGATTTTATGATGCAAGAAATTATATGTTTGAAAAAAAGACTTTTGCCTAGTGAACTTAACATTCTGCAAACTAATCTCCAATCCTTAACTTAAAAACATACTCCCAAAAGGAATTGCATTTACTTGAACTTGTTTTCATACCATTAGATTTTGTCGTCTGACCATTATGATACTGACATCAACTTTTTAATAGTTCAACTTGGTTTACTAATTCAATTTTTTACAAACATTCAACTTTTAGAATTATTTTTAGTGTATATACATATTTTTTAAAATGAAGTGTTGTTATAACAGTTAGCAAAGGGTTAACTACATCTACTCATTTTACTCATGGTTCAGCTGGTTTTGTGTGTCCAATCAGAATGTGTTAGAAGGTTTTAAAATATATTTAAACATTGGCTGTGCACATTGACTCTTGTCTGATGAAGTTAACCTTGTTTTAACGAAAGCGCATCAATTTTACTGGATTTATACATCAATTTTATTGGATTTATTCAGCATTAAAGTTTGCTTTTATTCAACATTTTTGTGTTTGGTGTTCCTTGGGACCCTTCCTGCCAGTTTTTTCATTTATTTACAAAATTAGAAAATCAACAATAATTTAAAGGATGGGTAAATAAGTCCAACTATTACATCATCTGGTATCTCAGAGGCTCTGATGTGGGGCAAAGGGTATCCACCCATAATGAAAGTTAAAAAAATGTATTGTGGCATGGACAAAGACACATGCATATTTTTTTTCATTTATGTGCTGCAAGAGAATATTCAAAGTAGGATCTACAATTTGAATGTACTGTAGTGCTATCTGAATATTTTTGACTACAAAGAATCTTTCTGTAGATAGTCATCCGTTTTGAAAACAGATGTACTTCTGAGTCTGCATCTCTTGGTAAAGTGTGTGCAAGAGAGAGAGAGAGAAAAAGGTAAGTCTGCTTCTCAAATAGTGAATGCAAATGGCAAGTGAATACCATCACCTTTTATGAATGATAAGCATTATGTTGTACTGGTATGGAGAAAAATATTGATAAAGGCTTCCATCTAGAGGGGACTTCCACAACATCTGCACACTAAGCAGCAAAATGACTGCAGCTCTCCCAGAGTGAAAAGTGAAATATTGTTAAAAAGCCAGCAAAAGTCACCAAATGGTTAAAACTCAATTACTAGCAACTAATTATACTGCTGAGGATGCCAGAAAGAATAAATTTGGAGAAAGTAACAGAAAATCAACCAGAAAAGGAGATGAAAAAGTCCTGGCTGGGAAAAAAACTTGTAGCTGTTCAGTAAAAAGCAGTACATGTTTCAGCTTTAGTATAAGAGAGGAAAAGCTCACTCAAAGTCTTTACTGGAAAAGCTCACTCAGACTCTGCCACAACTTGCTATGAGGGAAAGATTAGCTTGTTTTTGCTTTCTTATATTTTGTACTGCTTCATTGCCTTCTTCTGTTTTATATACTGTGATATATGTTCTTTACCCTGTGTTCTACTTGTATTCTGCTTTCACAATTGCATATTTAAACTAGGAAAGAGACCACAGTTGTGTCTCTTGTGAGTTGCACAGAAATTAGAACAGGTCAATTAAGGTTAATTAGCTGTGAACGGGGGGTGGAGCTAAGAACTAAACCTTCTATTTAAGGAGTGAAATAAAACATTTCAAGGCTTTACTGAAAAATATCACCAAGACTCTACCACAGTTTGCTTTGAGGGAAATGTTAGTTTGTTCTTTCTTTCTTGTTATTTTGTATTGCTTCACTGCCTTCTTCTATTTTGTACATTGTGATTTATTTTCTTTACACTGTTTTTACCTGTATTTTGCTTTTAATTGCATATTTAAACAAGGAAAGAGACCACAGCTGTGTTTCTTGTGAGTCACAGAGAAATTAAGTTTTCCCCAACTTCCCACCCTGGTGCTGTTGTGTTCTTAAACTCAACTGTCTTTCTAGTTGCCTGCCCCTTATGTTAAATTCACCACATATTTCTTTCCCTCTGCTCTTTCATTGGCTATTGTAAGCATAAAAAACTAACATTTTATGAAATCACTCCCCTTCAACTATTTAAAAATTTATTGGTCAACCCACTGTATTTCATAGAGCCAGAATACAAATTATCCACCTCCTTCCAATCTACCTTGCTCGTTTAAAATTAGTCTCTCTCCACTTAGATAGCTAAAATTACTCCCTTTTTCATATCTAACTGCTTAGTGCACATTGCAACTCTTAGGATATTAACCCATTTTTCATCTTATCTTTAAAATCTGCAACATCTACTCCAAGACCACCAACTACTGGAGAGCCGACATTGTCTCACTCAGTAGTCATCTTAGGATTAGTGTTTCTGTTTTTCTCTTGGTGACAGAAGGAGCATAGGGACGTTATTCCCTGGTGACTGCTGATCATTGGAAGGCCTAATAATTGTTTCATAGGTGCTGGCTTGGAAATTGTTCTAATATTTTGCTCCTGGTAACAGAAGAAGCAGAGTACACAGATTCCTGACAGTTTCTGATTGGGCAGTGAATGTTTGTTTTTTGACTTTCCTAATTGGTCTGGTTGCTATTCAAGGCATCTACCAAGGTTACAGGCCCTAGCATCATCTGGGACAAGACTAGGGATCACCAGAGAGACTGTGGCCTGCTTCTCATCTTGGGATTGGTGCTACTGTTTTGCTTCTGGTGAGAGGAGGAGTAAATAAGCACTGTATCCCAGCAACATGAAGCTGTGGTGAGATCAGCACTAGTAGTTTCCAGGCAGTAGCCATTCAAGTGAATCCCCTCTTTTCATAATTCTTCACAAAACTAGTTTGCTCGTTTCAGTAAGTACTGCTTGATTTGTTGCTAACTTAACTTCAGAATAATTCCCTAAATACTTCAACCATAAATCATCAGGGTCTACTTATTAGTTTCCCCTCAAGTGTTTGGCAGTGCCCTATATAGGTGAAGACACCTTGAGTTGACATTTTTTCTGTAAAAGCCCCCTTAAAATTGCATCAATACCTAGTCACACGCAGAGTGACTAGTTTTCAGTGACAAACACTGCCCCCCAGAGCTGCAAACCAGATACCCCTAACATTACTTTATACTCTCACTCCAACCATATCATCAATACAATAGGTTCTGATGCCATGGATATGAACTTTCCCACTATCTCTATTACCAGCTTGGTAGATATAGGCATCCTGAAGCAATGTAAAATCTGCCTCATGTTTACTGACATCCAGTTAATTCGAAATACAAACTGATATGGTATGTGAGAGATGTATTTACACAATGACACTAGAGGGAAAGCTCTCACATAAAATCAACTCCTAATGCCAATCAGGTTGTCAGTAGTATACATGCTGCATTCATCACACACAGTTCAAAGCAGACACATTGACCCACATATGCTGAGGCACTTAAATGTAAACTTTCTAACCCCCAAAGAACTCCTAGATGAAGTTCACATACCAAATACCCTCAGCAGCCTCAAATCCACTCATTCAAAACAACACCCACATCAACATATTCAGCCACATTTCATGGAGCCTCTACTACTAAGCCAATAAGACAAGCCACCAAACAATCCAACATTCTAGTCATTGTAGACTCCACTGTGAGACACAATGATGTCCCTTTACAAGGCTGAGTAAAGAGAAAGTCACTGTCAGTTGCTCAGTAGGGTCTAGGATCTGCCACATTATGCATGCACTCAGGTCAGTAGACTACAAGTACTAGTATGACTCAGCCATAGTCCATGTAGGCATAAATGACCTCAAACCTACCTCCCCAAACTATATCAAGAGGGGACATCATGCAGTTTTTGGAATGTGTGTCCCAGGGTGGTATTAGCCTAGCACTGAGCAGCATTTTTACTTTCTCCAAGGATGATGCCACAATATGAACAGATGATGACTGACTGATAATTGGCTTAGTTTTTGGTGTCATTCTAAGGAAGTGCAATATTTGTCGGTGTGGAAGTGACAGTTAACACACCAGGCTGCTTTGCCAGGGATGGTCTGCATCTCTCCCCTCTAAACTTTTGAATATTGGCTAAAACATTGTCCTCCCTCATACTGCCAATTTAAGGTAATGCCAAACTGAAAGTACTTCTGACACAGCAAATCAAAACCAAGAAAATCCAAAGGTAGTACTGCTCAATGCTAGGAGTCTTAACTCCACTCCCTAGAAGCTCTTCTCACCCTAGAGAATACTGATGTCTGTGCGGTCACTGAGACATGACTTAGAGCCATACAGAGCACACCGGTGGTACAAGGCTATAATGCCTTCCATACATTTAGACCAGCTAATACACAGAAAGGGACTAAATGTGAAGATGTCTCAGTTTACCTCAAAAATAAATTTCCCTCTAGGCTGGTCAAACATAATTCACTTGAGTTTCTCCATATTCAAATTACCATAAGCAAAATCCCTCACCACTTCCTTGAAGACTATAGGTCCCCCTCTATGACCAAGGAAACCCAGAACATGTATTTAATCTTACTCAAAACATTCACCATCCTACGCAAAACCGTATTCACAGACAGCTTTAATTACCTCACTATTAACTGGGAGTCATATATGGCACCAAACATACAGACACAGAGATTCCTGGATTTTGTAAACACAAACTCCTTGGACCAGATTGTCAATACAACAACCATGGTGCAAACATATTGGATCTGGTCCTCAATGATATGGGAGAGTGCTGCACAACCCCTAGTGAAATGTCTTCCCTGGTAAGGTCAGACCACAAAATGGTCTCCTTTGAAGTAAAAATAAAGCTTGGAACTCCAGCTAACCATGAAATATTCAGGAACTATTCTAAGGCTAACTTCCTTACCTGACAAAACTTCATCCCCCCATAAACCCTGAAAACACTACTGTGTACATGGAACTGTTCATAGAAACATTATACATGCATGTTAATAGCTGCACAGAGGCAACTGCACCCACCAGGAAGAAGTACAGAGTAACTCAAAAAACAAGCCACCCTGGTGGAATCACATCATCAACAGGCTGTTTAAGAGAAGGGAGAAACTCATGGCAAAAATTAGGAGGTGCAGCACTGGGTGTATAAAGTCTACCAAAGTCAGATTTTAGGTAAATATGGTCTCCCAAGCCAAGGACAACCACAAGGCATTCTTCAGCTATACGTGAAAGAAAACAAAAGCTGGATAAACGCCTGGTATACACCTCAAGCGAAAAAAAAAAAATGAAAAGACCAATGGTTAGACCACAGCTGAAGATAAAAATGGAATAATCCACGTCAGGAAATAAATCACTTGCAGCTTCACAGTAGTGCCCTTTATAAAACCAAAAGTTGTAACTGAGATGTAGTAGTCAAGGTAGGAAACGGTTCACTTGCAGTTTCACACCACTTTATTAAACAAGAGTAAGCGCTTTCGCGATCTAAGTCAGCTGATCGCTTCTTCAGACTCATAAAAACAGTTAAAACATTGGTATTTAAAATATGGTTCAACCAATGAAAACACATATAAAACTATGACATAGACTAATTAAAATTGCATACATCAGTACATTAATTTGCCTTATATTCTGCATAAGATGAAATAAAATATACATATAACAGACATTTTATGTAATAATCCATATTACTTAATGTTAGTCTGGATTTTAAAAAAGGTTTCAAGGAAACAGCATTGTTCAATCCAAGGAGACCTATCAGCCTGAAGTAATAAAATCCATCTTTGTTCTGCTTCCTCTACCTTATTCCTTATATCACCTCCCCTCTTACTTTTATTTATTATTTCTAAAACCATGAAATTAAAAATATGTTTCCTATCTTCTTCTTCCACATGTTTTGCTAAAGCACTTGTGTCTTTTTTATTTCTTATATCTCTAAGGTGTTTTTATGGTGTATATTTTTTAATACCAATGTTTTAACTGTTTTTATGAATCTGAAGAAGTGATCAGCTGACTTAGATCGCGAAAGCGCTTACTCTTGTTTAATAAAGTGGTGTGAAACTGCAAGTGAACCGTTTCCTACCTTGACTACTACATCTCAGTTACAACTTTTGGTTTTATAAAGAGCACTACTGTGAAGCTGCAAGTGATTTATTTCCTGACGTGGATTATTCCATTTTTATCTTCAGCTGTGGTCTAACCATTGGTCTTTTCATTTTTTTCGCTTGAGGTGTATACCAGGCGTTTATCCAGCTTTTGTTTTCTTTCACGTGTTTCTTGGACTGTATTTAAAAGCTGGGACATGGCTGAAGGTAATGACAACAATAAGAATCAATGTGAATGACTAGTTGGACTACTACTAATATTCCAACCCCTTGATGCTAAACCCTATTTTTCCAGTGAATGAAAGAGAACAAGTGGACTATGATATGCATAAGAAGTTCACTGAACTGTATAGAGATCTGGAGAATAAGTTACATAGCTTTAAAAGGCTACAGTGGCAAAGGTTTCATCTAGAAGCATCATTAAAATAAAAAATAGTGCCGAGAGGTCTCAGAGTATTTGCCTACTTATGGTGAGACCTACCCTGAATTACTTCAAAAATGGCAGTATTTAAATTTACAGCTTAGCTATGATTATATGCATTTGCTTATAGAATTTTTTAAACCACAAGAAAAAGAGCTAGCCGATGAGATAAAGAGGCTACAAGAACAACTGACTAATAATTTTCCTATAGAGGTACTAGGCAGTAAATTAGATGAACTTGCTGACACAGTATGCAGGGCTATGATAAGAGGTTGCAGAATACTAAAACTAAAAAATTGCAAAGGGACCTCAATGACTTTCAGTGTAAAGAGGTATTTTCGTGGCCAAGAAGAACAGCTGTGAGTACAGAAAATGTAGAAAAAATGACTACAGTACAGATTTCTGAAAATTCAAATATGCACAGTACTGCCCCTTTAAATCAGAATCCCTGTGAGAACAGTGATGTCAGCACAGAGAGAGTATGTATAGAACCTCCCACATTTGAAAATGGTGGAATGGCAAAATAAACTTTCCAAATGGATTGCACTAATAGAAGGATGGATTCCAGTGTTACTTCTGATTCAGTAGCTTTTTTGGAGCAAAAGGAAGCTACACAAACCTCAATCCTTCCATTTGTGTTAAAGAAGGCGCTGCCAATAAGGGGCAGGTCGAGCAGCAGGAATCAAAGAGGGAGAATGCGATTACAGCAGAGAGAACGAGTGACTCCTGCATATATGAACACCAGGAGCAAGAACCAACAAAAAACTTGGTAATTAATATATCTAGCTTTTCTTTAACTGATGCACAAGCCTCGTTGTTAAATAGAGGCCTGAACTTTATTCCAGCACAGAAAACAGTATTAACTGATTTATTAAAAGAGCTGAAGTTATTTTCTCGTAACCTAACACTTAAAACCATGTTTAAAAGAAATGTATTTGATAATATGTTTAAACAACCTAGTGCCTTTGTACCCAAGATACATCCCACAGTTGAAACTTTCACTAATGTGTGTGAGCATGAAATTAGAGAGATGCATGCTAAAAATCTTCCACCTAGATTTTATAACTTGAGTAAATCAGAAACTGAAGCACTGTCAGAACTAAAGGATTCTCACAGCATTGGAATTAGGCCCGCTGACAAGGGGGGCAGTGTAGTAGTAATGGATAAGGTTTTTTATTACAAGAAAATGATGGAACTTTTGAATGATACAGATACTTATGTTGAACTAAATGAGAGACAAGTACAAGGTATAATTGACAGGATATCTGTATATATTTTTGACTTATTGATTACTAATTATGTATCAGAGGAATTGTTTGACTACTTTCAGATAGAACATCCAACTATACCCATTATTTATGGTCTACCTAATATTCACAAAGACATCACACAGCCCCCTATGAGACCTATTGTTTCCAGTAAAGGATGGGCCACAGAAGCCATCTCAATTTATATTGAACACAATTTACAAATAGTCCTAAAATCATGTGAGACTATACTAAGGGATACAAAGGCATTTCTACAACTGTTATATAATAAGACCAGGAATATTAATAGAAATTATATGTTTGTGACAATGAATGTCAATTCACTGTTCACAGTGATACCGAATAAATGGGATATTGAGAAAATACGTGATATTCTGACCTTGAAACAAGTTTTTCAAAGCACTAAGATTAATTTGATATGTGAGTTGCTTGATATTGTCCTAGAAAATAATGTCTTTATATTCAATGACAAGTTTTATCTACAGAAAGTTGGTGTAGCAATGGGCACGGCTTGTGCTAACAGCTACGCCAACTTAGCATTGGCTGCATGGGAAAAGATCATGTATTAAGTGCTAGCAATAAATATGCTGGCAAAATTGTATGGTATATACGTTTTGTAGATGACGCCTTCCTGTTATGGGATGGTACTAGTGAAGAGTTGCAAGAGATGGTGGAGTACTTACATAGCACCACTGAATTTTTAAGATTCACTAGTCAACATTCCAGGGACTCTATTGAGTTCCTAGATGTTTTGGTTAAGAAGACAGCGTTAGATGAACTTACAACAGGGATGTATAGAAAATCTACATGGAGAAATAGTATCTTACATAAGACTAGTATGCATCCAACATTTGTACACAAAAATGTAGTGAAAGGACAATATATGAGAATAAGCCGCTTACATAATACAGATGAAGGCTTTGTGAAGACAATGACTATATTAGAGAAAGACTTCTTAAACAGAGGTTATAGTAAGAAAGACATAAATGAAAGCTCTAAATATACCATTGAAAATAGGGATGGGAGATGTAAACCGCTCTTCTCAAATACTATAGAAGATGTTAAAAGCAAGGAAGATCATGATTTTAAAGTTAGATTCCCTATAACTTATTCAAGTGACATCAGAAGGTTCTGTAATATTTTTGAGAAGAATTGGAATGTTTTATTGTCGGATCCTGACTTGAGAGAATTGTTAGAAGATAGACCCAGCTTTTCTTTTAGAAATAAGAAGTCCTTAAAAAGGCAACTCTGTTATAAATCCAGAAACAATGAAAGAATGATCCTATCTGATAGGCAGGGACTTTTCCTTGCAGAAATTGTACAGCATGTGACTATTTATATAATAAATCTACATATAAACATCCTACACTAGGATTTATAATTGATATAGATGTTTATGCTGACTGCAGAACACAAAATTTGGTTTATTTCAGCTTCTGCACTGTCTGTCATGCCTTTTATATAGGCAAAACCAATAGGTGTCTAAAGGAACGTATCCTTGAACACCTTAGAGATATAAGAAATAAAAAAG